>NC_135312.1:28736482-29337315 GCF_048772815.1 Callospermophilus lateralis
GTCTTGTGCCTACGAAGCAAGCACTCTACCAATTGAGCTATAGCCCCCAACCCTCCTTCTCATTTATTTTTCACCCAGAAACTATGTTGGTGGGTTGGTGCTGCCTTACCTCTTGCTAACTAGGACAGCACTTGTGACTGTCCGTCAGAAGCTACACCCTGGACAGTGTGGTGACGAAGTGTCAGGGTGCCACATTTAAGAACTCTTTTGTCTGCAGAGAGGGAAGACACAATGTTTTGGATAGAAAGACATAAGAAAATCAGAACAGCCAGAACACACAGTAGTCGCCCTTTATCCACAGTTTGGCTTTCCAGAGATTTGGGTTACCTATAATCATGGCAGTTGGAAAATATTAACATTTGTCCTGACCCTTTCAAGAAAGAGACCACACTCACTAACTTTTATTATAGTTTGTTCTATTTTATTGTTGTTAATCTCCGACTGTGCCTAATTTATAAATTACACTTTATTTTAGGTATGAATGTACGGAATAAAAACATGGGGCTGGGGATGTGGCTCAAGTGGTAGCGTGCCCGCCTGGCATGTGGGAGGCACTGGGTTCGATTCTCAACACCACATAAAAATAAAAATAAAGATATTGTGACCATCTAAAACTAAAAAATAAATATTAAAAAAAACACATGGTATATATAGGATTTGGTACTATTCTTGGTTTCAGGCATGCACTGGGGACTTGGGACATATCCCTTGGGTAAGCATGCACTACTGGAAGCAGGTCTGTTGCATGTAAAGGTGCCCAGGGCCGGCTGGCAGGATAATCTGCATGTGCTGGAGCAGTGGGTGCCTTTTGGGTCATGGAAGCCTTCAAGAAGCTGATTTTTGAGTGGGGAGAAATGGAAGGGTTTAGATATAAATGCTGGTAACACAATTAATAATCATCTTGTTTCAATTAGAATTAAAACTTTTTGTAATGGAAAATGAGAATCTCTAGGAAGGAGTTTTGGTGGGTGGGAGAAAAGGAAGAGAGAAATGTTTTGTGAAAACCTATGAATGGGGGTGGTGGGTTTCTACTACTAGGAGTTCGTACTGATAGAAAGAGCCCAAGAGTCCCTGGTGGCAAAGTGTCCCCTCAGTGTTATTAGATGAGGAAGCTGAGAAGTGGCCATCTTGCCAGGGGGGCTCCATTCCCCTTTTGTCCTCCTTCCCTCCTGCCCTAGGGTCTTCCCTCAGCTATAAAAGGTGGCTTCACCTCACTGAATTTGAGAAATCATTAAGAATCACAAGGTTCTGCACATATCTTCATCAGCTTAAAATGTTCACTTAATACATCAAAATATGAATCAATACAGGCAAAAACTACCTCTTAAGTCCATATGCTCAAGAGTGTGCTACACAGGCTTGAGTCTGATAAGCTCCCATCAAAACTAAAGAGCACAGATAACAAACCATAATCATTAAGCGGCTTAAGCCAGACCATTTAGATCAGGCCTGTTGACCTTTCAAGCCAAATACCTCTTTGTGGAGGGGCTGCTGTGGATGCTGTATTGGGCAGCAACTCTTGGCCTCTACCTACTAGGTACCAGTGGCAGCCACTGTACCATGGCCCCAGGTTGTGACAACCCAAAGCATCTCCTGAGGAGCAGCGTTTCCCTCCCCCACCCCATTGGGAGCTATGGATGGAGACAGTGAAAGAATGTTTTGGACCACAGCTAGTTAAGCTAGGACTCAGCAATTAGAAGTGAGGAGGTGGAGAGAAGCCAGCAGGGTCCCTTGGACAGCTTGAGCCTAGCTTTTGCTAATTGCTCCTGCAGCTCTGTGCTCAGCAGGACACTCCGTAAGGGACTCCTCCTCCGCAGTTGGCAAATTATTCACTAAGGCATTGTCTCCACCAATCCAAGTTGTCTGACCCATCTAGAGCCTTAAATTTCCCTGAGCTGGTCTGGATCTTGAATTTCCAAGTACCAAGGAAATCTGTCTTCTGCCCTAGGATGTCTGTGAACCTGTGGACTCATCAGGATTCTCTTGACCCCAATCTCATTCTGCCATAAAATCATTTGCAGCCATCCTCAAGTGAACAGCAGCCTGGGCGTAGTCGGGCATTGGGTCCCCTCTCTGAAAGCGTTGGCTGTGACCCAGGGAGCCCCAGGAAGTGAGAGGGAGCAGGCAGCCCAGGGAGGCTAAGCCCAGAGTGCTGGGCACTTTTCTTAAAAAACAAAGGCTCTGCTTTAGTCTAGCAAGAAACATCCGGAGAAAACTCTGACCTTGATTATAATCAAATAAAAGATGGGATTCAGAGAACACTGTCTTTCATGCTATGAATAATCATCATCTTGTTGGGCTTTTTACCATCCCGTTTTTCTGTCGGAAATTATAAAAAAAAAAAGAAGCAGTTTCCCCTTAAAGCAAATTTTTGGAAGAGGTTCTCCAGGAATGTCAGTTGTTTTTTGTTTTGTTTTTTTTTTTTTATTTGCTTTATTTTTAAATTAAGACCTGTCATTATTTTCTGGGCTCTGTGTGGTCAGGAGAGGAGATGTCTCAATGTGTGATTCAAAAGTGGAGAAAATCCATAATTATTCAATGTAAATATTAACCCGAGATTTTCCAGAGAAGATAGTCCTGGCATCTAAAAAAAAAAGTAAAAATCATGCGAATACTGCCACAGACACTAGAACGGACCCTGCATCTCTTGGTAGGGACCACTGTTTTAACCTTTCTTCAAAAATACAGTAGAGAGACATTTCTCTGCAGCAGCTAGCACTAAGCTGGCTTGAATTGGGTACTGCTGTCCTAATACCCTGCGTCTGCACTCTTCATGGCTCCTATGGTAACACAGGCTTTATCAGCTCCTCCTGTGGTTTTCCTTTAGCCAACAGCCCACTCTCCTATCAGGACTCCTGCCCCTTAAGGCCCGAATCCATGCCTGGGCTGCTTGAATTGGTCTGATTCCCTCAGTGGCTAAGCAGGGACTACAAGGTTAAACCAAGAAAAATAACCCCTCACTTTGGTAAAGAACTGTGAAAAGTCCAGCAAACATGAGTATTATTTCGTTCAGACATTCTCTAAGAAAGGGAAAAGATGAAATGCGGAAGGCACGCAGTGTGACTGTGGAAGCCTTTGATTCTAATCTGCCAATTATGGTATTGGCCAGTAAATGGATGGAACTAGAGACTATCATGCTAAGTGAAATAAGCTAATCCCCAAAACCCAAAGGCCAAATGTTCTCTGATATGTGTGTGCTACCCACACTAAGGGGATGGGGGACAGAAATTTATTGGATTAGGAAAAGGGGAATGAAGGGAAGGGGGGATGTGAATAGGAAAGACAGTAGAATGAATCAGACGTAACTGTCCTATACTCATATATGAATTCAAACCACTATGACTCTACATCATGTTCAACCACAAGAATGGGATCCTAATTAGAATAAGTTATATTCTGTGTACGTATAATATGTCAAAATACAGTCTACTGTCATGTCTACCTAAAAAAGAACAAATAAAAATAAATTACAAATTAAAAAATAAACTATAAAAAATATTCTAATCTGCCTATATTCATGAAAAACACTGGCTCCATTCCTTCATGTAACCACACTAAGTACTTGAATAAAGATAACACCTCATTGTTATCTATCAAGCATCTGTTTTCATTCAGAGATTCTCCCTTGTCAGTATCTCTGTATATATACATCTGTGTAACTTTCGTGTGACTAAACATGAAGTCTCAAGAGGGTGAAACCCAAGCATTTGCAAGGGAGATAGTAAAATTACTTAACACCAGGATGGCTCAGAACAGATGCTAGACATAAATAGCAGAGTTATGGCTTCGTAGAAGATGAGAAATCAATTTTATGACAGTGGTCCCCAGAAATATACATTTAAGTACTTAGAAGAATAGTTATCAGATAGGATAACAAAATGAGGGGTGGATTCCCCCCATCTAATTAAAGGAAGGGCTACATATTAGAGCATATATGTGTTATGTGTGTTCGGGAGTCATCACAAGTTTATTTTTCTCTTTGACTTACCTGAAAGCTAGTCTAACCCTAGTTTATGAACTAGTGTTTGTAGTAGAGATACAAACTTGTAAATGGGAACTGGATGTCTGTCCCTGATTGGCTCCTTTACTCAGAACATTATGCAGACTGGCCCACATCCCTCTGTGGAAAGCCTTTACAACATGTGTGATAAGTCAGGGCAGTGGTGGCACTTGGAAAACTCAGATGACGCTGTCTTTAAATGTGTGTAATCAGCATACTGAAAAAGCTGCACTCAATTGCGAAAACATGAGGAAAGATAGTTTTTTTTTTTTAATATTTTGGGGTTTTATGACTGCCTATAAACATGCTTTGCTGAATTCCTAACCCGGCAGCTCTCAGACAAGTTTTATCAAGTTCCACTTATAAGTGTCAGGAAGTCCAGGCCCATCAATCAGGGCAACCATCCCACATCCAGTCTAAAGAGTTCCCTCCTCTTGGTTCAGGTTCTCAAATCTGCCAGTAAATGGGACCTAGTCGGTCCTTGCTCTTCCTTTACCCCACTCCTAGGCTTCTGGCCTTCAAAATTCCATTTCTGGGTCCTGTTGGTCAATCAAAGGGTGGGGAAATGAAGAAAAAGGAGAAAAAAGAAAAAAAACCAGAAAGAGTGACTTATCCAACCCTGCCTGCCATCCTGAACTCCAGCACGTCTGGTGAAAAGTACTGGCTCTTCCATGGAACTCTTTGTGAGGAAGCCCTCAGTGGAGACCTCTGTTTGGCATAGTGATGTCATTTGATTGTCTTCTTGGGACTCCCACCCAATTCCACTTTTACCTGCAGTTCACCTCATTTCCTTTTACTGGTGGAGTCCCCACCCTGGCGGGCAGTCCCCTTGGTTAAAGGCCTATCAAGGTGACCAGAGCCTGGCTGTTTGTCTAATGAAATAATTAATTAATCGTGGCAAAGTGGTACTTCCCCTCCCAGGCCAGTCTCTGGAAGCACTGGCTGCCCTGTGCTCACCTTGCCATCACCAGTGGCCCTCATCAGCTTGTTCCTTCACAGTTCTCTAGGACAGAAGCAGGAACCAGTCTCCAGATTTGCAAATCTTTCAGAGCTCCTGGGGCACATCTTGGGTCCCAAGAAATCTCTTAAATGTGTTCCACTCACCAGCGTTCACTTGAGAGGATTCTGTGAGTTTCTTTAGCACAACAGGTAGTAAAATGTGACCTTCCCAATCTCTACAGGTGGAACTACCCTCCCGTAATGGGGTGGGGATAGGAGAAGAACCACTCAATCTGTGGAAAGAGCAAGGCAACTCCTCCAAACACCCCCAGTGAATCCTTTCCACTTCCCAGTCTCCTTTACACTGGGTTGTGGGTGACGGAGACAAAAGTCTCAAGAACAGGGTGGCCACTTTTTATTTAGCACAGGAGTTGGGTCTAGAAGCTCCTATTTACCATGATTCAGACTATCAATTACCTTTTTTTGTGTTTCAGTGAAGATTCTGAGGTCCCAGGAAGAGCCCTTGCGATGGTTAACTTTATGCTTTAAACCAAGTAAACCAAAGTACGTAGACATTTGATCAAATAATAATCTAGGTGTTACCATAAAGGTATTTTTAGATCAGATTAACATTTAAATCAGGTGACTTTGAGTAAAGCACACTACCTTTTGTAATGAGAGTGGGCCTCTCCAATCAATTGAAGTCCTCCATGGAAGAAGGAATTCTGCCTCCAGATGTGTTCTGACTTGATGTATAACATCAGCTTTTCCTTGGGTTTCCCACCTACCAGCCTGCCCTGCAGATTTTGGATTTGCTAGTCTACACAACTCCACAGTCACATGAACCAATTCCTTTAGGAAAAAAAAATTAGATTTAAAAAGATTAATGCACATATCCTATTCTGTTTCTCTGGAGAACACTGACTAATGCAGCCCTATTTAACATTCCACGTAATTCCACAAAGACTCATGCCTAACTTGTTTTGCTCACTGTAGGAACCATTATTTACCTCTGGTAGTCCTTGAATGCCATCCACTGGGGGAAAAATTCTGTTTATCAGAACCTGGAATAGTTCTTCAGCTCAGTACTCGATGGATAAATCAGAAGGACTGCATGAGAGTCACAGCACATACGGTGAAATGAGAATTTTATACAGCCACATACACTCTCCATCTGATTGTGATCTGAGTTTCCAAACTGTCCTTCCAAAAACAGGAAATTCAATCTATCATGGTCAACTCCAGATTTCCTCGGTGTCACCCAGACTCTGTGTTCTCTTGTGTGCTTGAATTGTACTTGCCAGAAAAAGTTCGCTGTGAGTACAGAGTACCTTCATTAGATGTTGTTCAAAGAAATTGCATTTATTCAGCACCCTTTGCCAAATGCTTACCCCTAGCCACTGGTTGCCTGGGAACAGTCCCCAGCCCATGTACTGCATCTCTCTGTTGCTCTCCCTCCATTGCCTCTGGGTTCTGCAATGGCCACACTGTGGTTGTAGAAGGGTTTCATCGTGAACATCATTTAATAGAAGCATATCTTCTAAATTAATTCCAAATTGAAAACAGATCTCCAGTTGCCCAGAAACATGGACCTGTGATTGAAGCACATCACTTAATTTTATAATTGAGTGTGTTGCACAGTTGGAACATCACAGTTTCTAATTAAAATAGCTAACATTTACTAAATGCTTGCTGTGGGCCAGGCTTTCTTCAAAGCATTAACTAATTCTCCCAACTCTTGAGAGGTTGGTACTATAACAAAGCCATTTTACTGATGAGACCAGAGGCCTTAGAGAGGTTAAAATTACTCATCCATGCCAAGTGTGGTGGCCCATGCCTGTAATCCCAGCAGCTTGAGAGGCTGAGACGGAGGATGGGGAGTTCAAAGCTAGCCTTGGCAAAAGCAAAGCACTAAGCAATTCAGTGATATCCTGTCTCTAAATAAAATACAAAATATAGCTGGGTAATCCCCAGAACAGGAGGAAAAAAAATATTACTCATCCAGAGCCACGTGCCAGTATGGCAGGGCCAGGTTTCAGATCCCAGGAGTAAAGCCCTTTATTCTTGAGGCTGGGGATGTGGCTCAAGCAGTAGCGCGCTCACCTGGCATGCGTGCGGCCTGGATTCGATCCTCAGCACCACATACAAACAAAGATGTTGTGTCCACCAGAAACTAAAAAATAAAAATATTTTTAAAAAATTCTCATTCTTTCCCTCCCTCCATCCCTCCCCCCTCCTCTCTCTCCCCCCTCTCTAAAAAAAAAAAAGCCCTTTATTCTTTACCACAAAAAGAATATCTTGCCTGAAGACAAGTTTTGTCTTTATAAATAGATGCTTACATACTTTGCAAATCTTACAACTATATAGATTTGGGTTTTTTTGTTGTTTGTTTTGTTTTGTTTTACGTTGATACAGCAGGAGAGGGAGCCGTTTATTGTAGGACAGGAGGGGTATATATACATTACACACAGCTTATCTTAATTAACATAAACTAGATACAGCAGTCAACCAATAAGGAATCTCCACACTTAATGCCTCTCTGGCATTACTTCACAAACCACTCCCTCCGGCAAAATGCCAGGTGCCATCTTGACTTGTTTACAGACCCTAACAGCAGTCAATGGAGTATAATCCAAACCTGTGCAGAGGAAACAGTCTGAAATGTTATTCACTTTGGACAAATTGAGAAGATGAAGGCCCTGACGTATTAGGACCACCCATGAGAAAGGGTCAGCTTCAGGATGGGCAGCTGCAGCCAACTGGTGTTGGAGTTCCCTCTCTTGCTCCTGGATGGTTATGTGAATTTGAAGGAGCAATTGTATATAAGTTCTCCATATTCTGATAGAGGCTGAGGGGTGTTTGGCAAAACCCCATGAATAAAATTTACCGTCAACACCAGAGGCCCATCTTGGGTTCCGTGGGTCCCAAATAGTCAATTTAGTGTATGCTTGAGTCTCATAGCAAGGCTCATCTAGGAAGAGTCTTGTAAGGCCAGCGCTTACAAGATTCCTCAGTTTGGTCTGATATGAAGTGTAGCATTGCTAAACATAAGTGGGATGAGGTGGCCTGGTTGAATCCAGTAACATTAAGGGTGACGGTCCGATTACAGCCAGTGAAAGGGCAATCACTTTGGCCCATAAACTGAGAGCGGGTGGAGTCATCCTGTTGCCATGTCACTTGGATGTAGAAGTGCCATCTGTGGGTTGGGATAGAAGCTTGAGAGAGATTAATGATTAGTAAAAGGAGAGGGTTGGCGAGAAACCTGGAGTTTGGTGGTCAGTGAGAGATGGGGAGCCTCCAGGTGATGTTGAGATTCATTTTATATAACCGTACTACACCAAAAAGACCTGACAGAAACTTTTGTGAAAAGAAAGTTTTTGGTTTTTGTTGTGTTTACATTAAAGGAGATTTAAGAGAAATGGCGGGCTAAGATAAGGAGCCAAAGAGAAAATACTACATCAGAAATGCATTCAAGGGAAGTGCCCAGGTTTGAATAGAAAACTTGCAAGGTTTCTTGGCTACCAGGACAAAAAGAGGAACATAGTCAAGTTCATATCTTTCTTCATATGATAAAAAGGAAGCAGGGCATTTTACTGAGAAAAGTGCAAACTTACACAGAATCAGAAACTCCTGGGGTGGGGCCCAGAGATCAGTGCTGTGCCCAGCTGTCTGGTGGTTCTGGTGCAGACTCAGGTTTGAGCATGGTGCTCCACGTTTGCCATTCTCATGTTTCCAGATGCTTCTTTTCTGTCTCTCATAGCATCTAAGTCAATCAGTAGCAGGTAACCAGCTAAACCAGACTGTAGACTCTGTATCCCCAAACATCTCAAAACTTGGAGCTTCAACAGCCTTGGAAATGGAATGAATCTAAGCAGATACACAAGGGTAAATTGCTTCTTGTAAAATCCCTTATTAGTTTGCCTTCCCATCCACTCTAATATTCCTCCAAATGGGTTACTGTCTGTCCTGTATGTCTTAAATAATGAAGAAGCCCAGAGCTAACAGCTCAATTTCCTAGCAGTCTTCCCACTGGGAAAATAAAGAGAAATTACCTTTCTGGGTTGTATGTTGGGGTATCAGGCTCATTCTGCAGATTTTCCCATTTGCCTGTGGCTATTAACAAAACTGCAGTGGGGAGGAATTGCCCATCCATACTCAAAAATTGGAGTGGTGGCATTTATGTCCTCCCTAGAATGACACAGAGTCCCTGGTCATCATCAATTTACTTAGAAGGACCAGTTTTTAAATAAAAATATTCCTAACTCTTGCCAAGGTTTAGAAAGCCAGCTAAGAATTCTCAAACACTTGATTTCAACTTTGTGACTAATTTCCTTGTGTACCTGCTCTTGACATGTGGCTGACAAATGGGTGTTTTATGGAAGCCATAGCAGAGTGTTTGGCTTTTATTGTGACTAATAATTCATCGTAAACAAAATGGAATGTACATGTGTTTTAACCTCAGTCAATTTGCATTCCTTGAGACGAGGATTGGAAAAAACCAGATAGCCTTTCCCTAAAGAACAATAGTTTAATTTTTTTGTTGTTGTTATGGGTCTTTTACAATTCTGCTTAAAAGTGGACATAAATAGGCTTCACTGGGCAAGCAGGAGCCTGAAGGGTTCGGTGTATATTGTCATTAATTGATGTTGTGTGGTCATCTTGTACCGGACACTGATATTTGCCAGCCAGAACAAGTGAGGAGGATGCTCGTATTTAAAAACAGATATGTAGTGTCAATAAACTACTCATTAAATAGGGGCCACATCTCCTGGAACAGCCCAGAATGTCTATTTCATGTAGTTCCTTTTTCAGTTATCCAGTCCCTAAACTTATCTGCTCTCTGTCCCCCTCGGCCAGTGTCTTAGCCCATTTTGTGTTGTTAACAGAATACCTAATGCTGGCTAGTGTATAATGAAAAGAGGTTTATTTGGCACCAAATTCTGGTAGCTGGAAAGTCTAAACAGCACTGTGCCCGCCTCTGAGAAGGAGCTCGTGACTCACCACCACATGGCAGAGAAACGGGGGATGTGTCGTGGGCATAGAGGTCAGACACATGGGTCAATCTTCCTTTGACTCACTCTCAGAGTAGCTAATCCAGTCCCATGGAACCTAACCCACTCCTGTGAGAGATGGGCATTCATCCTTATGAGGTGTTGCCCCCAGGACCCCAAACACCCCCTAAATACCCCAACATCCCTTAGCACCATTACTTTTGGGGACCACACCTCAGCATGCGTTTGGGTTAGAACAAACCATATTCACACCACAGCAGCTAGAGATCTCATTTCCCTCTTTATTGAGCAACAGAGGACATCTGCCAAGAAAGCTCTGGCTACTCATCTTCATTTCAGGAAATCTCCTCACCTCCATTTTTCCTAGTTGGCCAACCATCTCAACAATAGGAGCCTCTCTCCAAAGATACCAGCTGAGCCCCAAATGTCCCCAGATCTTCTCCACCAGTTGCCCCTTTTGTCTCTTGTACTTTCCATACCGTCCTGTCCCCTAGCATCTCCACAAGGTTTACAAACTCACACTCTGGGTCCCATCTATCGCTCTCATTCCCTGTCAACTTGACACCCCCAGGTTGAGAACTTCATCTTCTCTCACCAATCTCTCCTTCTATCACTTCTTTCTTCCTAGAATTCTACGCCAGAGTTATCTTGGTAAAAGACATGTCAAAAACTCAGGGGTATTCAAAAAGAATTAGAAAAAAATTTCTGAGTCTCAAGGTCCTCCACGTCCACCTTGAGGCCTTGAACTGTCTTTCCCAGAATGACTACCCGTGCATGCTTCTCTGGTTCTTTGAGCATTGCACTCCCCTTCAGACCTCTGAACTTCTGCTCTTACCATTTCTCCATCTTCAGCATCCTCTCTCCGCTTATTGAAACCCTCATCCTCAAATGAATCTGTCCCCCCGCTTCAGTTCAGATCAATGGCACCCACCTCTGTGTACCCATCTTACACTTCTATAGTAGTGCCGCCTTCCATGGTGATTAGTTGTTTGTGCCTGAGATCAGGCATGGTGTCCTTTTCATTTTTTTAAGTCTTTCCCAGTGCCAAACATGGTAATTAACCAAAATTAGATGTTGAAGCACTGAATTAAAGTGTATGCTATTAACCAAATGGATAATCAGGGAGGTACTATAAGGAACAAAAGAAGGTTAGCTCATTTGCATTAGACATCTTCTTCTGCAATATTACTTCAGTGCAATGTGATCATCTACATCTAGAATTCTTAACTGTTGATTTAAATTCTTATCAGATAGTCTCATGAAGGAGGCATTTTTGTGTGTCAAGTAGAAAGAGCAGACTGGGATTAGAAATTCTAAATTACAGCCCTGGCTCCTCCCCACAAAGCCACCTGCATGGGTCTCATATCACTTAACCTCTTAGGAAAACTCAGTTTCCTCATCTCTAAAGGGAATTGTCACCATTATATTCTTCCTAAGCTTTCTACCAAAGTCAGGCTATTGCTGTTTTTACCGTCACCATTATTTTACAGCAACTTTTGTTATATAAAATCCGCTACTTATTGAGCTTGATAAATCCTATTTTGTAACAAATATATAGCAAAGTGCACAGAACTTTGACTACCATGAGGACTACTTAATGGTTAGAGGTCCCAACTTACAAAATTAACCCTCTAGGTGAAAGAGTTAGACAATTCACATCTCCCTATTGTTGCCAAGAATAAAATCTACTGGAACAAAGATACTGGGAAGATTGCCCAGCCTACAGCTTGCCACTCCCATGAGCCACCCTTCTTTCACCCAACAGATATTTTTGAGACCTTTATATGTGCCTGGTACACATGAGAATATTTGTGAGCAAGACAGACAAGAACCCTGCATTCCTGAAACTTGCAATAGAGGAGAAACTTAACGAATAAGAAAACACATTTTAGAAAGGTCATCTTAGCTTGATGGGTCAGGGAAACAATGTGGGTATTATAATAGATCCTTGAAGGCTAATTTAGCTCAGGTGGACAGGTAGAGGCTAGCTAAGGGGTAACATCTGGCTAAAAGTAGAATTCATTAAAGCAAACACACATGCAAATACCTAAGGGCACCAAACAAGCCATCAACTCTAACAGGACCTTGATGGTCCTTTTATAGGAGGAAATGGAATCCCAGGAGTCAGGTCTAGTTTTCCCAGTGGAAATGGTTTATATAAAGTTGGGGCAACTTAAAACACAGTTGAAAGCTAAGATCCCCTCTAGAGTGGGCCAAGAAGACATAGCTCACCTTAGATGCAGAGATCGGCCACTCTGCACCCATCTCTCCAATACACACACCTGGGATGGGTTCACATCTGTGAGTACTGTTATGGACAGAGACCGCTGTTTTTATGGCCTGTGGCATAACCAAGATGGACTTCAAGTCCTGTACAATTTGCAGATCTCCAAACACCTTTTAATACCATTAAGGAATAGGGAAGCTAGGAAGCATGGCACTGTTAATAGCCCTAATCAAACTTTTGATTCACAAACTCTAGTACTTCCTTTTCAGTAGCAATTGGCATCTTGCAGTTGATCAAGCCATAGTAACAGAGTTGTAGAATGAAGTCCAAATTCCTCAGCCAATCCCTACTTGTGCCAGCCTTCCCTTAAATGGATAAATTGGGATGGACTGAAAAGGACCTTTTAGATGGAGACAGCAGCCAAGTAAATGCTCATAGTTATAAATGTGGAGGGTGCTTTTGAGAGACAACTAGAAGCCTGGCAATAATAACATAATAGAGCTTTTATTTTTACAACAGAAATAGCACTGGGTCTGGGAACATAACTCAGTGGTAGAGTGCTCGCCGTGAAGCCCTGGGTTCAATCTCAGCACGGAAGAAAAAAAAAAGAGTTGAATATTAACTGCACTAACTGAGCATTTCCTGTGATGTTGAGTTAGGTGCTGTTATTCCCAAGATTGAGAAAGTTGACATGGTCCCCAAATAAGCAATAGCAGGAGCCTAAAAGGCTGGAAATGATTAGCAAGTGCAGAATGAATCTATTAGAAAATCATTCTCTTACAATCCCAAAGAAAGTGACTGGTCTAGACAGCAGTCACCAGTGGATGGTAAAACCACTGGCTGAAACACACCTAAGTCTATAGCACTGGTTGGTCTCAACGTCACTAACCGTGGGTCGGAGGGTCTTAGGTACCTCATGATTAACACAGTAAGCAAGGACATCACGCCTGCGAAGTCTTCTTGCCTACACATTTTGAACATGAATATAGTCATAGCTCTCAATCTAGCACCAGTTTATAAGAAGCAGGGACCTCAATGAAGAAGGTGAGAAGCGAGGTGAGTGTAGGTTGTTCAATAGCAGCGATGCCCCATCAGGGCCCAGAGGGCTTCTTAAATCACTGGGCCTCATTCCCAAAGTCCCTCTTACTAAGACCTCAGAAGAAAATTGACCTTTGTACCAAAATCCCAGGAAGCACTTCAAGGGAGCACACTTTGAAAACCAGTGCTTTCCTGGCTAATCAGTAAGATGAGAGGGAGAGGGGATATGACAGAATAACATGGATTTAAAACACACACAAACCTGATACGATGCATGGACTTTGCATCTTGATTCAAAGCGACTGAAACAGAAATTTTTGAAGCAACTTGGGAAATGTATATGTTGACTGGATTAGGGATTACATTAAGAGATTACAATCCACTCTGTTGAGTGTAGTTACATCGTGACACTATCACGAAATACATTTTTAAGTTAGAAATTCAAAGTATTTTGTTACCACCAAGTGACAATATTCCTAAAGATGATGGATTTTAAAAAGGGGGTTATCAAAATACTAATGATTGTTGAAATTGCCAATACATGGGGATTGTTGTGCTAGTCTCTCTGTTTGGGGATGTATTTGAAAATTTTCATAAGAATTTTAAAAAATAATCGCTGCCTGCACTGGACAACCTCTTCTTACATGGGGTGACACCCTCCTTCATCTGAAGATCAATCTGCCAGTCGCCTCAGCCAGCCCTTCAAAAAATGAAAACCCAACACTCAGAAATAAGCAAAGACACATTACCTTTATACTCCAGAAGTAGCTGTAACAACGTGAATTTTGGCAGACGCAGCATACATCTCCGTCAATGATGGTGTGTTTGCTTCTCATCCCACAGCTGATCTCCTGAAGGAGGATTGCTGGAAGTGGCTCTAGAGCCAGCAGGAAAAGTGACAATTCGAAGCTGGACAAATAGAAAATGGAAAAAAAAAAAAAAAATGTGTAACAGAATTGGATCAGCCCATTGTGCGATACTTGGCCTTTAGAAAGCATTTATGTGTCAGTTACCATCCTGATTCTCTTATTTATATTAATGCTATTAATCCACAGGGTAACCGTCTGAGCTTGGCACTGTTGTAATCTGTACTTAACAGATGAGCACACTGGATCGTGGAGAGGTTAAGCAACTTGCCTGAGGTCACACAGTAGAGAGCCTTTGCTCTTCACCAAGGCTAGCACTGCTTCATTAATAAGAGTGATACCACATCCGCTGTCGTCTAAGACATCTTGGAATTAAGTGGAAGTTTAAAAGGCAATGTAGGCATTTTTCCTGTTGAAAATTGTTCTGAAGGGTTTGTAACGTCCCTAATGGAATAAACTGACTATTTGGAAATCTCCCTAAACAAAGCCTGGGATAGAAGCCAAGAGCATGGACTTTGGAATTACAAAGACCTGGTTTAGAGTCTCGCTCCACCTTTAACCAGCTGTGGGTTCTTAGGCAAGGTACTTGACCTCTCTGATCCTCAGATGTCTCAGTTTAAAGTGGAAGAAGTAATCACAACATTGTTATAAGATTCAAATGAGATAATGGTGTATGGGTAGTTAGTTCATATTCTCCTTCATCTGGAAAAGCTGGTAGTAGCAGATTAATGTCTTGTTACTTTATAAATAGGCAAAAGATACTCCATATCCAGAATTTACAAATGTGACATTCCAATTAAAGATCAGGCATGTTCTAGAGGGAACACTTGTAACACCGAAGGTCAAGAGCCCAAGCCATGATCATGAATGCCCATTAATAATATCTCAGGGTCGTCGTGTGGATGGTTAACTCTTAGCCAGCTTTCCCTCTGTCTGGAGATGCACATGCCAGGCTTCCTGCCAGGCCCGTATGCTCTGTTCCCAGTTGTAAAGAAGAAACTGTTCTTGGAACTATGGACCAGCAGTATGCATGGACAATTCAGCTTTTCTTTTTTCATTTTCTTTTTTTTTTTTTTTTTTAAGGCTTTCAGAGCAGAGCTGAAAGGCTGAGGATCTGCACACACACAGGTAGCTTGAAAGACCCCTCAGATTTGCTGACTTGGGCTGCGGGGCAGCAGGAAGAGAAGCCAGGGCCTGCTGAGGGCCAGGCACTGTGCATTGCATCCTACCCAGGAGAGGGACCTTGCCAACTGCACAAACCAGGCCCCCCAGGCACTGGAATCCATGTTTTAAGTACAGAGCTGGAAACCAGGCTTGAGTCTGAGCCTTACATAGTTAAAAATCGATGTCATTTATACGGACATAATGTCTGTAATAATTGCTGGCTTAATGATGGAATGGTTAGTAGGATATTACTTATAAAAGCAAAAAAAACCCACTTGGAGGAATTTATGCATCAGGTGAGAAAATTGATGAGAATGTGGACTATTCTTAGGATGGGATGGAATAGCTCTACAAAGGCTTCTAAATTTATCAGCATAGAGTCATTGCTAAAAAAGGGTAGAAGAGGGTATAGAACACATCCCATATGTTAATTTATGTTAATTTTAATAGAAAACAGATACAAAGGGGTATATCACAAATCTATAATAACAATTGTATTGGGGGAATGTGGAGAGGAATCTGCCTGGATTTGTAGATCAAAGGTGAATTCAACTTTATCTGTTAGATCTTTTTTTATTCTAAAAAAGATCCGTTGGAAATGAATGGAGTCTGGAAGTCTGAGGCAAAAGGATCTGCACATAAATACTGTACTCTGGTTGAGAAAGTCATTTCCCACAGTGGTAGAGGCTGGCGGTTCTCATTTTGCAGTGCACATATACTGAATGTGAACAGTTAAGTAAAGGGTCAAAAGACAGTGGGATCCAGGTTTCTCACTGTGCAGGCTGAAATGTACAGGTGAGCAAGAAGGGGAGGCTAGACTGATCCATGGGCAGCGGGACAGCATTGGAGACATGATGGAGAACACATACTCAGCTTAATATAGACTAAGACTAGCAACTTAATACGGAGTTCAGATGGAATTATTTACAGGTGTATTTATAGACACCTGCATATACACAAGTTTGCATATGCAATATAATTCTGCCACCTGAGTGAACCTAAGAGAAATGACACCATAATAGCAACAAGCACTTCTGGCACCCAGATGCTTATATCTAGTGCCATCCCCAGTAAAAGGAGCAGGGCTCCTTGAAACATGAGAGTGTCTGGGAGTGGAGTATCCGGCAGGGCCATAAAGAAGGAGTTCTTAAAAAGAAAAGAAAAACTTAGGGTATCTCAAAGGGACCCAGGAACCAAATGAGAGAGTTCTCAGTGGCTAAAGGTGGAATCATTAGAGCAGCAAAACAACATTGTAGGATTGGATTATGACCCAAAATATGAAATAAAAATACCCAGGAGTCAATACTAATATAAGCAAATGATTAAATAATCAACTAATAAATGGTAAGAAAAGGGACAAATATCCTACACAGAATAATTTCAAAGTGTGTAAATGATGGTGGGGCATAACTCCTACCCCTTAAATGCAGGCGGTGCATAATGATGTTCTTCTAATGAACACAGAGTGGAAGTGGAGGGAGGGGAATAGCCACCGTGGCTGACAGACACTGTTGGCCAGGTGATCAAGGTTGATGTCCACACTCCTAAATTAGGCTGGTAGTAAGAACATAATGAAGATGGCATTTTATCTCTGTGATCTTCCTTCTGAAAATTTGTAACTCCAGTCTAATAATGAGAAAACTGTTAGGCAAACTTCAGTAGAGGGGCATCCTACAAAATATGGGACCACTTTAATTAAAAACAGACAAGGTCATCAAAAAGCCTGTGAAAGCTGGGCACAGTGGCACACACCTGTAATTCCAGTGGCTCAGGAGGCTGAGGCAGGAGGATTGAGGCAGGAAGTTCAAGGCCAGCCTCAGCAACTCAGTGAGGCCCTAAAGCAACTCAAATAAAATATAAAAGGGCTGGGGATGTGCTCAGTGATTAAGTACCCCTGAGTTCAATCCATGGTACCAAAATCATCATCATCATCATCATCATCGTCATCCTGTGAAAATGTCATAGCCAAGAGGAGAGGAAGGAAAAATGACACCTAAATGTGATATGGCATCCTGGATGGAACCCTAGAGCAGGAACAGGACAGTACGTAAAGATTAAAAGAAATCCAAATAGGCTACGGGCTTTCATTCAAAAAACTGTACCAACATTGCTTCAATAATTATTATAAGTTCACCAAGCTTGTATAAAAGTTTAAAAATAGGGAAATCTGGCAAGAGATGGTATATGAAAACTGTACTAACTGCTCCATTTTTCTGTATGTCTAAAACTTCTAAATAGAAAAATAAAATGCTCACCTGATCTCTGAAGAAAAAAGAAATTTCTAAAATAGTTTTTTAAAAATCACTTGAAAATATGCCAAAATGTTAAGCTATCAAACAGATGTATTGAGAAATAGTTGTTTGTTCTATCCTGCATAACTTACTCTAATCTCTTAATACCTCGGAACTAGAAAATGGAAATTTAGAGCAGAATTCTTTCCAGATTATGTGTATTGGTAATCATAGTGGGCAACGTTACTGTTTATTTGTTTGTAATAGCACTGGTAAATCAAAAATCTCTGTGAGTGAGGCCAGGATCTGAGCTCAAAATTGTTGAACTTCTTTGTACACGAATCTTCATGCAAGTAGTGGGGCTGCTTTCTAAAAATGGAATTTTATACCTACTGGCAAATTTATATGCTCAGCAAGGTTATGCCCATTTTTATTGGCACTCGATGTCTGAGAGCGCCTGCTTCCTGTTGCCTAGAAACCCCTAGATTCCCATTATGTCCTCTGTGAGATTGATAAGCAAAAAGATCTTATCAAACTGTTTTCATTTGCAGTTCTGTGATTGTGAAAGGAATCGAGCATGATTATTTTTCATGTTTACTGGCATTTTGTTTTGCTTTGCTTATATGAAGGACCTGTTCATGTCTTGTGTCCATTTTCCATCACTTTATAACAGCTCTGTAACGGTGTTTTGAATATTATCACTCTTCTCTCCTGACATCTGTGACACTATTCCACATTCCACTTCCTCCTGCACTTCCATGTCCACGCAAAAGGTCGTTGGCCCTCAGCCCTGCTTCCCGCTGTTATCCCCCCCCACTTGAGCTACATAATCTGGGCAGGTGTCTGGCTCTCCGAGAATGAAAATGCAAAAAGAGCAGGAATTGTGGTGGCCTTGTTAGTGTGACCAAACCTTTCAGGACCCAGAGACTGAGGAGGTTCCTGGACTTTGACTACTCAAAGTAGGATAGTCCTGAGACAACAGAGACAGTTGGCCATCCGACAAGGTAAGTTAGGTGCATGGTAAATTCTTGATGAATGAAGGCATGCTGACTCCATGACTGCTCTTCTAGCCAGATCACTCCTTTGACAACAGATCCGCCTCTCTGATTGCTTCACAGACAACACCACCTGAATGCATAGACATTGCATTTCGGATATGTCTAGAATGCTCTCCCCACTCCATCTCGATGAGCTCACCTCCTCCCTGGTCTTTGTTTCCTTGATGAATTCTCTCTCTAGCAATTTAAAACTTTAGTAATCCTTACACATTTTGCAACAGTTCTCAATTTTGCAAGGCAGCTGACTAGGGTTAAGGTTGTAACCCGAACTTTGAAACTGCTCAGAATTCTGGGAACTCCAGAACAACTTCATCCTATCTGATTCTATTCGCCAGTTCTTTGACTCACAGGGCTGCTGACTTTGCTTGCAAGTTTCTAAGGAAGGATGGTTGTGCTCAGTATTTTCCAGGTAATGAAACTTCATTACAGATGAAAACAACTTGTACTAAGTAAAAACATAGCAGAACTTTAATGGAGGTAAGTAGTTCAGCAGGGGGGTTAAACGTGTAAATTAAATCACCATGACTAAATCATGATTGTTTCCAGGAAAAGACTATCATGTGATTATAAGAAAGCTGAGAATTGTTAGCACTCAAAGAACTTAACTGAAGCATCAATTCAGTTATTCTTCTATATGCTAAATGAATAAGGAAATCGTTTAATCTTTGACTTTATAATTTTATGATGAATGCCAAACACACCTGATCTTTTCTTGGCAAGATCGTATTCATTGTATTCACTTTTTTGCCTGTATTAGTCAGCTTGGGCTGCTGTGACAAAATGCCCTAGACTGCATGGCTTGAGCAGATTGATTTTCCCACAGTTCTGGAGGCTGGGAAGTCTGAGAGCAGGGTGCCAATATGTCAGGTCTGGTGAGGGTCCTTTTCCTGGTTTGCAGATGGCCACCTTCTGGCCAAGTCCTGACATGGCTGAAATTGCTCTGGTGTCTCTCTTCTGATTCAGGCACCAGTTCTTTGAGATCCCCATTCCCCTCCTCCTGTGACCTCATTTAACCTTCATAACCTCCCTAAGACTTCATCTCCAATATGGTCACATGGAAGTTAGGGCTTCAACAAATGGATTTTAGGGACCCACAGCAGTGCTATTCTTCCATCTTAGGAATTGAATTTTAATACATCAATTTCTGCAAATAGTTACTAACAACTAACACAGAGATTATAACACAAATGACTTCATCTTTTAATTTCTACTTTGTATGTGGGTTGTCATCTGCCCCATGAGGCCCACCTGAGTTGTCTGTGAAGGTGACTCCACACACCTGTGGCTGTTTCCGGCTGACTGGCTGGTGCAGTTAACCCAGCCCAGTTCCCGTTCACCCATTTTCCTCCCCCCCCCCCCCAGAGCAGCGTTTGCCCTCCACTGACCACACATTTTCTCACTTTCCCACCACCACTAAGCAACTGCACTTTTCATTTCTGTCTGCTTATCTTCTTGATAGACACATTTCGCTCCCTTTTCTGTCCATCCAGCTGTACTTCCAGTTCCTTAGTTCTATCACAGGGACATATATAGAAGCATGCTGAGCTCGTTTCTCTATTTATTATGTTTAAATAGTGGCACTTTTCAGAGCGCCACGTGCTTTACATTGCACACAGATGTAAGCCTTTGATTCTTACAATAAACCAGAGCAGATGAGGGGGCGGTGTGGAGCCTTCTCACCACCCAAAATGTGAGAGCTGAGAGTCCAGAGAAGTGAAGGAACTTGCCCTGCTCACTCCTAACACCTCGCCTTCTCTTAATCTCCCAATATTCAGAATTTATCTGTAGATTAAGTTACTGTGTGCCTGAGTGCATTTCTTTGTCTCTCTATCCTGTTTCAGGGAATCATGTTGGCGATATGTGAACTGACAGGCTCACTATGTATAAACTGTGGGATGCAGATATTTTTTGCCCATAGACAGATGCCAGTAAATAGCTAATTATTATAACTATCAAGCCTATCATGAGTATCTGGATAATTGCATGCTTTCAAATGAAAAATACTTAAATTTGTATGCTAAATATATCAGCTAACATCTGTTCTTGACAACCCAGCATACAAGGTTATATCTCTAATCATTGAGAGATGAACAATATTCTAGATTTTGTCTATCTGTGCCAAAAATCATGACCTTTTAAAAAAAAAATCTTATCTAGATCACATTTACTGTAGGCACAGATAATGTTTTTGTTCTATTTAGTTCTGACAGATAATGTTTTAGTCGTTATTTGGTCATTATTTCCCAATTTATTATCATTTTCCCATCACCCCTGTAGAAGTGAGAGTTTTCCAGAAATATAGAATTAGTAGCATGTGTGTGTGGGAGGGTATACTGTAAGGAATTGGTTCTTGTGCTTATGGAGACTGATAAGTGCCACAATCTGTCATCTGTGAGCTCAAGACTCAGGAGAGCTGATGGTAGAATTCAGTCCCCTCTGAAGACCTGAGAACCAGGGGAGCCAATGGTGTAAGACCAAGTCTAAGGACAGGAGAAGACTGACATCTCAATTCAACAGGCATAGGAAGTAACTTCTCCCTTCCTCTGCCATTCTGTTCTGTTTGGACCCTCAAAAATGGAAAGACGCACATCCAGTTTGGGGAGGGCCGTCTGCTTTACTCAGTCTACCAATTCCAGTGCTAACTCATCTGTAGACATCCTTTCACACACGGAAATAATGTCTGGCCAAATGTCTGGGTATCCTGTGATCCAGTCAAGTTGACACATAAAATTTACCATCTGAGGACTCTTTCTTCTGTGACACGTGAAACTTTACAAAGTTTAAGATATTGAATTGTAGAGACTATCATGCTAACTGAAATAAAGCCAATCCCCCCCTCAAAAAAAAAACAAAGGCCAAATGTTCTCTCTGATATGCAGGTGCTAACACACAATAAAGAGGTGGGGGTAAGAATGGAAGTTTATTGGATTAGACAAAGGGGAATGAAGGGGAGGGGGGACGGAAACAGGAAAGACAGTAGAATGAAGCAGACATAACTTTCACATGTTCATATATAAATACACAACCAGTGAAACTCCACAACATGTACAACCACAAGAATAGGAAGTTATACTCCATGTATGTATAATATGTCAAAATATACTCTACTGTCATATATACCTATTAAAAAAAAGAAGGGAAAAAAGCATCTGAATTGTAATTTACTTCACAATGAAGTATCTTATGTTTTTATTAAAAATTTAAATAGGTATGTAAGTACTTCCTAACTTTCAAAACATTGAGAAAATACTTTAATAGGATTCAAGTGGTCCCATTCCATAGCAGCATTCTAAAAGCAAACATTTTGTGAGCCCCAGGAAATGCATCATAACTACCTTTGTTCCTCCAGCAAACAAAAAATCAGGTTGAAAGAATACCACCACCCAATGCCATAGCATTGAACGTGTTATTGTCCTTGTGCTCCCATTTGAACCTGTCCATGAGCCTTGGGTCCTCCTCAGCAACACTCCCCAATTCACAGATTCCTGAGTGTTGAATAAGATCATGCATGAGGAAAACTTACATAAAATATGAATATTATTTTCATAAATACAAGGGAAGCATATGGAAAGGGAGGCATTGGCCCACCTGCCTTGCTTTGGAGATTGGCTGGGGGTGCGTAGGACAGTTACAGAGTACTGCTTTTGTCTGTCCCAGTGTGCTGGGGTGGGTGAGTGGGGATTTCTCGTCCTTTCCAACTGCTCCCATGAGCGCTGGCTCATGAACAGTGATGTACCTCCCTACCTCCCCGCAAACACACCATGCCATACCCCAAAAAGACTCTGTCTCTGTCTATCTTACCTGATATACTGAGCTCACCAGCACCTTCAAGAGGACCCAATTTCTTTCTTACTGCATATCATCAGACCTAGACCTCTAAGTTCTCAGTTACAAGCCCAGGGAGAACTAACTGCACATAATGAACAGGGGTGGGGGATCAATATTTGCCCAGTGGAAAAGAAAAATCCATTGAGAGAAAAGAGAATGTTGTGTCTAAGCCTTTGAATGCAGTGGCTTAGGTATATCCATATCTGTATTAAAAGAAGGAAAGGGAGAGAGAAAGTGCAGTCTTTTTATATATAAGTTCCTAGTTATAAAGAGCTCCATAGTTTAGAAAGCGTTTCTTTAATGGTGGTGCAATTCACATAACATAAAAGTAACCATTTGGACAATACAGTAGCATTTAATACATTTACAGTGTTGTACAATCACCTCCTCCATCTAGTGCCAAAACATCAAGAAGTATTTCTCCTTCTAGCATTATACATGCACAAATTATGTATAGAACTATTCAAGTTTTTTCTTAGACTTTTCAGGCCGTTGGACCCAACTCTCTGGATTACATTAGAACCCTCATATGGATTGTTGCAACCATTTGTTGTGTTCCCTCCCAACAAATATAACACATTTTCAGCATCTAAGAACAGACCAATGAAAACATTTTCCACATTTAATAAGGCGGGCAGGAGAGGTGACTACAGGTTTCTACAAACAGGCCAAGTCCTGTAAGTTTATGTTCACGTATGTATAGACAGAAGCTGAAAATTATTTTAGTCATTTGCATTTCTTCTGTCCAGGGTTCCAGAAAGACTGATCGGTGATATAGCTAATTAAAATGGAGCTCAGTGTAAAACTGAATGTGGTCCCCCAAATCCTCACCAAATTTTTCTTCTGCAAACTAGTGAAGTTGTTTTAACAAAGCAAAACAATGAAATTCTTGAGCATTGGTATCACAGCGATGTGAAAAATGTGTTTCTTTTCAGTGGTGGGAGTACATATTCCATTGCCAGGTGAACAGAGAAGGTGCCCTGCTCCCAGCATCTGGGACCCCTCAGGTGGTTCATGGATAACTTCCCCTGGAAGCAGAAGAGCTGCTCCACCTTGCTACCCGGAGTCTTCCCGCTAGCCTCTAGGACTTGGCCCAACCTTTCCACCCCTGCTCCAGCATATGAGCTAACTTTGCAACTGAGTTGGACTGTCTCTAAATTGACTCTCTCTAGCTCTAGCTCGGGTCGATATTGATAAATAATTGTGTGTTACAAATAATTTGTGTTTTACATTAGAACTATCACCACAATGAATCCCAAAAAATTCTTCCTGGAAAACGTGGCAGCATATTTCTTTTTTGCTAGTTCTCAAATAGCAAGATAAGATGAAAGTGGAAGCCTGTCTGGACTCCTGAAAAATAACTAATTCATGATTTATGAGCATTCTACCTAAAGGAAGAATCAATATAGAGGGGAAAAAAGACTCAGGGAGAACAATCCAATAAGTAACTCTAAACCCATACAGCATATTCTTACTTTTCCAAAGTTCTATATTGCTACTTTATAGTAGGCATTCAAATATTTGTTATAGTGGGCATTCAAATATTTGATATTTGAATTGAATGAGGATATTTTTCCACTTCAGTAATCTTTAAAAAACACTTTGCCTTACTATATTGATTAAATAATTATAGTATTTGGTGCCAGGTGTTCAACTAAAAGAAATAATTATTTTTAAATAGCTTTCGATTTTTTGTAATGATCTGTTATATTCCCAGTGCTACCTCTTCAGTGCCTACTAACCATTATTCATGAGACTGTTCATAGAGTGTGTGTGTGTGTGTGTGTGTGTGTGTGTGTGTTTTGCTCGTATTAGTTATTCTCAAATCCCAGATTCATTAGGAATTTCATTGTAAATGCAGATTCCTGGGATTCCCCACCTGTGTTGTTCTTTAGGTCTGAGAAGGGACCTAGGAATCTGCTTTTTATGTAACAAGCATCCTGGATCATGCACATAAGCTACGGAGCACATTTGAAAACTGATTCATAATTTTGACTTGACTCTAGTCTTGGGGCACACTTTATTTAGAGCAGAAAGATGAACAGCCAACAATTAGTACCTTCCTAAGCTAACGATAATTGTGGTCCACTGAGAGAAGATCTTGTTTCACTAGTCACTATTTTGTCCTCTTCCCTCTTCATTGGCAAAATCCAGCTGGTCTTGCCTTGAGTCATGGTAGCTGAGTCCATGATATTCCCAAACTGTGCTGGCTTCTGGATGGAGAGTCATCAGTTACTAAACCCCATATTTAATATCCTGCCTGTCCACCTGGTCCTCCACCCAGGACCAAACTCTACCCAAATGCCTGCTTGGATTTTGCCAGGGATTCCCTACCTTTCTCACATGGGTTTGTTGGATGATCATCCAGTACAGAACCCCACTGACACACAGTCCCAAATGAAATGCTGACTAACCTTATCCAGAATGAGCCAAGAGTAGTAGGTTGGTTAACCAAAAAAATAATAATAATCATTTCTCTTTGTATCTGTGGTAGAATGGCCAGTCATGCCTGCTTGTTTAACAGAGGCACCATTAGATGTTGAAAAACAACTTCAAAAATTGAACTTTGTTTAAAATAGCCTATCAACAAGAATGACCCCAAACCAATGCAAATTGAAATGTGAGCATTCTTAATTGCACTTCAGGCTAATACGGTGAGTTGGGATGGGGACAGTTTTATCCCCAAAGAGCCCTCTATGAAACCCTTGTAGCTCATGCTGGGTTAATGTATACCAATAAAGTGAAGCCTCTCCTTGCAAGCCCCTTCCAAAATGGACTGTGGTGGCCAAAGAGAACAGACAGGTTGTATCTATCTCCTGCTTGGTATTGGGGCTGGTACAGAGAAGACTAAGGTTGAAACAGTGAGATCAGTTAACCAGTCACCTTTAGTAAGTCAGTTATTTAAGATAGATTATGTACTAAGGTGAGAGGCAAGGCAGATTTCAACCAGAGATGTCTTTATGTAGTATCTGCTTAAAGATGATGGGCTAAAATGAGAATGGCTGCAAAGAACTGGTACCTTCCCAAGTTGTCCCTCTACCTAGTGGGAGCTGAGCTGTTGTGTTTGAATAAAAGAAAAAGCTTCAGGTAAGAGACAAATTTTAAAGATTTTCTTGTCTTGGTTTATTAATCCAACAGTTTTTTTAATGTGCTAGTGTTACAGGCCCCAAGGCCTACAGCAAAGCTCAGACAGCTGGGCGGGGCCGGCCCCCTCTTCACCCTACCAGAGAGACACCAGAAAGATTTCAGACACATCACTCAGAATAACAAGCATGAGTTTATTATAAGGAACAGGGAAAGGAAAAAGGGAGCACTCTTGAGGGAGAGAGAGAGGAGAAGGGTAGGGCATGGTCACACACACCTGCAATCCCAGCCACTCAGGAGGCTGAGGCAGCAGGATGGGAAGTTCAATGCCAGTATGCACAACTTGGTGTGACCCTAAGCAACTTAGTGAGACTCTGTCTCAAAAACATAAATTAAAAAGGGCCAGGGATGTGGCTCAGTGGAAGAGCACCCCTGGGTTCAATTCTCAGTACAAAAAGAGAGAGATGGGGAGAGAGAAAGACAGTGTGCCTTGTTGCCCCCCAGTTTTATTGCAGGTAGAGGTCCCAGGAAAGTTTCCGGAGAGTCCTGCCCAGATCCATCTACTCATTGACCTTTGTCTGACAACACAGGACCTGCACAGACCCACCTCCAAGAGAGGATGGTGTGGAATAGGAGTTTTTAAGGGAATTGAGTCCCTCTCTTTTTTGTCTCTGTTGCCCACCCCCTGAATCAGTTTAGTGCACTTGATTATCCCCCAGCAAGCTCTCTTGTGAGGATCTTGATGTTTTGGCTCCCAGGATGGTTAGGGGTGGGGATAGTGACAAAGGAGGGTACAGACCACCTGATCAGGTGTGCCATCATCTTGAATCAGTAGCTTTCCTGAAGGGGGTGTATTTACAGCTAGGGGAGATTTGATGTTCCAGGCCTGGACTTCCAGTGCTGGCCTGTCTGATGAGGCTCCCTGTCCTCATTGTCCTTTCTGCGCTCACCCAGCCCGGCTGACTAGCTACCTAACACCAGAATACACAGCTCTGGCCTCACCCTGGGGCTTGCCACCTTGCACAGAACTTCTTTTGGACAGAGATCTAGGGACTTTTATGATTCTCTCCCTTGCCTGAATCAGATAAAAAGACACTGTGAAGTTTGTTCTGGAAGGCGGCAGAACTAGTCAGAAGTGCCCCTAGGGAAGCCCAAACAGCAGCTCACCTTCCAGTGGATAGACGAGCTTGCTGTTAAGCTAAAGATGCACGTCAGCAGGAGGAAAACTCCCCATATGCCCCATTGTCCCACTTCGGGAACACCTCTAAAGCTTTACTTGAGCCACAAATATACCACTTTATGGTAATTTTGAAATGAATATTTATGTTTTTAGAGTTATGTTCTTTTAAGAAAAAAAAGTTATAAGTGAATAATTAGTGATAATATTCATTAATATCATGAATGATATCATTAATATTATGGAGGATACTAACCACAAATAAGCTCTAGATTATGATTTCCAACATATTTTAATGCACGTGTGTCAATTTCACTGAAATACTTGCAGAATTGAAAACTTGGGACTAAATGGGTTAAACACAAATACTCTATAGCAGACACAATTGCCATGTATACTGTAGATTCATGTAAGAGTTCTGGGTCTTCCCTTTCTTGTTTCCATGATATAAGATATTGAAGACTGCTGGGTATGATGGCATGCACCTGTTATCCCATTGGCTCAGGAGGCTGAGGCAGGAGGATCTCAAGTTCAAAGCCAGCCTCAGCACTTACAGACGCCCTAAGCAACTCAGAGAGACCCTGTCTCTAAATAAAATACAAGAAAAAGGGCTGGGGATGTGGCTCAGTGGTTAAGCACCCCTGAGTTTAATTTCCAGTACCAAAAAGAATTTTAAAAAAAGATGTTGAAGATAATTAGGTATTTCCAGTATTATTATAAGCTAATAAAACAACCAGAAGTTCAGTCACCTGGATGGCTTGCTAAACCAAAGATTGTTCAGCTCTTTAACTAGAGTTTCTGACTGAGTCTGGGAAAGAGGCCTGAGGATTTGCATGTCTAACAGATGCCCAGGGGCTGCTGATGCTGTGGGACCACATTTTGAGAATCACTGGCTTGAGCAAACTTGAAAGTGTGACTCCACAAGGAACTAGCAATAGCATCACTGTTTAAAAATCTGCACACCTGCTACAAGTTTATAATACAACCTAAGTGAATTTAAAGCCATCCACTCAAAGATACCTTGAGTAAAGTTGTATTCTTATAAAGTCTCACTATGTATTCTTTTAAACTCTCTTATATGTATAGGTATGCTTGTGTATACATATCAACATTATAATATGTCTCTTCTCAAATATATGTAATATTCTATGTGTAAAACATTGTAATCATCTTATATGACTGCATATGACTGCATTCTCTCTCTCTCTCTCTCTCTCTCTCTCTCTCTCTCTCTCTCTCTCTCGCTGATTGAACCCAGGGCAACTTAACCACTGAGCCACATCCCCAGCCCTTTTTTAAAAAATTTTGCTAAGTTGCTGAGGCTGGCTTTGAAGTTTTGGTCCTCCTGCCTCAGCCTCATGAGTTGTGGGGATTACAGGTGTGCACCCCACACACGGTTCCTTTTCTCTTCATAATACTTTATAAACCTCTTTCCTAGCTGGTGTAGTTCTACAGCATAATTTAGTACATCCTTTTGAATGAATGGATCTTAATTTGTTTAAATGTTTCCCTTTGCTGTTCATTGAGGTTGTCATATCAACCTGTTCAAACAAACAAGTTCATCATAAATAGCCTGTTAAATTTTTATGTACATTCTTAATGATTTTCTAAAGACAGATTCCCAGAATAAAAACTTCCAGGTCAGAAGTCATATGGATTTGTAAGGCTTTTAAAACATAAGGCCAAATTCCAAAGAACCAAAAGCCAAATATTTTTCTCTGATATGTGGATGCTAATTCACTTTGGGGAGCAGGGGAAGATCTAGAGGTATTTTGGACTAGACAGAGAAGAGTGAAGGGAGGGGAAGGGGAAGGAGATATGAATGATAGAAGAATGAATCGGACATCATTACCCTATGTGCATATATGATTACATGACCTGTGTAACTAAATCATGTACAACCAGATGAATGAGAAGTTATATTCCATTTATGTGTGATATGTCAATGTGCATTCTATTGTCATGTATAACTAATTAGAACAAATGGGAAAAATATTAAAAAAGACGTAAGGTCAGAGCACACTACAGAGAAACATTAGATCATTTTACATACCCAATGGCAATATATTGTTATTTCCTCACACCTGCATGTAGATCTGAGCAATATTTTGTTTGTTTGTTTATATTGGGGTTGCCAATTATATAGGGAGAAAATGCTATTTTGTTGATATTTTGAATGTTTTTCAGCTGCCAATGGAGCATCCGAGGATACTGTATTTATGTCCTGTGTAGCTCTGTGAATCTGGAGCCTAGAATCAGACTATCAACTCTTGACAGAGCAATTCTTTTGTTTGAGGCTTTGTATGTTTGACATTTCATAAGGTTTAGCATGTTGTTTTTATTTGCCACCAACAAATATTAAAAAAAATCTCTAAGCTCTTGTTGTACTATATGAACTTCAAGAAAGTAAATTTATGCTATGGAAATCATGTGTTTTGTATTTGTCTGCTGTGATATACAAGCTCATTTCTTGGTGTGTTGAATAATCTGTTACTATAATTGTATTAAAATTAATCTAATTTTACTTCTGACATCAAATGTCTGCTGTGGTGAAAAGAGAAAACTAATGAAGCAATGTACCTTGCTTTCTACCTTCCTATTTACTGAGTCACCACAGGCCTCGACTACTAAAATGACTACTTTCTTGGTGATACACTAAACTGAACTTTCTTGTTGATACACAGGGACTGTTAGGTGAAAAGTATGGGAACATCCGAATCCCCGGAGAAGTGGAAGCCTCAGAATTTGAAATGATTTTGGATGCTGCCATAGAGGCGAAGATGGAGACCAAGCTACTGGAAGAGTGGTACTGTCGAGATGAGAACTCCGTGCCAGCAGCTTATTACCTCAGACCCAAATCAGAAATGCTGAGAAGCAATAAGAATGCAGTAAGTCGCCCTTCTCTCCATTACCAAAAACTGTTCATGTCACACCGGGGTGGCTTTCTCTGCTGAAAACCACAACAGGGGGGAAGTCACTCTACCCTGGACCATAAATTTAACAGCTGAATCCACACTAACCATCAGGGAAATACAGGTCAAAACCTCAAGAAGCTGTCGCCTTGCACCTGTTAGAATGGTGATTATCTACAGGAGATAAGTATAAAAAAGGAAGCCTGGTACACTGTTGGGGGGATTGTAAATTGAAATAGCCACTATGGAAAACACTAGAACAGTTCATGCTCTTATGATCCAGCCATTCCACTTCTGGGTACATAGACCCAAATAAATGAAACCATTATCTTGAAGAGACATCTGCAGCATTACTCACACTGGCCAAGATATAGAAACAACCTAAGTGTCCATAAGCAGGTGAATGGATGTGTTAGCTTTCTGTTGCTGTGACAAAAATACCCAGTAAAATCAACTTAAAGGAGAAAAGATATATTTCAGCTCACAATTTAAGGGATTTCATTCCATAGTAGCTTAGCTGCATTGCTTTGGGGGCTATGATAAGGCAGAACATCATGGTGGGGAGCATGTGGTGGGAAAAAAGCTGCTCAGCTGTAGGTGGCTGGGAAGCAAAAAGAGAGGAAGGAGCATGATTCCAGAGACTCACCCCAGTGACCTCACTTCCTTCCATAGGCTCCACCTCTTAAGAGTGCTATCACCTCTAGGTAGGCTGGTGACCAAGCCTTTAACACACAGTTAGCCTTTGGGGAGACATTCAATGTCTGTACCATAACAATGGGTACATCAATGATACACACACACACACACACAGGAATGTTATTCAATCTTTAAAAAAAAAAAAAATGGAAAAAAATCCTGCCATTCACAACACAGATAAACATGGAGGACATTTTGCTAAGCAAAATGAGCCAGGCACAAAGACCAACACTGCATAACCTCATTTATATATGGAATCTAAAGAAATGCAACTCAGGATAACAGAATAAAAAGGGACTAGAGTATGGGAAAATGGGAAGAGTTGGTCAAAGTGTACAGACTTTCAGTTAGAAGATGACTGATTTCTAGAAACCTCTTGTTCAGCACAGTGTAGTTAATAATAATGTATTCTCTGCTTGAAGTTTGCCGGAAGTAGATCTCAAGAGTTCTCATGATGAAAGAACTGGTAACCATAGGAGATGGTGGATATGATAGCTCTAGAGTGATAATCATTTCACCAGGTATACCTACATCACACTACTACATTGAAACCCCTTAAAATATAATCTTGAAAAAAAATAAAACAAACTAAATCCAAATCTAAGAAAGTTTCAAATTTTGTCTCACCTTTGCTTTTAGCATCTCTTTCCTTCTGGGGCTATTTCCTTTTTTCCAAAAGTATCTCTTTTAAAAATTTCACTGATGCATTTGGAATTCCTTTAGCAATAAACTCTCTCATGTTTGTTTATCTGAAAGCACTCTTATTTGACTCAATTTAAAACCTGTGTCTATTTATTCTTCTCTATTTGCCATGCTTATAGCTGTGAATTCATATGTCCTATCAGCTCTCAAACATTTTTAACCATCATCTCATCAAACAATGTCTCTCCTCTGTTCCTTCTCTTCTTTACTTTAATTAGTTGTACTTTAGATCATCTCAATTCATCCTTCCGGGCTCTTAATTCCCTTTCACATTATCAGTTTTTTTCTCTCTTGCTTTCCAGATTAGTTCTGATTTTTTTTTCCACTTCAGCAACTTTCTTCAGCTGTGTCCACTTTGTGCACACATTGAGTTTTCAAGTTCAACAGTTATGTTATTTTGTAAGAGGTGTGTGTGTGTGTGTGTGTGTGTGTGTGTGTGTGTGTATGTGTGTGTGTGTGTTGGCTTTATTTTTATTTTTGTTTTGTTTTGTGGAAGGAGGTGGGTCCTTTGAAAATCTGCCATTATTTATGGCCTCATTTTTTAACTTTTAATTTGATTCTTTTTTTTAACAATTTGAACAATCAATTTATATTCTCATATCGTATACAGAAACATGGGATAAGGTTGATAAGTGCCTGAGTATTATGGATACATTATTTTTGTCTCCTTTCCAACTTGATTGGAAACAAGACATCAGTCCCCTAAAGCTGAATGAAGGAGAAAGAGGGGAAGAATGGGCCTATCCACTGCATAGGATGTTTATAGATACTGAAAAGATGCCATAGAGAGGAGCCATCCTTCTCCTGAAGACAGCAGCCTTGATACAGTCAGCACCCGAGCAGCTCCAAGAGGAGGAGAACCAGGGGTCAGCTGCTGGTCTTCATTTCAGGACCTTGTATATTTGTCCTTGAGAATTTAACACAAAACATTTCCTCTGTGCAATGTGTAATCATATCAGAATGCTTGATCTTTCTTTTTCCCCCAAACATGCATTCTTCAAAGTGATCTATAAGAATATTGCCTCTCTGGGTGGGACTATTAGGGTGAAGCAAATCATTCAGAATGCACTAGGAATAAATGTAGATAGCAAAGAATGTGAAACCTCAAGAAGCTGTTTACATGGTGGTTTGGGCCATTTGCTCATTATTACTATTTAATTAGCTTCATTCCATCTTCAGTTATTTCTGCAATACTCTAGGAAAATGTAAATTATTCCCAAAACCCAATGTGTTATTTCTGTAATAAATGGAGGTATGAATAAGATTATCCTCAAAACTATGTAAACATTTCCTGATAGGCAATCCTCCCATTTTATTTCCTAGCAGATCATCCAAACCAATGAGATGGAAACAGTAAAAGGCAATTAAATAATAACCTCCCCTTTATCTGTCTCCCTTTTGGAGGACATTAAAATGATGATTTTGTTATGATATTTATATCAAAACTCAAGAGGGAAAACATGATAAAATAAGAAAACCTATCTGAGACCAATTTTCTTTTTATACATCCATTAAAAAATTACCTGAGTCTGGATACTATGTAAAGAAAGGAAGTTTGTTTATCTCAGTTTAGGAGACTGACAGTCCAAGATGGAGCAACCCCCTAATCCCATGTTTCCAGCCTCCGGTGAGGGATCTCTTGGTTACATCACCTTGGTGGGGACTCATACCAGAAGAGAGCACACAGGAAGACAGGAAGACCCAGAGGCCAGGCTTGCTCTTTTTACAACAACCTGCTTTTTCCTGGGAGCTAACTGGGGCCCATGAGAACTGCATTAATCCCTTCCAAGGATAGCAACCCCCCTCCCCCTCCCCCCACCCCCCACCCCCCCACAGCGAAATAACCACTTTCTACTAGTCTCCACCTCTTAAAGATTTCTCCCCTTACAACGCTGGGGACCAAGCTCCTAGCACTTGAAACTTTACACACAAAAATCACATCTAAGTAACAGCAAAGTCCAACCAAAAAACTGTCTGAGCTACACCTTGATGTAATTTGGAAAAGTTCACATGTAACACGGAGATAATTTCTAACATTCAGGGCCACAGAGAAAGGATGAAATAATATACTGTCTATAGAAGGCCTACCGTAGTATCAGCACATCATCAACCTTTATGGAATAGGAACTCTCTTGTGCTTAAATACTACTTTTTCTTTGATAATTTTGAAACTGGCTTCTTACTTCTAACTTTCATAGATGCAGCCTCCTGCTAATGCTGAAAATGAGAAGCCGTGGCAAGAGATATCCGATGAGATCAAGACGATATTTAAAGCTGCTGTCAAACTGTTACATGAAAAGGGTAAAATGAAACACAGCCAAGCTAAGAGGTACCTGTTCTCAGGTAATTTTCACACAATCCCAGTAAACTAAGGCCTAGATAAATAAGAGGTGCAGTTGCTGCTTCCCTTTATGGTTCTGTAAATTTCATCTCATTTACTGCTTAGCAAATTGAATTATTCTAAACATTTCCATGTCCTGAAGAGGCAAGTGTTCTTTTGGTTTAACTCACAGAAAAGCTTTATTTAATTTGAGGGTTTCTCCAAGAAATGTGATTTTTAAAGAGGTCAGAGGTGGCTGGAGATATAAGGCCAAATTCTGCCATGGCTTCTCAGTTGAGCTGTTCGTTCATTCACTCATCTAGCTGCCCAGCAAATTTTTATGGGCCTATTGGCCTACTTTATGTCAAGCAATAGGGAGACAACAGTGAATAGGAAGGCAAGGTTTCCATTCTCCTCAAACTTATTTTTCAGCAAGGGAAAATAGATAATAGTTCAGTAATCAAATAAATGAACAAGATCATTTCAAAAATGATAAGTCGTATCGATAAAATAAAGCACAGGAATAGGATAATTGTGGCTGCTGGATAATGATGGGGTCTGCATGTGGATAGGGTGAGCAATATAGAGATGATCTTTGAGCTGAATGAAGAAGGACTCAGCCAGAAGTGCCATGTCTACTAAGGCAGAGAATGCCAGGCAGAGGCACCTAGAAGTTCAAATCACTTCAGAAATTCCAGGGAGAAGATCAAGGTCCTCAGGTTCAGAGAGGGAGAGATGAAGTCTGAAAGTCATCTCAGGTCCTCAGAACCTTGAGTTTTATTCTGGGTGAAATGGGAAGCCAGGGGAGAGTGTGAAACAAATTCTAATTTTATGTTAAAACAAAAATCTCCCCAGCCAATGAGTAAAGACCCCACCTGTCATCTTTTCTCAGCCATGGGAAGGAAGCTTTATTATTAAAAGCTGCACAGGAGAACACAAGTCTGAAGGAATATGTCAGTCATTGTTTCCAGAGAACAAACACTCCTGGGTACAAGTAATTAGATATATATAGTATAGCATTTATTTTGAAAGCTGATAGTATTATTGAGAGAAAAGCAATAATGGATGCATTTTCAAAAGGGCTTTTTAAATGGTGTAGCAAAATATTTGTAAAAATCTAAAAGCATCTCGACCCATGCTCACCAGATATGTGTACTTCACATCATTTTGAAATTTATGAATTATTTTGACAAATTCCAGAAAAAGTGCTAACAAAAAAATTGGCCTGGTTTAAAAAAAATACTAAAATTGCCAGGAATTAGTACTATCTTTAGAATATACAGGTTAACATTTATCCTTGTTCCTTTGGGACTTTTTGATCCATTTTTTGAATCTCTGGCTCTTCACCTTTATCAAGGACAAAACGGCCTTGTTGTTGAAAATGTGCTGTATCAGAAAAGATGCCCAGCAAAACCTTTATTTGTTTATATAAAAGACACCAGTTTGAAGGAGGCATACTCTAATTTACAATCATATGGTTCACATGTTTATAATTGGCAAAAACATTCTCCTTGTTTTCTCCATTCTGAAGAACTCTGTCCACATGGATAAGTTGTTTCGTATGAACTACTGCAAAGGGACTATTTTCTGCTTGCAGTTACATTTGCTAAAGGTAGACACAGTCATGATAGTTTTCTTTCTTTTACATTTTAAACTCATTTTGAGGTCATGTCAAACTTCAATCATAATCAAAATTACTGGAGAATTTCCAGCTCTTTCAAATGGATCTAGTACATTTCCTTTAATATTTTCATAAATCTTAAAAATAAGAATACAGAATAAAACCTATAAAGGAATATTATTTATGTTTGATGATGATGATTTTTCACATTTCTGATTTCACCGATTTAGACAAGAAAAGATGAAAAGTAAATTAGACCCCAAAGTTTTGCCCTTTTGTAAATGTCTAAACTGAGTGGCTTTGGAAATAGTCAAGAGAATAATGTCTCATGAATGACAGTTGCCAGGGCTGGAAATCTGTTCCCAATGTCACCTTCATTGGGTAGTATGATAGTTATAGTATACTAAGGACAGTGCAAAGACAGAAAACAAATATAGTATTCTACTAAGGAGAGGGAAAGTTTTAAAATATTTGTACAGAAATGTATTGCATTACTCGGCTTTCTTTTTACTATAACAAATACCCAAGATAATCACTTAATAAAATAAAAGGTTTATTTTAGCTTACAGTTCAGGAGCTTGCAGTCCATGATCAACTGCCCCACCACCACCACCTCTACTGCTTTTGAGCCTGTGGTGAGACAGCACATCATGGTGGCAGTGTGTGGCAAAACCATTCATCTCATGGCAGGTAATGAAAAGAGAACGAGGAAGAGACCAAGTCCCACAATCCCCTTCTAGGTCATGTCCCCAAAGACCTAAGATCTCCCACTAGGCCTCAGCTGTTAAAGGTTTCACCATCTCCCAGTAGCACTATTTTGGGGAACAAGGATTTAACACATGAGCATTTGGGAGATGTTCCATTTCCATACTATGCAGGAATTATGAATAAAATTCTCCCTAAATCAGAATGATGCACTTTGCCTCCAAAAATAACTCTATACAGAGTTGATTGTGCATCGTGTCACTCATTTATATTCACATTCATTTACTAAGTCCTTTCCATTCCAAGCGCTCTATGTGCAGCCTCCTTTTTACCCCAAGCCAAGCTTGGATGAGCCCTTCCATCTTGGTTGATTTGCATCTCTTTTTATGCTCCAGATCTCCTGATTGACACACTCTTTGCATAGATGTGATAATATTAGTTACATTACAGCTAAATTGTTTTTGGGAGTCAGAGTGGCAGCACACTCTGGTTACTAAGTTACTAAGCATCATATATAGATGCCACAGTTGGACCACTTCCTTTCTCTTCCTATCTCAGAATGTAGCAACCTGCTAATCCAGTCTGCTCTCCAACACTGTGTGCAGATGGCTGGAAAAGAGCTGGGCTGAATGCTGCTTTCTATAGTAGCCCGTGATGTTTTACCTTGTTTTCCTTATAACAAGTTCTTACTCTTTCATAAAAAGAAGAGTAGACTTATGTTATGTAATCTCCTTTCACTTCCTTAAGTAGCTTGCTAATTAAAATGCTTTGTAAAATATACTGATGCTCATGGCACAGCTTACTGAACACAGATGGGTATATCTTTTCACTGGAATCATAAATCGTGACTGATTGCTATAGTTATGGAAAGAACATTATCACAGGGGTTTCACTAAAACTCATCATTTTTTTAAAAAAATGCACATTCCTTAACAGTTACTGTATAGAACATATATGTGTATGTGTTCTGGGTTTTGCTCCACACTGAAGCTGTGGGGGCAGCTCACTGAAAGTTTTTTTTCATTTCTGGCCAGATGGATGCAGCATATTCAGAGCCCTCCCCACCCCACACTCCCATCAGATCCCCCCGTAGTATAGTCTCCTCCATAGAGAAGCCTTCTCTGACCTCTCTAAGTAGGTGAGAACCCTTACTGTTTGCAATCATTGCTCAAAGTTCTTCCCTGTCACAGGAAAAACTAAAAACGATCATAATACGTTTATTTGTGGGAATCTAGGTTTAGTATCTGCTGTCCTCCACTGAACTGTAACTCCATTCAGGCTCTTGTAGCAGAATGCCATAAACTGTGCAGCTTATAAACAACAGAATGTTGTTCTTACATTTGGAAGCTGGAAGTCCAAGATGAAGGCACCCACATACTTGGTGCCTGGTGAGGCTCCACTTTGTGGTTCATAGATGACACCTTCTCACTGCTTCCTTATGGGGCAGAAGGGACGAGGGAGAATTCTGAGGCCTCCTTTAAAAGGAAATTAATCCCATTCATGAAGGATCTACATCTATCATATTACCACCTACCAAAGGCCCCATCTTCAAATAGCATCTGAGATTTAGGCTACAATATACAAATTTTAAGGAGACACAAATATTTAGTCTATGGTAATCCATGTAGTCTTTTAGTATTGTCTATTTTATCTCAGCATTTTATGCTAAGAAATATCAGCATACTGGCATAGCATAGGGACTTAATAAAGCCCAACTGGATGAAGGGGAAAAGGAAAGGAGTAGGAAAGAAGGAATGAGGTCAGGTATCCAGTTTTTAAATAATGTAAGCTTTTTATTGCTGTGACAAAATGCCTGAGAAAATCAATTTAGAGGAGGAAAGATTTATTCTGGCTCATGGTCTCAGATTACTAGGCTCCATTGACCCTGGGCCTGTGATGAGAAAGAAATCATGGCAGTAAAGGTATGGTGGAGAAAAACTGCTCACCTCCTGGAACCAGGAAGCAGAGAGAGAAAAAGGAGCAGATAACAAGATATGGTCCCCAAGGACATACCAGAACAACCCACACTCTTTAAGTGGGTCCTCCCACCACATCTCTGTAATCACATCAGATTATGAATCCATCAATGGATTAATCCACTGATAAAGTCAGAATCCTCATGATTCAAATACTTGCCCAAATCCCCAACTCTGAACATTGCTGCATTGGAGACCAAGCCTTCGACACATGAACCTTGAGGAACATTCCAAATCTAAGCTATAACATACTGCTTCCTTTCAAATTCTCTTCCACTGGTTTTTCTTTTTTTAAAATACTCTTCCCTGAGCAATGATGTTTTTATTTCAGTTTTAAATGTCTTTATGAAGGCTTAAATGATTTATAACATGTACTTACTTGTGTGTAAGCATGTGTCTTGTAAGCCATATATTGTTTAATTTAGATGAAATAAAGTTCTATACTAAGTGGGTGCCTTTTCTGATGGTATAATAGAATTTAACAGTGACATGGGTAATTCCAATTGATCAGTCTTCAGACATGATTAGATCTTGTTTTAATGTGCCTCTGTATTTACCTTTGAACATATCTCTCTGGAGTACAATAAACCTCAAAAAATAAAAATAAAAAGAAAAAGAAATGGATGGTAAAGCCACAGTGTAAAGGACACACCAACTAGGAACAAGTCAACCCACTGTGTCTCTGGCCTCCGCCTCCTTGTTAGCTGGACCACACTGGTCCCTGCTGTTTCTCCAGTCTTAGAACAGCTAATATCTGAGAGGGCAACTAAGCAGTATCAACTATAAACTTGGTGAACTTGCTTTCTTGTGCTGATGTTCAACCTCTTCCTCACATTGTGGAGGAAACTAAATAATTTTATTAGAAATCTCCTGGGTTCCAAAATACTCCACTATAAACTATACTAACCCCCCCACACACCAGCAACTAATCTTCATACGGGGAATGCGGGCACACTTCTCTCACTCTAGACAATAAACTCCTTCTCTTATTTTCTTCCAGCTATCGAGGATGAGTTTGACTTTGCTCTCGGCAAGCAAACTCCAGCATTCCTAAAGAAGTGTGTTTGCTACATTAGAAAAATTGCTAACATTGAGCGCTTTGTGAAAATCCCAGAGATGGGGAAATACATGGATATAACTGGAGCAGAACCAAGGATTATTCGCGACCCAGAAGCCCAAGAGAAGCTGATAAAACTCAGGGATGAATTTATTCCTACTATTGTCGCATCATCTAATCTGAGAGTATACACATCTGTTACCCATTGTGACATGAAACTGGGCTATTCCCAAGAAATAGAAAATCATTACATAGAAGGACTTGGTAAACAGTTTTATGAGGACATGATTGATATAATTCAGGCCACAGTACAGCAAAATTTTGACACTGAAACTGATACACTCTACGATGAAATCCTTCAGCATTCGTCATTATGTAAAACATATGCCTCCTTCTATGAGTACAAATGTGAAGCTCTAAACATTGTGCATAAATACATTCTTCCAAGCAAAACTGGGCACATCAACCCTCTTATTATATATGGTGGACCATGCACTGGGAAAACCCTCCTGTTAGCTGAAGTAGCAAAGAAGGTAAAAGCCTGCTCTTTCCCATCTGTATTTATAAAAAAAAAATTTTTTGGTGGGGGGGAATCTAATTGATCAAATTCATTTCCATATACTGTACTTATTATCTGAATTATAATTAATCTTTTTGGAATGGATACCTAAGTATTCATTTTTTATCTTTTTTTTTTTTTTTTTGCTGGTATAACAGGAGAGAGAGCAAGACTCATGGGATACAACCATAAAGCTACTTAATTTTTTTTCAATCATTAATTGAACACGTGTTACGGAGCTAGATCCTCCATCTGAATGAATTCCAGGGCTGATCCCAGAAGTTCCTCTCACCTCACCCCTCCAAGACTAGTTGCTTCAGTTCACTAAATCAGTCTTGGCTCAGTGAATTAGTATGTCCAGTCCAAGCAGATAATTAAGATTTTAGTCTACATTTCTCTCCTCCGCTGAGGCCTATCATAAACAAGACCCTTACAGTAAGAATAGGGACATGGGTGTCTTTTTCTTAGTCTACATAACACTTCTTTCCTCCTTTTCTAACCCCAGCCACCTTCATGACCCCCATGGGTTGTGGTATAGTGGGTATAATAAGAAAGGTAAGGTGACTACAAAGTTCTTACATGACCAGTACAGTTAGGAACTGGGCTTTGAACTCACTGTCCTTGACAGGTGTTTAAAGCTCCCTCCCATCTCTTCAGAAGTCAATTCATGTTTTTTTGGAGGTTCTTCCTTTTCCTGAAAATCCCACCCTGTCCCCACAGAGCATCTCTCACCTACAGGGCAATGCATCTTCTCTAGCTCTCTCCTTCCCAGCTCCTAGACTGCTAGCAACACACTTCCACCATCTTTCTGCTAAGATTTTCTCCATAGCCCTGCAAACTCCTTCAGCAGGACCTGGGAAAACAAAGCAAACAAGCAGAAACCCTCGCCATCTGTCTCTTGCTGGTGGCTCACATTAGGTACGTGGGAAACCCTGAGAATCTCTAGACCTACAGGCCAGGTGCAGTGAAGCAGCTCCATGTGCCTCATCCCCATCCACGGGAGCAGCGAGCCAGCCTGTCACTCCACCTTCATGTTTTTCAGGTGTCATCAGATACCAGTTGTCTGTGTCCCCCAGGCTTTAGGGATTCATTGAAGCCCTTTCCCCTGGGCTAGAAGTGAAGAGTGAGAATTCCTCTGACCTCCCCTTTGAGGATGGGGAGGGGAGAGGCATGACCCACACACCCTCACCTCCAACTTCTTTCTCAGCCCTTCCAGTGTTTTTTCAGGCTGGAGGTGGAGAGTCCACTGACAATAGCAAAACTGGTCTTTACAACTTCCCTTCCCAGTCCTGCTGGGATCTGGAACCTTTGGAATGTGATGGCTGTTGTCTTGCCTCCTCAGCCTAAACTGGGCCAAACTAGCTCCATATTTTAACCTCCTGTTCAACGTGGTATCCAAGTATCATGGTTTCCATCATTCTGGTGTTAACTCAGAATCTCCACATTGTCTTCGGTGGTGACTCTCGAGAATCGAGCTTTCTTTCACTTCATGAATATTCTCATAATCAGTCACATGCTACACAATCTTGAATTGGTCATCCTGAGGACAAGAGCAGGATCAGCTGCATTGCACCCTAGGTGGGAATTAGGTTCCAGTAAGCTCACAGGTGAAACTCAGGTGCATAATACTCGCCCTTGAAAAGTCCTTAGGAAGGCTAATGTACCATTTCTTGGCATGGCAAGCCTAGATGGCTTTTATTCATGTGTTTTAAAATATGGCCCTATCTAAAATATACATATGTATGTATTTTATATACACACACATATACATGCATGCACACATACACACATACACACACACACACACACACACACACACACACACATGTGGCCCTATCATTCATTGAGCACAGATGAGGTAATGGACTGGCATTTAGGGAAATGTTACATCAAAATAAATTATGTGTATACCTGTGTGTGCCTTTGAACCCAGGTTTGTATGTGTATAGTCAAGAATTATTATTTAGGATTATTCCGAGTGAGCAAGATGATGACAGCATGAGAACTGAAATCGAGTAAGAACATTCGTGTGTGCCACTTCATGTTCACTCTAGGGCTCCTCTTGTGGAGGAGGAAAAGGGAGAGGTGGTAAGGAACAAATATTGTGAATTGGACTAAATGGAATGTGGTGTGATGTGTCCCCACGGGCTCTAGCACAAGCAGGCAAGGGTTCCATGGGTATGCTGCTATGACTATACAGATGAGCCAACCTCACAGGACAGTGTGCAAATAGTGCAAAGATGAAAAATGACTTTCCACACTCTGTCTTCTGGATATTTTATCAGTTGCCCACAACTGACTATTAGAATCCAGGCTTCTGGTTCCCCAAGAGACCTTATCCTTCCCTGCATTCCACTTGCCACTCTCCTAGGGAATGACTAGCCTGCCATCAACAACAGCTTGCCTCTCCTGTGACCTCGTGTCCTTCCAAAATGTATACCCAAAGCCCTCATGACCCACCTCATCCTGCCACCCCCTAGCTGCCTACAGGTACCACCCAGTCAATGCCTATCAGGGGATTAATTCCTTGATTAGGTTAACCCAATACTTTCCTGCATTGTCTCATACAAGAGCTTTGGAGGGACACCTCATATGTAAACCATAACAACCACCAATGAACAGTTGTAGGATGGTAAGATTGAACTCCTTGAAGCCAGCTTCAAGGAAGTACACTCCTTGGAGTATTTTTACACTTTGATCCTGTCCTTTCCCATCTTTGACTTTCCAGAGAGAAAAATACTAAACATATATGTTTAGTATGATTTTAACTCCCACTTTGTCTTATGGTGACCTTTCAACTCAGAGCAAGTCATTTATCCAGCCTGGGCTTCAGTTCCCTCTTCTATTAAAAGACACTGTATCCCACCTGCCCTTCAGAGAGAGAATGTGAGGACAGACGACTGCAGGTGTGTACACACAACTGTCTGTTACAAAGTGCATCTAACAAAACTCTCTTAACCAACATTATACAGATAATATGTGACCAAAAAAAAAAATATAACAGTGACCCTTTAGCACCATAGAAATGTCTCTGAATTATAGAATATTTTATTCAGTATAATCTTAGCACATAATAGTTTTATTTCATTCTAATTAATTGGAAATTTGGTCATGCACAGATGGCATGATATGCTTTCAATTAATGAAAATATTTAATACAACATGTAAATCCTTAATTCAGTCATTAAGTAAACACTAAGTGCCTACTAGATGTTAAGAAATGTGCTGGGAAATGGGGATGTAGTGATGAAAACCTGACCACATGAGATATTCAGATTTACAGATTTATGAAATGCTTTGAAATTTTCAGGCTCAATGTTGCCTTGGAATTAAATAATACCATTTAGCACTCTTTTACTATCTGAGGTCTCACCTGTAGAATTTGATGCATGAGCTCCATGATAGTGCATTGGCCTTCCCATAAAGTCCTTCCACTTTGTGGTTCTAGGCTATTTTTTGCAGGGTACATGTTCCCAGAAGTCTCAGCTCCAGCAAGAGGAAATGTGAGCTATGACCATGTAGATACCTAATACCATCCTGAACTCGACTTCTGTATTTTAGGCTTATGGCTGGCTACATGAAGACACAGGACCAGAATCTGACCCAGTAGTCGTGGTGAGATTTCTAGGAACTACAGACATGAGTACCGACCTCAGGACCCTCCTTCTGAGTGTTTGTGAACAACTGGCGGTTAACTATCGGTGTCTGGTTCAAAGCTACCCTAAGAAGATCCATGACCTCCGGGACTTATTTATAAATCTTCTGAATGAGTCTTCATTGCAGAGACCTCTGGTAATAATATTTGACTCCCTGGAGCAGCTCTCGGAGAACGACGATGCCAGGAAGCTCTGGTGGCTCCCAGCTCACCTTCCACGCTTCGTGCGGATAGTCCTCTCCACACTGCCCAACAAACACGGGATCCTGCAGAAACTTCGGTGCCTTATCCATGACGATGACAACTACATCGAGCTGATTCCCCGGGACAGGAAGATGTGCAGCCAGGTCCTCAAACACCAGCTGCTGCGGGTCAAAAGGAAGGTCACATCCGGCCAGCAGATTTACGTAAACAATGCGTTCTCCAAGTGCACGCTGCCCATGTTTGTGAACCTGACCTTCAGGGAGGTGAGGCATTGGAGATCCCACAAAGACGTGGATGAATCCTCCCTCTGTGTCACTGTTCATGAAAGCATAGAGCAGTTATTCTGGTCCTTGGAGAAGAAATGTGGCCAGAAACTGGTCTCCAGGGCTCTCGGTTACATCACCATGGCCAAAATGGGTTTGAGCGAAATGGAACTGGAGGACGTATTAGCCCTGGACAACAGCGTTATGAATGAGCTCAACGAGAACACCAGGCCCGGCAATCCCCTGAGAGTACCTTATCTGTACATCGCAAGGCTCAAGGAGGGTCTCAGTGGATATTTAATAGAAAGACACGTGAAGAACGTCACCCTCCTGGTCTGGGCTAACAGACACCTGCAACTCATAGCCCAGAAACTGTATCTGCAGGATGACAGCAGCCTGCGTGAAATGCACACCATCTTGGCGGACTATTTTCTGGGGGTCTGGTCAGGGGGCAGGAGGAAAGCTTTCTGCCTTGAAGACCCCTATTTAAATGGCTGCCTTGACTTGGATAGCAGAAGCCTGCTGGAGGAAGAAAAGCACTTCATGGAACAGGCTTCCTTTGACAGGCAGGCCCCTGATCAGCCCTGGGTTTTCCAGTGCAATCCACTGGAGCCCGACATCTTTTTCGTCAACCACCGGAAAATGTCTGAGCTGCTGTACCACCTGACGAGATGTGGGAAAACTGATGACCTGCTTTATGGCATCATCATGAACTTCAGCTGGCTTTACACCATGATCAAAATTGGCCAGTTTGACAAAGTGCTTTCAGACATTGAGCTAGCTTACAACTACTCCCAGGAGAAGGAGCTGAAGTTCTTGGCCAGCACCCTCCGCAGCATCAAAACCAAGGTCATTGCATTTCCTGGCTCCCTTTCAGCAGAGCTACAGCAGAGACTGCTTCCTGTCGTAAGCTCCCTACCCAAACTTAGACACCTTCTTTTAGAATGTGACAAAGATGGGCCCAAATATTGCTCCATCGTGCCATTGCATTCATCCATGGATGTGACCTACAGCCCCGAGCGTCTTCCCTTGTCATCCAGCCACCTGCATGTCACGGAGATTCTGCCCACCTCCAACCCCAGCACTGTCCTCACCGCTCTAGAAAATGGTTCCATCAGCACGTGGGATGTAGAAACTCGCCAGCTACTCAGGCAAATCACTACGGCCCAGTCTGTCATCCTGGGCATGAAGCTCACCAGTGATGAAAAATACCTTGTGGTGGCTACAACAAATAACACCTTGTTGGTTTATGACAATGTCAATTCTTGTCTCCTGTCTGAAGTGGAAATCAAAGGAACCAAACATGGAAGTGGCTCCACCTACATCAACGGATTCACACTGTCTGTCAACCATGCCCTTGCCTGGCTCGAAGCCAGCAAGGATGTTACTGTCATTGATCTGCTCTATGGATGGCCCCTTTACCAGTTCCACTGCTGGTATGAGGTGACCTGTGTCCAGTGCTCGCTGGATGGGGTGTATGCTTTCTGTGGGCAGTACCTGAACACTACCACCATATTTCACTTAGGGAGTGGAGAAAAGCTATGTACCGTGACATCTGAATTTTCAGGTGGGTTTGTGAAGTTTCTTCTTATCTTGGACACAGCTCAAGAGATGGTGATGGTGGACAGCGAGGGAAGCCTTTCTGTTTGGAATACTGAGGATATTTCCAACCCCCAGCTGACGGATGACTTTGACTGCAGAAGAGAAGACAGCGAGGTGGTCAGCGTTGAACTTTCAGAGGACCAAAGTGCAATTCTGATCTGTAAAGCTCTTAGCATTGAGCTCTTACATACCGGCGTATGGAAGGTAGCTGAAAAGTTCAGAGCCAAGCGTAACGAACGCTTCGTCTCTGCTGTGCTGTCCAAAAATGGAGACTGTATCATCGCGACCATGGAGAATACTCCGGCTGTGTTTTTTTGGAGACGGGATACGGGACAATGCATGGCAAGCTTGCAGGAAATCTCAGGTACCATAGTTAAGTTGGTGAAATCTAGCCACCACAATATGCTACTGTCTTTATCAACCAGTGGTGTTCTTTCTATTTGGGATATAGATATAATCACAGCTATGTCCAACATAGATAAGACGGGGAAACCCATCCAAAGTCTGGTGTTGCCTGCTAGAGGGGAAATCATTTACTCCCTGGACGGCTCTGATTGTGTTCATAAGTGGAACTTCAGCAGTGGGTTCATTGAAGCAGTATTTAAGCATGAAGGCATAGTGGAACACTGTGTGTTAACATCCGCCGGAGACATAATGGTGACATCAGATGACAAAAGCAGCCAGTATGTCTGGCACACCAGCAGTGGGGAAAACCTCTTCCGAATCAATGGGCAGAGAATCTCTCAGCTGCTGATCACACACAATGACCAGTTTGTGGTCTCTCTCTGCGAGGAGAATGCCTCCAGGGTCTGGAGACTGGCCACGGGCCACAGGGTCTGCAACATTCTGACCACTTTGCAAAACGCCTTTATTACCTCCGCAAATACCTTCGTGGTGGGAATGACTAAAAGCAAAGTGCTGGCAGTCAGCCTTTGGACAGGAAGTATCACCAAGAAGTTTTGCTGCGAGGACGGAACCACCATTGTGAATTTTAAACTGATCCCCGACTGTCCGGACATCATTGTGTTCATCACGTCAGCGGAGACTGTGAACCTCTGGAGTCTGACAGATGAAGTGATCTGTCGCCGCGTCCAGCTCCCAAACAACTTCTTGAAAAATCTGGAGGACTTTGAAATTTCTCCCAATGGAAAGTTAGGCATTCTATCTAGGGGAGATGAAAATATCAACGTGCTCGATTTACAGAGTGGTAAGTTACGAGTAGTCCACGCCTCCGGGGTCATCTGGCGGCAGAGGCTGTCTCGGGATGGTCGCTACCTGGTCTACATTTGCTTCCGAAATGGGGAAGAAGAGGAAGAAAATGGTGCCATATCCAGCTTGATTGTAATGAGGCTGGCTGATGGCAAAAATATCGGTGCTTGTTCCCTTTACAAAACGCCAACTTTCCTGGCACTCTCTCAGAGGCACCTGAACATCATTGTGGGCTTTGATGATGGGAGCATAGGAATATACACTGTAGTGGACCGCGTCGACGCTGCACTGAAAATCAAAATTGCCACTTCCAACAGCAGGCAGATTTTCAACAGTGCAACACAGACATCCAGGCCAAAGTCTAACAGTTACTGTTTTAAAGTATCTGTGGATTGCTTATGGAGAGAGTCCACTGAGGTCTTTGCAAGAGACAGCCCCATCACAGTCAGCGACTCCTCCGAGTCCAACGAAGCCACACCCTCCAAGAAGCACAACTCTTGCTATGACCGGGTGTGCTCTGCCCTAGAATCCAGGGGTCACAGCTATGCCCCTGATAACTGACAAAATGTCTCTCCCACCCAGTGGAAATACACAATCCACATACAGAAGAAAAGTGTATCTTCTGTATCTCCAAGGATATACTACTCGTTACTAAGAGACAGGAAAGATGCTGGCATTTCAGCGTCTTATTAACATGCTCATGAAACAGAGAAGTGAGATTGGTTTGGGGTGCCACCTTTTTGTCAAGGCATATTCAGGAATGGAGGGATGACAGAATTTCTAGAAGTGAGATTTAAATAGTTATTTCATCTGGAAGAGAGAGGATTTTGAAAAAGCTTCTAAATTAGCTGTGTGGTAAGAAGTATCATAGGTCATTCCATTGGTTCAGATGAGTGGGACTAGAGTTATATGGAAACCATTTGGACTGAAATTAGTTCTACAAAATCCAGTTGAAATCATGAAGACAAAGAGTTGTTTGACTCCAAATGATTTTGTGATAAGTAAAACACAGCCTTAATCTCTCTTTACATTTTCCGATCCTGACAACTGTGTAAACCTAGTCTGCAAATGAAAGGTCTAAAGGTGCAAAATCATGTAACAAATATGCCCAGTTGTATTCCCAGTTTCCCAAGAGACACAACATAAAATATGAGACCGTGAACTGGACTGGGACAAGAACTAACTACCACTATCATAGGGCTATTGAACATGGAGAGTCAGTCTTTAATAAAATACAGTTCCAACGATTGCATGCAAGGGTTTCTCTGTAATGGAACATATGATTTTTAAACTACTTATTTTCTGAGTTGCAATATAACACTTAATAGAAAATCACCATCTTTTCACATCATTTTTGAAATGCATATTTGTGCTGAGTCTAAAGAATTACAGAAAGGGCATTACAAATTTAATCAAGACACCTATTTGTTCTTATAGTCACACTAACAAGAGTCTGTATTACTCAATCAGTTATATGGAAGCATAAATTATTTCCTACATCCCTGCAGTATACATCAATAGAAAGCAAGCTTTCTTAATATGCCATCTCTGAAACACTGATGACATTTGCCTTACTCTCACTCTTCTTCTTTCCTGTGTTAAATGCAGATAGATGACCAAATACTCTGGGACAAACTTAATATGCCTGTCTTTGTGCTAAAATATTCCAGAAATCTTAAGGGTGTCCAAAGGTTCTTTATTGTCCCTGTTTGTAACCACTTTCTTACTTCCACACACCGTACGTACACTTCTTTCTCTGTTACACTTCTGGACTGAGGAATCTTCTGAACCTTTTATAGTCTTAACATTTCAAAGCAGAAGCTGGGAAAATGCATTAAATATTTTTTAAACTCTACTGCACCTATTTAAAAAATATACATCTCAGAAGGTCAAAGTGATTGACTTCCTTTCATATGGTCCACATGGCATGTCCTTGGATAACTTTTCACAGGGGTCAGTAGAGGTGGTTCAGTTTGGTTTTCCTTGAACAGTGAACAAGGAACTGACCTATTTCCAGTGAACTTCTGTCATGAACTCACTGTGGACGCCTGGCAAGATCTTAAACCTCACCAGTGTGTTGCTTTTGTGAACTGCAAAATAAAGTAATGGGTTCTGCTGAAGCCCTATTAGGGATGTTGGAGTAATAATTTCAGAAAAAAAAATAGACATCTTGATTGTTGATGCTAATGAAGAAAAAAAAATGATTTAACCTAGAGAGAATCCAAATACACTGTATTTCACTTTGGAAAGCAGTTTAACATGTAAGCCTTCAAAGATATGATTCAGATATAAACACCCCATTCCATGGTGAAAGATTTTCTCCTCTACATTACTCATAGATTAGCTTCCAGCCATGGAGGTGGTAGCCCAGGGAGGACTCAGACCCACATACCAATCACCTGGAGTAGATTGTATGAGTCAATGCTTTTAGTTCTTCAGGCAATGCATACTTATTCCTGTCACTATCAGTTGAACCTCCATACCATACATTTCTAAGAAGTAAATGCCTAGATGGATTAAATGTAGTGTGTGAATGTTCTATGTAAAAGCCAATAGAGTATAACAAGTGACTTGAATGATTTTTTCCTAACTTGTTTGCAACTGATAGCTCATATTGAATGTTTTTATGTAAACTTTGTATTGTTGGGAAGAATTACCCAATCAGAGATTTATATTTTCATAAATGTTACATTTAGTTAAATTTTGTTACAGAGTTGTTACACTAGAAAATTATTTCAGTCTTCAAACAATATATAGTCTTGTGTATGTATTGTTTGTATGAATAAAAGATAAACCACTTAAATTTTTGTGCAGTTGGTTTTTCTGTCCCTCTTTTGCAAAAGTGATTGGAGACCTCAAGTAATAGTAATAGTTGTTCTTGCTTACTGAGCGCTTATAATGAGGGCACCTAGGTACTTTTCTTGGGGCTTTACAGATTCTAAGCTATGCGGTCTTCACAATAGACTTATGAGTAGATACTGTTAGTCTTTCATATTTACAGATGTGGAAACCTAGAAACAAAGGGCTGGGGGGAAATGCTGAACAAGATCTCAGTGTACCATCACTGTGTTTTTAATTAAATTTCTTAAAGCAATCCAAACATGCCATTTAGTGCGCAGTAAGCACTACCTGACAATGACCTCTAAGGTATTTTCTAACTTGTAAATGAGAGATCAATCTGGTCTCTTAAAGATCACTCAAAGTTGCTGTCAACTCCCAGGTTTTTCAGCGGTGCAAAAATAGTTGATGAATTCATTCAGCAAATATTTGTTTGGCTATGCATTTTACCAGGAACACAGGGTAAATAAAATAACTCATGACTTCTAGGATTTCAGCGTTAACAAGAAAACAGGAAACAAGTCCTGTGTGTGTCTGTGAGAGGGCAGTATGAAGGCAGTGTGCTTCCCTCTGGGGCTCAGGATGAAGGGATGACAACCAAGGAGGTGTCCCAATTGTAAAATCCTCCAGGTGAGAAAATAGGGCCAGGAAATCCTTCCCAGAATCCTTTACTGCTCAGGTCTGAGAATCCCCACATACATCAAGGTGCAAGCAGGGTGCTTGGGCAGCATTGGAGAGTCAAAGTTATAAGTAGGCAATAATGAGATGTAACCTTGTATCTAGTTGTCAAGGAATGATTTAAAATTTAAAAGGTTAATAATAAATGGAAGAAATGAGCTGTTGGGTTTATTGCCCTTATCAACATTTGGCTGAGACTAATCTGTGTTAAAGTTTATCCCCACTGAAAACTATTCCAATATGCATGCCAGGGAATTCCTTCTTGGATTCCAAGCTATGTCCTTTAGGTTGAAAGTTACACCCTCTTCTGGTTCTCAGAAAAAATGGAGTTTGTATTTAAAGAGCTTCTTTCCTCAAGTTATACAAATATGGTATATTTTCTGTGTCTAAGGTGTTATGTCCTAGGATGGTTTGAAAATTAGTTCTTCTGTCCAAAATCCTACAATCAAAAAAAGACATAACTAAACTAGATATAAGTCTGTGACCCCCCCCAAAAAAGTTGTTTATAAAAGGGAAAACTGGGTGCTGAGGATCCAGGGAAGCAGTTAGAACTACCTGGGAATCAAAAAGGATGAACAGAAGGAATAGGCAGCTGAGGCTTGAAAAGTAAGTAGTACTTATCCATCAATATCAGGCATTTCATGTTAGAGAAGCTGAATGAGAAAAAAATAGAGTTGAAGCATATTTTGAATGACTTTGAATGCTATGCTGGCATTTTAGACTCAATAAGTAGTTGATAAGGAGTAGTTGAAATGTTTTTGAGAAAGGGAGTGGCCTAGTTGGAATGGTATTTGGGATGAATGGCAGGCAGTGTTTTGTCGGATGGATTAGAGATGGAAAGTTCAGAAGCCCCAAGACCCTTAAAGACTATTGCAAGGATCTAGGCTAGAAAGAATGAGAATTTGACAGGACAGTGGCAGTGAGAATGCTAAGAGAAGCAGAGATTTAGAGTGATTTCAGTACTTAACTGGGTGAGGGAGGAGAGGGAAACTCAATTCTACTTCCAATTTAAATTAGGTAGATGGTAGAGTTACAAATGTAAAGCGAATAGGAAACAAATGCAGGGAAAACAAACTTTGTCCTGGATCGTTTAAAGGATCCCAGTTGGTAATATGCCATTTATCCCATGAAGAAAACTGAGATAAAGAATCCAATCGGTGTTGTCTTTTATTCAGGAGCCCCCTTCTACAGTGCCAATAAGGCATAGGATGTCATTGCTGTTACAATGTAAACTGATAACCATAACATTTTTTAAAAGTTATTTTTTAGAGCTACTGGACAAATTTGGAAGTATATTGATAAATCTACTCAAAACAAACTTACTTTCCTATCTTCCATAACATTAGTTTGGAACAATTCATATGCTAATGAAAATATGAACAAACTTTAAAACTAAGTAAATTATGGTATTTTTATTCCAACATGCATCAACATGCATTTTCTTCTGTATTCCGCCCCCCCCCCCCCAGGGTCCCCTTCAGATCTCCATTTGGCAAGTGACTTGCATGAATCATGAATTACATTTGTATAAACATACAGAATTTGGCTCTAGTGTATCAACTGGAGAAATTATATGCACCATTTAATTGAGATAACAAATAATAACAGCACTTCTGTCTACACAGAATGCCCACCTGTCCTAGATGAAGGCAAGCAACTAAGCCACTCACAGCAGAGATTCTCAAACCAGTGTGCATCACTTATGAAAACACAAGTTCCTTCACCCTCCCCAGATGCCACATTTCTGAACCCATTTAATGGGGAAGGGCCCCAAAATTCGTGTTTTTACTGCATCAGATTAATGCTGATTCGGCTAGTCTAAGAAATACGTGTTAAAACCCAAGACAAATACCAAAATGTTTTTTGCTCAGAATAACCTAACTGATGAATGCACTAATATTCTGTGGACGTTACTAAGGCACCAACTAGACCTGGGACATGAGAGTCATTTATTGTGGCCCAGGGGGTTTATCAGAAAATGACATAAAACAACATATAACTTCCCTTATAAATCTTCCATTTGTAAGTGCAGCAGCCACTAGGACACTGGGAAAGTTTTTTTAAAAAAAATAAACGTGGCAAATGCGGGCAGAAGCAGTGAAATTTGTGGTTGGGAGGTCGCAGAGGAGGTTTTAAACAGTATTTACAAAACGGCTTTAGGGAATTGTCTTCCGTTGCAGCACCAGGTTCGCATTCTTCCTATGGGCGTGAATGCAGCCGGAACCACTAAAGCAGGCAGATTGGAAAACTAAGGGCAGTAAGTGCATCTCTAAATAGGATTCTGCCCAGTTCCTTCTCCAACATCTGGTTTTATCCTCTCTCCCTGGATAGATTGACGGGAAGAGAGAAGGAAGTAAGCTAGATGGCGCAATTGCTTAATACATTTTCCTGGCAAGCCCTACAATCGCTCTGGAGGGCAGGTGGAAAGAATTTTCGGAAAAGGCAATTAGTTCTCCACCCACCACCGTAGATACAGGGACTGTAACAACTTCGAGAGCTCATTAGACGGATGGCGTGTTGCAAAGAATTATCCTAGTACCCGCCCCCCGACACGAGCATTAACCAAAAGAAGTAGTAGTAGTAGAGGGGAACGAGGGCGGAGAACCTGGGGTTCACTGAGCTCCCACTGTGACCTTTGCGGGGGCAGGCGAGTGTGTGCAGCTTCCCTGGAAATGATCCTGTTAGTGTCTTCGCTGTTTCTCAGGTCATCTAGCCAAAAAGGCAGGCGATGGATAAGTGTGAGCACAGGACTAAATAGCTAATGCCAAACCGAGAAGGAAACCGAAAAACTCCCAAGTCCACGAAGGTCAAGGGTACAAATTTATTTGCCGGGAGATGAATTTATCGATCCCCAACCCGCCACTTAAGTCCCCAATCATAGGGAGAGCTCCCTTCTCCGAAGAGCATGATAAAAAAGTAGGCACCAAAAAAGTTTCCCAGGACGGCCACAGCTGGCACAGAAGCTGGGTGTCGGCGCTGAGACCCAGCTCCTGCATTTCCTGCTCCTTTGCCCCGGGATGACCAACCCCGGCTCCGAGGAGGTCCGGCGTCGGGCTCCAGCGGTGGTGGCGCCGCGGTCCCCCGGGAGCTGGCGGCGAGGGGCGCGCAGGTAAAGGGTTACGCGTACCGCGGAGGTTCGCCCCGGGCCGGGCCACGTGACGCGCCGGCCCAATGACGGTGCCCGGTCCGCAGCTCGGGCGCCGCGGGCTCCGGTCGCCGCTGAGCCGCTCGCGTTTTCCCCGCGCGGCCACCCAAGGCCAGCGAAGCCATGGGCGCCGCGACCCCAGAGCAGCCGCAGCCGCCCGGCCCCAGGTAGGGACAGTCGCCCTCCAGCGCGTCGGGCGCCGCCGTGCGAGCGCTAGTGCTTCACTCCTGCGGAATGGGCTTTGGGGCAGGGGCCCCCCGACTTCTCGAGAGGGTCCTCCTTATTCTTGATTTCTTTTGGCCCTGGGGGTGGGCGGGCAGGAGGGGGCTTGAGGATGTTTGCATTTTGAAGACTTGGGGTGGGGGGTGGAATCACGTAATTTAACAAAGGCGCGGAGAGAGCGGCAAAACGGGGGACACGAGGACTTTTACAAATTCCCGAAACTAAAGAGCAAGAGGTTCGTAAAGCTCAGCATCTAAATGGCTGTAGGAAACTTTTTAAATTAAATCCCTAGTTAATGAACTTTCAAGCAATGCCTGAGAACTTAGCTCGGGAAAACTGCAAGAGATTTCCCCTTATTTCTACGGCCCCTTCCCCCGCCCCATGATTAAGCATCTGAGTGTTTTTTAATAAAACGGAAATGGGATTTGACCGCCGCCACCGTTTCTTTGAAACGTCCTTGGGTCCCAGGATTTGCCCCGCCTTGGGGGTGCTGGCGTCCGTTGTGGGTGAGCAGGGGGTTGAGGCAAGAGGATGCGACGCTACGAGGAACACCTAGTGCAATGAGGGTGACAGGTGCAAACGGTTAAACGGTCACAAACTGCTAAATATTTAATAACTAGGTAAGTGTCGCCCAGGTGAATCACTTGGGTCCTTTTGACCTTGGCCGCCTGGATGAGGTGAGATTTTTCAAAAAATGACAGCGGAAGAATTTTTCGTATAATAGGAGGTAGATCAATGTGCAACCCCCGCCTCCTGCACCGTAATTATCATTAAAGTCAAAACAAAATCTCCTTTAGGTGACTTAGTACCTTCTGTTTTCCGTCCGATTATAGATATTTACCCCATCTAGAGGGAGTCAATGTTCCATGAGGAGGTAAGATCGTTAAATGGGGTATTTATTTCCTTCCTGACACGTTTATGGGAGAGAGTAACTGATGGTGCTTCTCACTCTGGCTTGTGGATGTCCTGGGTGACCAATTTATTGTGAGGAGTAATTACTGAGAAGAGAAACAATAAAAAATAGAATTAGAAGTAGAAGTGATTGCTGTTTTTAAAGCTAATGCATTCTATATTTGCTGAGTTTTTTCTCCCGTTTAATCTTCTAGTTAATACTATGAAAAGGATTTTTTTTTTACTAACAGTTAAAGCTTCTCAATCAAAATGCCAGTGTCCATGGAACCTTCTGTAGTAAAGTCCCTGTCCTGAGATGGATGCGTGAAACAATAATTTGAGGTTGTAAAATTAAAGAAGAGGGCTGAGGATGTAGCTCAGTAGCAGAGCACTTGGCTAGCATGCATAAGGCCCTGGATTTAATCCACAGCACTGAAAAAATAAAGTTGCAGTGATCCCAGGTTATTTCTGTTTCTCTGAAGTGTGAAGAGTCAGTTAATACCAAGCTGCACTGGCCACTGAGGGTTTTGGAGCAGACACTGACACAGGAAGGGGAGGTGTGATTTATTTCTCGTCCTTGACCACTCTGTCCATCCTCTGATCTTGCTCCTTTATTTAATCTGTAAGCATGAAATAAATGTCTGTCTCATACCTCAACCTAGCCCTCATTATCAGTAGTTCTAAAGATTTAGCTATTTAATGATGTCTAAAGACAAATATGACCAGCCTTAACTATGTTCCAAAGACCTTTTGCATATCTGAAATTGAAAACAACAAAAACTTGCTTGTCAACTAAACACATATTTAGGAAAAATAGAATGATTCTCTGGAATTCCCACCCAGCACCTTTCTTGAGTCTGGAAAACACCTTGCTAAACTCTGGCCTGAATCCAGTGCCAGGCCAGGTAAGGGCAGAGCAGGTGCTATCTGCTTTGCTCCTGGAACTGCCCTGCCCTGGTTCCCCGAGGTCCTCACTTCTTGCAAAGAACTCCAGATTCTAATAATTTAATACTAACCTTCTAAGAGCGTGTTTCCTCTTCCTGGACTGCTTCAGATTCTCCTAGTTACATCTTTTCCAATAACCCTGAATCTTGGGTTCTTTGGGGGTCTTGGTTAAATGGTACCTACACTTCTTGCAGTCCTCTTCTTCTTTTGATCATTACACAGATTAGCTGTTTACAGATAGATTTCCTAGGTGTCCAGAAAAGAAGTATTGGGAAGAATTGATTGATCCATCCTAGGAGGAGGGCAGGCACAGAGCCTTTACCTGTCTGTAGGTTAAAGAGGTCCTCCAGTTGTGTTCTTTCTAGAATACCTGCTCTTAACCACTGACCATCCAACTTGTAACCTTTCTTGCTCTAGTTATCCCTGAATGCTATTTAAGAGGAGGGTAAGCTGAATGCTAACATCTTCCATTTACTCATACCCTTTTCACCTGTGAATATCCTCATCCCACAGAGATTGGAATTTCCAGGGTTATAGACCATCAAAATGATCCTCTCCTAAAACATACTTAAAACACTGAGATGATGAACATGTGCTATGAAGCAGATAATTAAAATAACTCAAAATACAGACTCAGAGTGATGTGAGGCACCTAAGAAACATGCTCCTGAGTTGCAATGAGTGTTTATTAACATAAAAGAAAAGGGATAATCATGCCTCACACTTTACCACAAGCAGTGAGCTCTGTTCTATTAGGTGTGCAAGTGACTCTCCAGAATTAAATGAAACTCTAGTCTGGCTCTGGAGACAGCATGTGTGTAGACACAGAGACAACAGGCAGTTGGCAGAAGTGTGGACACAGCCCCTATCTTCAGGAATCTTACACCATTGAAGGGTTTGAAGCAGAGCAGATCTCTATTCTAGAAAGTTCACTCAGCTGCAGTGATAAGAATGAGAGGAGGGAGATACAAATAATGCCAAAGGCAGATGCTGCAAAAATCCACATGATGGTGGGGAGAGAGAGAAGTGAGCCAATTATATATATATAAAAAAATTATTTAGGGAACAAATGCTCTTTACAATTTTAACTGCAAGAAACTATTAACCAATCCATTTTTTTTAATATTAATTCACATGACATTTCAGAAGGACAGGACATTTTATTCAGGGTGGATAAACATAAGCCACATTTCAGTGCAATGTTCTTCTGATTATAGTTACTCTGCCTCTCCCCATAGCTTGTTTCCATCACAGAAAAAAAAAAAAAGTTTTTGATAAACGAAGAATTTGATAAACAAGAATTTGAATTTTCTAAAATTTTGTTGGTAATTCCTTCCCCAAGTTTGATAATTGAGTACCTATCTTGGTCATTCGTTTGCAAGACATGCAAAGGTATGATTCTTTATAGCTGTACAATAGTGTCCCTTCTTTTTGATGGTCAGTTGCCAATAACTGCAGTTCTCTAAAACATTTACTTCAGCCTTAAAATGAATAGAAGAAGTTGACCTACACCTGCAAATTATTGTTAAGAGCCACATACTGGGTTCCCAGGAGAACTTATATGATATGATTTCATGTTCCTTTCTTAATGAGCCTGGCTGCATGGGTTCCTGGTCCACCCCTAGGAGGTCCATGTTATAGGTTCAATCTGTGACTAGCACAAGCAGTATATAGTCACAACCCCCACTGCTCAACAACAAAGACAAGACAGCGAAGGTGTCTGTGATTAAAACCTTTTCTACAGAAAAATGTTAAATGTGGTTCAGATTTGTTAAATATGTATTCTGGGAAAAAAATGAACCCTCATTCCTTTCTCTAGCTGAAAAGAACCTCAATAGTCACTTGGTATGACACTCTAGTTTACAGATGAGGAAACTGGCTCAAAGAGGTTCAGTGATTTCTCTAAGTTCATACAGATGCCCACTGGAAAAGTTACAAGGTCCAGACTGTAACAGTCCCAATTCATAGTTCAGTCATCTTCCTACTACTCACTAAAGCCTAAATTTTAGTTGTATGGAGAAATCCATTTTCAATTAAGTACCCTTTCCCCAAATATAATAGCCACTGTTTTTTGAGAAATTGCATATATTTTTTGTATATGTGTGTGTATGCGCATACACACACACCCATACGGGATCAGTTATCTGTTGCTATGCAAAATAAACCATCCCAAACATAATGTCTTAAAACAACTGCCATTTATTTAGCTGGTGAGTCTGTGGATCATCAGTTTGGTCTGGACCCAGCTGGGCAAGTCTAATGATCTTGTCCTCTGAGTACTGGCCCACCATCAGCTGAGTCACCTAGGGAGCTGCTGAGCCTGTGTCTCATCATTCACAGGCTAGCCAGGGCCTGTTCACAGGTTGGTTCTGCATGGTTGCAAGAGGGAGAGTGGGAACAAGGTCCCTCGAGGCCTCAACTACTTTAAAAGCAAGTCAGGAGGCCAACTCAGGTTTAAGGGATGGAGAACTAGACCCCACCTTTTGATGGGCAGGGCTCCATAGTCACATTATAGAATGTCATGAAGTCAGAGAGAAGTGGAGAATCATGGCCATTTTCAAAATCTACCATATCAGCCCAGCACTCTACAGAACTCACCTAACTTAGTTCTCACAGCACTAGAAGTTAAGGCAGAATTCCTATTTAGAGGTGAGGAAACAGACCCAGGCATGTTAGTCTGGGTTAGGCAGGGGATGCCACCATGAGTGATGGAGCCAGCCTTGGATCTCAGACTCCAAAAGACCATATCAGAACCTCAGTGCAGCCCTGTCTCTCTGCATTAGGCCACAGTGAAAGGTGGCATCATTGCCAAGTATCACTCAGCTCAGAGCTGTGCATGAAAAATAAAAACTTTGAGATTACTTTTTAAACTTATGTGTGAAAAAATAAAATCAGACATGACTGCCCCTTCAAAGAATATATGATTCACTATGTCCATGTGCATAAATTATTGAAGCAATAAGATTCAGGGTAAGGAGAAGGGCTGGCTGGATTATGGGAGAAGCTTAGCATGATAAATTTATGACAGCCAAGAGAAAGATTTGAAGAGAAAAGTATTTATTAATATCTCAAAAGCGCCTCACATCATTTATGTAAAGTAATAATATTCCCAACTCTGCAAGGGAAGTGATTTCCTAACATCTAGCACTTGACAAACCATGTCTGTGTCCCCCCCTTTCCCCGCTACTGAGCCAAAAGGCATTGCTACTCAAAGTTGGGTTCATGAACCAGCAGCAGTGTGATCATCAGGGAACTTGTTGGAATGTTGTCTTTCTTTTCTTATTACTGGGGATTGAACCCAGGGACACATAACCCCTGAGCCACATCCCAGCCCCTTTTTTATATTTTATTTAGAGACAGGGTCTTGCTTGGGGCCTTACTAAGTTGCTGAAGCTGGATTTGAACTCATGATCCTTCTGCCTCAGCCTCCCAAACTGCTGGGATTACAGGCGTGTGCCACCATGCCCAGCTTAAAATGCTCTCTTGATTCTGCCTGCCATCTACTGCATCAGAATGTGTTTTAACAGGACTTCATCTCCCAGATGATGCATGAGCACCTCTGAGAAGCCCTGTGCTAAAGGGAACTTGGAGATGATTTGCATTAACATAGGCAAAGGAGGGTGGAAATGCTTTCTAGGCGTGGAGACAGGCAAGAGCAGAGGCTGGTCTTAGTTCCACAGGTATAAGGACAAGTGGAGGGATTCACAGAGTAGGAAGGGATGTGAGATGGACAGAATTCTGGGGAACCCAATGAAGACTGTTCTTGAGGAAGGTTAATGGGCAGCCTTGAAGATGGCCTGGAGAGAATAGGCACTGGCCACAAGGACCCCAGGTGTGAGGTTTGCACTCATCCAGGAGTGCCCTGAAGAGAACTCAGACTAAGGTAGGGATGGAGGAGAAAGGTCTAATCAGGGAGGCATCTCAAAGCACATCCAACCAGCTTGATGCCAGATTGGATTCTAAGGAAAGATCCAGCGGAAGGAGGAGAAGATGACCCTGCACTGCCAGGTTCTGAGTTGTGTTTCCCGCCTTCAGGTCGGGTATGTTTGCTTTCTTTACTGCTGAGAAAAGATACCTTTTTGTAGTGGTGGCTTTATTATTTTGAGGCAACTGCTCCCATTATTTAAATTGTATCAGTTTTCAGCTATTGGGAAGAGGTAGTTCCAATATTACTATTCCAAGTCTGCATGTCTATGTAAATAGTGGGAAAGTGTTTTTTTTAAATACTGTCTTTTTTTGTTGTTGTTGTTCTAATTAGTTATACATGACAGTAGAATACATTTGGACACATCATACATAAATGGAGTATAACTTCTAATTCTTCTGGTTGTATATGATGTAGAGTTACGCAGGTTGTGTTATCATACATGCACATAGAGTAATAATTTTCAATTCATTCTATCATTCCTATTCCCATACCCTCTCCCTTCTTTTCACTCCCCTCTGTCTAATCCTAAGTACCTGTATTCTTCTGTAGCCCCCGACCTGTTGTGAATTAGCATCCACATATCAGAGAAAACATTCAGCCTTTGGTTCTTTGGGATTGGCTTATTTTGCTTAGCATGATATTCTCCAGCTCCATCCATTTACCAGCAAACGCCATAATTTCATTCTTCTTTAAAATTGAGTAATACTCCACTGTGTGTTATCCATTAATCTGGTGAAGGGCATCTAGGTTGATGCCACAGTTTAGTTATTGTGAATTGAGCTGCTGTAAACATTGATACAACTGTGTCACATGGTATGCTGATTTTAAGTTCTTTAGATATAAACCTAGGAGTGGGATAGCTGGGGCAAATGATAGTTCCCTTCCAAGTTTTCTGAGGAATCTCCATTCGGCTTTCCAGAGTGGTTGCGCTAATTTGCAGTCCCACCAGCAATGTATAACTTTTTCTCCACATCCTCGCCAACATTTGTTGTTGTTGTATTCTTGATGATTGCCATTCTGACTGAAATGAGATAGAATCTCAGTGTAGTTTTGATTTGCATTTCTCTAATTGCTAGAGATGCTGGACATTTTTTCGTATATCTGTTGCTCAATTGTATTTCTGTATGTCTGTTCAGTTCCTTAGCCCATTTATTGACTTTGTTTTGCTTTGCTTTGTTTTGGTGTTGAATTTTTTGAGTTCTTTATATATCCTGGAGATGAGTGTTTTATCTGAGGTGCATGTGATAAAGATTTTCTCCTATTCTGTAGGCTTTCTCTTTACGTTATCAATTGTTTCCTTTGCTGTGAGAAAGCTTTTTAGTTTGATTCCATCATCCCATTTATTGATGCTTGATTTTACTTCTTGCGCTTTAGGAGTCTTGTTAAGGAAGTTAGTTCCTAAGCTGACCTGGTGGGGATTTGGGCCTATTTTTTTCTTCTATTAGGTGCAGGGTCTCTGTAATAGTGCCTAAGTCCTTGATCTACTTTGAGTTGATTTTTGTGCAGGATGAGAGATAGAGGTTTAATTTCATTTTTACATATAGATTTTTAATTTCATTTCCACATATAGATTTCCAGTGGGAAAGTTTTTTTAATGGCATATAATTATTATAATAAAACAATTCTTTGTGTACTTCTTAGTTTATTAGATCTTCCCAACTATCCTGCATTATCTGTATAAGTAGGACTTATGCCCCTTTCACAGTTAAGGACACTGAGACTTTGATGTGACACAGTCATGATGTTTGATCTCAGGTCTACTGACCCCAAGCCCAGTCCTGTCTGTGTCCACCAAAGCACTCTGTAGACTTTCTATTTGGTCTTTGGAGGAATATAGCTAACTGATCAGTTTTTGGTGTGATTTTTGTTTTGTTTTGTTTTTGTTGTTTTGTTGTCATATACACTGTGCCAAACTCAGAAAGATGCTGGAAAGATTATATTGGCAATTTTGCAGTATTATTTCATGGAAACTTGAAAATGCCTCATGAAAAACTGACTTCCTCCTCCACCAGATTTTCTTATTTCATTGAATCCACATGTTGATCCCAGTGGCAACAGATCACGCTCTACACTTCAAATGATGGGAGCTTTTATATATCCTTTTCCTTTGAGTGATGAAAAGAGTTTGGCTTTGTTCAAGTCTATTTTTTGAGCTTGTTTCTTAACTAGATAAGCTGAGGCTTTACAAATGTCTGGGGATGGTAGAATCATGGCCCTAAAGGAATCTTCATGGATTCCAACCCTCATTTCATGGATAAGAAAACCAAGGCCTGGAGAGAAGAAGGACCCTGTTTAAGGACACCCCACAGGATGGAAGGAGGCCCAGGGCTAGACCCAGGTCTCTAATGCCTCAGTTCTTTTCTTTGACTTAAACTACTTCAAAGCAGTTCCTTTCTCTGAGTGTTAGCAGGCCAGAGACAAGCAGTGCGGAGAAGTTGAGAGAGCCCAGCATCCAAAGTCATACAACCTGGATTTGAGTCCTGGTTTGCTAGCCACCTGGCATGTCACAAATGCATTTAATAATACAGTCATTTCTACAGAGAATCATAAAACAGAGATAATTGGATAGACGGTCGAGATTTGGTTTGCAATTTATCTACATTCTCCTTTTAACTTGACGGGGCAAGTTTTATGATCATCACTGGGATTTGGTTTTGGTGAAGAAAGCCAAGTGTTCCAGGACTGGATATAATATAAGCTTCAGGGATACACTACAGCCCCAGGCAGAGCCCAACCCCAGACCACTGGGGCAGAGACTGATCCCATGCTTAGAAGGAGATCAGGCCCTGCTACCAATGCCAGACTTGCTAACTGCAAAGGAACAGGCCAGTGTTTCCTGGTGCCAAAACCCAGAGTTAAGCTGTGGCTCTGGGGCGGTGCACCTGAAAATAGGAAGGTAGACCGAAGTCACACCTCACTGGCTTAGAGAGAGCTAGAGGCTTGTTTTTAAATACCCTGCCTCTATTCAAGGATTTAATGAGGCAAAAGGAGTGTTGCTTTTATGTAATTTAAAAAAAATGCTACAGTAGCTTTGGAAAGTAAAATTACTAAAATTGCACCCTTTAACAAGCAGTCGTCCTTTAAGTGAACTACACAAGTTAAAAGCAGAATAAGCAAAGAAACAGAAACTGGAGAATTTAACTCTAGAGCAGTTTCTGGGGTCCCCAAAGGCAGCTGTGACTGGGTGAGATGCATATACACCCACACCTGTAAGTCAGAAGTCATCAGGATCATCCTCCCAAATTCAGATCATCGTGAGCAGCATGTTTGTTCCCATTAAATCCTTTTACCCACTCCTGTGTGCAGGTGCTTGGCATCTGCTTCCTCTATGTGAACCCTCTGAAAAGAAATGGAGGGTAGGGGTGGTATTTTTTCTGATTGCTGAGCCACTGGGTTGACCACATTTCTTGCATGACTCACTCAGAGTCAGGCCTGTCCCAGAAGAGACTGGAATAGGGCTGGGCTGTCCTCAGGTTTGAATCCTGTCCCCACCATCTCAGGAATTTCTCCTAACCTCCTTGGGTTTCAGTCTCCTTCTCAGTAGCACCGGGGCACTAGCTACTTCCCCTAAGGTATGTCTACCTAGAATATTCTACATGTGGTAAATGTTTAATAAATGTGATTCCCAGCCTCTGTAGTCTCCAGTTTTCTAGAATGTAAAATGACAAGTCTGGACCAAAACGGTTTCATGGGGTCCAGGAGGGAAGGAGAGATTGGGGGGGTGTCAAGCCCCCCAGGTCTCTGTCTGCTCACCTCACCTTTACCCGCGATAAAGCCACATGAAACAACAGAAGCTTTCAAGCTTGAACATGTGGGGCTTTCCCTAAGTTTCTAACTAGACATATTTCCTTATCATGAAATTGTCCACTTAAATGCCTGCCCAAGGATAGTTTTAAATGCTGCTTATATATAACCACATTTCAAGCGAGTAAAGAACTGTGGGGTCATATGTAGTAGCAATTCAATGTTTGCATGGAATTGTGAAGTGCCAAGACCTTAGTGTGAGGAAACAAAGTAAAAGTGGAGCTCTTTGAGAAAGCAGAACTTGATTCTGAATTGATCATGATGTAAGTGATAAGACTGAGGGAAACTATAGCATATGGAGAAATGAGAGCTCTCATTTCTTGGTCCTCATTTCCCTGGAGGATAGCAGCTTCATTTTTGGTGTTTTACATATTTTTCATCTTTCATTTCATGAGTTTAGCTGCATTAAAGAAAAAATGTTGTGAAGTGTTCTTACCATGCAGGGCCTATTCCAGTTGGTAAACTAGTGCCATAAAATGGGTTTTTTTGTTTGTTTGTTTGTTTGTTTGTTTTTACTATTAATGCAGGTAGAATGAAGTTTAAATGTTTTGGGGGGTTTTTTGTTTTGTTTTGTTTTGTTTTTTGTTTTTTTATTAAACAAGTGTCTGTGGAACCCAAGCACTGTGCCAGGTGGGGCACAAAATGGGCCTGGACACGCTCTCCCGGGGAGAGGGGTATGGATCCATGACAGGGCAAACACGTAGCTCCACATTCCAACACGGCCCACAGGGAGGAAAGTCCCAGGACTATGAGGGGCAGCAGATGATGGGCAATACAACTTGATGGTCAGTGTGGTCTTTTCCATAAGAACAGTGAGAAGCTACTGAGGGTTTTCACCTGGGGAGTGATAAGATATGTGTCTCTGCCTGCAGCGTAGGAAAGGAGAAGGCAGGTCCTGGGAGAGGGGGCGTGTCTGGGAAGGGCCTCCTGCACAAGAAGGTCTGACTTTCCACTTGAGTAAAGTAGAGGTAGTCAGATGGCCACAAGCAGATGGGTTCTTGAGATATTATGTGAGGCCACCAGGACCTGGTGATTGATTAGAAACAAAAGGTGAAGGAGAGGTCAAGATTAAATTTTAGGACCTGGGTAGGCAAGGAGTTTTGTTGCAGTGTTGTTACAATCAAAAACAAAAGTGGAAAAGTATTGTATGTCTTCAACATGCATTGGTTGCATATAATTTAAAGAAACAATGTGGTGTTCCACACTGATTAAAAAATGAAATGTACATATAATGACATAATAGAAAAATGTCCAGAATATAGTCTTATAAGTTTTCAAAAATTTGTTAGAGAAAAACATGATGTTTCATCTTAATAAAAGAGTAATGATTATAATTAGCACTTCACAGAAAAAATTTGGAAAAATGAATGTCAAGCAGACAAGAATAGAGATCACAGGGACATTTGCAATCTACATTTGACGTTTCTGTACACAGGACTCTGCAACTCTCATCTGTTCTTTTGTAATCAGAGAAAACAGCTATCCCACCATGAAAACTTCTGATCCCTCTATCCTAAAATGATCACTCGCTCTTCTGTTTTTTTCCCCCAGTGGACACAACATCTTTATTTTATTTTTATGTGGTGCTGAGGGTGGAACCCAGCGCCCCACGCATGCCAGGCGAGCACATTACCACTTGAGCCACATCCCCAGCCCCTCACTCGCTCTTCTTGACACAGACCACAGTCATCCCAGAATGTGAATTCTAAAGAGGGCCTTAGAGATTATTTAATTCAATATCCTCACTTCAAAGATGGGAAAAGTGAGGCCCATAAAGTGATATAACCCAAGTCACATAACTCTAAGTTAAGAGCCAAGACGGAATCCAGGGATGTGCTAACTTGGAGTTCAGAATTCTTTCTACTACAACAAGCTAGGTCTCCTCTGGCATTCCCTGTGTCTCTGAATAACTTGGTTTTATTGGACTATCAAGTAAATAGACAAATCTTTCTTCCTCCTGAAGGAAATGATGTGTTCAAAGTACCAATATCACACTTAAAACTCACTAACACAATAGACTTCAGATAGACTTGAGATTCAAGAGGCAAGACTAAAATTTAGGGAGAAGAAAGACTTCCACACTTGCCTTGCACTTGCATGGAGCTCTTGTGAGTGCTGGCACTCATGTGTACATGCATTCTCTCTCCCCCCCCCCCTCTCTCTCTCTCTCTCTCTCTATATATATATATATATATATATACACGTGTGTGTATGTGTACATATATATGCATATACACACATATATACATGTATGTATCTACAAATATACATATATACACACACATACACACACACACACACATATATATATATACATATACACATATGTATATGTGTGTGTGTATATATATATATATTTTTTTTTGAGGCACTCACCTAATTGGTCAGACCAGAGAAATGAACTTGAACTTAGGATCTAATGGAGTGTCAGAGTGTCACATTGGTCCCCTTCTCACTGCAGCACTGTACCAATACTCCAAGCTTTCCAAAGGAAATAGCACCCCTATTCAAGACACACTTGTAAATCATCAACAGTTTTGGTGATTTCCCACACTGGTTGGACTCTCTCAGCTCCTGTGCACAGCAGGTTTCAGGGACTGCTAATGCAGCCAACCTGGCCTGGTGGTGGTCCCAGAGCAGTTTCAGACTGTCAACCCCATGTGGGGCTCGGCCAAACGAACACTTCAGCATGGATCACTGTTCACTGACATAAAGCTCCTGCCCTGATAGAACTGAGGATCTAGGCTACCTTGCCTTGTCCTAGGGAGTCATGCAGTCTGTTAAGGGCTGTGCTTGCTCTCACCTCTAGTGCCCGGTTCTTTTCTCCCTCTTCCCTGAAGCTAATCAGAACACTTTTGTCTCTGCGAGCTCCACTTGGCATCTGGTGTTTATCACCTAAATGAGCTGCTGTCTTTTGGAAACTACTCCGCTCTCTGCCTCCCATTTTGCAAATTTGGTGAGTTGTTTCCAGTGTTTTATTAATTTACTTCAACTGACCATTTTCCATATCCTAAACATTTCCATTTTTAGACTCTGTATACCCACCTCTGTGTGTGTGTGTGTGTGTGTGTGTGTGTGTGTGTGTGTGTGTCTTATTTTAAACTCTTTCAAACCTGCTTTTCTTTTCCTGTTGCTAATCTTGTGTGGGTTGATGAAGCTTTAAATATTTAAGGTATCCATATGATGTACTTTACATTTATTATTTCATCTTAAAATTGGGAAAAGACAAAAAATAGGTATCATAAGTGTCATATGCCCTTAAATTATATTAAGCAAACTCATTTTTATATACTTTTCCCTCAGTCAATTTCAAGTCTGCTTTTCACCATGCTCACATTGTTTGTTTCACAAATGCAGAAATTTCATTCCAAACAAACTTCTTGAACACTAAGCTCATTTGAGGGCCTGAGTATGGGCAAGGGGTAAATGTGTAAGAGAACAGCCCACAGAACTTCCTTGCAAATGAAACAGGAAGGAAAGTGGTTGAACCACAACTCAACAGACCTTAGAGCAGAAAATTACAAGACAGCAGTAGGGAGTTCCAAGATCACAATAATAACGCACCTTGGAGGAGTCATTAAGAGAGTATTATCTCTGGATAACCCAGACCTAGACCCTGTATGTGCCTGCACCTTCAAGAAGTACAAGGAAGAGGTTCTGTTTCTCACTGTTCTTTCCAGCTGTGCTCGGACAGAACAGTAATGTGTCAGACTGATGGTAATCTGGTGTAATTATTGAATTTTTGTAATAATGCACAAAGCATGTTAGATGAGCAACAGTATGGACTATTTGAATCAATCTGCCCTGAAACTCAAGGACTGATGTTCCATCTAACTTGACCTTTCCTTGTCTGAGCATGGATGCACTACCTGATGATCATATCCTCTCCTGAACAGATACGGCCAAGCATTTTTATGTCATTTTGGGAGTTTGTATGCATTATTCCCTAAACATTGGGACCTTATTTGTATGCATTATTCCCTAAACATTGTATGCATTATTCCCTAAACATTGAGACATTTTGATAGTTAACAGAGATAATAACTTCTATTACAAATTAAAATTCCCATACAAGAGTTATAAGTTGTCTGTAGGTGTAATTAAGGGCTAGACCAAGTGAACTTGTGTGTTTCTTAATATCCATAATCAATATACATGTGAGTATCTTCCTTCCATTTTTCTGATTCATAATATGTTGAGAGAGTGAAGACATGAAAGAAAAAAAAACAATTATTTCATCATCAAAAGGAAAAAAATGCTTTCCTGCTAGAAATTCTCAGTTGAGACTGATTAGGAAATGAGTCGCTCTGATGAGTGTTTAGAGGGAAACAAAGGATAAGAGGGTGCTGCTGTCTCTTTAAATTTGAAAATATTTTTATAATTGTCCTTGAAGTTTCTATTTTCATTTGTTTGCTTTGGGTGGCACACGGAAAAATATTTGCCTACCTTATGGTACTAGTCTTCATGCATGTGTTCGCAAATTAACTTCCCTGTGAAAAAGTGGTAGGCAATTCATTGGTAACGGCTTTTCTTTTTAAATATTTGCAAATACATGAGTTTCTGCTCCAAAAAATGGTGGTTCATTCTATATACAAGAATCAGGTCTAAGAGATGATTCTCTAGAAAAATCCGTAACTGTGAAGCTTCAGGAATCAAACATTGGGTTTTCTAGTTATATAATATCTCAGAAACTACCTTGGTTGTGTGACCAGTGCTTTCATTATAAATCAGTTATCAAAGTTTTAATGAACCTTACTGTTTACTGCAAATAGCACTGTTTTTAAAAATCTTAATTTGTTGAAGTAGGATTTTTTTAAAAAATGTGTAGATGATGAATGACTTTAAATTGTTTTGAGTAGGTCAGAGGCAAAGTATGTCTTTTTTCCTTAAAAGAATTAAAGTTTCAATTGTCTGAAAATTCTCATTCACTCAACAGATAGGTATTGAGCATTTCCTGTATTTCCTGTATTTTTAGGAAGGCATCAGCCTTCCTAAAACTCCATAATGGCCCTCCCTCCCTATAAATACAGAACTTTAATTTGCACATGAAATTCCTAAATGCTATTCTTCCACACCATGAACTTGGTATTTTTAAAGGAAAAACTTTAAATAAAATAAATCTAACAGAGTTTATTGGAGCAAAGAACAAGTCGTCAGTCTGGATGCACGATGAAACAGAAAGATCAGAGAGCTCTGCTCCTCAGCCAACTGGGAAGGTTTCATAGACCAAAGAGAAGGAAAGCGCAGAAGTAACATGAATAGTTTCCGCCTCTTGTTTGCCTTATTTGGGCATGGTCTGATTAGTGGCTGCCTGTGGTTGGCTGAAACTCAGCTATTTGTTACAGGAACTCTATACTTGTAAGTTGAATTTGTTTTCATACTACGTTAGGTTGCAGTTTGTATGGTGGAACTCAAAGTACAAAGACAGCTTCAGATTTTAGCCTCCTGCCTCTTGTGGTTTAATGGTATATAAATCCACTTATCATACTTAGCATACATATTGTAGGCATTGACCTCTGTGAGGTCAGGATACAGTAGTGAACAGAGGCTTGATCCTCCCTCGCATGGCTTATATCCACTCAGAAAGAACAACAATAAACCCTAAGCAAAAAGTGGAATTTAAATTGTGGTGCCACAAAGGGAAGATCAAAGGGGTCATAACAGCCTTTAGGAACCCCCTGTAAACAAGGAAGGAAGGGAGAAGAGGGGAGGATTATCGGAGAAGGTACTGAAACCAGAACAAGGAAGAAAAGTTGCTCAGAGAAAGAGTTGGAGGAAATGGGAAACAGAGTTATATGATTAAAGGTTGTAGGTAGGATCAGGGGGGCCCAGAAGCCTGGCTTCTAACGTTAAGAAGTGCAAGCACCTGCTCTTGCGCCTGCCCTAACCTCTAGTCTCGGCTTAATGGAGAATCAGAGTTGAATAGAAGGGGCTAGGATTTCCTCTCTGATCTGTGATTAATATGAACTGCTGACTTTCTGGGAAGCTGCCCGATGGCTCACTGTGAGCCATTTCAGGAGACCCTGCCCTGGCCCCAGGATCTCCTCCCTCAGCGAGGCCAGCCCTCCAGCCTCCTCTAACTCACCTGCATCTGTAGCGATCCCTTCTTTATTCCCTCTGTCCCCCATGGATTAGGTGCTCCATTTCGCGTTCAAGGTCAGCCTTTTCACCTGAATCTCTGCTACTATCATCTTCTGGGATAATGCTTCACCAATTACTTCTGTCTCTATCCTGAATCTGTAAACTCTAATTTAAATTTTAAAAAAAGGGGGGCGGGGAGGTGGGGTGGGCAGTCAACCCTTAGTAAACACACTTAAATCTAAATAAAATACAAAGTAAATGTCTCTATCTTTGAGCCTTTTGGCTACCACCTCATATCTCCTCCCCCTCCCCAACTTCCCCCATACCTCCCTTATTTAAAATTAAACAGGCCAGGCCTGGTTGCTCATGCCTGTAATTCCAGCGGCTCAGGAGGCTGAGGCAGGAGGAGCAGGAATTCAAAGCCAGCCTCAGCAATTTAGCGAGGCCCTAAGCAACCCAAAGACCCTGTCTCAAAATTAAAAAATCAAAAGGACTAAGGATGTGGCTCAGTACTTAAACGCCCCAGCATTCATCCCTGGTACCAAATAGGGTGGGGGGAACTAAACAATCTTACAGAGTTCTTGAATCATTGCTGTGATGCCCAAGTCTGCACTACCAGTTTACTCTCAATACACAGCTGTTCAGTTTCTGTCCACGTCGTGACATGGAAATTTAACTGACCAAATCTAGTGGTTGTTATAAACGTCCTTGTTAACCTTTCCAACCAACAATGTGGATGCTGCTTTGCACTTTGAAATCCTGTCTTTCCTTTGACTTCTATTATGCTGCTGTATTTCTCACTCCTGGATCTTCTATTTTGAGGACCAGTCCCTATTACTCCACCGCCTTATCACATCTGACCCTGAGGCTTTGATGATATAGAATCTAATCCAGGATCATGAGCATATATATCTATGAGTTTTGGCTCTGACCCCACGGAAGGGTGCGCAGAGGATTCAGGGTGGGATTAACCATGACTGGATTCATTGATTTGGGTCAACTGGCAAGGCAACATATGGAAAGTTGTGGAATCAAAATTTACTTAAGAATCAGGTCATTTGAATCTTGGGACATAGATGAGAAAACCGAAACCTTTTTAAGGTATGGGGTCCCTATTAATGCAGTTTTCCATAGGGAAAATTAAATCCCAAACCCAGGCTAACTATGAAAATGCACTAAGAATATAACCCCAAATTTCTTGGAAAAGCAAAATTCTGTCAAGATAGACTTTTAATTCTGGGGAATTTTTAAATGAAGCATAAATTTGATGAATTAATAAATCCAAAGAATTTAAACTTTTGGATAAGTTCAGAGAAAAGTATGTAATATTTTAAATATTTGTAATATTTAAGATAATTAGCGTGATTGACCCTGTGGTTTCTAATTTAAAATATGTCATTGGGTGATTTCTTTAGACTTTGGAGTTTTAGCATAATTTTGTCTGTTTAAAGCTATGTTGAAATGTTTTCAAAAACTAAAGATTACTCTTTATGGGTTTAATTTGTTTTATAAATGAGTACTGAAGAAAGGTTTGTTCCTGGGTCACAAAATTGAAGTATGTAAAATTAAATGTATAACATTTTAAACTATAGAGTTTAACCAAGTTGTTACTTTAACCAAGTTGAAGGATCCCCATCAAAAGAATTGACAGAGTTCAGAGAACTTAAATAGAATATACAATTTAGAGTCGATCTCAACTCAAAACAAAACAACAACAAAAAAAGGCCTTTTGGATTTGTGGTTTTAATAGATTAAACACTAATTTTTAAAAATTCAAGTACATACAAATGTCTTTTGGACCCCTAAGAAGATACCCAAAATCCTTCATCACTGTTTTTTACCCCCAAGCATGGCAGTGCTCCATGTGGGGCAGGCTACTCACCTCACAGTGCTCCCACTTTTCTAGCTTCCTAACGACCACCCCACACACACCCTCCCGCCCCCAGCATTGCCCAGTGTAAGCACTCCTGGTAGCTCATAAGCACTTGATTCCCACATGCTGTCTCCAGGCCTCTCCCACACCTGTAGACCCATTGAAAATGGCTGCCTGCAGAACAGATCCACCCGCATAGCCCCAGAGCCCATCAAACTCAACTCACCTGAAACCGAATCCATCTCTGCCCCATCTCCAGCCACACTGCTTTGCTCTCCTTTCTGTTACTGTCAGTGAGTGACATCACCAAGTTTTCCTTTCCCTGAAGGACAAGGACTGTGGCATGGGCATCTTTCACTCCTCAATCCCTGCTACCTTACAACAGTAGCTATTCAAAAACTCAGTAGATGAAAATGAAACAAAAAAAAAAAAAATAGGGGATGACATGAATACATGTCTCATACCAGGAAGATCCTTATATGAACAGGAGTAGCTAACATTCCCTGAACAATTACTATGTGCCAGGTACTCTAGGTGAAAAACATTTATTAACTTAAAGGGTTGGACTCAGAGTAAGTTAGGATGACAAAGCTAGGGACAGAGATGGAACCCAGTCCCTCCAGTGTTCCTGCCTCACCTCAGGAAGCTGCTTTCACATGAGGTTAAATTTCCTCTGGCTGAAATTCATGGCAGTGGCAATACTGATGTACTCTGAAGAGCAAGGGCTCCTTAGAAACTCAGAAATTAGGTGTTTATAAATATGCAATCTTTTCTAAAAATTTCCTCATAAAAAAACTTACTTATCATTTTCAGGCAGATCAAAATACAAAGGCTTAATCATTTCAAAGATCAATACTGTCACCCGTTGAAAGCACATCAGCCAAGTCAGCTCTCGAACTTTCCTGCTTGGTCTGCTGATGTTTTACAAAAAGGCCTTCTGGATAGTTCCATATTCAGCTAGACCAAGAAGGTACGTTTCAGTCAAACTGAACACAACCACAAGAGCGTCTTTCAAGGAATAAAATTGACAGTCATTCTTCTAACATTTCCTCCTTCCCTTTCATTTGTATGATCGGGGAAACAATGCTTCTTTTTTTCTGCTAAGCCTTCCAAAGCCCAGCACAAAATTACTAAAAGTAGTAAAACTAGAATTGCTATCTTATCCACATCCACCCCACCTCTACCTCCAACCTCCCCATGCAGAATAAACCCTCTAAATACAGGCTGCCAATTTCAAGCTCAAGATTGAGATAACAAGGATCCTTTGCTTAAAAAAAAAAAAAAAATCTTACAGTAATGAGCATTCTGGTCTATATTTCTCATTTCTGAATTAACTCTGTCCCACTTAAAACTAGTCGGTGTCTTTTAAGACTTATAATGTTGGAGGAACTTTTGTGTAGTTTATCTTTAGGAAATTACATTTAAAAAAAATACACCACTTTTAGCAATGCCTAGGAAGTAGTTATTCTGAAGATCAATTCTTTCACACTGTTCTACTTAATTGGGTCACATATACAAATTTGAAAATTGGAATGAGCCTAGATAAAGATAGAAGAAATATATATGCAATGGGGTTCCAGTAAGCCAGCCTTTTTACTAATAATGTTAAGGTAGAGCATGATGAATTTCCAGAATGGTTTGCAGTTATAGCCAGAATTACTATTGAAAAATAATTTTCCCCAACTACAAGCAGAAGAAGACAGGAACTATTTTACATGAGGTGGAAAGTCATCACAAAACTGAAATAATTTATCTGGCAACTTTAAGAGAATGCAGTCATTCAGGAGAAACTGGACTCATTCTTGCAAGTACCAGGATCAAAAGGTAAATGTAAAGCAGACATGCTCTGCCTAATCCCAGGTCCTCCTCTAAATTGCCTTTGGTCACAGAAATTGCTGCTCTGATCCTTCATCTGTCAACAGGTAGCATCTTGCTTATCATCATAATATAAAACCCATATCCCATCAGCATCTTAATCACTAGATGCATTAAATTCATAAAACTGAGTTACCTTCATCAATCCCACTGATCCTCCTGTTTGTGCACATGGCAGCCACTGAAAAAGGTTAAAATCAGAAGCTTTTAGATGCTCCCTAGGTTCAAATCCCAGTTCTAGAGCTGCCCTAGAGCCTCCATTTCTTTCTCTGTAAAATGAGGACAATACTTTTGTGCTAACACATAGATGGTGTTGTCAGCCTAGAAGCTAGGAAATAAATCGGCGCATGCATGTGAAGAAAGCTTGTATGTTAACTCCTATGACTTGTGTAATTAGAGCATGATTTTTTAAATAGAAGTTAAAAATAATGCAGTGTACTACATCATGACAGTCACCCATTAAATTGGCACTAATGAGTGTTGATGTGAAAGCGAAAAAACTGGAACTCTCTCACATTGCTAATGGGAATATAAAATGGGGTATCCACTTGGATAATAGTCTAGTGGTTTCCTAAAAGATTAAATACAGAATTAGTACATTATGCATTAAGTCTTGTCCTAGGCGTACATCCAAGAAAAATAAGAACATATGTCCATAGAAACACTTGAACACAAATGTTCAAAGCAGCATTATTCATAATAGCCCCAAATGGAAACAACCCAAATATCCACTGTCTGATGAATGGATAAATAAAATGTGATAGTTTCATACAGTAAACTATTAGTCCTAAAAAGGAAGGCAGTACTGACACATGCCACAAACAGATGAACCTTGGAAACATCATGCTAAATGAAAGAAACCAGACACAAAAAGCTACATTGTATGACTCCATGTATATATGAAAGATCCAGAATAGACAAATATAGAAACGGGAAGTTTTCTGATGATTGTGGAGGGTTGGAGAGGATAGAGGATTTGGGAGTCAACAGTTAAAGTTGATGGGATTTCTTTGGATGTTGGTAAAAATGGATTGTGGCAATGGTTGCACAATTCTGATTATACCAAATCATGGACCAGTATACATTTTAAATGGAACTGTAAAGGTATGTGACTATCCCAATGCAGCCATTAAAAGAATAATAGTGAAGTGACAGACTTGTAAGCAACTTCAGCAACCTTCAAACATAAATTTTTTTAGTCAAGAGGTCAGTAGGCCTCTGTTAATCACCCCGCCACAGAAGTGCCCCCAAACCCTTGGGCTTTGACTTCCCAGCAGCTTTTATTTGGGGTCTTCCTTGCCCACAGCCATCATTTGCCCATGTATAAAAATGATGAATTTCAACTTTAATCTTTGAGGTTGTTTTTTTCCCCAGATTGTTAAATGAAAATATATATATATATATATATATATATATATATATATATACACACACACACACACACACACACACACATACATACATACACACACACACACTGGCGCACACACACACACACACACACACTGGGGAAAATTCAGAAAAGTAAGAGTTCAAAGCATAAATTAAAACAAGTAATCCTGTGAGCTTCGAGCAGTATCCCTCTCTGGTTCCTTTCCAGGTTGGAGAATCTGATTTAGAACTTTGGTCTTAGAGAACCAAATTTTCACGCCAGCTACATGTGTGAACTGCCTCTTTATAGAATCATCTCTAAAATGATCCCTTGGACCTGCAGATCTCATTGTTTTAAAAGCGATTTTCAGTCCTATCTGGGTTGGACAAGTGTCAAAATGTTAACAGTTTTTATTATTTAAAAAACACCCCCTTATATTTTCTTTGTGCTACCAGTAGTGGGCTTCCACAGCACTTATATGATCTTTTTCTTTCTATACTATTAACATTTGCACCAGGTTGTGATCCCATTCATATTTTCCTACTTCCCATTTCTCCAGCCTAGATGCAGCCCTCTGAAAAGGATGTGTTCTGGAGGAAATTCAGCCAGATCTGCAGGCTTGAAGCTGTCTGTGGGCGTCACCAAGACAGGCTTCTTGTGTGGGCCTGATCCAATATATCAGGTGAATATCATCACCTGTTCTTTGTTAGGAAAAAACATGGATTAATTGTTTGGCTTAAGTCTACCAAACTAACATTGGCCCTTTAAAAATCAAATACTTTCCCTAGCTTTGGATTGTCCTTCCGGTAAGGAACTAAAATAATGGTAAATATATCTTAGATAGCCTTATCAGACGCTTTACACTTTTATTTGTTCAAAATGGAAATGCTTTTTATAATTTGCCTGATACTGTTATTTCCTGATTTGGTCATTTTTATCAAGGAATTTAATGGATAGTAAAAAATGTGCTCTTTCCCATGGGAAATCCATTTCTACCAAGAAACAACAACCATCTCATCCTCTTCCTCCTATCACCACATTTTTCACTTATTTTTATCACTAGTTATTCTTTCATACAAAGGTGTCTCATTTTCTCAGGTGACTATAAATTTCTTAAGCATAATAGCTACCAATTTCTTCTTATCCTAGCACCTTATTTAAGGTTTGCCCCTAAATACATCTCGAGTGATGACATGCCAGTTGACATAGCTCGCCTTTCTTCCTCAAGTCTGGGCATTTGTGATCTAACTATTTTATCTTGTGTCTTTATGAAGGTGCAATCAGAATGACACCAATAAAAAAAAATACAGTAAAAAAATACAATAAAGCCAAAAAAAAGAAGAAGAAGAAGAAGAAGAAGAATCCTACTATAGAATGGCTTTTTCAGATTAAATCACATTAAATAGGTAGATTAAAGGCAGGTGGTTGTTCATTGTACTGTTCTGTCAAGTCTTCTGTAGGTTTGAACATTTCAAAATCCCAAGTTCAAAATTAAAAGAAAAAAAGTTAAACACCCAAGGATACCTCCAACCATAGGCCCAATGTCTTTCGATTTTAACTTTGCAGATGGATTATTTGTTTCAAAGATTGCTAAATTATAGCAAAGAGTGCTGTGTCTAAGAATCTCAAGCCTTTCTCTTCTAATCCTTTTCACTCTCTTTCTTTGTAAAAATTTTCACATTGTATTTCAGCCATGTCTTCACCAACTTTCATCAATAAATTAATGGTATTTTTCATGAGAGATGTTCTGCAGACTTTGGAATTTTTCATCTAGAAGAATTGGATTCACGGATGGAACAAATAATCACACAAGTGTGAATTTTCGGTAGTGTGTGCAATGTGAATCAAGAACGTAACGATCAACCCAATAAGGGAAGGAAAGGGAGAGTTCTCATTAACCAGGAAGAAGGGGCAGCATGAACACAGGCCCAGGGGGAGACAGGACCAAAAAAAGACCCATGAAGCTAGAGCACCAAGGGGCAGATGGCTCAAGATAAACTCTTAGAAATGAGTAGAAGTTTTATCTTCTGGTCTTCAGGGCAATGGGAAGCTACTGAAATATCTTTGAAAAACAGTTGACATAAACAGACTTGTGCTTGAAAACCTTACTCTATCCTTGTTGTGGAACTGACTCAGGGGACCCCAGTGGGTGTGGACAGACCCACCACAAAGGCTTGACGGTGGTCTAAGCAGGAGACATAGGTAATTTGGTTCAGGAATTTACAGCAGTTCAGTAGAGAGAAGTATACAAAATTATTTACAAAATTATTTACAAAAAAACTATTTACAAAATTAAAATGTCAGGCAATATTAGTATAGTCTGGGTTTCAATGGAGGTTCAGATAGAAGTGAACTAACTCAAGAAATATACAGAAGATAGAGTCATCAGGAGTTGGCAATGGGCTGGAAATGAAATGTGAGAGGAAGGGAGGTATTGGGAACACCAGATTATATGACTCATCTATCAGCACATTAAAGTTTCCAATAAATCCTATCGCAAAGAAACCAGGCTTACTATCTAATCCAACATTTGCCAAATTTATATGAACCCAGAATCCCCTGGGAATACACATCACACAACTCTTGAGTTCACCTAGGATTTGCTCTTTTATTTTGAACAATTCCAAACATTCTTCACTTTTCTTTAAACCCCTGTTTAAAGTCTTCAAGGCCTGCCTTAGGAAAATACCACAGGTTTCAACCACAGAGATTTGTTTTCACAGTGTTGAAGGCTAGCAGTCCAAGATCAAGGACCATAGGTTTGGTTCCTTTTAAGGCCTCTCTCTGTGGCTTATAGATGGCCACCCTCCTGCTGCCTCCTCACAAAGCTCTCTCTCTTGGTTGTGTGTGTCCTACCTTCCACTTCGATACCTGTGTTCAGCCCTGATGACTTCCCCTGATGGCTTTATCTAACCCTGATTTTTCTCTCAAAAGTCCCACCTTTAAACACTGTAGGCAGACTGAATTTCCACTCTCTTAATGCCTCACAATAGGGATGAAACTCCAACCTGAGTTTCAGAGAGGACAAACCATGTTCTAAACCATAGCATCGAGGAGCTGGGGGTTAGCACTTCCAATTGTGGATTTTGAGAGGACAGAATCAGCCTGTAACAACCCCAAAGGCACAAAGTTCTTATCCAGAGCCAGTGCCATCATTGTCCCTCCACACCCTACACCACATATAAGGACTGGTGGTCCTGTGTCATTAACCCTAAAACTTCTCTGTCATTAGTGCTATCCATGATGAATCACAGTACATGCTGCAGTAAGACATCCATTCTGCAAGGCATAGTGGTACATGCCTGTAATCCCAGCATCTCAGGAGGCTGAGGCAAGAGGATCATGAGTTCTAAGCCAGCCTCCGTGACTCAGTGAGGCCTTGTCTCTAAATAAAACATTTTATTAAAGGGTTGGGATGTGGCTCAGTGGTTATGCACCCTTGAGTTTAATCCTCCAAACCAAAGAAAAGTTATCTATCCTTACTCAAATTTCTTATTAGTAAACCCAAAACATACCAACAAGGATAAGCAAAAAAGGAACCAACAGCAGTCCTGAGAAACTTCATACCAGACAGCAAAGGTAAAGATGTGAGTGGAGAAGAGAATGCTTCTGGATAAAAATCAAAATTAAAATTCTAACCAGGTGAGACCAGCATTTCACTTTAAGCAGAAGAGCTCCTACACCCAGGCAAACAAACTGTCTGTCCCGCTAACTGTGCCCACAGTACTGGGGTCCAACATCCACATGACATCTTTACATGTCAGGGGGAACAAGCACCTTGTGAGAAGCATGAGGACTAAGTGTAAGTTCTTACTCCACTCTGCTCAGAGTAGGTTATTCCACTTCACTCTTTCTCACCCTAGTGGAATGGCTGAGATTATATTGGTGGATTCTCATATCTTTAAAAACAAAATTATTTTGCACATGTAAAAAACTATGACACCCCAATGTCATCTGACTGGCAAAATAGTTCTATGGTCTGAATGTTTGTGTTGAAGAGGCGATTTGCAAGGATGATGGAATGTGATGGATATCATTATCCAAAGTACATGTATGAATACACAAATTGGGTGTCAACCTACTTTATATACAAACAGATAGACGAAAAAATTGTGGTACATATGTGTAAGAAGAATTATATTGCAAAAAAGTACATGTATAAAGACATGAATTGGTGTGAACATACTTTATATACAAAGATATGAAAAATTGTGCTCTACATGTGTAATAAGAATTGTAATACACTCCACTGTCGTGTATTTAAAAAATAAAATCAATTAAAAAAAATAAAAAGATTGTAATGGTAAACAGCACAAGAAGATGAAATGTTCCATCTTTTTGACATAGCTAAAATCCAATGTAAAATCTGCATGTAAAAGTTTGAATCCTGCTTTTTGAAAAGTTTACGATTATTTAATCAATAAATCTTCTAGACGTAGCTGATAAAAGTATATCACATTGTTCCAGGTGGACACCATTGCTTTTATTGCTTATGTATGCCTTAAATATTGCACAGGATGTACTTTTACTTAATTTTTTTCATTGATATGGATTTCAAATGTAGCTGGACATTCTGTACCTTTTTTTCTGTCAATGCTAATTACCTACATTTCTCTGGTTTGTTTAATGCAATTTTTATTAAATTTTATAAAAAACATTGTGCTAAATACAAAAAAAAAAAATCCCTTGTTGAAGTCCTTATCCCCATGGGGATGGTAATAGAGATGGGAACTTTGGGGATGATTAAGTCATGAAGGGGATTGGTGCCTTCCTACAGAAAGATGACAGAGCCAAGTGTCTCCTTCTGCCATGCAAAGGCACAGTTGAGAAGGCTTATCTATGAACTTAGAGAGGGGCCCTGGCCAGATACCATATCTGGCACTTTGATCTTGGACTTCCTACCTCCAGGACTCTGAGAAATAAATTCCCATTGTTTGTAAGGCCATTCTGTTTATAGAATTTTGGCATCTCATTCCCAACAGACTAAGACAATAGGTCGCTCAAAATACCATGGAAATATTATGTCAGCAACTCCTAAAATCCACCTAAGAGGTGAATATTTTACATGAAATACAATTATACATTCTATAATCCTCCACCAGACCCAGAATCACCTTCAGGTTTCACATTGTTTCTGGTTTCAGACAAGCTTTTAAACGTCATCACATCATCTTTAGTGGAATTGAGTCCCAAATGAGTCACAAGCCAATAAAAACTACCTGCTTATTTGCTAATTAGATACAATTTGTCTTAAGGAAGGAATCAAAAGGAATTTTTTTTCTCCTAAATTCTGTTAAATCTGAGAGTCCATCTCCTGCTTTTTGGGCCTGGATGCTAGCCATTACATTATTTTATGAAATATGTCTACTCTATTATTCCAACTTGACAGGCAAATGATGCTAGGTTTGTACATCAGAAAGTTAATTCCTAGCCAGGCATGGTGGGGTACACCTGTCATCCCAGCAACTCAGGAAGCTGAGACAGGAGGATCGAAAGTTCAAAACCAGCCTCAGCAACTTAGCAAGGCCCTAAGCAACTTAGTGAGACCCTGTCTCAAAGTCAAAATTTAAAAAGGGCTAGGGATGTGCCTCAGTGGTTATGTACCCATTGGTTCAATCCCCGGCACCCCCTCCTCACCAAAAAAGGAAAGGATAGAAAGAAAGTTAATTCTAAAAAGAAATCGTTTGACCTGGGAGTACGAGGAAACCACTATCCTATCTCAAGAGCAGTGCAGGGACCCTTGGAAACAACAGGAGTGGCATTGATTTCCCTGAACTTGTCTGACATGGGGTTAGTATTGCTAGTCTAGTTCCATTAGGTCCCCCCTATAAACAGCCAGTAGCAAGATACTATTACATGAATCCGGTTTGAATTATGCCTCTATCTATAGCACCAAGTTAACTGACATGTGCTCATTCAAGGCAGACTTAGTCCCTATTTTTTTTCCTAGTACAATCAGCCCTTCATGTTCATGAGCTCCATATCTGTGGATTAAACCAACTGTGGATTAAAAATATTCAAACAAGAAAATTGTGCTTGTATTGAACATTATAGACTTCTTTGTCAATATTCCATAAACAGTAGAGTATAACAACTCTAGAAATGACTATTTGGAGGAGTGTGTAGGTAATTTGAAAATACTAGACCGTATAAAAGGACTTGACCAACATAAATTTCTGGATACATGGGGCGCTGCTGGAACCAATCCCCCACAGATACTGATGGACAACAGTAGATAGTTACAAAATTCATATTCTTTTCAGTGCTGCCATGTCTATACCGTGGCTCCTGAGATCTCTTTAGTTCAAATCCGCTCCTGCCTCTTCCCCACTTTGCCATTTTATCAACTAAGATGAAGTTCAAAGCCTCTGACTCTTGCTTGGTGATGATATTTTTCTCTCTGCTCTCTTCCCCCACAGCCTGGTAATTACATTGTTCATTTACTGGTTTCACACACAACCAAACCAATCCCAAACATGCCACCAAGCAGCCTTCAGGGAAATAGATTCCAAAAAGCTTTACTGAAACCACTTATTTTATTGACATTCAAAGACATTTAATCATTCTGCTGAGCAACAAACACTTGGGCCAAACAAGGAACAGCCCGCCTTTCAAACACCTAACCTTTGTCAAAGGTTTATTGAGAAAGGAAAGCCACAAAAGAGCTGGAGGTGCCAAACTGGGCAGCCTTTGTCACACCCCTGTGCCAGGTGACAGTATCATATTGCATCAAATATGAGCATAATATAAAAGAGAAAAAAAGCAGGCTTCTCTCTGTGGTGAAACTGGATTAAAGTTACTGTTCCTTTTTGTGTGGATTATTATATGTATCCTCTTTCTAAAATGTTATTTCCCTTCTTCTGCTTGAGTGCCTCACCCCTAAAACATACACACATGCGCATGCGTGCGCATACACCTGTCCTCCTACCCTCTTCACATATTTGATTGATACATGCTACTGATTTGCTGTCAACGAAATTATCTTCCCCCTGGACTCCTGTTTGTTCTAGTTCCTGGTTGACCAGAGGTTTTTTGTTAAACAACAATAAAAGCTCTTACCAGTCTGCCTGAGGACATGTGTGAGGTAATCCCGGTGACTGGAACAGTCCAGATGATCCAGAAATGGGCTCCACAGTGTCAGAAGTTGATGATTGTCATTACTGAAATGGAGATAATACTTGTTTTAAGATCTGTGTATGAAAATAGGGCAAAACTCACGTGAAATGCTTTGCATGTTTTGAGGTAGATGTTTCTTTGCCCAGAGGTTAATAAAATACTTCAAAAGGGCACAAAAAGATTAGCCACTTACCTTTTTACCAGTAGGAACATTAAAAGCCACAAAAAAAACGTTGCCGAGTATAAACCACACCCACCACCTAGACTTTATGGTTGACATTTTCCATGTTGTATTGGTCCTCGATCTAGTCATCTAACCAACCTTTTTATTCATTGATCCATCTTTTTCTTAAAGGAAAATGCATTTCAGAGTTTGTTGCAGACATCAGTTCACTTCATCCCTAAACACTCAATGTGTATTGCATTAACTATGAACTTAGTTTTTATTTGCAGTTACCATTGTTCCTTTTCTCTTTATCCTTCTTCTTGTGCCCTCTTCTCCTTCCTCCTCTGGTATAATTTACATACAGTGAAATGCCCAAATTTATGTCATTTGGTGAGTTTTGACAAATGTGTACCACAATTAAATGTCAAAATTTAGAAACCCTACTTTATGGTAAAAATTGAAGATGTTAAAATGGGCTTCTGAATATGCTTTAGGCTTGGGGGGGAACTCTGCCAATCTAGGGAAGTTGATGGATCCCCATATCAGAGGGATAATTTTAAATGCCTAAAGTAAAATACATAGGATTACAAAGGAAATAGTTATCAGTTTTTAAGTGATGATATAGTAGTATATCTTTCTTATTTATAAATGCACTAAAGAACAAGATCTAGTAGTAAATCTAATAATGTCCATGAATTTGAAGTTGTGGACATAAATAATTTTTTGAGATCTGCCACAACTCCAGTGTGATATAAAAATATCTAGAATTTCTACTAGAGACAAAGTCACAAAAACTTTTTTTGATGCTGTAGTTTAGTGCTTACATTCAGAATGAAAGGAAATGCTAAATTTTAGAAAGCATTGAAAATGGAGACATGACTTTCTCTCATTTTACTTCAGTTACTCTCAATTCTATCCATGAACCTCTTCAGAGCTCTATACAATCCCACATAAAAACTCCTATGTTTGTGGTAATTACTATCACCAAAGAATGACCATTATCTGTGATCATCCTTTCTTCTTTCCCTCCTGCTACAAGTAAAATAAGCCAAATCCAAAAGCCCAAAGGCCATATGTTTTCTGATAAAAACATGTTGATCCATAATAGTGGGGATCAGGCCCGCCTGGTGTTCAGGCAGATCGTGTGCGCCGTGCGCCACTGCCATGACAGGGGCATAGTGCACCTGGACCTGAAGCCCGAAAACGTGGTGGTGGACATCAGAGAGGAGTAATGGGAGAGGAGGGGGTGTGGAGGTGGTAAGGAAGGCAAAATGAGACAGACGTTATTGTCCAATATACATGAATGATTACCCTAACAGTGTGACTCTATGCCATGTACAGCCAGAGAAAGAGAAGTCGGGCTCCATTTGTGTAAAATCTGTCAAAATGAATTCATGGGCCATGGATACCTAATTACAAAAAAAAAAAAAAAATCAATACAAAAAACTTCCAGGCTCCTTTCTTATTATGAAAGTTGAAAAGGTTCCGGAGGCCCCAGAGTGAGATGACCACTGGTAGCCATCGGTTACTCTGACCTCACAAGGAGCCACTGTGATGTGCTCTCAAACACCGGCCATATAAGAGAGGGCCTGCAGCTGGGTTTTTCGTCCATAAGTACAGGAAGCTCTTGGTGGTGACCTGTCGGACTCCCAGATAGTTAGTGGTTGGTGGTTGGTGGTTAGTGGTTTGGTGGCTGGTGGTTTCCGTGTTTGCTGTTGTTTTTTTGATTTGGGCTTTTGTTTGTTTTGTCTTCTGTCTTTTGGTTGTTGGTTTTGTTCTTTTGTTTGGATTTGTTATTTTATATTATTTTATTTTTATTTTATTTTATTTTTTAATTTATTTTTATTTTATTTTATTTTATTATTTTTTTTTCATTTATTTTTTATTTATTTATTAATTTTTTTTTTTTTTTTTTTTTTTTTTTTGAGTGAGCGTCCTTAGTTGGATCCTTAGTTGGTGTTCCAGCTCTAGGATGCAGAGTCAGAGTAGTGAGAATAGTGTAGGGTCACAGGAGCCCAGCTTCTGCTACGATTCGACCCTCACCGACCATTACCAGGTGGTGAGGGAGCTTGGGGAGGGGGGCTTCAGCCGTGTGTTACTTGCCCGCCATCTCCTCACCGGGGCAGAGGTGGCAGTGAAAGTGGTGTGCAAGACACAGATGAAAGTGCCCGTCCTCTCCGAACCGGAGAGGTTGATGGCCCTGGATCACCGCAACGTGATCCAGCTCTTCCAGGTCATGGAGAGCCCGAGCACCGTCTACATGGTCATGGAGCACGCAGATGGGGGAGACCTATGGCACTACATCCCGGAGGTCGGTGGCCTGCAGGAGGATCAGGCCCGCCTGGTGTTCAGGCAGATCGTGCGCGCCGTGCGCCACTGCCACGACAGGGGCATAGTGCACCTGGACCTGAAGCCCGACAACGTGGTGGTGGACATCAGGGCCGGGAGTGTCAAGCTCATCGACTTCGGCCTTGGCGCCACCTTCACGCCTGGGCAGAAGCTCAACGGCTTCTGGGGCACTATCCCATACCGTGCCCCTGAAATCATACGGCACCAAGAATACGAGGGTCCCCCAGCGGACGTCTGGAGCCTGGGGGTCACCCTGTTTCTCATGCTCACAGGGAGACGCCCATTTAAGGCCAGGGTCGCCAACCGCCTGCAGAACGTCCTCATGGAGTCCAGATACTACCTTCCCAGGTACCTTTCCCAGGACGCCTGCAGCCTCATCCGGCAGATGCTGAGGCTGGACCCCAGGCAGAGGCCCACCCTGAAGCAGGTAATGGAGCATCCATGGCTGAGCCAGGGCAGGGAACCCTCGCCCAGTCCTTGCAGTGACCTACACCCCAGACACCCAGACCCCGCCATCATGACCCTCATGTTCGACATGGGTTACAACCCCTACCACGCCTGGGTGTCCCTGGACCGGCGGAAATACGACGGGGCCATGGCCACCTATCTTATCCTCCAGCACCAGAGAACCCAGGCCGCAGCGGGGTGGGCGCTCCAGGCAAGGCCTGTGTGCCAGAGGGTGGTAAGGCCTCGCCCAGGCCCTGCAGATGCCCTCCGCCGCAGGTGGTGCGCCAGCGAGCCTGCCCATCCAGTGCCCTGGGAGCACCAGCCCCCAGAGGAGGCCAAGCAGGCAGAGAACAGCGACGTGGTCAGTGCCAGTGTGCCTGACATTCCTCTGCGCTGCTTCCACGGGGGCACAGCCCCTCCCAGCCCAGCCTCCCAAGGTGACCCTGTGCCCCGCAGGTCCCGGGACCCCAGGCCCAGCCTATGGAGGGTCCTCTGCGGGTGTGTGGCAGAAGGCCCCAGCTCCTCCTCCCAGGAGCCCTCCTCAGGCCAATCCGCTAACCGCGGCAGGGGTTGGAGGCGGGTCACCAGGAGGATCGCCACCTGCCTCCAGCAACTGTGCTGCTGCTTGCCCTGCTTCCGCCGACCCCGCTCCAGAAGAAGAGCGGCACCGGTGCAGGGAGGCCACGGGAGCCCTAAGTTCCAAAACAAAGTGGCCCCAGCGGACGCGCCCTGAGGAGGCACACGACCAAGGGACAGCCAGAAGACCCCGATCTCCGAGCAGCCTGACCTCAGAGTCGGCGCCCGTCAGGAAGGGCACCGAAACAGCTGCAGCACTGAGGGACGCCCACTGGCCTGGGCCTCCCCGCCGTGGACTCCAGCCAAGAGCCGGTCGGCCTCCACCACCACTCTCTCTGCCCCTTCCTGCCACAGACACCAGAGATTCTCTTCCCTGGGACACTTCCCCCTGCCCTGCTCTGCCCCGGCCTTCCTCCTGGGCTTCTGGGAAACCAGCGATGGTTCCTCATCGATTTCTCTTTCTCACCCATTGTATAATAAAATTGATGTTCCAAAGACTTTTTTCTTTTGCTTTGTTTTAAGAGGGCAGTTTGAAAAATAGAGATAAGACTGAAAAAGGAAAAACCAAAACCAGAGAGAGGCCTCAGGGCAAAAGCAAGAGCCCAGAAGCCGTTGCATCCACGGCCTGGACCACTGCTGTTCTGTGTAGATAGACTCCCGCACCTTCAGCCAGTGTAGGTGGGGACGCACGTGCCTTGACCTCGTGTAGACAGAGATTCTCTCCTTGAGCCACTGTAGACTCGATTCTGTTTTAGCCGATTGCTTTGGCCACAAAGGATCTTTCCTGCTCTTCAGGCCCCTCCCTGAGATGTGTGGAGAGGGTGGGTGGCAGGTGTTAGAGAAGACTCCTCTGGAGAGCCACTGGACTCCAGAGTGTCTGTGGCACCACCTCCATAATCCCACGGGCAGGGAAGCCAGAGAAGGGCCAGTGGGCGGGGGGCCTGCCTGCAGTGATATTTGGTTGTGGCACCAGCACGCAGTGCCACCTCCAAACCCAACATCTCCTCCTGGCTGCTGCTAAAAGATCATGAAGGTGAGGGGTGAGCTCAGGGTTCAGCGTGGCTTGTGTCCTCATAGGGAGGCCAGGGCAAGTTTGATTCAGTGTAACTTAGGCTGTTAGAGGACTGTCTTCTGTTCAGGGGATGTCTGTAGTAAACATTTGAGTTTTCTTCTCACTTTGGGTATGTCCTAGAGGAATTTCTTGGTGGTTCCTGTGGGGGTTTCATTTCCCACGAGATAGGAACAGCAGCCAGATGGGAGTCTGTGGCAGGGTAGCTTCACTGGCGTAGAGAATGCCGCTGCTGTGCCTCTCCATCCCCACCCCCTCAGCCAGTGATGTCACAATGTTACACATGCACACTGTGTTTGATTCCATAGATTAATCTTGGGGTTTTTCTCCAATTTATTCTCTTACATCTTGTGGAACAAAGGTGGCACTAGCTTTTATAATTGTCCTGGATTTGCTTTACCAGAGATCTTTCTGTCTTCATGGAGATCTGAGTACCCAATCTAATGTGCTTCAGGTCAGCCCCAAGAAGCCCCCTCACACAGGCACATCTAGTGGGGACCAACTCCACTAGAGTGCATTCAGGCCATGAGGCTCCACCCGCAGGCATGAGAGGTGCAGTTTAAGAGTGCTTCTCCAGGGGCTGGTGTTGGAGCTCAGTGGTAGAGCTCCTGCGTAGCATGTGTGAGGCAGTGTGTTTGATTCTAAGCACCACATAAAAATAAAAGTCCATTCAACTAAAAAAAATTTTTTTAAAAAGAATGCTTCTCCAGCATGCTCTAAGACGTGGTTCACTTCCTAGCAGTGCACACGTGCCCACACATACACAGAGACACACGTAAGAATATTTACCCAGAATACAACAGACACTAGTATGGCAATATGTAAATCAATGGATGTGCAACTGATGTGATTCTGCAATCTGTATACGGGGTAAAAATGGGAGTTCATATCCCACTTGAATCAAAGTGTGAAATATGATATATCAAGAACTATGTAATGTTTTGAACAACCAACAATAAAAATTAATTAAAAAAAAAAAAAAGAATATTTACCCAGCATGGAACAATGGCCTGTGGCTATGTTTTAATTAACTTCCTCATGTCTTTGGCCCAGACACCCAACAAGAAATAGTTAGAGGAGGTTATGTTGGCACACAGGTCATGGTTTCAGTGGTCTCCATGTATACATTGCTGATTCCATTGCTCTGGGCCCAAGGTGAGGAAGCTCATCAAGGGAGAAAGACCCAAAGGAGGAAAGGTTCTCTCCTGGGACATTTCCCTCTACCCTTCTCTTTCCTGGCTTTCTTCCTGGGCTTCTGGGATAACATGGATGATGCTTAATAAATTTCTGGTTGAACCCAATTGTATAATAAAATCGATGTTCTAAAGTTTGGAGGGGGAGAATAAATCTCTCTCGTTGTCTGGGTCTACTTACAGAAAATAGGAATTCCTTCAGCTATTTCAAGCACAATGAAACTTTATTAATTGATTAATTCATGATATTTAAAGTGGGGAACTAAAGTCTTACAATCTCCTTAAGAAGGGCTGAAGTAGCAAGCTTGGTAATATCAAAAACACCGCCAGGGAACTAGCCCTCAGATAAGCTGCCTCCTCTTGTGCACTCAGAAAGGAGGACTGGAAGTGAGCATTGGAGCCCTTGGTTCCAGGACCCCTTCTATAGCTGAGATTAGTAAGTGAGCTGTGAAAACAGCAGCCCCAGACTCCCACCGTGCTGACTGGGATCTGCATTCTGCTTCTTGACATCTGGTCATTGGAACACTGCTAAAGAAAAATCCAGCGGGTCCACATAGGGCTTGCCAGCAGAAACAGCAGATGTAGCCAGGTGCTACAGGTATCATGAGTTAATCAATTAATGAAGTTTCATTTTGCTTGAAATAGCTAAAGGAATTCCTATTTTCTGTCTCACTCCCTTCCACCTTTCTCACAATGCATGTGATGGTCTGGACCTTAGTATGGAGCCCTACATACCAGGTGACTCTGGGAAATGTGGATGAAGAGAGCCGCAGCCCACATTATTCCTCCCCCACCTCCTGTCTAAGGTTCTTAATATTGTGCCATTCCCTCTCCTGTCTGCTAGTAGACATTGCTCAAGTGGTTATCTTGTCCTGTCTTCTGTCTTCAACATCCCCCTTTCTTCCACCTGTCTCTAAACAACTTGCAGACCCTGAAGACAAGCCACGAAAGCAAAGGCAGACAAGTGGGACCAGGTCAGACTGAAACAGCAAAATGACCAGGCACCCCGTAGAGTGGGGGAAAATATTTACAAGCCTTACATCTGACTAGTGGTAAATATTTGAATTATGTAAGAAAGACCTACAATTCAATAGCAAAAACAAAAAGAAATCCAATTTTAAAAATTGGGAAAGGACCTGACAGACACTTCTCCAAAGAAGACCTACAAATGAACAACAGTTGTACCAAAAGGTGCTCAACATCAGTAATTACCAACTAAATGCAAATCAAAACCACAAGATATCACCTCACACTTGTTTAGATGACAATTATCAGAAAAAAAAACAGATGTAATAATGTTGGTGAAGATATGGAGAAACTGGAGGTCTCATGTAGTCACCATAGAAGTTTCTTAAAAAATTATAAGTAGAATCATCATATGATCCACCAATCCCACTTTGAAGCATATATCCAAAAGAATTGAAATTAGAATCTGGAAAAGATGTCTACACTCCTATGTTCACTATAGCATTATCCACAATAGCCAAGATACGGAAACAAGTAGATGTTAATCAATGGGAGACAAAGAAAATGTGGTGTGTATGTATAATGGCCAAAAAAAAAAAAAAAAAGAAGAAGAAGAAGGAAATTGTGTTATTTGTGACATGGATTCACCTGGAAGACATTATACTGAGTGAAATAAGCCAGATACAGGACAAATATCACATGGTCCCACTTACATGGGGTATTTAAAATATTCAAACTCATAGATGTAGAAAAAATGGTGGGACTGGAAAGGGAGGTGGTGGGAGTTGCTGTTCAATAGTTACAAAGTTTTGGTTATGCAAGATTACTAAGTTCTAGAACTCTCCCGTACAGTACTGCGCCTGTAGTTAACGATACTGTGTTGTACACATAAAATGTGTTAAGAGGGTAGATGTCCTGGAACTGTTCTCACCCCAATAAAATAAGAGCCATGTATTAGAAAATATTTGGGGGCTGGGGAATGTACCTCAGTGCAGAGCACTTGCTTAGAATGCATGAGGCCCCAGGTTTGATTCCTAGCACTACAAAAAAAATTCATATTTTCCTTACACTAAATTCTTATATATATATACTATGATCTCATTTTGAGTTGGAGTGCAGGGAGGACATGTTTGTTTTGTATCATTGTCATGTTTGGGTGGGGGGGTTGTCCCAGCTTTTTGGAAGTTTTCAATTAAAAATTGCTCACCATTTTAAAGTACCACATTTCTAGGATTATAGTCTCTGTTATTTTTTTCAAATTTAAGTTACACATATGATACGGTAACACTTAACATAATAATGTAACTATAAATGATTTTGTATAAGTAGAGGAATGAATGAAAAAATTAGGGTACATTTTTGGATGACAGAATTAAGGGTGACTTATATAATTTGTGTGACACATCAATGTATTTTTCCATTTTTAATTCAACAAACATGTATTGATCACCTTCTCTATGGGCCAGATATTGCTGAGGACCTGGGATAACAAAAAGGAAGGAAAGCATGTCCCTGAACCAACCATTGGGCTCCTTGGCTTGGCACTAGCCCAGTCTTCCAGACCATCTGGGTTGCAAACAAATCTGGCACGCAAGGGAGAGCTTTCCTGTCGGATCCAAATTTTAAGTACAAGTGAATGTAACCTGAGATTGTATCTAATGGGATTATGATAGTCAAAGTACAATATGTTCTTTGACCCTTTGAGATTGACTGGACTGAATGTGTCATGGGAAATGTTCTCTTCTTTGATGTCTTCTCATTCTTAACACCAAATTACATAACATAAAAAGAAAAAAAAAAGAGCTAGAAACAAAGTGTCATGAGTCAACCTACAGGCCCAGGGAATCAAATTATGTTCTTTGCATCTGTTTAGAGAAGGTCTATCAAACGCTTCTCTCAACAAGCCAGTTGTAGTGGCACACGCCTGTAATCCCTGTGACTCAGGAGGCTGAAGCAGGAGGATCACAAATTCAAGGCCAGCCTCAGCAATTTATCGAGCTCAGAGCTCCATTTTCACTGTTCTGAGAGTACTAACACATGTAATTCTCATAACCATATGGAATAGGTATTATTGTTCTCAGGTTCTGGATGAGGTACCGAGGCAGAGAGAGAATAAATGACCTACTCAAAGTCATCAAGGTAGGAAGTAAGGTTTGAACTGGGCAATCTTCATATTTCTCTAATTCAGAGCTCCTGCCTCACCCCACCCACGGCAGTCCTGTGCTGGTATTATTAAGGATTCCATGTTTTCTCCCTTGGCATGTCCTGGAGTCCTATACTATGAGTGACTTGGCTCATACTACCAATGTTAACAATGATTTTACTGCAAAATGCCAGCAGCATTTGTAGTATATTTTTCCTGTGTCCCCTAACCAATATCTCAAGCAGAGCTTAGCTCACCAAGATGGATAAATATTAACTTTAGGTCAGCACCTTATGTCACAGGCCAGAGTCTAAAACAGCAGGGAACTTTGGTCTCTTCCTGTGTCTCCTCTCACGTGGACACAGGACAGAAAAGCAGCCTCAGGTGTCTCTGGACAAATCGTTGGACAGCCATGCTGCCTTACTCTCCTCCATTCTATAACACTGGATCGTGTCCTTAATGTGTAGAAATTTTAACCATGAAAGAATTAGAGCATTGTCTCAACTACCAGATTTCTGTGTGTTCATGTTCAAAAGTACAGGCACATGTACGAAGGGATACAAGAAACATAAATGTGAGGTCAAGGGTCACTAGAAGTCATCTACTCCAAGTCTCTCCATTTATAAAAGAGGGAGGCAAGCACCCCCCAAATTATGTGCCAAAGTCACATAGATTTTATTTTGATAAAGCCTTTATTTTTAAATCAATTTATATACCCTTACACTTTAAATCGTTTAAAAAGTTTTTCACCAGTTATATGCTAGAATATATACTAGAATATGCTGGTATATACTAGACTATACATACTCCACATACTGGAGTATAGTTTTTAAAGTCTGCAAATTTTACAAGGTTTCTTAAGAAAAAGACAGATGCCCAAGTCACCTGCTGCCCACTCTCTTTCCCAAAGACTAAGTGTGACTCTGCACGTGGCACTTGACTCCATTATCTTCGTATTGCATTTGTTTTCTCACCTTCTGTTTTGTTTTGTTTTGGAGGTGGGGAGTTGGACATTGTACACTGACTTTCCCCTGTGTAGGATAAGGACTCAGCCCTCCACCTGATACAGTTCCATCTCAATTGTGATGGAACTATTCAATTTATACTATTTGCGTTTTTGTGACTGTAGATGATATTCAGAAATGGGGCACATTCTAAGCTTGTGTGTGTGTGTGTGTGTGTGTGTGTGTGTGTGTGTGTATGTGTGTATATGAGTATGTGTGTGTGTAAGTGTGCCCATGCTTGTGGGTATCTTTCTAATACAAATTTAACATCCACAGAGTTAATCATTTTCTTTTTGCTTTGCCTGTTTTTCTTGCCTGTGTTTGTTTTGTTTGGGAGCCAGGTCTCACTAGGTTGCCCTGTCTGGTCTCCACTTGGGTCAAGTGGTCCTCCTGCCTCTACCTCCAAGTAGCTGCGGCTTCGGGCATGTGCCACCATGCCAGTTTGTACTTGTTTTTAATAAATGTACTTACCTTCCATTCAATACTGAAATGTTTCCCAGTTGTCTAAATAGTCCCTCAAGATATTCAGTAATTCTTTCAAGTTTCTATCAAGTATTGCATCAGTCCTATCGATGGCACGCTTATGAGGTCTCTTCTGGAGAACTCTGCCTGCGGGTCTGAACTGGTTATCTTCTGTACCTGCTCCATCTCCCATCATCCTTCACTTCATCCTGTGTTAGAGGCCCATTTCTGGGCCTCACATATCTTAGTCCATTTTCTGTTGAGCAATTGATATACCACAGAGTGGGTATTTTATAAACAGGAGAAATGTATTCGGCTCAGGGTTCCAGAGGCTGGGAGATCAGCAGCATAGCGCCCCCATCTGGAGATGCCTCCTTGCTGCATCATAACATGATAGAAGGGTTGGCAAGCGTGAGAAGACAGAGAACCAGATGAACTCTGATAGCAGATCCATCCTTGGGCTAACTAATCCACTCCCTCAGTAAGGACACTGATCCATTCATGAGAGATGTGCCCTCATGACCCACTCACCTCTTAATGGTCCCACCTCTGAATACCTTTACAACAGCTATTAAATTTCAACATGAGTTAGAGAGGAGCTTCAAACCATAACAGCATATTTTCCTTTTTTCTTATTTTTTTATTAAACACGTCCTCTAATAGCTTCCTAAGAAAAAGTATATGTGGGTAAATATATTATATAAGACCAGCTGTCTAAAAATACCTGTGTTCTACCTTCCCACTTGATTGATAAAGTGATTGCCTCTAGGGTTCTGTGTTGGAAATCATTTTCACACAGAACCTTTTTCCCTTCTTTGTTTCTTTGTTTTGGTTTTGATTTTTGATTTGTTTTTTCTCCCTTCAGAGTCCTGAAGACACTGCTCCTTCATCTCCTGGTTCACTGTGGCCATTGAGATGCATAACACCACTCCAGTTCCCAGTCCTTTGTGCATAGTTTGATGTTCTTCTCTGGGTGTTAGATAGTCCTTACCTCAGAGTGGGGAGACTTCACAGTGACACACCTTGGTATGAGTTGGCTTCTATTCCCTGTGTGGGGCTGTCAGCATCTCCTTGTACATCAAGAAAATCTACTCCAGATTAGGGGTATTTTTCTGGAATTATTTTGGTGATGTTTTCTTCTGAGAGTTTTTTTATTTTGTTTTTTCACTTTCTAGATCTCCTGGAATTCCTAATATATTTATCTGCTTCTCTTATCTTTCCTCGTCCATTTCTTTGCCTTTTCACTCTAATGTCTTCAATTTTAATGTACATTTCTCCAATGAAGGTCTTATTTCTGCTGTTTGTCTCCTGCCATCTGTCTTCCTTGTTCTCTCAATTCTATTGTTACAGACTCGTGTGGATTCATGATGCAAAAACAGACATGAGGTATATATTTATTTTATCTCTAAATAAACATCTTTGAAAGTTTCTTTTTTTCCTAACCATTTTTGAAAGTGTCTTTTTTCTCCATAGTCCCTGGTTCCTCCAAATTGTTTCTGTTTTCATTGGCTACATGGTAGTCATGGTGTTCTGCTCAGTTGTAAGAGTAGGACTACAAACTGAAGCTCAGGATGACTTACGAACAGTGAGCCTGGCATCTGATTGGGGGGATGTGTCTTCAAAAATGCTCATCAATGATGACTTTGGCTGTAATGCTCTGGCTGAGCTGGTTGTTAGGGAACATCCATGTCACTATCTTTAGGGATTTCCTCCAGGGTTGGTTCTAAGAAAGCTCTTCCAGCCCCTTGCCTGGAGAGTAAGGACCTGGTAGCCAGCATTTGAGGGATGCAGCTGGGAAGCAGATGAAAGGAATCTCTGTGAACTAGGTGCATGTTTACTTTATGCTCCTGTTTCATCTAGTATCCCACCTTCAGTGTTGACTGCTGTTTCCCCAGGTCAGAAGGCTTCTGCCTGACCCTCATCACAAGATAAGTGTCTGGACTTCTGCCAGAGGAGAGGAGGTGGAGTCACCTAGATGCTCCCAGTAAGAGGAGCACAAGTGTCAGCTTCTTAAACTAATCTCAATCCTTCCCATTTTGGCCTCAGCCTCTTCCTCTGCCAGAGTGACCTGATGCTGCCAATCCCAGAGCCTTTGGAGGACCCTCCACTCACTGTAAATTGGTGCCCACTAGCTCTGGTTCTGCTTTCTCAGGTCCACTAGAAAATGAGTGGTCAATCACCCACCTGCTTTCTGTCTTCCAAAATGCTGTTGTCGCTCCTTCAGTTCTACTATTAAGTATAGCTGTACACACACACACACACACACACACACACACACACACTTACTATATATTGTAGTTTTAATAAGTTTCAGGAGAAGGCCAAAACCGATGGTGTGTTCAATCCACTGTCTTTACCTGATGTTCTACCAATACGCGTTTTAATAAGGATGATATGTACCGACATATATCCATGCAGGGGTCCAAGAATACCTAATAATTTTTTAATTAGTGGTGGATTACAAGATTCCAATATAACTTTTTAAAAATCTGGTCAGAAAAAATAATTTACATGTGACTATAAGGTTTTCTTAAGACCTATTATTATTTTAACCACCAGGTATATTCCACAGTCTTCGTCCATTCTCTGCTGCTGTAACAGAATACTACAGACTGGGTAATCTATTAGGGAAAAAATCATTTTTCATGGTTATAGAGGATGGGAAACTACTGGCATCTAGCAAGGGCCTTCACACTGTATCATAGCATGTTAAAGGACACAAATGAGATCATAAATGAGAGGGCAGGAGCAAGAGAAAGCCAGAAGCCGAACTTGCTTTTATAACAACCCACCATCATGCCAATGACCTTCATCTGCCATGAGGGTTCTGCCCCCACAACCTAAGCATTGCTCAAAGGTCCCACCTCTTAACAATCTTACAGTGGCAATTAAACTTCAATATGAGTTTTGGAGAGAACACTCAAATCCTAGGATTCCACCAATATTCGTCAGTATCTGCTTTGTCCTTAGCACTGTAGCAGATGCTATAGAGCTTATGACTGTTGAGAGCCACAGCCCAAGGGGCCCCAGCAAACTTCCAGCTGCCAGTTGATGATTGGCTCACAGCAGCCCCAGCAAACTTCTAGCTGCCAACTGATTGGCTCCTCCGCGGTGATGCTCATTGGGGTGTTTCCCCGCCCTTTCAGACCACGGAGCTGCTCATTGGGGGACTTTTTTTGGCTCTGCCCATGCGACCCAGCCAATCAGCCTCAAGAGCAGGAGGAGTGGGGGAGGTGGAGAGGCTTGGGGGAAGCCAGTGGTGGCAGTTGGGCTCTGAAGGTTTTTCCTGAGGAGCTGTCTTGTTTGGTGTGTGTGGTTCTAAAAATAAAGTTCGTTTCTTTTGACAAGTGGCTCCTGAATTGTGCCCAGCCAGACTGCAGCATATGACCTTCTGTCTTTTACCAGAGATAAGATCTACTGAATGGGAGCTATCATGGCATCCATGATATTTATATATGGCTAAGTAATTTATAAATTATCTTAGGAATAGGTAAAAAAGGTTTTCTTAAACTCTAGGTAAATACTATCATCTACTATCTACCAGACAGATAATTTTTGCTACTATTTCCTCAAAAGGATACTACTGACATTTTGAGTGAGGGAGTTCTTTTGTTGTGCTAGACAATCCCAAGCATTACAGTTTGATTGTATATAAGCATTAAATGCCATTTTAATGCTTATATATAATGTCCTCTGTCATTGAGACACTAAAAATCAAGTCCATTCCCACATTTCTAAGAGTCCCTTATGAGTACTTGATGCCAACACCAGTGATTTCTAATAAAACACTTTGAAACAGAGCTCATTTCCATTTTACAACAAAGCACAGAGAGACTCTGAGAGATTAAACTCCTTATTCTTCTATTACCTGGTGAGTATAATTAAATATAATTCCAAAGCCTTTGCTATTTAGCTGTTCCCCATAGCTGAAAGAATTTAGAGAGGCTGTATTCATTTGCTTAGTCAGTCTTAACAGAACACCACACTCTGTGTGATTTAAACTATAGACATTTATTTTCTTACATTTGTGGAGGCCTGGAAGTCCAACACCAGGGTTCCAAGAGGGGTTGATTCTTGTGAGGGCTCTCTTCCTACTCCTTACTATCCCTTCACATGGCCTTTCCTTGGTGTGGCCTTGCATATACAAAGAGAAGAAGCTGTCTGCATTTTCTTATAAGGACACTAATCCTAGCAGATCAGGGCCCCACCCTAACGACCTCATTTGACCTTAATTACCTCCATGAAAACTCCATCTTCAAATACTCATTGGATTTGGTGATTGAGATTACAAATTAACATTGTGCAAACAATTTGTCCCAGTGGTAGGGCCAGAAAACATAAAGACTGATTAAGGAGTAGATGCTCAAGGAAAAAATGGTGATGATCCATATCTATGGGCAGGAAGGATGGAAAGAGAAGGGAGAAGCCATTGGATAGCCTTTTATCTTAGTCTCTTTTGTGGGTAACTTATAATTAACAAAAGTTTGCAGGGCTCAGTAGCACACACCTGTAATCCCAGTGGTTCTGGAGGCTGAGGCAAGAGGATCACAAGTTCAAAGCCAGCCTTGACAACTTAGCAAGACATTGTATCAAAAATTTTTTTTAAAAAAAGGTATTAGACATAGTTCAGTAATTTATCAGTCCTGGGTTCAATCCCTGGTATCAAAATTCTTTTTTTCATCCACAGTTCTGAAGGCCAGGAAGTCCAAGATAAAGAAACCAATATGTGGGGAGGACCTTCTTCCTGCAGCATCCCATGCCAGAAGGCAGAAGGGCAAGAGGGGGCCAAACTTGCTCTTTTTAACAGCTGTAATCCCATTCATGATGATAGATCCTTCATGACCTAATCACATCTTATATTTCCCACGTCTTAATACTGGTACAATGACAACTAAATTTCAACATAAAATGGAAGAGACCTACATTTGAACTATAGTCTTCTGAAAAATACCATAAGGTTTTTGTTTGTTTGTTTGCTTGGGTTTTTTGTTTGTGTTTGTTTTGTTTTGTTTTCTTAGTGCTGGGGATTGAACTCAGGTCCTTGTTCATGCCAAGCAAGCACCCCACCACTGAACTACAATCCTCTGCCCAACAATGCTAAATCTTAAGGCCTGAGAATAATCTTTGACTTCCCGTTCTGTCTTCCAGGCACACCAGGGCAGGGGTTGACTCTGAGTCCTCATGTAGCCAACTTTTATGACTTTGGTGGGTTCAACCACCATGGCAGCTTTCATGGGTCCGGAGCCTCCAGCCTGCAGCTGGTGGCTGGTGGCTCTACAGCTGTGCCTCAGGAGCAGCCCCACCCCACAGCTCCACTGGGCACTGACCTAGTGGGGACTGTCTTCAGTGGGTCCTCTCCTGCCACCAGTCTCTGCCTGGGCCCCAAAGCTGTCCAGTACATTCTTGAGCTACAAGTGGAGGAGGATACCCCTGCAGCTATTGCATTCTTTCACCTGCAGAATTAGCACCACAGCTGGACCACCAGGATTTACTGCTTACACTGAACAGTGGAGTCACCAGCCACAATAGGGCCCCACTGGGCCCCTGCTGGGGCCACTGAGGAGTACTACACCAGGATGCAGAGTACAGACTTGAGGCCCCGGCTGTGGGTGCCCAAGGCCTCTCTCTTGACATGTTTGCTTCCCCCAACCTTATCACTCTGAGCCTGTGTAGGGAAGGGTGGCATCAGTAATTCTCAACTCTGGATGCCTTGAATCGTCAGAGCTGAGGTCCTTCAGCTTTCCCCTTCCTTCTCTTTTTAGCACCTATCCGCACCCTCTTCCAGAACCCATGATGCCTTTCATACTTCTTAGATAGTCTTGAGTGGGGGCACTGGCCTCCCTCAATATCACCTTAGTTATTGGCTTAAATTCCTCTAGGAAGGAGGTATCTGTTGAACTACCACAGATGCTTATGAGGTGTGGTGTCCTCCAAGATGACCAAACTGCACTTAACTTAAAGACAGGTCTTTAGGGCATGGAAAAGTCAAAGTAAATTGGACTAAACATGGATAACAGAAGTTGCAGGCAAGCCTGGGGTGGGTAAGAACTAGCCACCCTTCAACACAGTCCCAGTCGGGGTATAATGAAAGCAAGTATAGAACCAAATTCTCCACGTAGCTATTTTTAAACTGCCTTGATTAGCAAGTAAACCCAAAACAGTATGTCAACCTATTCTGTAAACTTCAAGTCTGAAGTCTTTATTGTTTTATATTCTAACAGCACCCTACAGAAAAATCATGGTCATCCCTTGCTATCTATGGGGAACTGATTCCACGAGCCCTCTGGATACAAAAGTCAGATGTTCAAGTACCTTGTCTAAAATGGCATTGTATTTGCATATAACCTATGTACATCCTCCTATATAATCTCTAGGTTACTTTTAGTACTCAATACAATGCAAATACTAAATAATTAGTTGTTTTAGTCTATCATTTAAGGAATAATCACAATAAAAAGTTTGTTGTTGTTGTTGCCATGATCAGCGCAGGCAACAAAAAAAGACACAACTTTTTTGGCAGAGGAAGAACATTTTTTTATTTTCTCACTTTTTTATTGGTGCATTATAGTTGTACATAGTGATGAGATTTGTCATTATGTATGGGTACCACACACACAATATAATTTGACCAGTACTACTCCTGAGCATTTAGAATTTTTTTGATTCAGAGTTATTTGAGCCTGCAGATATGGAGGCTTCCTGTACTTGGGTCAGCTTAACAATATTCCAGACATAGTGTCCTAACACCCTCAACAGTCAGCATCAGGTACCCAAAACAACCAATCCCACTGAAGGTCACAGGTCCAGTACCTAGCTTCACCTCACACGCAAGCGTCTAGACTTCAGTTCATTAGATTCTTCTCTCTTACAGGCCAGGGAAGTCCACCTACATATCTGAATCCCACCAGTGGTGTCTGTTTTTTAAGTCTATGTTCCTACTTAGTAGGCCATTAATTTCACCAATAGAAATCCATTCATTAGTTCCTGTCTTAATCAATGGATCACTGGAGTATCAGTTAATAATCACTTCTATGTGCAACTGTCCTGATTAGATACTAGTTGATTACTCCTGAAATGTTCATTTCTTACTACCCCTAGGGTGCAACAAACTAAAATCTATACATATGTAGCATACTCTTTAATGGTAACTTATAGGTCAAAGCAAGGGAGACCTATAAATTCTTAGCCCAGACTGTGGATGCAGGGGGAGCTAAGTTGAAGACTGATTTACTGTCTCACTAGAATCCAGTACCGTGTTGTTTTGTGATTAGTTAGCAAATTGTTCCATGTGCTGGATTTGCCTTTCTAATCAGATTATAAATTTCTTGGATAAAGCAAATCATATATACTTTTTTATTCTTCTGCAGTGGCAAACACAGAGCTAGATACATATAGGTACATATAGCTCCAGAACAGCCTTCTTTTTTTTTTTTTCATGGTACTAGGGATTGAACTCAGGGAACTCAACCACTGAGCCACATCTCCAACCTTTTTTTTTTTTTTTTTTTTTTTTGTATTTTATTTAGAGACAGGGTCTCACTGAGTTGCTTAGCACTTCCCTTTTGCTGAAGCTGGCTTTGAACTCATGATCCTCCTGCCTCAGACTCCCAAGTTGTTGGGATTACAGGCATGTGCCACTGTGCCTGGCTAGAAAAACTTTCTTTAATCATTAAAATTTGTGGCAACATCTTACAAAATGTTTGATCCTTTAGGAATCTTATTTACTTTGAGATTCTAAAGTACCTCTATAAACTAAAAACCTAATGACGTTAAACAATTATCTGACAAGCTTGTAATGATTCAGGACAATTTAGGATTACAATGAGTGATATAAATGGTATATATACATTTGTGTAAGTATTTTTTCCCTCATATCAGTTTATAGCCTTGGTTCCAATCTCTTAAGCTTCACGAATTACAAATCAAAATATGCTAACATAAATAGTGACATTTGGCTTCATTCCAACTTTTTAAATTGAATTTGTCTATTTGTGCTAAGTTTAATTGCTTAAAGCCCCAAGTCCAGAAGATGAAAGTTAGCACTGGATTTGTTTTCGTTCTGGGTACTGGCTGAAAACGAATGGCCTAAAAGCACTGTAATATTTGATTTTGAAGAGCTTGGACTAAAGGGACTGCGTATTGCCACTCAGGTCCTCAGCCAGGAAAGGTACACAGCTCTTAGTATTTAGTGTGTGATCAGGCACCTCCAAGCCACAGCCAGGAGAGCAGAGTGTTTGGTTTTGTTATGCAACAGCAGCCAGGCACACAGCCACTCAGCCACCCTGCCCCTGCCCCGCTCAGGAGGGCCCTCAGCTGTGTTTCCTGCTCTGTTTTTAACCATTGGACAACTGTTTGAAGTTCTAAGAAACTGTTAAGACTGTGGCCTGGGGATGCGAACCTTTGGGGCACCTCCTTGGGGCAAAGAAAGGAAAAGAACTAGCAGAACAGCTCCAGAGAGGTAAGAAAATCCTTAAAACAAAAGCAAACAAAAAACCCAGTTCTTTCTGCAGTTGCCCAGAGAGAGGAAGAAGTCCATGTGGATTCACCGCAGTTCTCCTGGACACTCCTTCCCACTGCAGTTGGGGATGCAAAGGTTTGAGGGTTAAAGTAGGAAGACTGACCCCATAGATTTCCTTAGCATTCCTTCCAAATTCACACTCAATGGCAGGGCAGTGGGTGTTCAATCTTAGGCATACTGTGTAAGGAACTGTCCTCAGGAACCATCCTAATCCCTGTGTACCTTACATAAACCACCAGGAGAGAGATGAGTTGGTTGGTTGCAGGTAACACTTGGCACATACACAGACACATATGTACTTTCTTATTATTACTTCAAAAAATTCCGCTTGGGTCACTTGGCTCACGGCTCATGGTTAGAGATCTTAACTTTGATGACTTGACAATATTGGGTTTATATTTTCTGGGTTTTATTTTTTTCAATGTAGAATGTCTTCTACTTAGAAATCTATTTCAATTTTTATAAAACGTGATAATAAAGCAATCTCTGAATTTGAATCTTGCTAAATTTAATAAATTACTTGCATCCTTATGCCTTTAATGTTTCTAGGCCAAATTCTGTGATTTCCTCAGAATTACATATTGAATTGTCCCCAATAATGTGTTACATAAATATGTGTATTTTGCATCTAAATACTTTAAATTATAACCATTAATTATTTTTTTTTAATTCTTCTAGCTTTTAGACTTACATGCGTTTTTTCCTTTGTATTTTTTTTCCCAACCGTAATGACTGTGTACTGTTGATGTGATATGGAAGATTAAATTTTAAGGCCAGGCTGACTCCCAGTGGCTCCATTATCTTTTCTGTTTGGCTTATCAATTAATCCTCGGTGTCCCCGAAATCCAGAGTTTGAAAAACTAGAGTTTGAAAATGTACATGAAATAAAAGGTAGTGGCTTAGAATCTCTTAATGTCGTCGATACTTGGTCTGGTTAATAGCTATCATAGTGGACCTTTTTGTTTGTTTGTTTGTTTTTATTCTTGAAAGAATGTACTGTATTGGCAGGGGGATCGGTTCAGCTTGCTATCTGCCTATTAGAAGCAGCAGGAAGAGGGCCCCTTCATCAATGCTTTGTCTATAGACCCTCCGCCCCACTCGGTTAAACTTCAGTTGATTTGAAAGAAGAAAGAACGCAGTGCACAGCCTACGACAGCTACCGTTAGGTGTCCACCCCAGGCATGTGCTAGACACAGTCCATGGCCAAGTTCATTGAATCCAAAACCGTTACTATAGGCATTTCCCCAGTCCACATATTAAAAAACACAATAAGCCTTCTTGTTTTCGTATTGTTTTGTTTTGTTATTTAAATGTCTGCTTGAAAAGAAAAAGCAGAGATAAAGGATCTAAAAAGGTATGGAATGCCAAAATAAATGATAAATGTCGACAGCATATTTTTTGAAAGATTCAAAAACTCGTTAAAAAAATGAGTTTTTAACCTTCATCTAATCAGGGTCCTGTTATCTGTGCTGATCACATAGAGGGCAAGTGAGTCTTCCTAAATTCCAGGATCTACTACATGTCCCATGGCTCCTAAGTGAAACACTGTTTGGGGTCTAGGCTGAAACTCTCCTACTGCATATTTCCATATTTTATCAGCATTTTTTTTTTTTTTTTTTTTTTGGTGGAGGTGGTTCCTGGGAAGAGATGAGAGTAGTGATCCCTGGGAGCCAGGCAAGGCTTGCTCTTCCATGTCCTCAGTGTGACCTGGCTCTGAGACTCATCAGTGAGTCACGTCTCAAATCAGAACTGGGAGAAAGGCCATAGCCCCCCTGACCGACCGCTCTGTGTCCTGAAGCAGAATCTTGTGTAGTGATTCTGTGTGGTCTTCATGCTAGCCCTCTAGCTGCTGAGCTTCTGCTGTACGTGAGGCACAACGCTAGCACCAGCCCGAGGAACTGCCATTCCAAAGTGAGGAAACTGAGGCTGTCTCACAGTCACATGACTATGCTAGGATCATTTTATCCCACTTGCTTTTCACTAAATGTTAATGTTCTACTGGGAACTTCATGCCATACATCGTACCCCCTGGAGACTGATTAACTCACAGCAGGGGAAGCTGGGCCTTAGGGTCACTGTTAATGGGAGGTTAGTGGCCTGTGGCTGAGGGGAAATTGCCTGGAAAATGCATTTGCCCTTCAAGCTCAGAACCTCGAAAGCTTGTTCTGGAGACGGCCACCACTGGCTGGGAGAACTTGGAATTTCAGAAATTTTGTGACATTTTAATAATATTTTAAACAAAATGGTATTAAAATAGAATTAAGTAAATGATATTTAAAACTGTTAATACTCAAAACTCATCTCTTCCTAAACATTTTATCATTTCCTGTGCTCTTGAGGTTATTACATCTGTTGTATCTGTGTGCGAGAAATACTAAATGATGGGCACCACTCTGCACCTTTCCAAATCTGCGTTCAGAGACTCAACATGCTAGCTTGACACCAGCCCTGGCAGGAACATTCACACCACCCAAACTGACAAATGCTATGAATCAGTCAGGACTTAATTTATTATTTTGTTGCTTGTCTACAATTAAGAACACCATGAAGAAAATGTTTGTCAATGGCCATTACATGAAAAGTTCCTTGAGGAAATTTTTCTTCTAATATTCAAACACAGTTATCCAATTCAGCAAAAAAGGTGCACACATCATTAACAAACAGCTGAAATGAAATTCCCACTTATGTCCATTGTTTTACCTTCCTCTAACCTTGCGAACTTAAATGCAAATGTCAACCCACGAAGATCTGCACATCTTTATCATTTGTAACCATAGTTAATGATGCATAGAAGAGTCTAGCAAAACTCACTGAAATGATTCTTGTGCGAATAAGTGATCTAGTCAGCCTTGGTGGTGCATGCCTGTAATCCTAGCAACTTGGCTGGATCAGGAGGCTTGCAAATTCAAGACCAGGCTTGGCATCTCACTGAGACCCTGTCTCAAAATTTTAAAAAAAATTTAAAAAGGCTACAGATGAAGCTCAGTGGAAGAGTGCCCCTGAGTTCATTTCCCAGTACTGCAAAAAAAATGAAAGAAAGAAAGAAAAAGAAAGTCAGTGGTATATATGGGATGTTTTATTTTTTAAAGTATTGTTATTATAATGTTTATACTGTGCACTAAACATCTTTTATTTATAATAAGCTTTTTTTTTTCCGGAGAAAAATGTTGTTAAACATTTGCCCACATAAGCACTGCCTGGAAGGTATAACTGGTTTGCAAACTTGGCACCTGCCTAAATCATAGAGTAAAAACCATGTCTCCCCAGAAACAATGGCACCATTTTGAATACAGTTGAAATACAAACAAAGCTTTTTGCCCCATTGTTTAAATAGGGAAGCTAAAAAGTATACTGACTATTAGTATTGAATTTTCCACTCCTGTCCACTGGCAAGAGTAAATTCTGTTGAGAAATCTTCAAATTACCCGGGAGCAGGTTGCAGATAAGGCATGCATTTTGCTGTGGTACATATGGCAGAGTGGTGATTTTTCTAATGAAGATTATAGGATCCTTTTGCAACTATCTCTGGTTTAACCAGTAAAATTCCCACCCACACTAAGAACAGTAAGTTGATGCACTTTACATGTTAGTATGTACAGCTAAGAAAACATTAAGTTTTTAAAATAAGGAATTTAAGCCCATCTCATATTTACTCAGTTGAGTAAATGAAAAGTAGGCTAAAGCTTATCAGTTTCTAGTTTTGTTTTACTTCTAGCCTGAACTACTCTCTAGAAATACTCCTGTGAGCTGTGGATTGGCATGTACTTCTTTTATGCTCTGTTCCTTAAGTCTACTTTAATTGATTTTGGATTGTTTCCACAAACTATGTTTCCGCATTACATTCTGCACTGAAGAGGGTGGGGCTATTTTGTTGATTTTGGCTTATAAGAAGTGAACTTTCTTTGACCTGAAAAATTTTGAGAAATTCCCTCCTTCTCAGCTTTTCCTTGTGGAAATCTAATATCTGTTCATGAATGAATGAATGAACAACTGAGAATCCTTTCAATATTTCTGGAAAATGGCTTCCCTTTTGTGGGAATTGAGTGCTTAAGAGGAAGAGTTAAAAATACTCCCTGGTGCAGTGGTTCAGGCCTGTAATCTCAGCAGCTTGAGAGGCTGAGACAGGAGGATCCAAGTTCAAAGCCAGCCTCAGCAACAGCAAGGTGCTAAGCAACTCAGTGAGACCCTATCCTTAAAAAAAAAAAAAAAAAAAAAATTAGGGCTAGGGATATGGCTCAGTGGTTGAGTGCCCCTGAGTTCAATCCCCAATACCGGGGAAAAAAACAGGTAAATGGATGATGTTGGAGAAGATAATGCTAAGTGAAGTTAGCCAATCCCAAAAAAACAAATGCTGAATGTTTTCTCTGAGATAAGGGGGGGTGACTCATAGTGGGATAGGGAAGGGGATCATGAGAGGAATAGATGAATTCTAGATAGGGAAGAGGGGTGGGAGAGGAAGGGAAGAGGCAGGGGATTAGCAAGGATGGTGGAATGTGATGGAAATCCAAAGTACATGTATGAAGACTCAAATTGGGTGTCAACATACTTTATATATAAACAGAGATATGAAAATTTGTGGTATATGTGTAATAAGAATTGTAATGCAAAAAAAAAAAACTACATGTATAAAGGCATGAATTGGCGGGAACATGCTCTATATACAAAGATAGGAAAAATTGTACTCTGTATGTGTAATAAGAATTGTAATGCATTCCGCTGTTGTGTATTTTAAAAAATAAATTCAATAAAACTAAAAAAATTAAAAAATAAAAAATCACTTCCAGGCTCACTCAGTTGCCTTTAGCAAAAAATTCAATGAAACTAAAAAAAAAAAAAAAAAAAAAAAGGGTTATAGTTGATGCAGGTTTGAAGAGTCACCTAATGTAGACCCATCATGTCTCCCAAGTTCTCAGTTCCCTTAGCACAGTAGATGATTGCCAAGTGAGGGTAGGAAATACTTAGAGTGCTCATTCTCCAGGGCAGAATTGTTTTTCTAGTTTTGATACTGAGGATATGTCAGGTTCTTGGTTTTCTTAGGTTGTCCCTTTTATATAATTCATCATGAGCAATGCTGAAAGGAAACCTGGAGGAAGTTTTTGATCTCTTTGTATTTGCTGACAGGGGCTTTTGTGCTTGTTTTCCCTGGCATTTAAGGAAACAAGATGAAATAGGCAATAATCCGTTCAGAAAGCACCATTTTTTTTTCTTTTTACTTAAGAAAATCTCTGCTGTGAGACTAATACAATTTAAATGCAGGATCTTTGCTGCAGTCTGGTCAGAATAGATAATACTTGTCCTAGAAGGTGAACTCGTGGCACCAATGCTGTGGCATTGTGGGGCGCTGGGACTTAACTCACCAGAACCTGTGTTCAGGAAAGTCATGGGAATCTAAACTGGCATGGCTGCAGCAGGTGCCTTGAGTGGTCAGGGGTTTTATTCTTGACGCTGTTCTTTGGACTCTACTTCCTTCATCTGACCACACTATCCTAAATCTGACAGTACAGGGCCCAATTTTTAGGACCAAAGACTTACTGAACATTTACAATGTTCTTGGTACTGGGTTTAATGCTGGGCAGCTTCCTTATGGAATTTATATGCTAACCTAGAACTGTTTAGAAATGAGTGAAAATTCTTTCCTTTGTTTTCAACTGGAATGAAGACAATATCTCTCATATACCAGGTACTCTTCACATCCTGAGGATTCCATCATGAAAATCCCAGCTCCCTCTGTGAGGTGCTGTGGGAGTCAGAACCAAAACAATAATCCAGCCTGGAGCATCCAGGGTGCTCTCAGGTAGGGACCAAGGTTGAATGAAGGAACCACAAAGAGAGCTCTCCAGAGAGGAACAGGCACAGTCCTAGTAAAAGCTCCCAGTTGAAAGTAGGAGGTATATTTTTAAAGAATTGGGAGTTTCTCCTCCTGTTCCAAGGAGGAGGAGCAGGGAGAAGGAATAGGATCTATACAAAGCAGGTGCCAAGGTCGCACCTCTTGGGACTGCAAATGGGTACAACCACTCTGGAAAGCAGTATGGAGACTCCTCAGAAAACTTGGAATGGAACCACAATTTGACTCAGTTGTCCTATTTCTCAGCTTATACACAAAGGATTTAAAATCAGCATACTATAGTGATGTAGCCACATCAATGTTCATAGCAGCTCAATTCACAATAGCTAAGCTGTGGGACCAACCTAGGTGCCCTTCAACAGATGAATAGATAAAGAAAATGGAATATCACTCAGCCAAAATTATGGCATTTGCTGATTAATGAATGATTAACTGGAGGCTATTATGCTAAGTGAAATAAGCCAATCTCAAAAAATCCAAAGGCCAAATATTCTCTCTAATATGCAGATGCTGACTCACAATGAAGGGGGATGTTCACCAGACTGGACAGAAGACATGGGGGAAAGATGTGGGATGGGAATTGGAAAGACAGTAGAATGAAGCAGACATAACTTTCTCGTGTTCATAGATGTATACATGACCAGTGTAACTCCACATCATGTTCAACCACAAGAATGGGAAGTTATACTCCATGTATGTATAATATGTCAAAATATATTCTGCTGTGTAACTAAACATGTATACATGTAGTCATTATAATTAAACAGAAAAAAATTTAAAAATAAATTTTAAAAATTTAAAAATAAATTAAAAAATTTAAAAATAAAATATTTCTTAAAAAAGGTCCACCTCAGTCCCCTCCTGCCTGTTTTCCTGTTCATTTTTCAGGTTTGCCACACCCAAGAGTCAGATAAGGAAGTCACTTCCCTTTGATTTATCATTTACTGAGAACTAAAAATCATGGGTTGGCTTACTGTGCTTTTCCTCACAATAACCCTAAGAGATGGGAAAAGTACCGTCACATCACCACTTTATGGTTGAGATGGCAGTGACGTCCTCAGCAGGAGTGGTATTGCTGAGTTCGTGGCTCAACACAGCAGCATGTCCTCATTTCCTTACATGAGGAAATAAGGCAAGTTCCTTAACTTCCAAACCTTTGCTTCTTCACCTGTCTAATGGGCTTAAAAATAGCACTGTTTTCTCAAGGTTTTTGTGAGGGTTCAGTGAGATAGTGCACATAACGTGTTAAGACATAGTAAGCAATTAATAATTATTAGTATTCCACTTTGAACAATAGGCACTAAATCAGACTGTGTTTACAAACTTGAGTAAGACATGTCACCAGCCAGGGAGACAGACACCTGCGTAACTGGCCACATGGCCATGAGATAGACAGATTAAGCAGTTGTGCTGGCCCTTAGATTGTTACATTTGAAGCTGGGGCATGCACCAAAGGCTTTGCAGAGCTGATCATGTTTGGACTTTGACCTGGGAGGTACAATGTCACTCACTCTGAAAGGGTGAGCCCAGTTGAAGAGATGCAATTTTATCAGTTTTCTATTGCTGTAAAAAAAAAAAAAAAAAAAATACCCCTAAATTCTGTAGCTTAAAATAACAAACATTTGTTATAGTTTCTCTTGGTCAGGAATCTGGACACAACATAATCAGTGACTTTGGTTCCAGGTCTCTCATGAGGTTGCCATCAAGTTATCACCCAGGGCTTAAATCATCTCAGGCTGAACTGGGGATGGAGAATCACTTCCAGGCTCACTCAGTTGCCTTTATCAGGCAATAGAAGACCCAGTTCCACACTCACCATGGGAGCTGGCCTGCCTTGCTTCCTCAGAACGACCTCTGTTTATTCTGTAGAATAAATTTATTATATAGAAGGCCAACTAATAAATATTTTAGACTTTGTGGATCAGACAGTGTCCCTTGCAACTACTCAACTCCACTGTAAAGCTGGAAAACTACGGTAGACATTGGGTAAATGAATGTACATGATTATGTTCCGATAAAACTTTATTTACAAAAGAAATGTGGCTTGACCCATGGACAACTTAACTGACATGTTTCCTCCTATAATCTCAGCCACTTGTGGTATGTGGATGGCCAGCTTTGAGGCAGAGAGGATGAGCTCATGGCAACAGGGCTTTGCATACCAACAAGGAAGGAGTAAGCCCAGTAGCACCATAATAACAGCTTCTGATAATTGATTACTTGTCCTTTGCCCACACAAAATACATAACCCATAAGATATCATTCTTAGGATCTTAAGATATGGATACTTAAGAATGGCCATCTGTGCACAAGATATGGTAGACTTTCCCTGTCCCCAGAATTTTCCTTTCATAATTTTACAGAATCCATCCTTAACATTTCCTTTTGCATTATGTTGACATTACACATACAACCTGACTTTTTCTAGAACAACTACAGGATCAGATCAGGTCTCTGAGAGGTTGAGAAATCCTGGATGACTATTTTGTGGTTTTGAGACTCTAAGTTTATTAAAGTAGCAAAGTAATGACAAAACAGGATTATAAAAATTAAAGAATATTTTAAATGCTTACACCTATATATATTGCACACATGCACAAAGGTGATAGAATTTTTCTATTCTGAAGAAAAAGTATTAATTCATAGGGGACTATGCATGACTTGTTATGGAAAAATGGGGCTAAAGTTTAAGGCTGTGATGGACATTGTCTTCTTTCAATCCGTCAGTAGCTCTGGGCTTACATTTGGAGATAATAGTTAAGACTCTTCGTTTGAAGGCCATCATGGGAGGGAGGCCTGGATTACCAACTAACCTCCTATGTAATGTTCCCTGACTGCCTCTGCAGTGATAGGCTTGGTGACACGCATTCTGTCACTGACCACTCCATGGTGTAATGAGAGAGCTGAACTCTGAACTCTGGGTTCACCAGTTTACTAGTTGTGCTACTTAATTTGTGTTAGTTAAGCTTGCTAAACTAATCTATTTATTCATAAAATTGAGTTTTTAATGCTTATTTCATGGAGTTGCTGGAAAGAAAATCAGTGACTGTGAAATATCAAACACACAGTAGATGCTCAAGTGGTAGATACCATCACCAACCCGCACCACCATCACCACCTTCACAACCATCACCACCACATCACCACCTCCACCAAAACCTCTATCACTACTATCACTACCACTACCACTGTCATCTCCTTCACAACCTTTATCACTACCATCACCATCACCATCGCCATCGCCACCAACACCATTACCACTACTACAACCTCTATCAGCACTACCACCACCATCATCACCCATACTACCACCACCACCACCTCTACCACCACCACCACCATTACTACTTTCACAACCATCCCCACCATCCATTATCCCTCACCACCACTTCCACCACCACCACCACCTTTATCAACATCACCATCCCTCACAACCACACATCAGATCCAAACCCCAAATTTTGATGAAGAAAATCTGTTAAGTATGACCAAACCACCTGCATGAACCCAATGAAAAATTTTGTGACAGTGACCTCCCTGGCGCCCCGCATGAATGAACTGACAACACCCCAACTGCAGTTATTTAGCCCCTGGGTTTTGCTTCACTACACACTCTCCCCATTCACCCTCCCTGCCCCGGAAAAATGATTGTGTGCAAGCCAGTTTGGACATTTGAGATAAATCTCTTCTGCCATATGTGAGCAAACTGGGACAGAATCAGGACTTTATAAATAGAAAAGAAAATATCCAAAGAACTTTGTAGTGCCAACAGATGTACAGGATGACTGCCACCTTTGTTCCCTGAGACCCTGATTGTAAGAGAGACATGCTTTGCCACCTCCCTCTCTGAAGGCTTGTGCTTGAAGACTTAATAGGAGTTGAGAACTGGCTCAGATTCCCAGGGGTCTATTGTGTGGAATCTTTAACTGTTTGAAACAGGAGGTGTCTGCCTGCTACAGGTTATTGCAGGTTTTCCTGACCCAGAGTTGAGAATTTGAATAGCAAGCATGTCTGCGGATTCAACATTTCCTGGTTGGTCACTAACTGCCTGGTAGTATGGGTCATTTTTGCTTCATGTCAGAAGAAAATTAGAGAATGGAAAAGAGAAGGAAATCAAAGTCCTCTCACACATAAAAATATGTAGTGTTTATCATCAGCACTGTAGACCCTGAACCTGGAAGCTGCAGGAGAGTGACTTTACCAAAAATGGAAAGTTCTACAACTATTAAGCTCTAGAGAAGAACAGTTAACTGGCAGAAGGTCACTCTTGGAATAATTTTGGCCATTGAAAACAATCATTATGCCGGGCACAGTGGCGCACCCCTGTATTCCCAGCGGCTTGAGAGGCTGTGGCAGGAGGATCACAAGTTCAAAGCCAGCCTCAGCAAAAGCAAGGTGCTAAGCAACTCAGTGAGATGCTGTCTCTAAATAAAATATAAAATAGAGCTGGGGATGTGGCTCAGTGGCCCAGTGCCCCTGAATACAATCCCTAATACCCCCTCAAAAAAAAAACCTAATCATTTTGAACCTTATGTATTGTCAAGAAAAGGTCAGAGACTTAATGTTAAATGGAAAAAAGTAGGATATGAAGTTGTTTTTATATTTTGTATAAAGGGTATGCAGGTGGACATGAAGTAAAATATATCATGGAAAAATTGAACACATAACACAATGTTCAGTTGCTGTGATCACGAATGACCTTTTTCCACCCTTTTCCCAACCTTTGTGTGCTTATATAAATTTCTCTGTGTGACCATATCCATTTTATATGTATATCATATTAGTTATATATTACACATATAAACGTATACATAGACAATACCTATAATGCATAAATGTAAGTGAAACAGGATCTTACTTTAAGCCTTTGGAAGAAGGTCAGAGATGTTCATAAGCAGAACAGAAGCAAAAGGAAACCAAGTTTTATCCTTCAAAAAAATACTTAGAATTTGGCATATACTAAAGATTGAATTTTAAACTCCATCGCTAGATGAGCAAATTCGACACCATGATGCAGATGATTGTGCTTTCCTCAAATAACTAATCCCCTCTCTTTTCGGCAACAAGTCCAGCTACAAACCTCAGTTTTGTTCCCTTGGCTTCACTGGCGGTCTCCTTTGATCACAACTTCACACAAGGAAAAGATATTTCCTTGTGCAAAGTAGTGGTTCTCTTCTCATAGCCTCGGACAACAAAGGCCCCTGTGTGAGGACCACAAATTCCTCCTGGAATACAGGGAAGGCCCCCAGCTGAACCGTATCCAAGGAAGATGTTGCAAAGCTTGCAAAGCGTGTTCTGAGAAAAGAGCGCTGCGTGAGATCTTTTCTTTCTATTCAGATATTGGCCCTGCTCAGAGGGTGGGGGCGGGGGACCCATCAAAGGACAACAGAAAACAAACCCTGAATGCAGCAACCAATTACAAGGAAAAGAGAATTCCTGCAGTCAGTGTTGGTGCCAAGTCAGGCTTATCATGTTTAGAATTTAACTCCATTTAAAAGAAATCCGTTTTCCTTTCTTGGAAGTTATAAAAGGCAGTAGAAAGAGGCTGTCCACTCTGCGCTATAAAACTCTGAGTAAAAAACTCTCTATGGTTGCCACAGACTGACTCAGTTCACCTCTCCTCCTGCACCAGCGTGTGGCCGCTGGTTATTTCCTGTGGACTGCAGATCTCACCAGTCAGTCCTGGAGTTCAAGATCCCTCCTTCCCACCCCCAGCCCAGCCTCCTGAACTTAGCTCCCACTGGGCTCCCTCCCCCACCACCCACAAACCTTCCCCTCCACCCGTCTTCCTCAGGACCTTCCACAACTCCCAGACCTGTGGGGAGGATTTATGGAACCACATTAAGTACCTGTATCAGGCAGGTGCCTTTGGTATATATCAGTGTCCTTTACCTTCTCCCTTCTTTGAACAGGAATCCCCTTCCTATTATTTGAACTTAAGTTCTTGGACAATGACAGATCTTTTATCAAAAGCCAGAAAATACGGTTGTGATGGGAAGAAATGGGAGGTGAGGAGATCCTTCCTCTCCCCTGTGTGTGTGTGGGGTGGGGGGCCCTCTGACCTGCCTACTTAGCGGGACAAGGAGAGACGCAGCAGCCACCTCTGTGCTCCACCACCTGCTTATCCTGATTCACCCACAAGCCTTGCCTTCCACCTTGCCCACAGGAACAAAGGCACAGAGTTGAGAGATTTGACTGACACCACACACCTCACAAATAGCGAAGCTAAGATTCAAATTCAAAAGTCTCTGGCTGCAGAGCTCTCCTGTCTTCCCACTACACAAAATACCTTTTTAAAGATTCACAAAATACCTTTTCAAAAATTCACAGACTTCTTGTCATGGCAGCATTTGCCCCTGACACCTGTGGCTCGCCAAATAGCATCAAAAGTAAAAAAAAAAAAAAAAAAAAGAAAAAGAAAAAGAAAAAAAAAATACCCTTTCTTAGCACCAGGATTAGCTCCACCTGAAAACTAAATTGTTAACAAAGTAAAAATTCCAGTCCATGTGCAGGTAACTTAGCTGGTTAGATATCAAGCTCTGCAGGACTGTTTACTAATAGACCCTGGAATGTGATGCCTCCAAGGTTTTCATGTTGTACTTTAATTTGTTGTCAAATATCACTGTTGCAGAACTTGCGGACCAGCATCCTCCACTAGAACTTTCTGTGATGAGAAAAATGTTCTGGGTCTACACAGTCCAGCACCATAGCCACTAGCTGCATGTGGCTTTTAAGCCCTTGAAAGATGGCTGGCTATTTATTTTAACCAGGGAACTGAATTTTTAGCTGTCTTTATTTTTGAATAATTTAAATTTAAATACCACTTGTGGCTAGCAGTTATTACAGTGCACTGCAGAGTTCCAAAACATTCTGAAAGGTGGCAGTACTTTGCCTATGTAATTTCCATTACATCTCTGGGTCATACTTGTTTATGTTTTGCCTGCCTTACTCAGATGCGGACTTTATGTCTTCGCTCACCCCAGTATGATCACCTATTGGCACATGGCCTGGCCCAGAGCACCACACGTTTAATAATTAATGTAGGACAAATAAATGGATGTGAGTTGGCTCTTTTGGAAGTGTTGTGTCATCGCTTGCACTCATCTGGCTCACTTTTGTCTTAGGCCTCGTATTCCACTGTGTGTGAAGATGATTCAGCCGCCACCTCCCGCCACCTCATACAAGGAAGGGTCCCAGTATCTGCTGACCTCCACTCCCTTAATTTTGGTTAGCTGAATACTTAGTGTAACTATGTAAATACTTTTCACAGCTAAAGGAGGCAATGAATTATAATTGCATTTCCTTTCCTAGACAACTTTTTTTCTGAAAGTAACAAATGGTTTATTTTTCTTTCTTTTCTTGGGGGATGGGGGGTTCCAGGGATTGAACTCAGGGGCACTCAAACGCTGAGCCACATCCCCAGCCCTATGTTTTGTATTTTATTGTGAGACAGGGTCTCACTGAGTTGTTTAGTGCCTCACGTTTTGCTGAGGCCGGCTTTGAACTCACAATCCTCCTGTCTCAGCCTCCCGAGCCGCTGGGATTACAGGTGTGCACCACCGTGCCTGGTGCAAATGGTTCATTTTTCATTTGCTGAGTTCACTGTACACTTCCCTCTGATTCAATCCCACGTGCTTTCCCTATTATTAAATCTTCCTCTTTTGGATGCTTTAGTTATTATTTTTTATTTGTCCTTTTCAGATATATATGACAGTTGAGTATATTTTGACATATTATATATACGTGGAATATAACTTCCCATTCTTGTGGTTGTCCATGATGTGGAGTTACACTGGTCATGTATTCATCTATGAACACAGGAAAGTTATGTCCGATTCATTCTGCTGTCTTTCCTATTCCCATCCCCTCTCCCTTTCCTTCATTGCCCTTTGTCTAGCCCAAAGTACTTCTATTCTTCCCTCCTCCCCTCTTATTGAGTGTTAGCATCTGCATATCACAGAGAACATTCAGTCTTTGGTTTCCTGGGATTTGCTTATTTCACTTAGCATGATAGTCTCTAGTTCCATCCATTTACTAGCAAATGCCATAATTTCATTCTTCTTTATGACTGAGTAATGTTCCATTGAAGGATACTTTAAAGTATGTTTTAAAGGCCATCCTGGGCCTTATCACCTTCTCCAATATAAGTGAGCTGTCCTTCTATTGCATGTAACAATGTGTCAGTCAACCCTGTACCCAGGGACCATATGAGCCAGGATGGTCCTGCAAAATGGCAACAGAGATGATAAATGCCTATTGTCCAGGGAAACTGTGACCACTGTAATATAATTGTAACTGTAATACAACCCATTAGTTATACATTTGTGGTGATTCTGGGATCAACATATCTGCTGCTCTGCCAGTCCTATAAAAGTATTGCACATATAATTCTGTACAGCATATGATACTTGGTAATAAAGTAGTCTTCTGTATTACTAGTTTATGTACACTACCCTTTTATTATTATTTTTAAATGTCCTTCTTTTACTATAACAATAAAAAAAAAACCCAGATGCCATGCTAGGCTGGCAGCAGCCTCACACATCTGCATTCCCTGCCTCTGAACGGCGTCAAGAGGCCACACTGAGCGCTGGGCGGGGCTGGGTCCATGCACTCTGGTGTTCACAGTGATGACTTCGCCCCACCACACGTTGCTCAGAACGTATTTCCCGATGTGAGGTGACACGGGCCTGTACACACTGTGGCATTCTGGGACCTCCGGTCCCCATCACCCAGGGAAGACTGCCTGCCTCTGCGTCTGTGATACTTCCTGTATCCCCGGCCATCTCCTCCTCATTTAGCCCCTCGTCTGTTTCCTGCACCTCCTAGAACCCTCCTGGCAAAGGGGGTGTGGGTGGTCAACTTATTGAGATCTTGCATATCTGAAAACATCCTTATCCTGCCTTCTCACTCAATGGGTATCTGGTCACGTTTAGAAGTGCATGAGTGTGTGTGTGTGTGTGTGTGTGTAAGAAGCCTAAAACCATTCTGCTCCCAACTGCTCCCATATCACTTGTTTGGCTTGTCTTGTTTCTGGAAGCTGCAGGAACTTCACTTTGCTCCCAGATCTAAAGTCCCACCACAGCGTGTTTGGGTGCTGACTGTATTTTTGCCATTGTGTCGGGTCGGTGAGTTCATCCACTCCACAAACTCATGTCCTTCAATTAATGATCATTTTGTCCCCCTTTGGTCTTTCTCTCTTTTACTGCCTCAGGGGACATTTCCTCACCCTTCCAGATTCTCTATGGAGATACTCATTTTTACTATAACTTTGAAAATCTTTTTTCTTTTTCCACTTTTAAAAATTATTGACCCATTTTGTTGTTGTTCTCTGATTTTGATGGGGTGAGGTACCCCGGATTGAATTCAGGGCACTCAACCACTGAGCCACATCCCCAGCCCTGTTTTGTCTTTTACTTAGAGATAGGGTCTCACTGAGTTGCTTAGCACCTTGCTTTTGCTGAGGCTGGCATTGAACTCGTAATCCTCCTGCCTTAGTCTCCTGAGCTGCTGTGATTATAGGTGTGCACCACCACGCCTGGATGTTCTCTGATTTATTTTATTTTTTAATTTGTTCTAACTAGTTACATGACACTAGAATCCATTTGGGCACATTGTACACAAATGGAGCACAACTTCTCCTTCCTCTGGCTGAACATGGTGTAGTCACATGGTAGTGTAATCATACATGTATATAGGGTAATAATGTCTGTCCCATTCCACTGTCCTTCCCATCCCCACAGCCCTTCCCTTCCCCTCCCCTCCCCTTCCTCTGCGCAATTCAAAGTTCCTTCCTTCTTCCCCATCCACCCACCCCTCATTATAGATTAGCATCCCCGTATCAGAGAAAATATTTGGCCCTTGGGTTTTGGGGTTTCTCACTTAGCATTATATTCTCCAAGTTCAGCTATTTACCTGCAAATGCCATAATTTCATTCTTCTTTAAGGCTGAATAATATTCCATTGTGTATATGTACCAAATTTTTTTTTCCATCATCTGTTGAAGGACACCTAGGTTGGTTCCATAGTTTAGCTATTGTGAATTGAGCTTCTATAAACATTGGTGTGGCCACATCACTGTAGTACTCTGTTTTTAAGTCCTTTGGGTATGAACCTAGGAGTGGGATAAGTGGATCAAATGATGGTTTCATTTCAAGTTTTCTGAGCAATCTCCATAATGGTTGCACCAATTTGCAGTCCCACCAGCAATGTATGAATGTACCTTTTTCCTTGAATCCTCGCCAACACTTATGGTTACTTATATTCTTGATAATTGCCATTCTGACTGGAGTGAGATGAAATCTTAGAGTAGTTTTGATTTGCATTTCTTTAATTGCTAGAGATGATGAACCTTTTTTCAAATGTTTGTTGATCGATTGTTTTTCTTCTTCTGGGAAGTGTCTGTTCTGTTGCTTAGCCCATTTATTGATTGGGTTATCTGGTTTTCCTGGTGTTAAGGTTTTTGTTCTCTGACCTTTTTATTTTTAATTTTTTTTAATTGCCTTCCTTTCTTTTCAGATGCGAGTGACCTGAGCACTCTAGTGGCTATTTTTGTAGTTTCCTTCTCTAGTCTATTTCCTCTGCTGTGCTTGGTTGGGTGGTTGGCTGGCTAGAGACTGTCCTCTGATGCCTGGAGGACCACTCTAAGGTGGGCCCCAGCATTTCTGGAGGGGCAGGGAGAAAGCAGGCTGGGGATGCCCAAGATCCATGTGCAGGCCTTCGCTCAGTGTCCTCTGTCACCACCACAACCCACCCCTGTTTCCTGTGTTCAGTCCAGAAACCCTGTTTAACCAGCTGCAGACACAAAACCTACAACCTTTGGTTGAGATGGAGGGAGTGACCACCCTAAGGCCAGGAGTGCAGAAGGGGATTTAGGAACCTAACTTCTTAAACTTGCAAATGAGCCTTAAGCCCTCACCCTTCACCATGCTGGCCTTGGGTCTTAAGGATTCTACCATCCAAATTGGGCTCATTCTCCATTTCTCAGGCTGCTGATGTACTCGGTCAGTGCTATGATTTTAATATGGGTAGAGTCCCCCCAAGGTTTAGGAGTTAAAGGTTTGGTCCCAGGGTGGTGATATTGAGAGATACTGAGGACTTAGAGGAGGCCTCAGGAGGTCCTGAGGCCTTTAGGACATGCCCTCAAGAGGAATTATGGGACCCAGGCTCATATCTCTGCTTCCTGGTCCATTTTGTAAGAGGTTTGCTGTTCCATACATTCCTGCCATGATGCATTACCTTTATCAAAGGTAAAAAAGCAATTGGGGCCACCTGATCTTGAACTTGACTCTCTAGAATTGTGAGTTTAGTAAGATTTTTATTCTTTATTAATTTCCTCAGGCATTTCATTATAGTAATATCAAGCTAACTAATACAGTGAGTCACTTCACATCCATGGGCTGTCTATTTTCATCTCCTTGGTGGCCTTCCCTATGGGTTCATGCCTTTTTCTGACGCAGAGCAGTTGGATGCTGTGTGAAATGAGTTCTGAAGGATGAGCAGAATTTTTCGAAGTATTGATGGGTATGGTGGCATGACAACTGGAGAAAATAATGGGTGCAAAGACAGAAACAGGAGCACTTTGGCATATTTAGAGAACAATAAAAAAATTCAAATGGGCTAGTTTCAGAGATACTGTAGGAAGGCCATTAGTGTCATACTGTGAATGACCTTGAATACTTAGCTGAGGATCTTAGAGACTCAGTAGGCAAAGAGCTGCTAACCGTGCAGTGGCTGGTTGAGAGCTAGTCTTGGCTTGGCCGGCTTCATCTTGTGTCTGGATCTGTTCCAACACTACTCTATCTAAGAGTCCTTTCCTCGAAAAGTGGATTCTTCCCTGTAACTCCAAATTGCCACGTGCACTTGGTTTCCTACAAAGCCCTTATCACTGGTTGTGATTTCTGTCTACCAACCACATTCCATAGTGGGGCCAGGGAGTGTTCTGTTCACCCTTTCTACTCCCAGCCCTTGGCACCCTGCTCGGCCCAGTAACTTCTCACAAACTGTGCAGACATCTAAGAGAAGCTTCTGACAGACAGTTCAGTACCTTATTCAAAGCTAAGCCAAGGCGTATGTGAGAGTATCAGTTGACAGAGGAGCTGTGAGACGGGAGGTCAGGAAACGGGTCCTGGCTGCTCACCACTAGCAACCTGGGTGACCTTGGATAAGTTGCTACCATTCAGACCTGATTTTCTCATCAGTTAAAATACAGGCTTTATATTGCTGACCGCGGGGTTCTCTTCAGAAAGAGTGCATCCCTCACAGGGAAAATGAGGGGCTGATTGGAGGAGACAGAGGGCATGACTAGAGGGGCGCCTTTTGGATTGTTTTAGGGGGAATGTAACATGATTGATGTGAAGAGAAGGATCCAGTTTTAAGAATTGCCTCTGACCTCTGCACTGCATTTGATCCCTTTGGACCAATAAACCTTTCCGGTGCTCTATTTCTTTGCTCAGAGCCTTTTACCCCTCTAAAAGGCATGGAGATGTGACTGTATTCTTTTCTCATCTGACTCTTTGAAGTGAGATATAGTTCTCCAAGTAAATACTTGTCCCTCCCGAGTCTCCTCACTGCCTTGATTTTAAACTGCAGGAATCCGGAGCATTCTCTCCCCTGTGCACAAGGCTGACATCTGTAGGGCCTGCTGACTGTGCCTTGCTGCGGCATCCTGGTCCCTAGCACAGGGCTTGTCACAAAGCAGCATTCAGAGTTGTTTTGTTGGCTAAATAAGTGATACCCCACGCCTTCTCACCTCCCACCCCACTAGCCGTCGTCCGTTCCGTTCCCCACCTGCCACTCTTCCTCTCCCCTCTGTCTGCCTGGCCAGGTGCTGTCAGTATCTAGAGGCTGCTCACTGACACAGCCCTCCAGGGCTGAACCTCCTCAGGGTGTGGTTGATGTTCCCATTCATGGTATATGTGCTCCCTGCACAATATTTTAGTTATTTAAAAGCTCTTCTTTTCCTCTTGACCTCTTCAGCTAGTTAGCTCCCCGAGAGCTTGAACTTGACCTTTCTCATGTCTTCCCTATCAAGTCGTAGGAGTCCAATTATGAGCACTATGGTAAAAATTAAGAATAATAGAATCATGGACCATCTGAGCTACCTCTTAGATTCTAAGGAATTATTGAACAATGAAAATAATACTAGATGAAAAGTGGCTAACAAGATTATAAGTTGAGGGTTGGGATTGTGGCTCAGTGGTAGAGCGCTTGCCTTGCCTGTGTGAGGCACTGGGTTTGATCCTCGGCACCACATAAAAAATAAATATTTTTAACTAAACTAAATAGAGCTTTTTAAAAAATATATAAATTGAATCACTGGATGTATGTAACTATTCCAATATTTTGTGGTTGACTTGAGGCAAAGTTCATTATATTGTTATTTCATACTTGGGATTGAAATAAGAGCATTTCTTGAAAAATTGGTGTCTATAGATAGCAAACTATTCTAATAACCATAAAAAAGTTGGTAAAAATCTTAACATTTGCTGTTCCTTCTTAAGTTGTATATAATGTTTTCCTTATAAGCAAAGATAATTTTTGAATGATATATATTTATTGAAATATTACAATATTACTCATTGAAACTTCACTTGATACATCTCTGAGGAGCAAATTTCTTCCCTTTTTTTTTCCTAGTTGAAACTGTACACATTAGGAAGAGGTGTGCTATCATGTGGTATTTATCAACCCTAATACCACTGAAGTATCTTGGTCTGTCCAGGCAGCTTAATAAAATGCCTTAGACTCGGTGACTTATAAACAACAGAAACATATTTCCCACAATTCCAGGATCAAGGCGTGGCGTGAAGAGATTTGGTGTCCGAGAAGTGCCCCCACACCAGATGGCCATCTTTTCACCATAACCTCATTTGGATGAAGGGACACAAAATCTCCCAGGGGTCTCTTTTGTAAAGGCATTAGTTAGTCCCATTCACAAGGACTCTGCTCTTGTGACCCGATCACCTCTCCAAGGCCCCACCTTCTGACCATCACCTTGGGGATTAGGCTTCAATGTGAGAACTTTCAGGGGAGACACAGACCATGGTAGATAGCTTTTGGTTATTGAGCGGTTCCCAGCATGTGATTAACAGTTTATATGTCGTGACTTTATCTCATTACAGTATTATTTTATCAATGCGATAAAATTTCAGTGAAATTTTTGTTGTTAATTAATTGATTATGAAGTGCCAGGAGGGGGATTGTTTAACTCAAGCCTAAGGAGTTTCAAACCCCTTGTCTGCCTGGCCAGGAATCCATCCCCCACAGGGCTGCCCAGCACCCCTCGGCACATGCTGTTTCTGTTACCTGTCACCTTCCTGATACAAACTGGCCGTGACAAGGAGGCAGTGTGCAGACCTCAATTTCAACATTTTTGTTGTTGCAGGGAGAGGAGTTGAATTGCTAGAGGGACCTAATGGACAGTCTCCCCAACAGGTAAGCTATTCTACTTTTTTTTTCTATGTACTGGGGGGAAAGTGCATCCTTTCCACTTTTTATTAAATTTTCTGTCACTTGTTGATACAGGTTTTTTCACTATAATTTTTATTCCCTAAAACATTAAAGCCAGTAGACAGAGCAAAGTCTGCTTCTTTCTGGCCCCTTTGGGTTTGAGAAAAATCCTGTTTTCCCCCTTACTCTTGTTGCTAGGGGAGAGGATTCTAAAATATGTGATGAGCCATGACCCAAGGAAGCCTTCACACAAAAGATGGCCAGTCAGTGGATCCCCTCAGGCATTGTGGAATCTCTCCAATAAAGACCTTGCCCCAGGACAGTGGCTCTCAGCGTGTCCCAAGGACCAGCAGTAACAGCCTCAATGGGGAACTTCTTAGAAATGCAGTTTCTCTGTCCCCACTCCAGGGCCACTGGATCAGAAGCTCTGGGGTTGATGCTCAGCCCTCCAGTGGGTTCTAGTGTATTGTCAAGTTCAGGTACCAGGACACAGGCTCACAGACCTCCCTCCCCTTGTCTTCTCTGTGGCTCTCCTTCCCAGCTCCCTCACCATTTCCATCTTTAGCCCACCTTGCAGGACAGTGTTCTGTATATTTTACTCCTGTGGATCCAACCTATTTCCTCCTTTACCCTCTGTCTCTCAAACATACTGTGCACATTGTCCCTGTTCCCTTGGCAAATTCCACCTCCTCAAGCTGCCTCCTTGTGCAGAGCCTTAGCTTCCTTCGAGGTTCTTGTCATCTTCTGCCGCAGTCCGGCTGCAGCAAAATAACTGGGGGGGTGACGAGCAACTTGTGTAGATTGATGCAGCAGGAGTGGGAGCCGTTTATTGTAGGACAACAGAGGTATTTATACATTCCACACAGCTTATCTTAATTAACATAAACTAGATACAGCAGTCAACCAATAAGGAATCTCCACACTTAATGGCTCGCTGGAGTTACAAACCACTCCCTCTGGGCAAAATGCCAGGCGCCATCCAGACTTGTTTACAGACTCTAACAGTCTTCCTAGTCTATCATCATTTGGGAACTTTCTAGATGCTCCGTATCATTCAGTACCTTAAGTTCCAAGCCTTGTTGACTTTCTGCACTCCAGCCATCCTCCCTGGGTTACATTTCTGTCTCCTGCTGTGGCTGCATCCTGGACATTGTCATTAACTGCACACACTAAATGCCTAGGTCAGGGCTAGTGGTCTTAGTACTCCAAACTTCTCAGGCTCCAGAATGCCAGGTCACTGTTTCATTCTCTGTCTATCTCTATCTCTATCTATCTCTATCTCTGAATCTCCATACATGAGGATCTCCACAGAGATGTTGTGGTAGAGGGTTGCGTATGCTATGGAAAAGACTCATAAGGTTCTCAGTCGTTTTGAGTTACCACCATCAATGCTCATAATTCACTACACTCATGTTCTACAAAGCTGCCTTAAAGGATGAGTCAGTGAATAAGGAACAGTATTGCTCACAGAGGAAATACAGGCTGAGCTTCCTGTGAGCCTCTCTTCACCACATATTCATCTAATGATCCACACAGAACCTTGTGTTATATGTTTCTGTTTCAAGACACCTTATTTTAAAAATACGCTGTAAATTCATGAGCGGTGAATTTTGGGCTGACAGCACCATGACTCATTCCTGAACAAAGCTTCTTTAGCACTTGTCCTTCCTCTGTAAGGCACAGACCCTTAGACATAGAGACCACCAAAAAAAAAAAAAAAAAAGCCATATTGTGGTACTAAATAGATTGCAAAAAAGACAATTTACAGCATAAAAGTTGAAACAAGGGGACAGGATACCTTATTTGAGCTCAGCTAAAAACATGTATATCAGATGACTGCCATTTTTTGACAGTCTGAAAACCTCCATGAATGACTTACAAGCACTGTATTGATTTAGGGTTACAAATATATTTTATTAAGTAGGTAAATTTAAAAATATGGATTCCACAAGAAATGAATACCTTATATATAAGAAGCTCTCTGTAAATTTGATGTTTTTATCGTCATCTTCATTATTATATGTTATTAAATATTCCCCAGGGCATTGGACACCTCTGAAAAGTTTTAGGCAAGGGGAGTGATTTGGCACGTGATAGGTGCTCAGGAAATATTTGTTGCATGAATAGGTGGTGAGACCTTTAAGGAACAGCAGCAGTCCTCTCCCTCTCTGTACCCTCTCTGTCTAGTAATTAGCAGTGTCTTACCCTCACCAAGATTCTGGGAACATTTGAAGCCTCTGAACCATACTCATCAGTCTTTCCAGAAATTAAAGTACTTTTATTCTACCTTAAAGACATGTTGAAGCTGCAGGTCTGCCCACACAGGGTCATCTATAAGTACAAAACAATTTTTTTTTCTTGTCCTCTTGCCATTTCATGCTTTCAGCCTTGAGTTCAGAGGCACCTTTATAAAATTCTAAGATTCTTTTTGGTCTGGGCACTCTGTCAGTCTACTCAGACTGATGGAACCAAATGCCAGAGCCTGGGTGGCTTAACAACAGAAACTCGTTCTCGCATAGCTCTGTCATCTGGGAAGCCCAAGGTCAAGGTGCTGGCCAGTTCAGTTCCTGGTGATGGTTCTCCTCTCAGCGTGCAGATGGCCATCTTATCACAGCACCCTCATATGGCCTTCCTCAATGCTATTCATGGAAACAGATCTCTCTCACTCTCACTCTCTTTTCCTTTTCTTATAAGCCTACCAACCCTATTGGATTAGGATGTCACTCTGGTGATCCCATTTTGACCTTAACTACCTCCACAAATCCTTATCTGCGAATACAGTCACGCTGGAGTTAGGGCTTCAACATGTGAATTTGGGGACAAGGGTATACATCTGTCCAATGAAGGTACTGTAGGATTCTGGAAATTACCTGAGTTGGCTTAATCCAAACATGTAGCTTGGACTGCGCTGTGCCTGCCTTTTTTTTTTTTTTAATATATATATTTTTAGTTGTGGATGGACCTAATACCCTTATTTTATTTATTTATTTTTATCTGGTGCTGAGGATCAAACCCAGTGCTTCCCATGTGCTAGGCAAGTGCTCTACCACTGAGCCACAACCCCAGCCCCTGTGCCTGCTTTTAACACTATTCTTGTTTGTAGCCTTCCTCAATGCATTATATAAGCCTTTTTCCACAATCCCTTCCTTAAAAAATGTCCTCATCATTTTCGGGACATGATTTTTCCCAAGTGCTTCAGGATTCTTCTAGACTTCTGCCATTTCTAATAGGGCAGCTTTGAGACCCTGTCTCAAAATAAATAAATAAAATAAAATACAATAAATAAGGAAAGGGCTGGGTGCATGGCTCCGGTGGTAGAGTGCCCCCGAGTTCAATCCCCAGTACTACAAAAATCAATTAAAAAATAAAAAAAATTAAATCTGCTCCTTGCCAGACACACTTTGCCAGACCTGTCATGTTTATATCATGTGAAGCTCATAACAACCCTAAGAGGTGGGGTGTTACTATTTCCCCCATCAAATGGTTGGCAGAACTGAAATGGAAAGATGTTATGTGGCTTATCCAAGGTCTCTTTCTCACAGGCTGCTCCAGAGCCCACTGCCTTGAGTAGGGGACAGTACTAGGTTACCTTTATGTACTGAATTTCTTAAATTCTTTCTCCACTTCTTCTAAATCCCACTGAGGAAAAAAAAAAAAAAAACAAAGCCAAAAAACAGTATCTTCTCTCTGTACTCACACAGAGCATCACTTCCGACAGCAGAGGGTAGGGGCTGGGAAATGCATATCAAGCTGTTCTCCACCCCTGGACACCAACTAAGTGTCCTACAATGGAATTCAATTCCAATTCTGCCTGCCTGGAGTTGGTTAGCATCAGATGCCACAGTTAAGGGCTCAGGCCCACAAAACTGCACCCACTGCAGATGCCAGTTCCACATGTGGATCCCTGAACTCCTATAGCTCTTCTGGACACCAAGACACCCCACCTCAGGTTCCATAATTCGCTAGAATGGCAGATAAATGCTTTGCTTACCTTGGCTGGTGTGTTGCAAAGAGTATTAAAGGATACACACGAACAGCAGATGAAATATAGGGCAAGGTCCAAAAAAGACCCCACTGTCCCATGGACTTGGGGTGCACCACTTGGGGTGCACCACCTAAATACATGGGTGCAATTTACCAATCTGGAAGTCCATGGAATCTGATTAGCCAGGATTTTTTACACAGCTCGATCTCCAGCCCCCAACAACCTCACACACACTTCACAGAGGTGGTGAATGGAACTAAAAGTTCCAACCCTGTAAGTACTTGCTCTTTCTGGTGTCTGGTCCCATCCTGAGGCTATCCAAGAGCCTCACCCAAAAACACTTCATTAGTATAAACTCAAGTGTGATCAAAGTGTTAGGGCTTGTCAGAGATACCCCTTTGACTCAGGATAGTCAAAGGGCTTAGCAGCTCTGCGACAGGAGCTAAGGGACAAGGGCTGAATGTATTTCCTATTACACCACAACTTCCTAAATAATTTTGTATTCTTTGACCAGTCCTTCTGGTAATGCAGCCATAGAAAACATGATGCCAAGATGTCTCTGAGGTGTTTAAGCAGATACCCTACTAAAAACAGGTGATGCTAAGCTCACCTTGTGACTTCGACCAGAGCCAGGCAAATCAGCCTAACAGGCCAAGTTGAGATGGGTTTTGTCAGATGATGCCATTACAGTGGCAGACAAGAGCATCACAGAAGAGGGGCCCCTGAATCCCACAGGAAAAAGACACAGAACTGCCTTGTTAGTCGAAAAACATCGTCTTCATTCCAAACGTTCAAAGTCATCTTCTCAAGTAGACTGTGTTTGTAGTACCTGGGAATTCTCCAGTGTGTACTTCTCTAGATTCTCAGAAACAAAGCCAGGCCTAAGGACACACCTGTCCCCATCTCCAGCTCTGTCTGCACCTTGGTGCTGTGGTGATTCTCTCTGACCATCGTAGTTTCAATGACTTTTATATTGATCTTCCATGAAGATGGTTCTATCCAAGCAGCAGGGAAACATCTACTTACACATCATTAATAAAAATCTGTGACTGTCTGTGAGGCTGTGTGGGTGACTCCTTGAGCTTTCTCTGTGGTATCAGCCATTCTCTCTTCAGAGCTATCTATGACAATTCGATGACTTTTCAACATACACACTTGGCCTCTGTTTCTATGGGTTCCACATCTATGGATCCTACCAGTCACCAATGGCAAGTATTTGGGAAAAGTTTTGCACTGTTGTTATCATGTACTTTGTAATTAAGCTTTTGATGGTTGCATCTGTACTGAACTTGTACAAACTGTTTTTTCTTGTCATTGTTCCTTAAACAATACAGTGAAACAACTACTTACATAGCTTTTCATTGCATTAGGTATTACAAGTAATTTAGAGATGACTTAGAGTATAAGGGAGGAGATAAGTAGGTTATATACAAATACTACACCATTTGTATAAGGGACTTGTACATATGAGGATTTGGGGGTAATGAGGAATCCTGGAATGGGTCCCCCATGGAAACCAAGGGACAATTATATATCAGAAGCACATTGATAAGCACATTGGGATGTCTTGATTACCAACTTCAAGAGTTTTAGATATTTTTCTTAAGCTGTCAAGTGGGAAAACTCATTGAAGCCTTTAGCACCTATTAAAAATCAGATTCCTGTCCCTGTATTGCTAATGGGGTATGGGATAATATGGCCCAACCAACTGTGCTAATAATAGGGAGCACTTTCCACATGGTAGCTGACTTAACGAATGTCTGAACTTAGTTATTAACCATCACTCACAACCATTGATGATAACGAATATTTTCATGAGAGTACTGAAGATGGTGTGAAGGTTCTTACACTGTCTCCAGTGGCAATTTTAGAATATCATTTACTAAATGGGGGGTCAGGGCTAGGAAGAGAAGCTATGGGCCTCCTGCTGAAGTAACCCTGCATGGCAAGCAGACTGATTTTAGATGGAAAAGCAAAGAGAACTTGATGGAGATGACTGAGGGTCTAAAGCCCTTCCGCGGCCACACTTGGTGTCCCCCACCCCACCTCACTGTGACCTGCCCTAGTCGGGTGTGCAGCAAGCACAACATGTATGTTACATGACACCAATTTTCTCAGAGTCCTCTCAGCAGGAATGCCTATGCCTTTGTCCAGGATGTCACCTGCATTAGGTGAGGTCCAGCTGGGAAGAGCTCCCCTCCTTCCAAACACAGGGAATCGAATCTCAGAGAGTCATTTGGTTATGCAGGTATTGGAAGAGCTGAGAAAGCAAATGAGAGGATGGAGCAGGGAACCATTTCCACCAGTGATGGTTTGAATGTCTGTCCCCTCCCAAATTCATGTTGAATTTCCAAAGCAACAGTGCTGAGAGGTGGGGCCGATGGGTCAGGTTATGTCCTCCGATTGATTACATAATTATCACAGAATTGGGTTCCATCTCTCCCTCCTGCCCCCTCTTGCCTTCACTCACCTGTGGACCCCCTATTTCCTCTCTTACACATGCTCTATGTACCTTCTGCCATGCTGTAACATGGCAAGAGACCCTCATCAGATCATGTACTTTCCAGCCCCCAGAACTGTGGGATAATTTTGTTCCCTTTATAAATTACCCATTCTGTTTTCAACAGAAAACAGACTCAGCACCCTACGGTGAGAGACAGAATCCAGAGCTAGGAGATAGTCACTGCCAAGATGGACAGGATACTTTCCAAGGCAGAGAGAGATGAAGGGAGGAAGACCTGTCTTCCCCTAATCCTCTAGTTCTTACCAGCACCTTCCATGGGTGAGACCCACCCAGATCCAGAAGATAACAGAGTCTTAGCAATATAGTACCCTGAGATTGAGATGAGCAAGTTTGCTAGTCACTTTTTCATTGATCTGACAAGTATCTGATCCACGCAACTTAGAGGAGGAAAAAATTCTTTTGGCTCACGGTTTCAGAGGTTTCAGTCCTTGGTTGGCTGGCTCCAAGGCAGAAACATCATGGTGAAAATGCACAGCAGAAGAGCTGCTCAGTTCATGCAGCTGGGAAGCAGAGAGGAAGGGACCAGGGACGAGACAAGCCCTTCCAGAGCACACTCCTAATGACCTACTCCTTCAACCAGGCCCTACCACCTACAGTTCTACCATCTCCCGATAGTTCAAATTATTAATCCATTAAGTGAATTAATCCACTGATAAGATTAGATCCCTATTGATAAATCATTTTTTAATAACTCCATCTCCAAATATTGCTGCACTAGGGACCAAGCCTTTGATACATGAGCTTTTGGGGGGCATCCCAAATTCAAACCATAATAACTAGAGGGGGCAGGAAATTGGATCTGAGAGCCTACAGGCCATGACAGCAGGTGTCTCGGGTTTCCTCCAGTCATTCCCCAGCGATGAAGTGTTTGTTTGTTTAAATTAATTCATATTTTTAGACACTTGGTTTATTCCAGCTTTTCCCTATTATATTCCTATAAAGAAGATAATAGGCTAAACATCAACTAGGAAATGTTGTAAAGCAAAATCTGAAAAAGGCACAAAATTTTTTTAGACAGTTAAGATGATTGTAAACTTGTACCAGTTGAGGATGGGACTGGCTACATGTATTAGCTTCTGACCAAAATGGTGTTCTAACCAAATGGTCCTGTGGGACAACTTGATTCAGACCATTTCATTTGTCACCAAAAAGATTCAACACTAATGGTAGTGACCTCTGTTTGCCAGGACTCACCCCACCACTGGATTCTTAGGGTGTAAAACTTCCGCCTTAAAACAGAACTCACCTAAACCAACCAGTAACACAGGGAAGCAGGGGCCAAGCTGCCCTTATTTCCTTAAAGCAGTGAAAAATGGCCTTCAGAGTGCTCAGCCAGCAGCCTCAGCCTCACCTGGGAGCTTGTCATAAATGCAAATTCTCAGACCCAGGTGGATTCCTTATGACCCAGGGTGCACTGTACTCCTGTGTGTCTACCAGGATGCTCCTTCCATGCAGGATACACACGGCCTTTGTTCAGTAGTGAGTTGCATCTCATCTGCTCCAGGAAGGAGTCTATTCCCAGGAATAGGGGCAGAGCTTCTCAAACCTTTCCCTAATACAGTCCCCACGGGGCACAAAAGGACCTGGCAGCGTGGCAAGTGTCCAGAAAGCTGATCACAAGCTACTAGCAGAACCAGACATTTCTGTGTAGCTTCTGTTTCATTTTCCCTTTTCACACACAACATTCTGAATTTAGTTACTAATATTAGGCTTCTTCGCCCTAAACCCTTCACATTGGGCCGTGTTTCTTTTATGATTCTCTTTGCCTCCTAGTTTATGGTCGCACACCTTCATCCAGAAGATGGGACTCCGAGCTCAACTCTCCTTGTGGGTTGCCCACAGGGTCTGGGAGAAACACAGGGTCAGCCACAGGAGAGGCACAGCCTCGTGGACAGGGCCAGAGGAGTCACATCTGACCTGGGGAGGAGCTGGACTGGACACCCCACAGGCTCCTTCCTCTCTCAGCCTTTTCCACAGAATGATTGCCCACACGCACAGGTGGCAGGGAACAACCCAGATCTCCTATCCGGAGGTTTGATGAGCAGCCATCATGCGAAAAGAGGTGAAGGCTGTATAGAGCTATTAGACCCTTTTGCCCCCAGCAGAGTCTACCCAGTCTACACAATAACCCCCACCCCCCAGCTGCCCACACTGCAGAAGGCTCTGCCAAATAGAACAGCCACAGCCACCAGGACTTAAAGGTGACAGCAACTATCCAAAATATTTACCACATAACTTGTGGCAAAGTACCTATGCTATTTATGCCATAATTCATTCTAAGGCCTTCCCAGTACCAAGTTTCTTCCTTGAAATTAGATTAAAATAAGCACTATATACTGTCATCTGGTGGTTAATAGATAAAATTACACCTATAAAATTCTGAGCGTGAAGTTCCCTTTTGCAAAAACTTCTGGGGCACAAGCTTGCAGTAGCGTAATCCATTGGACTCAGAAGAAACAGAAACAACCAGGAAAGAGACCAGGAAATATTCATAATAATGTAACAATTACAGCATTAATAATAGTTACACTAACTCAGTGTCTAAATTTTATAACATTGGGCAAGTTGCAAAACTTCTCTGTGTCTATTTGCTTACCTACAAATTACTGACTCCTGATTAACAGAATCATTGGAGAGTCGAAATGAATGAATATAAGAAAATCCCTGAAACAGGACTTAGCGCATGGTAGACACTCGTACATTAATTACTGTATTTATCATAAGTATTAGTGAGTACTGGCAATATGCCAACCATGGTAGAAAACACTTTATATACATTTATCTCATTGAATTTCCAAAACAGTCTTGATAAGCAAGAACTCTTATCATTCCCTTTTTATAGACTAGACAAGGGAAGCTCACCATGGCAATGAAACTGGCCTAGAAATCACAAGGCTAATAAATGGGGCAGTTTAATGGAAACTCAACTCTGCCTTCAAATTTATCATTTACCACTGTGCTGAACTGCCACTATGGTGGGAGGAGTCTTCCCAGTGTTTACATAACTTCCACCCTGTTCCATGTTTTACCCTCCACAGACACACACACACTATCAGCTCCCTCAGAGAGCACCCAGGATACCACTGTATCCCCAGAACTTAGCACAGTGCCGGGCACCCACCGGGGCTCAGTGACTACTTATGGAATGGGTGAAGGTGCAGCATAACAACTGTCATTCATCCAACATCTGTTTTAAGGACACTAGACCCATGACTACATCAGGGGAAAAAGGCATCAGATCTTGAATAGAAGAAAAGACTGTATGAAATGTTTCTCAGAACCATCAAAATAATTGTGATTTACTAGTGCAAAGACCATAGAGGTAAAAATGAAGTGATAATATCACTGTTATTTTTTTAAAAATCATGTCTTCATATTCAAGCTGGACATCAAAGATCCTATTAGCCCAGTGGCACTAAAGTCAGGGGACCAGGACCTGGTTTGTTCCCCTGAATTAAGGAAATGCAACTGCCACAGGAGCAGTCCTGTACCCTCAGGTGAACAGTCTGCCTCGGCAAGCCTTGGGCAGGGCCGGAGAGGCAGGCCTCTAAATGGCTCCTTCCCAGCAGGTTCAGGAAGCCTTTCACCAAGAAACGCCCATGTCAACCCAGGTGTGACACCTTCAGAAATTTTTCCTTTGACTTTTGAAAACACTTTACACGGTTTCCTATTAAAATGCCAGTGTCCCATAGGTCCAGCTCTGGAATGCACTGGGAACCCTTGCCCCCAGTAGCCAGCACCTCTCCCAGCCCATTGCCTGCAGGGATAGGGCTCCAGCAGATGGCACCCCTCCACTCTCTGAGACCCTTTTCCCTCCCAGGGACTTTGCTGTACACACACCTGGCCTCGTCTCGGGGTTCCAGGGCACTGGTCAGCATTTCCTCCTGGCAAAAACACTGAAGAGACTTGTACCAAAGAGCTGCACCCCTAGGGACTGTGGCAGAGAATGGGTGCCACGGGGAGGACCCAGGAGAGCTTGTTCCGTTGGGTCAGGGTCATGGCTTAGGGTGAGTGTGGACTTGGAACCCAAGAGACCTCAGCAGTGTTTTCATGAGCAAGTTCACAACCACTGAGCAGAATCCCCACCTGTGAAAGGGCAGCACTGATTCTTTCTTCAGTGCCGACCCCGGGATGCATGGAAATGATGTGTAAATCTAATCAAAGAGCGAGGAGAAGTTCTCCTTTCCCACGATGCCATTTAGATTGTTAGGTTGGAAAGAGATTTTTTGATACCATCAACCCATTTTGCAGATAAAGAAACAGAGGGATCAAGAGAGTAAACGATTTTCCTGCATCCATGCCATTGGTGATGGGTTGTGGCTGGGATTGGTCTTCGGACACCTGGGCTTGGACTTGGCCTGGCTGTTTGCCCAAACACCACATCATTCCATTAGTTTGGGTTATAAAACTACTCTGACGATAAGAACTATCATCTTGACCATGGTTTTTCCCAAAGTAGTCCACAAAACATATATCCCATTGGTTGCTAATAAGTTTATTAGGAAAAAGTTTCTGTGTTCAAGTAATTTTAAGAAATATTGGGTTAAACAAGATGAAATAGTTTTTTTTTTTTTTCCTAACTGGGAATGCATTCATATTTACTCTCTGCTATTCCCAAACCTATTTGAACAGGAAACCCCTCTTGAGGAGGGTACCTATGAATATATCTCCATCAACAAATATTCCCAAATCTAGGTGACACTAATACAATGGCACATCAGCAGTTGAGAATATATAAGATGGATTATTTTAATGGTGCCAATAATAAAAGTCTTTGGATGATCTTTCAAGTTCCCAGAATAACAAGGGCTTTACCCCTTTAGCAGAAAAGTAAACACACCAGAAAAATTCATCCCGGTAAGTTGTCAAAACCTGCCCAGAAAGGAAGGAAACAGAATGGGTAGAGGAGAGTTTGTTTTCTAGTGCCCTCTCACCTATAGATTCAGAACTATCTATGAAGATGGGAGGGCAGAGTAATTTCTTCTATAAAGAGAGCTCCTAGCACCTGCTGCTTATTTTCATTCATTCTTCTTATGTCAGGAGCTTGAATTCAGTAGTGACTGACTAAATATTTGTCGACTTTGCCTGCCGGCCAAGTTCGGGGAAATCCGGGATTATGTTTTCTAAACATTAGCAAGTTGATTTTTCAAGATGGAGTCCAAAATGAATGTTCCGTTTTATTATACCTCTCTTGCAAATGCTCCTGTAACTTTTTAGAAAGTTGAATGACTCCCCGGCAGCTGCTCTAAAGTCTCATTTAACAGAGCCCTTGAAGCAGACTGTCCATAACCCCTAGGAATTGTGCCACAATGTGTTAGCTGTTTCCCAAGCTGGGAAGGGGGAACCACAGTCTCTCTGATCCCTCTTAACTCGTGCATTTGGCTTGTAGTTTTGAACCATTGGGTCGCATGAGATTGGATCATGGAAAGGAGTAGACCCTGTGATGGAGTAAGTTATAAAATCTGGCATGCATCTCCGGTTGATTCCCAGCTGTCACTCACCAGTCATGGTTTCTCTTCATTTGACTGATGAGGATAAAGAGCTCCTGGGAACTGGGCTCTGGCTGGGAGCGACGTTGCCTACAGGAGGGACGTTGCCTTGTGTGCCTTAGGAAGGCAAACAGCTGACACACACCAAAGCTCTGGAGTGAGAGTCTGTTTTTGTCAGCTTTTTCATCACTGTGACCAAAAGACAGTGTAGAGGAGAAGAAGTTTACTGGGGCTCACAGTTTCAGAGGTCCCAGTCCCTGGATGGCCAGCTCCATTGCTCTGAGCCCGAGTTGAGGCAGCACACCTTGGGGAAGGGCACAGGGGAGGAAAGCAGCTCATGACAGGCAACAAGGAAGCAGAGGGAGCTCTGCTCACCAGGAACAAAATATAAACACCAGAGACCCCGCCCGCAGTGCCCTATCTCCTCCAGCCACACCCTACCCACCTTTGCTTCCCACCCAGTTAATCCGTTTTGGTGGATTAATCTACTGATCAGGCCACAACTCCTAATCTGATCATCTCACCTCTGAAAATTTTTTCATTGCCTCTGGGGACACCTCATATCTAATCCATAACAGAGTGCCTCTCTGAGATGAGGTGGTGGATGGGTGCAATATTCTTTATGTGCCTCCAGAGATCCAGGGCCTGGGACCCTATGTTGAGCCAGAGGCCTCTGTACAGTCACAGGACGACACCTGTGTGGACTGCAAAAGATCAGTGGGCTTTTGATGAACTCTTTCCCAAGCCCTTGCTCCACAGTCTTCCTTATACAGAATATTTTAATATCAGTGACTTCTTGGAGGAAGTCCTAGCCCCGGGACAAACAAACAGAATAAGAACTGCTCTTAGACTATTAGATGTGTGTGTACGCACGCACGTGTGTGTGTTTTCCTTTTAACTTTTTATTTTGACATGATTTCAAGCTGAAAAAACTTCAAGAAAAAATCCAAAAAAATCCCATGTACCCTCCATGCCGAACTCCTAAATATAAACATTTACCTTTTTTGTTTTATTTTTCTTTCGGTCTACACACTCTCTCTTAACACACACATATGTGCTTTTTTTTCTGGATCATTTTAATGAGTTATAGATATTATGATCCTTTGCCACTAAATACTTCACTGTTTTTTTCCTAAAAACAAGAACGTTCTTTGATATAGCCTTAATACATTGGTCAAAATCAGGAAATTAGCTGATATGGAACTATTACCTGATCTGCAGACTTCATTCACACTTCTCCCACTTGTGCTAATAATGAACTTTTAGCAAAAAGATTGTGTAGTGCATTCAGTTATCACATCTCCCTCATCTCCTGTAATTCTCTTTATTTTTTCATAAGGCTGCACTTTCTTTTTCCCTTTGGCAGTACCAAGGATGGAACCCAGGGCCTCACACATGGTAGGAAAGAGCTCTACCACTGAGGTCCACGCTCAGCCAACATGACTTTGTAAGGAGCACTAAGCAGAGTACTGACAGTTGTCTCAGTCCATGGTAAAGACACCACTGCAGCCTTGAGCATGGGCAAGGAGATCCTTTGAGACTGAACATCCTGTTCTCCTCAAACTTTCACCCACTAGACCCCACGTCCATCCATGGTTCTTAACTTTTATCAGTTATTATGATGATGATCATCGATTGGCAGTTGTTCGAGTCCTTTCTTCCTTGTATGTTTGTTGGCTGACTTTCTACTTGTAAAGCTTTCCCTTCCCCCATTTCCACTTATCTCAGTGCCCTTGTGAACCATGCAACGGGCTGTAGTCCTTTATATTAGTAGTATTGATTTTGATGCTCTAATGGTTCCAGACATGGCCAGTAGAAGCCCATGAGCTGACTCTCAGATCTTTTTACCTGGACCTTGTCATTCTTCAAGACCACTATTTAAAGGCAGCCCTTTCCGGGTGAGTTGAGCCTTTTTCTATATTCCTTGCCTTCCTGATGAATACTCAGGCAGTTCCTCTGCCTGGTTAGAAAATTCCTGGCTCTCCCTGGTCTCCCCCTGCCAAGTCCCCATTGCAAAACAGGATTTTCCTACCAGGAGGCTCCATAAGTAACTGATATGAATTAGCATGGCCATCTTCAAACACAGGACTATTTCATTTCAGCCAAATACTCAGGAAAGAGTCAACCCCCCCTGACCCTGCACTCCAGGAGCAGGCGGGCGCCAGCAGCCCACAGACACAGTCACCCTAATGGTGTTTGTTTTTCCCCTGTGTAAACCAAGCGATGATTGCGAAGGATTTGCCCTTTGCTTCCCTGTTGCTTTCCCAAAGAGAAAGCAAATTTTGATTCTGCTTAGCAATAAAGGGCACCCAACAACTCCGTTTGTAACTTTAGGCTAGCCGTTGCTAAAAGGACAGCAGAGTAGGAAGCTCACAAACGGGTCCTTTGGGGCTCAAACTTACTTCAAAAGAGTGGGTATTTTTGCCATCACCGTGTTCTCAGGTAGGATGAGGAGTATATCCCTCGTTGCACCTGGAAGTAGGAAAACTTCTTGCTAAAAGGAAGATGTGGATGTAGGAGTGACGTATGAAAAGGGAAATGAATTGAATTTGATTTGACACATCGTATAAGGAAGAATGATTGTAGATACGGGCATGCTGGGGCCGGGTGTGAATACATTAGTCCCCACCCTGCTCACCAGCTGGTCACACAACCTTGGACGTTAAAGCCTGTGGAGAGAAGGAATGTCTCTGGGGAAGGAAAATGCGGGGTGGTGAGAGAGGGCAGAAACTGGAACCAGGAAGAGGCTGTCCCCACCAAGCTGCAAAGGCACAGAAGCATGGCCCGCAGGTATGGAGCAGGTCTGCAGGAAGCCCATGTGGTATGCCCTTGGTGGGGGGGTGGGGGAGAAACCAGACTGAAACTGACCCTGAAAGGAGGAAAACTTTCTGAACAACTTGGGATTGCATGGCTTTGAAAAGCAATACAGACCTTGTGGTTTTCCAAGGTAGGAGGGAGCCTGAAAGCCACAGGTAATGATAAGAAGCAGGGAAGAGGTGGGTTTTAAATTAGGCTGATAAGTCCTAGCAGTATATTTTGGTGCAAGTTGCTCTATGGCCTCCGCCCCAGCAGCAGAAAGTGGGGAATAGGCTTTCTAACTCGGGGCTCTCTAGTTCCCAGGTCCATCTTGCTCAGCCTCTAGGGAGCTGGGAAGGGGAGGTGAGCCAGATGTGGTTCAAGATGCACCGCCCTCTCCCCTCATCTCCTGCCCTCCCTCCACCTGGCCTGCCCTCCCTTCTCCTCTCCTGCCCTCCCTCCCTCCGTCCTTTCTTCCTCAGGTACAGCTTTTGAACCCACTACTATTAATATTTTATGATTGATATTTTATGATTAATATTTTATGATTGCTTCAGTCACATCATTACAATCCACAGTAGGTCTCTCCAATTCTTCTAAGTCCCCTCTTTCCTTTTCTTTGAACTTTTCTTTACTAGCTATCCTCCTGCCTTTAAAAAATAATAATAATTCATTCATTCATTAGGTCCAAGACAAACAAAGGTACTTGGAAAGGGTTGGGAATTCAGAGCTGGTTGTGGAGCTCCAGGGCAGGAGTAGAGAAGGGGAGGAGTTGGGAGAGGGAAAGAGATGCAAGTGTTACTTTTTAATCTGTCCTGTTTATCCAGGTGAGCTGTGAATTACTAGCAGGAAATAGGGGCATGGGGGGGAGCTGCAGCTGGGAACACAGCCTCAGGCTTTGAAAATGGGTAATTTAATTGAGAGTGCTCTGGAAAAGTGCAAGGTTGTACACATATATTCCTAGCTCAGCTCCCCGGTGATTTTTCTCTCTCTCTCTGAAACCACAACCATCTTCACATTTGAGGTTCATGTCTTTCAGTTGGTGTCACAGTTGATAGATATGTATCACCTGGCCCTCATTCCAGAAGCAAAGCTACTTGGCAGTGTTGATGCTGTAGCTTGTATGCATATGTCACAGCAGCTGAGTCACATCTTCCATGGGGGCAAGGCTTGCATGTTTTTATAATTGCTGAATATGCTGTATCCATACAAGGCTAGGTAATATACTGGTCTTTGCTTATTCTGACTACGAACTTATGTATCCCCCAACAACACTGTGGGGGATGAAGTGCCTGAGGCCCAAAGGTACACAGTGAGTAGGGGGCAAAGCTGGGCTGGGAACCAGGTTTTCTTTCTCCAGAGCTTGCCCTCATAACTCCTGAGTGACATGGTTGGCACAAACTGAAAATGTCCCCATTGGTCATAGAGAAACAAAATGCTTACAAGTCTTGCTCTCCATTTTAAGCCACATCTATTAGAAACCCCAAATATTTTACTAACTGTCCCCAGAATGTGAGACGCTATCCTAAGTGCTAAGGGATTGGGCATGAGAAAGCACTTCCCTCATTGAGCTAATTTCCTCCTGAAAAGATGGATCAGAATCACATCTATAACAAAATGTCCAGTAGTAGCATTGGACATGCTGGAAAGAAAAATGAAGGACAATCAGAAAGACAATCAGGGTGACAAGAAATGGGGGGGGGGGGGCAGATGGCCCAGTGAACTCTTTTATAGATTTGTTAGCCTTCCCAAGAAGACTTCCGCAAGGGATTCTGTGCCCAAGAACGCACTGACTTGGGTATGTGGTCGTTTTCTGGGTACTTGAAAAGTTACTAAAAGATGAGAGGGTTAAAAGCAACAGAAGTTCACCCTCACGCTGGAATGAGCTCACGGTACTAGAGCAGCCAGAAGTCTTGAAATTGGTATCACTGGGCTGAAATCAAGGGCCACACTCTTTCTGAGGTTCCAGAGTGAATTTGTTCCTTGTCTCTGCGACCAAATCCCCACCTTCCTCTCAAAAGCATTTGTAATTGTCTTTTGAGTCCACCCAGCTCATTGAGCAAGTTTCCACATCTCAAGATTTATAACTTCAGCACATCAGCAAAGACTTTTTTTTTTTTTTTTTTTTTTGCCATGAAAGGTAACATTCCCATACTCCAGGAATAGGGATGCAGATGTCTTTCAGGGAGACGGTTTTCACCCTACTACAGGATGGTGTTTATGGATTTCATTTTTCAGTGCAGTCATCTAGTTCCCTATGACCAACCAACCAATCTATGCTTCTTAAAAATTAAAATTTAAAAAAAAAAATGTCTTTTGATGCAAAGGTTTGTGCTATAGCATCCTCAGGAATCCATCCATAGCTGAAAAAGGGAGGAGAAAGACCAGGGAGGCAGTGCCAGCCCACAAATGAGCCTTCTTCCTAGTGAGTGTGTCCTTAAAGACAAGGGCCTGGGGCCGTGGGTGGTACTGTCCGAAGGCTGTAGATGTTGGAAATGAAGAGTAACTTAGCGATCCTTGAACACTGATTTTTAGGGTTTTCGGAGCAGACCAAAATGGCCAATTTTTCATGAAGAGAAGATTTGGTTCAGAGGGAAAAGATGGAGTGAATCCAGTTTGAGAAGGGGCTGGGGACAGTGGGCCGGTGGGCAACAAGTCCAGTTTTACCAGTAAGCCCCAGGGAATGTCTATGACCTGAGAAAGAATAGAGTCATGAATCACAGCTGGGATGTCATCAGTGAGCTGTGGAGGAGGTCTGTTCACCTCACAGGACATAAAGCAAGAGTGGAGGAGGAGGATCCAGGGACCCAACTAACTCTTTAGTGCCATCCCCCCCCCAATGACCTAACTTCTTCCCTCTAGGACCCATCTAAAGCTTCCATCACCAATAGTGCCACAGACTGGAGAACAAAGCTTCACATATGGGCCTCTGGGAGCCATTTAAGATCCAAACTACTATCCAGGCATGGTGGTCCATGCCTGTCATCCCAGCAGCTCAGGAGGCTGAGGCAGGAGGATCGCAAGTTCAAAGCCAGCCTCAGCAAAAGTGAGGAACTCAGCATCTCAGTGAGACCCTGGCTCTAAATAAAATACAAAATAGGGATGGGGATGTGGCTCAGTGGTCAAGTGCCTGTGAGTTCAATCCCTATACTACACCCCCCTCCAAAAAAAAAAAAGATCCAAACTACTACAGCACGCTTTCATGCTAGAGGAACTGATCTCTGGCAAGGAACCCTCTCAAAACCTCTTCTGCCTCCTGTTTCTGCACAGTGGGCTTTGCCCCAGTAAGATTCTTATGTCCTCCATAAAAGGCACTGGACTAGACAAAGACACAGGTCCCTTCTCTCTATGGCATTGTTCCATGCACATGTCCCTCATCTGTAAAGCAGGAATGGAATGGATAACTCATAGTGTTGGGAAAGGGTCAGGCACAGAGGCAAGTGTTAGCACCATCTGGGAACTTTGAATGGGAGATTTCAGAGACATGGAGTTACTCGGGGGAACCAGCGCCTTCCCTCATCAATGTGTTATCATTTTGCCACAATTTTCAACTTTTTAAATTTTGAGCATCTAAGAAGGACAAACAAACTTATTCCTACTCACATATCATTCATAATGTTCTCTCCCTTCTACACTTTCTTTTCCAGATGGTAACAAAAAAATAATCCAGATGGGGTGCAGGTGCTGTAAAATGATACAAAGGTAAAGTTGAACAAAGACTTCTTCTAAATGGAGGGATTTTTGATCATCATGAAGCTGCTTTCAAAAACCATGTATATAACATCAATTCAAAAATAATGAAAATAAAGAACATGCATGTGTTCAGGGCCTTGGGGCATGATCGATATTGCCAATGCCTCAAGTGTAAGGCCCTGTTTGGGTGACACTTAGAGGAAATGTGGCCTAGATTTTTAAGCTTTTCTTGCTCACTGCTCAAAACATGCTGGGAACATCATCATTCTCTGAGACTTAAATTTGGTTTGGGCTCAACTGACATGAGAGAGTGTCAACATAAAAGAAAGCTTGAGCTTCAGAGTATACCTGAAATAGCATCACTAAAAATGAATCCCCCAGACCCACAAGGTGCCTATAATTTTGTTCATAATACATTTCATAAATTTTTGTGTAACATTAACTGTCAGGAGCAACAAATTAACTGAAGATCTTGCTTCCTTAACAAATAACTCTGCTTTTACTCAATTCCAAACACATATAAATTTTATTCCTCTGTCATTATTTGATGTTTGGAGTTTTAAAACAATATTTATTAAAAGTCCAGTCAGTCCTCCACATTCCTGCTTCTATACCCCCGGAGTCAGCCAATCACTCATCAAAAATATTCAGAAAAAAATGACATCTGTACTGAACTGTGCAAACTTTTTTCTTGTTATTTCCTAAAAAGTCTAAACTATCTGCAGAGCATTTATGTTGCATTAGGAATAGTAAGTAATCTTGAGGTGATTTGAAATAGAAGGGAGGCCAGATGCAAATACAATACCATTTTATACGGGAGAAGAGCATCCAAGGATTTTGGTATCCAAGGGGATCCTGGAACCACTCCCCCAACAGACCCTGTGGAACAAAGGTGTTTTGTTTTTTTTTTTTTTAATGCCACTATATAATCTTCATACTTATCATTTTAATGATTGCATACAATCCCATCAGGGAGATAAACCATCAATAAGATATTTAACCCCTTATTAAATATCTTTTTACTTTTTTTTCTTTTTAAAGATTTTTTTTAAGATGGACACAATGTCTTTACTTATTTTATTTATTTTTATGAGGTGCTGAGAATCGAACCCAGTGCTTCACATGTGCGAGGCCAGCGCTCTGCCTCTGAGCTACAACCCCAGCCCCTGTTGTATCTTCTTTTTATTTTAAATTTTCACATATCACTTTGTAGTCTACCTCTACCCTCCTTTGGGACCTCTGGTTAAGCTCTCCTGCTAAGGGTAGCATATTTTTTTTAAGAGGGGGGGGGGAGAGAGAGAGAGAATTTTTTAAATATATATATATATATATTTTAGTTTTCGCTGGACACTACATCTTTATTTATTTATTTATTTATTTATTTATTATGTGGTGCTGAGGATCAAACCCAGCACCCCGTGCATGCCAGGCAAGCGCGCTACTGCTCGAGCCACATCCCCAGCCCAGGGTAGCATATTTTTATACCAACTATACCTATTAGAGTTAGACACACTTATCTGGGGTTAAAAGCATAATCACAAGAACTAATTCAAGTCCCGCTCCTCCATTAGGATACAAACTGGCTGATTCCTCTCTTTTCGCCCCCAGCTATCTCTTCGATCCTGTTCCAGTGGCCTCCCCGGGCTACATCAATGAAGTCAGCAGCTGCAAGTTGGATGAAGATGACCCTGTGAAATTAAAAAGCAATCAGAGCAGCGAGATCCTGGTGCATAAAAATGTCCCTGCAAGTGAGGGCTTCAAGAGGACGGAGGGTAGAGGCCAGAGAGTGGGTCCCCAGGAACCCTGCTGGCCTCACCAAGAGCCGCTCCCGCAGGAGGATGCAGGAGGCGGACGCTGGGAGGAGAAGCCTGGCAGTGCGGTCAATGGCGTGGGCCCCACTGCAGCTCTGCAGCCCACCAGGAACCCCAGGTCCCACCAGAGGGACAAGGGCTCCAGGGCCAGTCCTACAGACAGTGTGCACCCCACTCAACCCTTCCTTGAAGGAGGGGACACCAGGACACTGGACTGTGTGCTGCCAGCCTTGGAAAAGACCCAAGTCGTCCAAAGTGGGGACTTTGAAGTTCCTTCGAAGGTGGAAAGTTTTGCCTTGGAAATACAAGGTCATGACCTCCAGATACCAACCCCGGATTACCCTCAGCTGTGGGGCACAGCCGTACACAATGTGGATCATGAAGAAAAGGATTATCTTTTCAAGAACCCCCAGGAGGGTGAGCCTCTGGCGGGAATTCTTCCCAGGGTGGGCGAGCATGGTTTGAACGTGCCCTTCCCCAGGAGGAGAAGCTGGGACTCATTAAATGAGGCCGTGACCACAGAAGTTCTAAGCGTCTACTTTAAAGAGCAGGGTCCTGTCACACCTGTGGCCAATTCCAGAATTGAACAGGAGGAAACGGATGGTTCTGGTGGAAACAGGGATGGGGAGGTGGTGGACGAGGATGCGGCAGTGGCAGAAGCCCTCGCGGCATTGGAAGCTGCTACTGCAGGAGAAGACTTGGATGAGGCAGATTAGAGGAGGGAAATGGTGCAGGCAAGACAGCTAGTGTCATGCTGAGCAAGTGGAGAGGCATTTGCTCCTTGGACGTGCAGCTGATCCTTCTGCCAGCACACCCCCAGGTATAGCTGGCCAGGTGTTCACATCCAGCACCTGTTCCAGGGGTCAGCATTGTGCCATGCCACCTGCTAAATATTTGGAGCCTCACTCTGTGTAAATAAGCTACCATTGAGGACACTAAAATAAAAATCAGAGTGGGCTTCTGTATCCACATCCACAACAAATGCAGATATTAAATAGCTGCTTGCCAGTCCTCCATGGTCTCCAGAACATCTGGCACAGATGTCCATGAGGATGCTCTGAAATGCCAACAAAGGCACACAAGCATGGAGCATTCTGTCCAACTGCAGATTCTTGACCCTACTTTCAATTGCCAAACATTGTACCCCACCCAGAAAAGGTAGCTTTCTGCTTAAAGTGCCTACGGTGTCCCCAGAACATGGCTTAACTTCAGGGACAAACACCCAGGGAACTAATAACTGACCCCTTGTTGGATGGTGAGTTAAGCTCGGCAGCTCTCAGGTGAGCTGAGCCAACCAGCAAACACGTGGGTAGGCATCAGCCGTCATCTTAACCCACCTTGACCTTAACTTTTTTACATTATTACTTTTTAATCTCCTTTGGGATTGGGGAGGGTGGCCAAAATAATTCTTAAATTTTGTCATATTTGTGTTTTAAGTTTATGAGTTTTGGAACAGTAAAGCCATATAAGGAATATTTTTATGCCATTAAACTGATTCTGAATACAATAGATAGCATGCGTGTCTGTCTGTCTTGACTCAAAGGAGGGTCTAACTTTCCCAGACTGAGTATCACTGAGTGACTCTATCTCTTTCAACTTGACTGTAAAGTTACAGTCAAGGAAGAGGCCAAGTTGATTTATACTCTCCGTTCCTCAAGTTCAAACTCTGGATACTCTGATGACCTGTGTGATATGACCTTAAAATGAGCAAGTGCACTCTAGGTTTCAGCCTTCTGATTTATAAGAACAAGAACAGCATTCTGACACTGTGCCTTGGAGAATTTAGAGAGGTTAAGATGGTCAAAACTATCTAGAAAAAATATTAGCCTAGAATATGTTTTGGTTTGGTCTTTTGTAACATGGGCCCTGCCACTAATCTCACCAGACAGCTCTCTTTTCTCTTTGCCTGTCTGTTAATGGAAAATATAATAATAATATGTGTTGTAAAAAATATTGGGCAAGTTGGGCTGGGGTTCTGTCTCAATGGTAGAGTGCTTGCCTAGCATGTGTGAGGCACTGGGTTCGATTCTCAGCACCACATATAAATAAATAAATAAAATAAAGGTCCATTGACAACTAAAAAAAAGATTAGGCAAGTGTTTAGTATAGTGCCTGGCACACAGTAGGCACTCAAAAAATGATATTACCTAAAAGTAAATTCTTTTAAAAATCTTTTATATCCTCACAACTGAAAACTCTAATACTGTGAAGGATTTATAACATCACTGCTTTATTTTAGTAATTACTCACCATAAAACACAAATTTCTGAGCCTTCCAGCACCTTTAAGGATGACACGCTTACCAATGCCTAGCGAGCGGCCATACCTGGGTTGTTTGGAGTTGCAATGACAAGCCACCTCCACATATGAGGCCTCTCAGAACCCTTAACAGGTAAACTGTCGACCTTGTGAATTGCATTGAAGGTGTATGCTGCTGGATTTATTACACCAAATGTTTAATATTTCAGAGTGTACATGATTTCAACTCTTTCCCAAGTTCATCAGTTGGAATTATGTTCAGCTGCATGGGATAAATGGCTTCTAAAAGCAGAGGTTTCTGGGAAAAAAAAGAAAAATTCTGGGGATAGCAGTCCAGGCTGGTGGAGCATCCTGTGCATCAGCAATTTGGCTTCTTTTCGGTCCAAAATGTGAGGGCAATCTGGCTGTGACAGATGTCACTCCATTGATCGCCAGGGTAACATTCAGCTGATGTGGCTGGCTAGGCAGGTGTCCCCTTCCACCCTCACCACTCCATGTGTGTCCCTCCCAAAGATGTGGGCTCAGCCAAAGAGGACGAACTTCCCCAATAGATAGAGGAGGACCCTTCTTCTATCAAGGGTATGCAAATAGCTGCCCTCCCCTGCTAGAACCTCCAAATAAGCTCTGCAAATGACCTGCCTCTCCATGATTCAAATTGGTCCATGCTCATGGTTTCCTCATTGTCCAAAATGGCGGCTATGGCTCCAAGTCATTACATTTGCTTTCCATACAGGAAAGAATAAAGGTGTCAAAGATCACACTGTCTATTAAGAACCTCCCCAAAGTATAATTCAACCCTTCCACTTTTACTTCATTGGTCAATATCTGGTCACTTGGCCACATCTAACTGCAAAAGAGGAAAGTCATCAGCCCAGTTGTGTACTTGGCTTTCTCAAATAAACACGGGATGTTTATTTTGTACCGAAAAGGGGGAGAGTGGATGTTGAGTTTTGAGGTGGCCAACTTACAGTCTCTGCCACAGCAGATCCTCAAAACCCAAAAGCCTGGGAGAGAGCTGGTTGGCAAAAGCTGGAAGATTGTGTTCACATTGACTGTGGCACAGAAGGGACTTTAGCCTATGATTCAGGGAAGTAAGGACTGGACAGCTGCCACCATCCCCACACCCCTCTAGCACCTCCAAAACAGATGCACCATCCTTAGCCAGTTTCCTCACACCTCCAAAATTCAGACAAGGAAAGGAAAGGGAAGGTATTAGCCACTAAGCCTTGCCTTTTCCAGAAACACACTTCTGCACTACAAATGCATAGAATCTTATATCAGACCTGCTGCAGAGCTCCCCATAACTGACAGCTCTCTCAAATTTTATATATATATAATTATATATATATTTGTTTTATGATAATATCTATAATATATAAATTATATGTATATGAAAATAGCATTTTGCAATACTTCAAAGAGTTAACAGATGGCTTAAAATTTCAACCTCCCCCTGCCCCAAGGCAATCCTGACCCTTTTTATCTTTACCCCAATATTCAGGCTTCCCCAAAGAACATCCAAGGAAGGTCAGATGTTTACACTGGAAGGAATTCCAGACTGGCTTCATCTCCCAGGTGGCCTCGCAGCTGGCTGAGCATCCTCCCTGTGTAGTGTGTAGTGTCTTCTTTTGCAGCATGGAGACACTTCTCAGAAAGGTGGTGTTGAAGACGTGACCCTTTACAAACTCCTGGACAATTTGGAAGCACTGATGCACCTGACAGTGTCGCAGCAAGTGTGACCCGTGGCATCACCGTAGTCCACCATCCTTAGCCAGTTACGGCACACCAAATTTACCAAGTTAAATCTCAGTTTTGAATTAAGATTATTTTACTGATATAGTAAACATGTAGGTTCCTTGAGTTAAGAACTTATGTTTAACTTTTTACTGGAGAAATTGCACTATCATATAAATATGAAATTCAATGTCTTTCCTGGGTTGTCCAGGCAGACAGTAGCAAATTGTTATAACTGACAAACCAGATCCCCTGAAGAATGAAGAGAATTTTAGGTTGCCACATAGCGCATGCTCATCCGTCTTGGCTATAGGTCCTGTCCCTTGCTACCCCACTCTGCCTCTGTTCTCTCCCTACCTCTTCCATCAGTACCTCTAAGCAGGCCTATGAAGAATGAATGAGATGTGAGCAAAGAGATCCTGATGTCCCTAGCTTGGTCATCTGTGTGCCCTTTGTCACTATTCCAACCCAGGACCTGGCCTCCAGTCTTGAACTTAGACTTACTTTTTCACCAAAAGGGCACCTATTTGCACACATGATGGAAAATAGGGAAATTCTTCCTTTTTTTTCTCTCTCTCTCTCTAGATAAAACTTCATTTGTTTTTAAATACTCTACTTTAGAGATGGTGACAACTAAACAGAGAAGCTGACACTTGTTTCTCATGGTAAATGTTTTCCCTGAGATTTTATGGAGAACCAAGTAGCTATCTACTTATGCACTAAACATGTAAGTTTCCCCATGCATCAGGCCCCAGATATCATGCGCTGATCTGCGAAGTGTGCCCAGCCCCTAGCAGGATGCCACTGGACACCAGCCAGGAGGCTGAGTGTGACTGACTCTCACCTGTGCAAGAAAGTAAGCACCTTGGACTATTAGCTACTTTTAGGGTGTCTCCACTTAGCCCTAAAAGTGTGTTTGGCATAGAGAAGGAACTCAGTATGTTATTTGTTAAATGAAAGAATAAGAACTCTCCACACTCTGATTGAGGAGACATCATGAAGCCAAGATTTCTGAATGCACCAGGCAAGGTGTTGCACACCTGTAATCCCAGTGGCTGGGGAGGCTGAGGCAGGAGGATTGCAAGTTCAAAGCCAGCTTCAGCAACTTATTGAGGCCCTAAGCAACTTATTGAGACCCTATTTCTAAATATAATATAAAAAGGGCTGGGGATGTGGCTCAGTGGTTAAGCACCCCTGGATTCAATCCCTGGTACGAAAAAAAGAAAAAAAAAAAGATTCTGAATGCTAATTCAAACACTGCAACTAAGCACTTGGTGACCTGCAGGTGGGTACAGGGCCATGGGAAGACAAGTCTGTATGAATTTGAAGGTGTAGAAAATAGAAAATACACGTGTCATTCACCCTTGGAGTACCCTGCTCCATTGGAACACTAAGGCCTTGGGGCCTGTAGAAAGTGCACACAGGAGAATCTTGGCATCTGGGATCAGTTCAGTTTTTATAAGGAGTCTGTGTTCACCTGAGGACGGCAATCCCAAGGTGAGTCAAAACTCTTAAGAAAGTCAATGTTAGGATTAAATAGTTGAGAATTTGGCCAAACTCATTTCAGCCCTCTTGAACTCAATCTTCAGAATCCTGAGGAAGAAAAAGAAAATTGGTGCATTTGTACAGAGACTAGACCTCACTTTTCTCTTGGCTCCTACTGGTGGGAAAAGTGCACGACGAATCGACTGTTAGTGTGTCTCCAGGTTCTCGAAGCTTCTGACCACATGGCTCGTGCCTGCCACTTCAAACACGTGCCTCTCTAGTCCTGACAGTGTCCAGTGGACACTAAGGGACTATTTACACAACCCAGCCTCTCTGTGGAGATACCCACGTTACCACTAGACCGACATTGGAAAGGTAAGCTTCCTCATCCTACAAGGCTTGAGAAGAAACTACACGTCAAACACCCTGACCATATCTTGAAACTTGGTTCCTCGGTTTCATCACCTATAAATTGGAGATGATGGCTGTACTTCTCCCTGCACTGTCATGAGACTTACATGACATACTAAATGATTAGCATATATCCAGCTTGAGGTAAATGGCAAATGTCAGATGTGACTCTATTCCTGGCTAAGGTCATTGGCCACTTTCCTGAGGAGCATTCAACACACTTTGAAGTAACTGAAACTTGATTGCTACCCACGAAAGTTCTCCCGACCTCTTCTAACAATAGTAACTTCTTTTTCTTTCTTTCTTTTTTTTTTTTTTATTTGTACCAGGGATTGAATCCAGAGTCACTTAACCACTGAGACACATTCCCAGCCCTTCTTATTTTTTATTTAGAGACAGGACTAAGTTGCTTAGAGCCTTACTAAGTTGCTGAGGCTGGCTTTGAAGTTGCCATCTTCCTGCCTCCACTTTCCGAGATGCTGAGACTACAGGCATGGGCCACCACACCCAATGTAATTTCTAAAGTGATAAATAAATCCATTTCTACCCACATCAATAATTATCATCTAAAGAAAAAAAATGCAACATGGGTCACTTAAAGTTTTTATTTTCATTATTATGGGAAGATTGTGCTTGTTTTTTAAACATTTTTTTTACAATACCTTTACTTTGTTTATTTTTATGTGGTCAAATATAAAAAGCTCAATCTGAGAATCGAACCCGGGGCCTCACACATGTACCCGGGGCCTCACACATGCTAGGTGAGTGCTCTACTGCTGAGCCACAGCCCCAGCCCCTGATTTGGTTTTTATTTAGCATGGCTTACTCAGAGATATCGCCTTGGGTCATAATGTTATTACTCCAAGAGTATTTTGCCTAAGACTTCTCAACTGGATCAACTTGGACATAAAAATAAATCCAGTTCTTTTAAAACTCACTGACAAGCCCATCTTCTCAGAAGCGTGATAGGATAAAATTTCAGCAAACAGAAAAAAACACACCCCTTATCTTGTAGCTGGTTCATTCAACATCAGGGGGAAAATTTCATTCTTTCACATAAGGCTGGACAGAGCACTGGAGAACCTCAGGCTTGGTGGGTGCTGTGTGCCTCTTGTACCGGGCTCTTTCTGTTCCATGGTCAAAGGTTAAGAATGTGAATGTGGCAGGAACCCTAGAACCAACTGACCAAAGTCCTATCTCACTATGGAGGGCTTGACTTGGCAACTCTGGCACTTGGCAGCTCTGAGGCCAATAGACAGATCTATGCAGTATCCATGAGTGAGCGTCAACTGTGCCCAGTGTGGGACACACAGGCTCGGGGCGTGTTCCAACCACCCTGGAAGGCACGCACTGTCTTCACTCTAGGGTTAGAAAACTGGAGTCCTGAGAGGTCAAGGTCACAGGTGGCCGAGGCAAATCTGGCTCTTACTGGGAGCTGTGACCATAAGCGCTGGGCCAGACCAAGGGAAGGTGGTGGAAGGGATTACCCTGAGGTGATGAGGGGAGAGGGTTTGCAAGAACATTCCAGAACTGAAATCCATGTGGCCAGAACTCCGGCACCTGAGCCAAGGCAGCTCTGGCCGTCTTGGCTGTAGGGTTGAAAGCCAGGCTGCACAGCCCACGTGGCTCTGTGACTCCTCAGGAATCTGGGAATACCTGCACTAACCACGAGTCATTTTCATTTGCTTTTTGGGTCACCAGGGATAGAACCCCAAACTAAGTAAGACGAAGGAGGAATTTCCTTGAAACGTCCATGAAATGTACTTCAGGGACAGGGAAACCAGGGGCTGAAAGTAGGCAGGACTCCTCCCTCCTTCTGCACGTTCCCTTCCTTTCCAGCTAGTCCCCACAGGGCCCCAAGCTGACACTTTCTCCAGCTGCAACGTGCAACTCTCCAGGGAGGGGCTCCTTTGAGTCACCAGCCCATCGTGGGGATGTTCAGCTGCAGTCAGGGGAACAGGGTACCCCAGTGAGTTTTAGGAGAGGGAAGAGGGATTCCCAAAGGAGAGGGTGTCATTCCCAGAGGTACGAGCCTGGGCTGGTGGAGGCTTGGCAGTTGACTGCCCCTGCCCCTGGACATCTCTCTCTTCAAAACCTGAGCCCTCCTTCACTCTGTGGCTCTCCCCTGAGGACTTTCAATTCTAACTGTGGCTCAGTTCAGAATAAGAAATGTCCTGGTTCAGGCAGACTCTTAGACAAAGCTTGTGTATGCTGGGCCCCTCAATCTACTTTGCCCCTCAGTCTACTCTACAGAGGGACAGATGCACACAGGCCCATTACCAAGTGCTATGGTTTGTCCCCACCCAAATTTGATTTCTAATCAAATTTGATTTCTAATGTAATAATGTGGGGAGATGGTGGGATCTTTAAGAAATAGTTAAGTCACCGGGGCGTCACCCCATAAATGGGTTAGTATTTCTTGAAGGACTGGGTTATATCTCTTGAGCTTGAATTAGGTCTCTCAAAAGTGAATGGGACCTTATGGGACTGCATTTAGTGGCCTCAAGAGCAGGCAGTTATAAAGCAAACTCTAGTGTTTTGCCCCTGCTGTACGGCCTTGCCCATCATTTTTGCCCACACACCTGCCATATGATGCCACTTGCCATGTTTTAACAAGCATGAGAACTTCACCAATGTGAAGGCCCATACTTTGACTTTTTCATCTTCCAAAACTATGGGCCAAAATGAGCCTCTATTCCTTATAAAGAACTTAGCCTCAGGGATTTTGTTATAACAACATAAAATGCACTGGCTGGAGATTACAGCAGGTATTGTGACTACAGCATTTTTCTAATCCTTAAAACCCCTTGATACAGGTCATTTTACAGAGGAAGAAATTGAGGCTCAGAAAGATAAGGTAATTTTCCCAATATCTCACAGTAGTGAGCGGCAGATCCAGGGTCCAAATTCAATAAGAAAGGTCATATTAATGATCTTGAGACCAAGCTGCTTCCAATAGTTACACCACTTCCAAGAAGGAAGCAGAGTATGTATGGAATTCCCTCCAAAATGGAACTTAGTCATCACTGCCAGCATCCAAGGCAATAGCCACAGGAACACAAGCTCCAAAGTAAGGAACTGAACCTTCTGATGAGAAAATAAATAAATAAATAAGCTGGCAGGATCAGAAAGGAGTAAGGAAAAACTCAAATTTAGTGTTTTACTCATAAAATAGCTAATGATATTCTTTCACTTTTAAAGGTAGATTTTGTCTATTTATTCATTTAGCAAAAATTCATGGGTGCTTTTTGTGCAGGCACCCTGAAAGGTAATAGCCACAAGATGCCAACTGCCTGCATTGGTTGCCTTCGGCCAGCAGAGGGGGCAAGATACCTGCTCTGTACACAGTGGCTGAGTGGCAGGGGATCCTGACACTAGCTGAGCTGGATGGGCAATGCCACCTCCTAGGCAGGTGTTTGTAGCTACCTTTAGGGACCTCTAGGAAAGATCTGAGAACAGGTTTGCAGAATGGTCCCAGGAAGATGGGGAAAGAAGGGGATCTGTAGCGGGGTGAGTGGTATACACCTTTAATCCCAGCTATTCAGGAGGTTGAGACAGAAGGATCACAAGTTCCAGGTCAGCCACTGAATGAGACTCAAAATAAAAAAAATCAAAAAGGATTGGGGATGTAACTCAGGGACAGAGCTCCCCGCAAAAAGCTCTCTTTGCATAATACTAACACACCCACCAAGAGAAAAGGGTCAGAGGATACAAGAACTGGAAGTGGGACCCCAAGTGCCTTCATCACAGCCAAGCACTAGGCAATAAGCCCACCTGCTTCCAAGTCCCCAGCAGAGGGACCAGCTCCTCCACCTAGTCACTGCATCACCTTGGGGTACAGCAAGCCTAGCTAGCAAGATGGGTTTGAGAAGAGAGTGCAGAAGGAACAAGACCCAGGGCAGGTCCCCCTGGCAGACTTGCCCAGAGCTACCAGAGGCCAGGGTCCAGCCTAGCACCGTCGGGTTGACATTAGGTTATCTGCCACATTTCCAACTGCTCGCTGCTCCCCTAGGAGTTGAGCCAGACAGTGACTCTGCATCCCATTTGTAATAGAGGAGTTATGCAAAAGGCTGAAGAATTAAAAACCAAGTCTATCACCCCAGAGATCCCTTTTAACTATGAAACAAGAAATAGGGGCAGAGGGGCTCTAATGCCCCTGCTGGTGCATATGTTCCAAGTTTTATGGGGTTTCATGAGGCAAAAATTATAATGTCAACTTTTCCACTTCCTTAGCATAAGTTGTTACTGATCTTGTTTTCAAGGAAAACACAGACGAAAATCCCAAACCAAAATTCAGTGAGGCACCACAAAGTGTGAAAACACACACACACACACTTTTAAAAATTTTAGCCAGGATATGAAGGAAAGCTGGAATGCAGACGGTAACAAACGAGTGCTACCAATGAAATACGTAACCACTTCTCAAAAGGACAAAAGGGAGCTGTCCTAAGTTCAGCTGGCTTGACTACATGTGGTAGGCTTTAAAAAAAATTTTTTTTACTTGAAATAGGGTTGAACAAATTATGTAAAAATATTGTAGATAATAAGAGTGAGATGTTCTTATTATGTAGGAAGAAAATTTTTAAAATAAGGAAAGCAGAAAGTTTAAGTGAATCCCATGGAGTAAGATGGGGTCAGGAATCAGACCCAGGCTCTTTTTTAGGGTATAGAAACAGGGCAGTGTGTTCACATGCATGGGTTGGGGTGTGTGTGTGAATGTGTATGTACGTGCATGTGCACACGCACACACAGGGGAGGCCTACAAACTGGGATACCAGTATCAACAAGCACGCTAGTATCCTCGTCTTTATTTCTCTATCATTCTCCAAATAAAGAAACCAGGGCTCTTTGGATTAGTGATTGGTTGCAGGTCTGGGGCAAGGAGCATTCAAAGAGGTGAGCCTGCAGCATCTCAAGATGCTCCAGAAAGCAATAAAAGATAGGGGAGGGGGACAGAAAAGGAAAGGAAGGGGGAAAGGATAGAGCCACAACAAGGCCAAAGGCCCAACCTGAAAGAGCTCTTATCAGTAATAACCAGTGGGTGTGGAGCGGGTTGAACTGCGTCCCCCAAAAGACATGTTGACATTGAATTCCCAGCATCTTAAATGTGACCCTATTTGGAAATAGGGTCTTTGTAAATGTAATCAAGACGGAGTCACATTGGATTACTGTGGGCCCTGAATCCAATGACTTGTGGCCTTATAAGGAGGGGAAAGGACGGAGACACACACACAGGGAAGAAGGCCATATGAAGACAGAGATCATGAGGCAAAGCAGCTGCCAACCTAGAAAGGCCAAGAGCCACCACCCGCCACTGACCCCAGAAGTTAGGCAGGAGGTGTGGGCCTGATTCTCCCATGGAGCTTTAGGACTCAACTCTGCGTACAACTGGATTTCGGACTATAGCCTCCTGAACCGTGAAAGAATAAACCTATGTTGTTTTAGTTCACCCAGATTTTAGTCATTATTGGGAGTCCTAGGAAACTAATACATATGGTAAAATTACCAGATGACATTTTAAGCACAAATAAAGTGTGCATCTAATTCCAAAGTATCTCCTCGCAAACATTTATTCATTACAAGGGAAAAAATGGTAACTTTACCAGAGTGACACTTGCTGGACACCACTTCAACCCCATGATCAAAGTGGACATCACTAGGTCATCACACAGCTTTATCATGTCCCCTTAAGATGACACAATGGGAAGCATATGTCACCCATGTGTTATCCTTTCTCTAATATAAAACCTCTATCTAACTATGAGAAACAGCTGGAATAGCTAAGTTTCAGGCATTCTACAAAAGAACTCCAGGAAGTACAAAGTCAAAATCATGAAACACAAGATCAACCTGGAGGACAATCACAGGGACAGGAGACTGAGACCCATCAATGCAACACAATGGGGGACCCTGGAATAGAAAAGGAATATTGGTGGGAAAACTGGTGAGAGCCAAATAAGGTGTTGTTTAATTCTTTGGAACAATGCTCATTTCTTAGTTCTGATCATTGTTGTCTGGTCATATACAACGTTAACATACAGGGTAACAGAGTGAAGGCTATACATGAACTCTATTTCTTTTCTTAATTCTTCTCTATGTCCAAAAGCATACCCAAATTTAAAAAATAATTCTAGAGGGGGTAGAGGTACAACAAGAGGTAAAATCTAACAAGGAACCTCAGTCAAATGATCACTTAAATTTTCAAGACCTAAAAAATTGGGTCCCGTAAAAGTAAGCTCAATAAATTACACTACCTCGACTGTATCTTCAGTGTACAAGGTACCCAACCATTGGATCATTCAGAACAACACATTGTTTAATGTTTTTATTTTTAACTCTGCTTTGGTAGTACAAAAGTTGCAAAAGTACAAACCAGACAGTTAAAAATACATTTGACACTCAAAAACAGTGAAAAAATTTCCTTTACAAATGTTTACATCAAGTTGGTGGCCAACTCATTTTTTACACCAAGAAGCTGTCCATCATTAGTGTTTTGGATAGTAAGTTTAATGTGGATCCCAAACCTTCTAGAGAAGGAGGAAAAAAACACAAGACCTGTAAACATCGGTTGCTTTGGGAACACTTAAGAATTCTCATCAGAGAATATAAACCAGAAAAAAGCTTATGTGTTGAAAATATTGAATGCTTAACTTTTGGCATATCTGGAAGCCAGTCAGACAAAAACTGCTCAAGTATTAGAAAATATTTAAAATGTACCCTTGGTATAAATACAATCTTAAATATTTCTGAGTATTCTCTTGCCTATGGTATTGCTATAAAAAAAAGTGCTCCAACTTGAATAAAATTAAAACATCATTAAGCTGAAGAATATCTTACACTTATCCCTCACCATTCAGAGGGCATATTTTTAAAGCAAAAATATCATGCTTTATTTTTATGTAAATCTATTGGCCTAAACCCCATATATATTATTTACACTAACACACACCCCTAAAATTTCTAGACTAGTACTTGATGGACCCAGTGAATTTGCATAATGACTTCTGTCCTATGTATATGAATGTACACACATATTTCATTTATTAGTTGTTAGTAAGAATTCACATGAAATTAAATCTACCATCATTTTCAAGGTTAAAAATATTTAGTTTAATGCCAGAAACAGAATCAAATAAGTATATATTCAGTAATACTTGGAAGTATATTTTTACAGAAATAATTTTTGGGAGCCAAATGAGAAATGTGCTTTTTCTCTTTGAAATAAAAGAAGTACTGAAGGCACTCACTCACCAACACTGATGTGGACGGAGAGAGGAAGGTGGGAGAGACATGTACCTCACCTAATCACAGATCTACCAAAAATACTAACCTGGCCTCTATGTTCTCAGTTGCTCCTTAAAATGTAAAGTTGGAGGGAGAGGGAGGGAGGGAGAGGGAGAGGGAGAGAGGAAGGAAGGGAGAGAGAGAGACAGAGTGAGTGAGTGTGTGTTTGTGTGTTTCCCAGGCCACTAAGAGTCTTAAATACCGAGCATTAGTTATGAGATTGGAAGCAGGAATACAAGGACAGGCAGGCAGAAGTTCACACAGGTCCAGCTTATATGAGAAGTGGGTTGTTTTGTTTTGGCCGCAAGTTGGTCAAAACAAGGATTTTTATTTATTTATTCGTACTGGGGATTGAACCCAGGGGTACTTAACCATTGAAACATATCCCAGCCCTTTTTACCCCATTATTTTTTATTTTGAGACAGGGTCTTGCTAAGTCGCTGAGGCTGGTCTCAAACTTGTGATCCTCCTGTCTCCACCCCCTGAGTCTCTGGAATTACTGGCATGTGCCACCATGCCCGGTTTGAAATAAGGATTTGTGAGTGTGTCTGTGTGTGCCTTTAAATTATTTTCCCCCATTATTAAGTGGATTAAATAAATGAGAATTGCTTAGTTCAAGTTAAAAAAAAAAAAAAAAAAACCCTCTTGACATTAGATAAGTGACTGCTATGGTTTAAATGAGGTGTCCCCCAAAAGCTAGTGTGAAACAATACAAGGAAGTGTATAGGTAAAATGATGGGGTTTTGAGCCTTAACCTAATTAGTGCATTAAATCCACTTGAACGGATTAACTGGATGGCCTTTGCAGGCAGGTAGGGTGTGGCTGAAAGAGTTAGGTCACTGGAGGCATGCCTTGGTGTTTATATTTTGTCCCTGGTGAGCAAGAGCTCTCTCTTTCTCTGCTTCCTGGTGCCAAGTCCTGAGCTGCTTTTCTCTGTCACACTCTTTCTGCCATGATGCTCTGCCTTATCTCAGGCCAGAGCAATGGAGCTGGCTGCCTATGGATTGAGACCTCTGAAATCATGAGTGCCAAGTAAACTTTTTCTTCTCTAAAATTGTTTTTATCAGTTCTTTCGATCACAGCAGTGAAGAAAATAATCAAAACAAAACTGACTAAAACAGTGACCTGGGAGTGGCAAGGTGGGCAGAGTTAATGCTGAATTCTTGGACTAGGAAGCCAAGGTCTAGCATCTGGTCCCACTGGACTCCCATCTCTTGGAGGATCATTTTCTCAGTACTAGATTAGATTATTTCCAAGGACCTTTTGTCACTCAAGTTTCTTCGTTTGTAACAGTCTGGCTAGGAAATCTAAAGTGTGAGACAATGCAAAGAAGGTTAGAGGTGAAATGATTGGAGATTTTCTTGCAATCAGTATCAAAAGGGGATGGTAAACTTTGGGGGGATGGAAAGGGAAACACACATATACACAGAGCATGAGCTCAGACTATACAGGACTAATTCCACAGTATGTCACATAATGATCCTAAGGGGAAACAGTGTGTACCCCAAGCCCAGGGATAAACAACTGGGACAGATGGTGGCTGGGGGCTGCTGACAAGATTTTAAAAATGAGCTCTTTCCCTCCCTGAAAATGTAATACATTTTTTCAAGACACTTTTTAAACCAAAACTTGTCTCAAAGGAAACTGAATTCTGTTTCTAGCACAGTAACAATATTCCCTTTGAGGCTGTATCCACACGCCGGCTGACTTCATGATAGAAATTGTATAAAATATATAAAAATATTCCTTAGGCGACTTCATATCTTGTAAATTTTCAGTCTCTTAGAACTCTTCAAATAAAGTCACTGCTGCAAGAGAAAATAAAGAAGGAAAGCTTTAACAAGAGGTAAACATAACACATCTTGATCTGATAATTCAAATAACTGAATATTTAAACACACAAAAGATCTGTAACCCATGCTCCGTCCTCATGCTCCATCCTTTACCCATTTATACATGGTATCTAGAACCCAGTCTAAGGAAATTAAGTACTACAATTCCAAAAAGAACCTCATTTTCAAGGTCTGTGAAACCAAAAGATGGAGAATGAGAACCCCCGCAGCATGGAGCATCAATCTGTTTTACAAATGCTTCTCAGGTGGCAGGTGGGCTCCTTGTCCCCGTGAGTCGTTCCTGTATCTATCATTCATTCTCCAGGGGAACACGTTCTTCACCTCCTTCACCACACTCTCAGGTGATGAGTGCAGAATGAAAATCCTCATTCACATGGAACCTTGTATGCATCCGGTAGGGCGTCTTTCTGAAGCCACACCAAATGGAGTGAACCCTGGTCTCTACTGGGCTCAGGGCAGCTCAACTAGGATTCCATCAGACAAAGAGAACACAATCATGGAATGCTTGATCTTTGGTCTTTGTTGCCTTTGCGGGTATATGTCTGTTTTTGCCATGTGGGGATAGAAACCAGGGCTCACACACGCCAAACCAGTCTCCACTACTGAGCTATACTCGGATCCCTTAGGTCTTCATTGCACTTGAGGGTTCTGGTTGTATTTTTAAGTCTTTCCAACAACTGCCTTTGTTATTACAAATGAAGCCCCATATTTATAAGTTTTCTACTTTCCAAAAGACTTTTTACAAATACCTCATCACTGACAGACTTGTTCCCTTTGCTTTCTTGAAGACTGAGTTAACCCAGGATGGGACTAAAATTATAAAAGCCGCCAGTGCACAAGGAACCACACACACACACCATGCAGGTGAGCCAGACAAGGTTAAGGGACAGAACATCCTCCAGTTTGCCAAAACTTAGTAAGTACTAATCAAAAGCGGAGATGCAACAGTCTGAAGAAATATGAATAACAAAAATCAGTAGAGGTGCCTTACTTTAAGGACATATTATTTATTTTACAGCTCACCTTTCAAGACATATACTCTAATATCATCCTATATCCTTTTCTGTCATTCATAATGATTTACAATGGTTATGAGAGAGGAGAAAAAAGGGAAGAGATATTAATAATTAAAATTGATTTCCCAAATGAGAGGAGTTAGGTAAGAGACTGTGTTATCTCCTTAGCTAAAAAAGGAAATGAAACCCTGTTCCTTAAAGTGACATGAATCAAATTTAAATTATAATGAAATAAGTCATTCTCTGCACTGCATTGCCACTACTAGCAGGGCTGAGCCACACATTGGTCTATAAAGCTGACCAAAGTCCAGTCAGAGGCTACTTTTAGGAAGGAGTCAATAAAGAAGAAATAATCCAGCACGGAAAAAGCCAGAAGGGCCAGCAATGAAAAAATACATAAATGGTACTAGAAAAAAAGAAAAAGAAAAGGCAAAACACGTTAAGATTTTCCAGAAAAACTTAAACTAGGCCATTATCTAAAAAACAGTTATTCCACTATTTTTATGTCTCCTCTTTATATGCTTCTTAGACCTAGATATTTTTGTATCAAGGAAAATAACTGAGTCAAGGGCACAGGATGTCAGGCCTGGTGTGCAATGTTCCACTGCACTGACAGATTTCACTCCAACCTAGGAGAACTTCAAATTGAGAGTGTTTTGCAACAGATTCAACCAAGCTTAAGGAGTCAAAAGCAAGACCACAGGAAGGGCTAACAATGAGGAATCTGGCCTAGAAGCCTGGATTCAAGTACAGACTCCCATTTCTAACTGTTAAACCTGTGCCATCCCTGTAGCCTGCTCTTGTAGGGTTGCTGGGGGCTTTATGTAAGATGGTGTATGTACAATGCTTTATATGGGGCCAAGCATTCAGAATACTCCCAGAGTAGCTATTAGGACCAAAATCCAATTCTCTGCTCTAAACAATCACATTAGCTTTCTTCAACAGCTGTCTTCTGCAGCTGATTAAGACTATGCTGCGCAAGTATCTTTGAGAGAATAATTAAAAGATATATGCTGCTTCAAGCCCTTACTACTAATATCAGAAACTAAGCAGAAATAGGTAAATCAATCTTTTTAAAATTCTTGCAATTCTGGTCTCTCCCTCTAAACACACAAATCCTAAAAAGCAGCACTTTAGTGGCATGATGCTATGAATATTCAGGAAAATATCTTATAATGATGATCTACAGGGAAAGAAGACACCACATGCTCTATGACTTGTAAATTTCTAACTGTGGCCTTATTTCTGGTAGTGCAATGAGATGCCTAAAAATTACAGGCTGTGTTACAGTACATTTTCACATTGCTAAATTCCTTCTTATTTCATTCCACAGTCGTGAATACATTCTCGATGATGAACAAATACCTACTTTGAAATCGTAGTAATTCTTTACACTATGCACCAATAAAAGTGTTGGGAAATTTGGTAGTTACAGTTTTACACAGAATGCTCAAGTTGGAAGAAATTTAGTAAAACTTCCTTATACTGAAAACACAATTCAAAACTCCCAAGTGTAACCACTTCCCTCCTGAAACAAGGCTGATGGACAAAACTTAAGACTTTCACTACCAAAGACTTATCTGGATCAAAGGAAGACTATCTTTTTCATTAAAGTTCATTGTTTACTGCATCATCTTAATTGTAAAGATGAAGCCACAGTTTTATCATTGTTAGTTTCCACAGAAGCTTCAGTGTTAGGATTTATGTGTGCCTTGTTAAAAATGACCTTCTAGTAAAAAGGATCTGGTCCCTTTAAAAATTAGAAAAATGTTTCAAGAAACTAGAAACCTGTGCAAATTAGTGGATACTGTGTGCCAGACCACAAAGGGCAGGGTGTTAAGGAATGAAAACATTTTCTGATTAATAACAACAGCACTGACATTTGCAGTCCTTCTAAGTGCCAGGTACTGGCAGGCTAAGTAATCCAGGTTCTTTAACTCAAACTTTCCAATGACTCTATGAGTCAGTGACAATTCCCATTTTCACAGGAGAACACTGAGGCTACAGATTCTATTACTTGTCCAAGACCATACAAATTCCGAGAGGAAAGCTGGGAGTCTGCTCCAGGTGGTCAGACCTGGAAGGTAACATGGGCATGCTCACACTGCACTGCCATCTGATCACTAGGGCGACATCCAGGCATCACTGATCTGGTACCCTCACTTCTCTGCTCCCCACCTACATGGGAGGAGGGCAAAAGGAGGAAAATGCAGAAGCCAGAAACACTGGTGGGCCCTTCCAGGGAAAGTCATTATGGTCATGGGAACAGTTAAATGATGCCAAAAGCCTATATGGTAAAAGACACCCAGTCCCAAAGAAGATCAAAAGTGCATCTGTAGGACTGGGGTATGGTTCAGTGGTAGAGCTCTTATCTAGCATGCTAGAGCTCTGGTTCCATAAAAGAGAGAGAGAGACAGAGAGAGACAGACAGAGACAGAGACAGACAGAGACAGAGACAGGAAGAAAGTGCACCTATAGGACACTGAATTCTGAAAACATTGAAAGGCACAGGCCACAGGCACACACAACTGGAATAATAATTTTCTAGAACACTTTTAAATAAAATAAATGGGAAAGTTGTTTATAGAAACAGAATTATAAAGATTATGAGATCAAAATTCACACTGAAGTCCTGGGGCTACATCTATGTGATCATTTACTGATAATCTGTGATTTCTGTTGGTAATTTAAAGGCTCAAAACTCTTAGTGAGAAGATTTTCTTGTACTAGGTTCTCCTGAATACTGTGTGGTCACATGCCCACAGATAGCAATTACCACAGACACAAACGACACTAGCACCTTGTAGTAGCCCTACCTACATAGGGTGGCATCTTGGCAGGTGCAGATTAATGGGAATGCATCAGAGTGTACTTAGGGGTTTATAGTGCTTTAAATCTTGCTCTGGTATAAATTGTGTGTTAAATCCTATAAATTAATATTCACACCTTGCTATTTTACCTTTTTACTTTTTTTATTTTTTGATAGTGCTGGGGATATAGCACCCAGGGCCTCCCTTGCCCATTCTAGATAAGGGCTCAACCACTGAGCTACACCCCAGCCCTTATGCAGTCTATTTACCTCAGAGTGTCTCAGAATGATCAGAACTTGCTTTAGACTTGGCTTAAATATTAATGAAAATTGCAAATTCCTTGGATCACACCCCAAACATACTAAATCAGAATTCACGGGGCTAGAGCCAAGGAATTTGCTTTCTTACAAGGTGCCCAGGTGACGTTAACACACATATAAAGGTTTAAGCCATGAGGTCAAACCCATTACTAACATTTGTCAACTGATTAATAACTGTAAGAATTTAAGCTGCTTCAAAAATTTTGCAAACATAACACTACATAGTAAGCTTAAAATTATATATATATATATATATATATACACACCATATATGTGTGTGTGTGTATGTATATATATATATATATATATATACATACATACATACATATATATGTTGTGTATATATACACAAACACACAAAAGCAATGGGGGAGAAAACATAGAACCATTTAGGACTGAAATGTAAACTAAAAATATCATCTCAGTTTGAGTTATAAAATTCTTGAATTACTGAATCATTTTTAACTTATTTCAAGGCAGATTGGAACTAGAATTTGGCTAATCTGCCCAGATCTTCCTTTTCTTTCTTTCATTTTTTTTGGGGGGGAGGGGGCAGGGTGCTGGGGATCAAACCCAGGGCCTCACAAGGCATGCTTAGAGCATGCTGTGTTGCTAAGCTACCCGCCCCCCATGCCCGCAGCCCCTACAGGCCTTTTAATGACCAGAGGAACACCCTATTATCACATCACACCTGTTAAAGAGTCACTGAGAGCCAACTATGTAAAGGGTGCCACCTGAAGGCAGGGCAAAAGATGAGAATCACAGCCAAGCCCTCAAGGAGCTCAACTCTTGTAGGGAAGAAATTTAAATGATCAGCTTCAATCCAAGAAAAAATAAGATGTGGTGTTTCAAGTCTTAAACAAAACTGGGATAGTTTATAATAGCTTTTTCTCATCTATAACACTTATTCTGTATTTGTACACATAGCTCTATTTCAATCTTTGACATTTGAAAGCTGTTACTTAGTAATATATAATCCATTTAATAATCCCCATTGACGGATAGTTAAGTTGTTTTCAGTTACCTGCTACTATATACAAAGCTGAAGAGAAGAACAACTTTGAACATTATCTTTGCATTCCCGAATATCTGTGCTTGTAACCACTTGGGCAAAGAGTACATATTTACATTCTTGACATTTCCACATTACCACCTATCCATTTCCCTTCACCTCTTAACCAGGGTGACAAGGTATACCAGCTTCCCCTGGGAGGTCTTGGTTTATGTGCTTACTCAGAGCATTCCCTTTTATTCCCAGCAGGGTCTCATTTTGGATGTGAGCTACAAGGTTAGGCTGATGTTGACATTCATCTTTGTTAAGAGAAAAACAGTGATCTCTATTTTCATTGTATTTATTTCATTATTAGGTAGGGCATTTTTCATGTTTACTGACCATTGCATCTTCCACAAGTTGCCACACTCCGATCCCAATTTAGGGGAGAGGTTTTAATAATTAAAATCTTAACTTTTTAATATCAATGGCAAACTACTTTTTATGCATGTTGGTAGATATTTTTTTCCATTCAAAATGAAAACAGCTCTTCTAAGTAACATAGAAATGTACTACTCTTGCAAATTATATTGCCTTCTTTATTGAATAATGCCCATGAGAAATTGTGCACTCATTCCTTGCAGTTTTGAATCTTCTGACACTAGGATTAGATCTTACTGAGAAGTCTGAAGATTGCCCTTTACTGTGTTATATACTCATAGCAATTCAAATGTATCATATATTTTACTAATGATTTTCCCAAGTGACAATAACTGAACACTTGTGATTTAGCAGCCCTTGGGATGGTAAGTTTCAAAATGCCATATTTCAAGTAAAATGTAATTGAAATCAAAATGACACTGTAGTAGAAAAAAAAGGATTCAACTGGCAACTATTTGAATGGAATTCAGCAGTTCCCTAGGAGTGTCAGCATACCTCTGGTACAACATCTCCACTAAGCAACAGAGGAATGGCATTACCATGAATAGTACTACCTTTATTAAATAGGGAAAATAAAACAAGTCAGACACAGCCTCTCTGTTTGGCTTGTGGGCTAGAGTTCAGCTGATTTGCCTTCAATAATCCTCCATCTGAGAATGAAAAAACAATCCTATTACTACCTTAACAGGTTATGTCTAATCCGGCCTCTCTGAGGTTCAAGAGAGTCAAGAAATAGAAAAAACATAATTCTTATTTACTAAGTGTTTACTAACTTACTTAATATAGTACAGGTTGAATATTCCTTATCTAGAATTCTTGGGAACAAATGTTTCAAATTTCAGTTTTTCAGATTTGAGAATATTTACATGGACTTTACTGGTAGAGCATCCCTAATTTGAAAATTCAACATCTAAAATGGTCCAAAATCGGAGAGTTTTTAAGCACCATGGCTCTCAAAAGTTTAAGATTTTAGAGCATTTCAGATTTTCAGATAACATCTAACAATTACCTATTCAGAACTTATTTAGTGCCAAGGAACAACATCCTGATGAAGCAGAGATATTTTTACTGTCCCCACTTAGATGGAAAAGCTGATGCATCAGACAGTTAGTAATTTCTCCAAGATTACACAGCTAAGAAGAGACAGACCAGATCTTGAGCATAAGAAGTTTGATTCCAGAACGTACACTGCAAAGCTGTATTATACTGTGTCCTGTTACTTATGAAATATAGGCACTATTTTTCACTTAAGCTATTTATGTTAGTAGAGCTGAAAGTATCAAGGTACAAATTAAGAAAAATAAAAATCGTGATTATAACTATCAATTTCAGCTTCTTTCTAATTATAAGAAATACAGTCTATGAAACCATTTCATTTTCTGCTTCCATTGAGCCCTTTCAGTTCTGTCTTATGTCCTCCAAAGTCTCCATGAGTCTTCAATGCTGCAGAGATTTTACGATAAAAATAGCAGATGTCACAGACCCCCTTTTGTAAGTCTTGTAAAAGGGCTGACAGGGCCAGCAAGGCAGAACAGATCAACTGAGGGTCAATTCCTGGTCAACAACAGGGAGAGGGCCTGGAATAGGCCCCTGCCTGAGAGGAGATGGCAGACTTGGTTGACAGTTTCAAATAGAACGAAACAAAAATCTCTGATCCCCAAGGTTCTCTAAATACTGCATATGTGTGTGTGTGTGTGTGTGTGTGTGTGTGTGTGTTTTGGTATATTCTGTGCACAGAGCAAAGCTGTGGAAGAAAAACCTTAAAAAAAAAAAAAAAGAACTCATTGATAACAGTGAAGTATGCTTCTAGGTCCACCCCAAACTCCCAAAACTCCCAGAGGATGGCCATAAAGGTACTGGAGCTAGTCGGGTGTGGTGGCACATGCCTGTAATTCCAGCGGCTTGAAAGGCTGAAGCAGGAGGATCTCGAGTTCAAAGCCAGCCTCAGCAAAAACGAGGTGCTAAGCAACTTAGTGAGACTCTGTCTCTAAATAAAATATAAGAAAATAGGGCTGGGGATGTGTCTCAGTGGTAGAGTGCCCTTGAGTTCAATGCCTGGTACCGCCCCCCAAAAAACATACTGGAGCTATTTCCAAAAATAAAGGACAAATAAGGCAGTTAACATTTTAAATGTGTCCTCAGTCATGCATGAGTACAATAAAAACAACAGGCCAAGGCAACCCCTGAACCACAGGGCTATCAGCTTCCATAAAAAGCGAGGCACCACAAGCATCTAAGCTCTCATGTGTGGAGGGCAGGGGGGACTTTGCACACAGATGTGTTGCATAAGCATGTGTATATACAGCATACTCTGAAAGGACATGGAGGATGCCGATAACCATGGTTCCCCTTGTGAAGGGAACGTAGAGATGAATTGGGGGTTAGGAGGGCAGGTAGGTAAAGACACTTTGGATTTTAAGATTTATTTTTCATCCTGCAGCCCTTCATGATATTGGACTACTTTCTCATAAGCATGTCTTATATTTCAATTTAAAAAAAGATTCCATTTTGAGCCGGATGTGGAGGCACATGCCTGTAATCCCAGCAACTCAAAAGGCTGAGGCAGGAGTTCAAGGTCAGTATCAGCAACTTATCAGGCACTTAGCAATTCAGTGAGATCCTGTTTCTAAATGAAATATTTTAAAAAAGAGTTGGGGTTGCAGCTCAGTGGTTAAGCACCCCTTGGTTCAATCCCCAGTACCTAAAAAAAAGATTCCATTTCCAACACTTGTAGCATTCAATGCATTGGAAACAGTGAAGTTACTGAACCTTGAGGAAGCCCAAGCACAAACTCTGTAATTATATATCAGCATGACCTTGAATAATATGAAACCTCCTAGAGGTTAGTCTAACTCTGAAACTAGGGAAACAAGGGAGAAAAGCCTACTATAAAACTACAAGAGAAGCCTGAGAGAGCTTGGCTTCTGTCCATCTCCATCTTACACAATGCTGGATCCTTATGGCCTAGCAAAGTGCCTGGCACATAATAGGATCTCAATACATGTTTTAAAGATGTAACAGTACTTTAATTGAACTGAACTAGCAATCACAGCTCTAAAAATCTATGACCTTGGTCTATCTGGGAGAAGACTGGTTTATAAACCTGCCCCTGATCCAGGCAGAACTTTAAAAGCCAAATGACATCAGATGATCCCACAAGCCACCAAAGCAGCCCTCCCATGCTGAGTTCTGGCGAGACTGTGAACCACCGGGCTACATGGGTTTACTCCTTGCCAGGAAAAGCAAATCTCCCTCCCATTCCATAGCTATTGAGCATGTTGGCTCCAAAATGTGAATTTTTCCCATCATTACCCAGTGCTAGGATTTGGGAAAAGTTACTCTGAGCCTACTTAAATGTAAATGGAGATGTTATTATCCACAATGCCTAAAATAAGTTTTAAGTTTCGGTCCCTCACTCAGCTTTTCAGTTCTGATCAGCTCTACTGCCTTTTCTTCATATAGCAGGTCCTGGAGAGATGTTAGCCTCCTCCCCTCCACACTGAAGACAGACTCCATGCATGGGCCTTCACTCAGGAGCATGACAAGCATCACACAGAGTACTACGATCCCTTGAGAAATGTGATGAGCGATTGATCCAGCCAGGTGGCCTCATCCAGGCCTATTTTAGCTGATGTTTCTTTTTTATAAATGTATATTCCATTGCCCCTGAGTCAAATTAAAAAGACTTCCATTAAATCTGGGATCCTTTTACTTACTAAATATGTGTCTTCCCTGAAAAAAAAAAAATTATATATATATCTCACTCAGGAGAAAAAAATAAACCAGCTAGTGGTACCTGACATTTCCCACCATTACCTCCTTCCCTGGACAGTTAAAAAATGAAAAGCAATTCAGAGAAGTGCAAATAAAGCAGCAAATGCTCAAGGGAGGCCCCAAGGAGGCTCCATGACAGTCACGGTCACTGAGCTCAAAGGAAGGAGGAGAAGAAGAAAAGAGGACGGCAGAAGTTCAGGAGAAGACACTTTTGATCAACCACCAAAGCTCAGGAGGTTCTGGTAAAGAGCAGACTTTTATCCAAGGGCAGAGCACCAGCACAGCAGCCACAGCCAAGCAGAGAACTTCAGCCCATGCTACATCTTCACTCACCAACTCCCGTCTTTAAAACAAAGCACACAAGTCTGCAAAACTTTCCAATCCGTCCTGCTCCTACTTTTGATTCCACCTCTTATAAGAGGGGAATAGTTATCTAAGGCCTCTGTAACACAAATGCAAAAATGGTGCACATTCTTATGGGATTTGCCAGGTATTATCTATCCCTAAGATGTCCTGAGAATCCAAGCTTAATGTTAAGAAGGGATCCACAGTCCCAAAAGTTGATGTATGAGAAGCAGACTCATAAATAGATAGAACCACCAAGAACGGCATGAGGATTTTATAGTAGTAAATATTTAGTAGGTACTAACTGTGCCAAGGATTGATTTTAAAAACTATATGCATAGTTTTAAAAATGAGGACACCGAGGCTGAAAAGCATTAGTTAGACAAGGCTGGGAGTGTGGCTCAGTGGTAGAGCACTTGATTAGTATGCACAAGGCCCTGCATTAGATCCCTAGTGCCACAAAATGAAGAGAAAAAAAAAGAACAAAAACCTTTCCCAAATAAAAGTGTCTTCATAGCAAAGTAAACAATCAGTAGAGTGAAGAGACAATATACAAATGTTAGAAAATATGTGCAAAATGTATCTGACAAGCAGTGAACATCCAGGACTTGTAAGAAACTCAACTCAATACCAAAAAAAAAAAAAAAACAAAAACAAAAACAAAAACGTTAGAAAGAAAGAAACCAAACCCCAAAAATACAACTTTAAAATGTGCCAAATATTTTTAAAAATTAATTAAAAAAATAAAAAATTTAAAATGGTAATGTAAACTTATCAAAGGACTTCTTAATAAGCTAGAATCATAAAATGGAAAAAGGAACACATCCTTGGGAAACACGCAATATAGAATGCTTACTACAGTATCATTTTTAAAAAGCAAAAGACCAGTGACAATGAAGACAAGGCAGTGGCATTTGGAGACTGAAAGCAATTCGATTTATTTAACTTTGAAGAACAAAAGCTTATTCTTCTAAGAAGAAATCAAAACACATTTTCTGTGGAAAAAAAGAAACCATTTTAACCGCATTGCCAAAATAAATCAGGCAGAGTATAAGTTAGATCTAGCCACAGAAAAGAACTCAGGCCAAATAGGCAGGGTGAGAAGAATAAGGGGGAGGAGAGGACAAACAACAGATTTTGTTTTTAAAAGAGCAAAGGAAAGATGGGGAGAGAGAAATCCTGCCCCAATGTTGACACAGTTCCATTTAGAACACAGCCATTCCTTGGGATCCATGGGGGAACTGGTCCCAGGACCCCAAAGATACCAAAATCTATGGATGCTCAAGGGCCTGACATCAAATGGTACATTATTTGCATGTAACCTACGTGGGTCCTCCTGTAAACTTTAAATGATCTCTAGATTACTTGTAATACCAAATGCAATGTAAATGCTACGTAAATAGTTGTTATACCATATGGTTTAGAGAATGATGACAAAGAAGTGTGTATGTGTTTGGAATAGATTCAATTAGAAGAAAAAATATCTGGATCCACACTTAGTTGAACCTATGGATGTGGAATCTACAGATACCTGGGACCAACTGTACTCAGTTCAGTTTCCATTAAAACCACCTAAAAAGGGGGAAAAAGGAAGGAAGGAAGGAAGGAAGGGAGGGAGGGAGGGAGGGGAAAACTTACCAATGGGTGGATCTACATTTGCATTTGAATATTTGGACCTATTCTACAGTCAAAGCATTCCAGGAAAATAGCTTAGATAAAATTCCACATTTGAACTAAACCTTCTTTCAGGAAAAAAATGCAACTATTATCCAATTATATAAAAGTCACATAACACCCCTTTCCTACTTTATTAGTTAAATTCTGGTACAAATCTGATTCAGCCTAAATTCAGAGATTTTGACCCAGTCAGAAAAATTTCAGGTTTCTCTAGTTGGAAAATCAAGTCAAATTAAACTTTCCAGTCACTCTTCCTTGGATAAGAAATATAAGAAAAATCTTAATAAATATATAATTTCTTTTAAATGTCAGTGAATATTCACTTTCTTCCTTTTTCAAAGTCCATACGTTATTGGGGTAGTCTCACAGGGTCACCCAGTAGGTTCCAACATGAACAGGGACCTGATTTTCCTGGACCCAGTTAAATGAAGTCTGTGACTCCTGAAACCAAGCTGACTGGGTTTGACTAAATTCTACCACTTACTGGTAACTCTAAATAAGTTGTTAAACCTCTGTGCTTATGACCTTCATTTGAGAAATTAACACACAGAATGGCCTTTCAAGACAAGCCATGTACTAAATTCCAAAAGCTGAGTTACAATTAATTTACTCCATGGATCATGGGCATTCATAAGATTATTCTCTCTGATTTTGAGCTTGAAAATTTCCATAATTAAATATTTTTAATTTCAAAGTTAATTACAGCAAGTTGGAGGCTCAGAGAATGCATTCTCATCTAGGCCTCTGCTGATTGGGATAGCACAAGAAGTGTGACTATCTTTTAAGGAGAGCCAGTTATAGTCTAAATACTCCCTTGGCATTTGCCTTAAATCCATGAATTTCTATCTTTATTTCACATTCAAGGAGAAAGGGGGTAAGGGCTGTTAGGTACAATTTTCAAACGGTAAAGTTCACATTGAATTCACCCATGTCTTCTGATCAAATGCAATATCCTGCTAGATGACAGTTGGCTTTGCAGAGAGTATCAAATTGTAAACCAGTTACATGCGGTCAGGACTTGAGATGATCAGATCAAGTTCCTGGAGTCAAATATAGATAGAATTTGGGCCAAGAAAGCCACCTGAGCAATCTTAATTCTTTTAACCTTCCCAAGCCTTAGCCAGAATCTACTTAGGACTAGGTCTAATGGGTCTTATAGTTCCTGCCTGAGACTGAGCCACATTCTCATAACCTGAGCTTCATCTCATAACCTGCCTAACCTGCCGTCCAGGTGATAACCTGTCACACACTGTCATCAAAACCCAGGCATTCTTTGCTGGTCCTTCCCTACCTTAGACTTGAATAGCCAGATGCTTCTCTTCCCAGAGAGGCAAGTTCTCCTTTAGTTTAATCAAAATACTTCTCTTAAGTTACCCTGGTCACTCAGTAATCCAAATCTAATACAGAGGTGCCACTTTCTTTGTTCAATAAGACTTTCTTTTATGCTGGAAATGTTCTACTTCTGTACTATTCAATAGGGGAGATTCTCGCCTGTGGCTATTGAACACCTGACATATGACTAGGGTAAACTCTTTTGATAAAAATTCATTTAAATTTCAATACCCATAGGTGACTGGTGGCTACCACATTAGACCATTGTTCTCAATCATCAGTGGAAACAGTCCCCTTAATGAGTATCCTCTGTGGATGGAAGGGTGGGTGTAATTGACTTTATGGTCAGAGACCCAGGTTCAAATCTTGACTTCTATTTCCAGCTATGTGACTTTCAATATGTAACTTATCCTTTCTGTACCTCAGTTTCCTCATCTGGAAAACTGGGATGATAATATGGACCCCCTTAGGAGATGTTTGTAGTGGAGACACGGGAGATATATACCAGCACAATGTTTAGAAGAATGGATACTGATTAACACTGGCTGCTATTATCATCCACTACATCATCCTGCTCCTGCCTGGCTCCCTTCCCAAGGTCACCAGAAACTGGCCCCAAGGCCAAAGACAGACTTTACTAAACTGTTTCTTTTCTTCAAATAAGGTCCCATTTGGCTCCTAATCTAGGGAAAGAGGGCAAATCTCCCCAAAGGCAAGCCTAAAAGAACAGCAGGAGAAAGCCAAAGCTGTCAGAGCCCCTTTGCCCCAGAGGATTCAGGAGCACAACTCTTTAATTACTTCCAGAACATCTACTCCTCTGAGCCTGGCAGATTATTGGAAAAACTTCAACCCAAATGCCACTGATCCCACCACCCACCAAAGGGAGCTAATTCACAGCACTCAGCAGTACTCACCAAGCACTGCCAGTGTGCCAAGCCTGGGCTTCCTGGTCAGTCCCCAGAAATCTCACTGCCACCCCTTGAGATAGCATCATTTCCATTTGCCAGTGAGGCAGAAACAGCTGCAGCTCCATGCCCAAATCCTGGGTTAGTGAACAGTGAACTGGGATCTGAAGCTGGCAGCCTGGTTCCAGGGCTCAGATGCAACTTTGCCTCTTCTCTGTTCCTTCAAGGCCAAGCCTCCTCCGCCCCACCTTCCCTCCCTCTGTACACTGTAAACACTCTGTCTTCAAGTTCAGATTCGGACAGCTCCTTGGATGCTTTGATAGCATGGCCGACCCCTTGCCCTTCACATATAATAAGCATAAAAAGGGAAAATGCAATTCAAGCCAGAACAGAAAGAAAAGAGTAAAAGGAAAGGTAAGCCAGGATCAAGTTATCACAGGGTTTGGTTTTGCGATTTTAAAGCCGTGCCTTCCAAAATTAAAACTGCCAAACCAAGAAGCATTCATTTTTGCCCTTTAATTTCTTCAAAATATTTGTTGGCAACAATTATAATGCTACTGAGGGCAATTCAGAGTAATGTTCCTACTGAGGGTACTGAGAGTAATATTCCTGTTGAGGGTATTTTCTTTGATGTGACATATCAAAGAAAATTGGTTTCCAATTCAAGGAAAAAGCATTGATCTGCTAACTCCAGCCTTTTTCAAAACACAGTTAACCTAAAAATGATGACAAGAATATGTATCATTTGGCCTGCATGGGTTTTTTTACAGGAAATTTTATAAGCCACAACATTTAAAAACCAGTGGTAATTTCACATTCTAAAGTCTGGATTTCACTTTTTGTTGAATTAAGAAGATACAGCAACATTAGGTCTAATGCAGGCCCTACCAATGACTGATGTGATTTCTGGTTTGCTACAGTCTCCACCACTCCATATTGCCTAGTATATAATCGTCTGTGCTCATTACTATGCAGGCCAAGTCCCTGGAGTTATCAAGTTTGCAGCCTTTTTACAAGAAGCTCTGGGCAGACAAGTAATCATACACAGGGTCCCTTCGCCTTACCACTTTCAGGAAAGGTTTCCCATTTCCTTGCCAAATGTCATTCCTATGTGACCACAAACTAAAGGGAGGCTCTCAGTACCATGCATCACCTTAACCCCAATGTCACTAAAACTACAGCTCACCTGTTACTCTGTGCCACTTCGCTCTCTCTTCACAGGTGTTATAGGCACCTCTCCATTGACGCTCTCCGTCCCACTAACAGACATCAAACTTCTCCGCTCCTTCTGGTTTGCCTTGTTTTCCACTTTTGTAACTCTAAACCTAGAAGCGAAAAGAGAAGAGCTGATGAGCTCTGAGTACAAATCATGAGTGAATCAAAAACCATCTATCTATCTAGGGCTGGGGCTGTAGCTCAGTGATAAAGTGCTTGCCTAGCAAGGGTGAGGCCCTGGGTTCGATTCCCAGCACCTCAAAAAAAAAAAGTCTATCTAGACAGGCATGGACATGTCTATACCCTCAGCAACTAGAGAGGTTCAGGCAGGAAGATCACAGGTTTGAGGCTGCCTTAGCATTTAGTGAGACCCTGCCACAAAATTTAAAAATTAAAATTAAACTGTCTACGGATGTAATCCCTAATATAGAAAGAAAAAAAGTCTACACAGAGGACCCCAAACAAACTCAACCAGAAGTTGGAACAGCAATGAGAAACATTCAATAAGAGGGGCATTCCCCAGCAGCAAATCCTGTAGTCCTCTGCCCAACTTTCCAGCTGATTCATTCAACCACATCATACACAACACTGATTATTTTATAGAGCATGCAAACTGCATTAAAACAGGTACTCAAGAATTAAACAGCCTCACAGTTATGGTTTCTGACAATGACATGAGCTTTATCATCAGCTTTTTTTAACCACAGAAGGCTAATAAAAGCACAACTGATTTAAAACTAAACTGACACAGGGCTGGGGTTGTGGCTCAGCAGTAGAGCATGCGCCTAGCATGTACGAGGCCCTGGGTCGGATCCTCAGCACCACTTAAAAATAAATAAATAAAAGTATTGTATCCAACTACAACTAAAAAATAAATATTAAAAAAAAACTAAACTGACATAGCCGTAATTGTCAGTAGATAACTATCTCACAAAAATATACACCTGTCAGTGCTATACACACACACACACACACACACACACACAGCCAAAAGAACCCTAATAATGCATTTTATCAGTATTAGCTGGTGTTGGGTTGAAGATTTATTTCTGTTTTTTAAAAACAAATTTGAGTTAATTTTCAATAAGGCCTAAAGAAAAAATTAAAGAAGTTGAAGAAGAGATTTTCATTAAAGGAGAAGTTAAAGTAATTAACTTAATTTGACTGTTTTTTAGAGCATTATCATTAAATCCCTAGTCTTTCAATGATAGCTTCTTTCTGGTTCTGGTTTTAATTTCCACAAAAACAATCTAAAATAAATTCTCCTTCTTTGTCCAAAATGTGTTCACCAACCATGAGGAGGAGGAAGACTCTAGGAAGTGAAAGAAAGAGCAGGGGAAAGTTATAAACACAAAGTTTATTCTGCCAAATGGGAAGACTCATAAGCAACATGTGTTGAAACACAGCCTGTGACCATTAAGAGCTCATAGTACCCAATATCCAAGAGAGCTGGGTTTGGGAAATTTCAAAAAGTCAAGTCAAACCTGAGTTGAAAATTTCAGCAGATTTTTTTTTTTAAGCAAACAAAATGGGCTTTGTCCAAACAAGCTCCATGTTCTCATTCATCTGCATTCATAAATTCCCATGACTCTGCCTCTTAATAAAACACTGTGGTCATGAGTTGTACTGTTTTGCTGTGGCAAACAGCCCTCGGTCTTCTCCTCTTGGCTTGTGCAACACATGCTGAAACTCAACTGAATAAAAATAAAAATAATAATAATGAAGATAGTCAACATGCTCAAAACTGTTATGAAACCTTTACCTGAGTCATCTCGTCTAGTCTTCACAGCAACCCTATGAGATGAGTGTGGCTGTCATTCTCACTTTAGAGGGGGACATGAGGCACAGGACCAGGTTAATAGTTTGTAAGCAGTGGTGCCAGGACTCAAGTGAAGCAATGGGCTTGGGCTATACTTCCCAGAGGTCTGTCATTTGAGAAAGAAGGATTACTACCAACTTTTGCTAAGATCTTCCCAACCTGACTCCCACATATAATCTTCACCTCTAGGCTCCAACTATCTTTGCAGTGTAAAGTTAGCAGTGCACTTCCTACCTGAGCCCAAACCGCAGAGATTGCAAAAATGCTTCATGTCAAGTCAGACTCATTTGTTCCTCAAACTGCAAGATCTTTGGATCACATATGGGTCACCAGTAAATGCTACTTTAAGACTGAGACCGCCAGGATGAAGAAAGAAGAAAGAAAAAAGAATGAAGCAATCATCACAATTCATATGGGTCTTATGTGGCAGATGCTTGACCTGATCTGTCTCCCTGGTACATGACTGTATAACATTTCCAGCTGCTTAGCAGCTAGGTGTAACCAAGTGATTTGTGGCCAGGGAATGTGAACCACAATGATATGCAGCACTCCCAGGCCTTTCTCACTAAATACCCCCAGGAACAATCCTCCATGACCTTTCTCCTGCTCACAGATCTGACACAGTCACGACGGAAGGGGCCTGGGACTCTGGACAACAAGTTGAAGAGCCACCTCCCCAATTGCCTGCTTTGGATTCCATATAGAAATGTCTACTCTGTATATAGTTGAGATTCTGAATTCCATCTGTTATAAAGTGAGTAATTAATTATTTAACTTAATTAATACATCTCCCATCTGATCTAGCAATAACTGCCTTTTAGGGTTCTTCTGCTATTGGAAACACAGAACTCAGACCAAAACACCTGTAAGCGTCCACAGATCTCATCTGAGCCAGGCTTAGGAGAACAGACTCCACATTTACAGATATATACAAATCTGTACCCAAATGCAACCATGTCCCGGACCCTCCAAAAGACACAAGGGACCGTACCTGCCAACAGAGAGGACAGTGACTTCCCCTTGGCGCCGTGGCCGGCTCTCTCTGGACTTGTTGGTGGGTTTTATGAAGTGCCATCGCTTGTGCCGACACCGCTGACACACATCTCTCTCCACAGCTCCACCCACTGTGTGTAGATGGTGGCCACAGACATGCTTCCCTGGAGTACCTCCTGGTGACAAGGGCCCAGGACTCACAGGTGGGCTCCCGGGGGTGCTGGGGGTCACTGGACTAAGGAAGGAAGGAAAAGGAGGAAATAGAACTGATTTAGCCAGCAAAAGTCATCTCTCCTCTATAATGTAAAAAAATGGTTAAATGAAAAAAAACACAACTTCCAATTGTCAAATGGACTTTGTGAATGTTAGGCAGCAGGCACTCAGGACCCTCGACCATGTAAGGACAACACATCTCTAACTATAATAACGTGATTTATCACTTCTAGAATGTAATTAACTGGCTAGAAATAAACCACTGCTTCTACTAATGATGCTCTGCTTGACTTTACAGCATTAGGCTTCTTTGTAAAACACGCATCTCCCACCTCATGCAGCCATACTAACTTCTCACACTAAGCCACATCTGCCTGGAACTCGGCTAAGAGATGCCTGGATCATACATGCCCTGGAGAAGAGAAAAACTTCAATTCCAATTGAATTTTCAGATGACTTAATCTAGACTATTAAATCCAATAGACTACTGCATCAAAGGAAGAAAGCTTTTAGGTCAAGGTATGAAAAAGTAATGCCTCAAACAGGTGTTTGGTGGTGACGATAAGTCATAAAAATAGCTAACACTTCGTATTCTAAGAATTTTTTATATAATTCAATTAATCTTTATAAAACCTTACAATGTATGTATTATTAATTTCCTTGTCTTAAAAATGAGGCCACTGAGGCTCAGAGAAACTAAGTAACTGGCCTGACGTCATACAGCAGATAAGTGTGGATCTGAAGAGAAAGTCAAATTTTAGAAACCACACTCTTACCCACCATGCTATATATTGTGCTTCAGAAACAGTGGAGGCCACTTTAATAATCTAGAAGAAATTTAGCCAGACTAGTCAAATCACAAAATGCAGAAGTATATAGGCCAGATGTTGGCTACCTTCAAAAGGCACATGTCAAGGTCTGGCCCCTAGAAAGGAAGGGATTAGAACAGGACAAGGCCAGATGACCAGGAATAACCAGCCCTCTGACAAATGTGGGTACAGAAAGGGCAGCACCTCTACAGAGCTGATACCTGAGATGTCAGCAAGAGCCCCAAGGGCACATGGTAGCCTTACGATGGCAAAAAACAGCCATGGGCTGCTGACAACTAGCCTGCCGCACATTCTTGAAGTACAGACTGTGACAGGAGACAATCTTAACGGTACAGCCAGTCAAAAGTTTCCTGGTGCTCTTTAGGGATCCACTTTAAATTGTTAAAATAAAACACAGAGCAGATCCTTCCTGGAGGAACACAGTGTCAACTTGGTCCCCTAGACCAACCATCCCCAGGTGCATCCCATACTTCCATGTCTGGCGCCTTTTCTCCTGCACTTTTTTTTTTTTTTTTTCTGCCTGCAACCAGCCCCTGCCACTTGAATGTCCACTCCAGATGGTGCCTCTTCCATGTACCTCCCTGACTTTCTGCTGGCCCCACAGAGTCCCTAGAGCTTCCGGTCTTCACCTCCCCTACAGCCACTTAGGCTGTGCACCACAAGGCCTCATGCACCTGTCTCCATTCCTACAGACTCAGCTCCTCCAGGACAAGGGTCTGTGCATGTCCTGCTCTAGCACAGCACCCAGCACACAGTGGGCATTCAATAAAGGCTCCTTGCTGGAGAAATGAAAAATTTTATAAAATACAGCTATTGGCAATTAATTATAAAGGAATACAGAGCTCCACAACTATAACCTAAAACCAGTAATTCCTTCAAAACATACAATTATCATCAAACCAACCTAGTGTTCATTCAGTCACCACTGTTCATAAGGGTCTTTCAGTGCCCAAGGTACTTCACATTCCTCATAATAACCCAATGGAGTTAGTACAATGGTCTTTCTCCATTTTACAGACAATAGGTGGAGCTCAGTGCCCAAGAACAGGTAGCCAATAAGAGGTAGAAGTAAGATTTGGTGTACCAGTTCCTAAGCTATGTTCCTGCTCTTAGTCTCTTAACCGTCCTTCCTCCCAGTAATGTTCTATAACATCAATTCTTGGCCAAGGTGACACTCCCCCAGGGGACACTGGCAATGTGTGGAGACATTTTGGGAGAAGTCAGGAGCTGTTCAGAAGGGCATCTACTAAGTAGAGGGAGAAGTTAGGAGCTGTTCAGAAGGGCATCTACTAAGTAGAGGCCAGGGATACTATTAAACATCCCACAATGCACCCAAAAGTACCCCTCAGCAAAGATTTGCTGGTCCAAGATGTCAATAGCACCAAATTTGGGAAATCTGCTCCAGCAGAACAGCATTTCCAATGCCATCCCATCTGAGCAAACAACTGGGGTAATGTCCCATTCCGTGGGAGGAGGAGACTTACCTTTCAATATCACCCAAACTGTTATCTGCCACCATAGCCTTTAAAACGTCAGCATTTGCTAGGGAATAAAAAGAACATTAAAGAATTAAAGTAGAAGGGGTGAACAATCATAGAATTATCACATCATAAAAGCTGCTGGAAAAACATGGAATTCAGGTCTTTCAGTTCATAGTTGATTCTTGAGACTCTGGATAAGGGAGAAGGTTAATTTTCCAGGTGGGTCAACTGGCTTAGCTCTGCTTCAAGACATGTAAGTCCTTAAGTCAGGACAGATATCTTAAAATTAGTATTGATCACAACATATATATGTAATACGTATATAGGTATCATATATGACACATATATATGAAATATAGGCTGACAAATTAGTCTTCTGATGTTAATTTTTTTAATCTAAATATGCAAGGGGGAGGGAAGCTAGGCTTTCAACAAAATCAAACTGAATCTCAGCTTCTAGGGTCCCCTGTCCACACTCACACCCTCACCACATGTCCCTTTCCCTCTTGCAGAGTGGTCAAATTCTCAAGAACCAAAAGCTGAAGTGCATGTTGCATTTCTCTCAGCTATTTAATTGGCAAGGCCAAATACTCTTGCTGCCTCCTAACCTTTTCCATTGATTTTTAAAGCACTGTTCTCATGACTAACCACAATGAATTCTCTAGAGAGGAAAAAATAAAAAATCACTATTTACCATGCGAGCTGATGCCAACATTTAACATTCCAATGAACCCCCAGAGGAGGGCAATTAAGGCCAGTTCCAACCACTCCTGCTGGAGGTGTTGAGAGCTAAGGGTTTATAGGAAGCATTTCTCAACCTAGTTTTCCTTCTTGCCCCACCCAGGAGCCAGTCTTCCTTATTTATTTTTTCCTATTTATACTCCATGAAAGTGAAGATACATATCTTTTCATGTTCCAAATGCTTATCTGTGCTGTGTTTTGGGTTCCCTCCATGATTCAATTTTCATCCCCCAGGGGTCCTCTTGGCCTACTGTCACCCTTGAGAATGCATAGATTTCTTTTTAAAGAATTATTAACATAACATACCATCCTTTGTTAAAAGAAATACTTTCTTTGCCCTTCATAACTATCCCTGAGGTTGTCCAAATGCATTTCCAAACAAAACTGATTTAGGGAAAAAAAAAAAAAAAGACCCTTGTCATTGCAAAAGTAGTGAAAATGGATTCATGGAATCTCTTTCAATGCAATAAAGACAGGGCAGGAAAATTAACTTTGCTCTCAGATAATGGGTTCAGATATTGCTGTGGTTTGGATGTGCTTTTGCCCCCCAGAGATTTGTATGTTGGAAGTTTGGTCCCCAGCATGGCAGCCTGGGAGGTGGTAGGACCTTTAGTGAGGTCTAGTAAGAGGTGATGAGGTCATTGAGGGTACAGCCCTCAGAAACAACTGATAAAGATCGTATGGTACTCTGGCTGGTTCTCAAGAGAGGTTTGTTATAAAAAAGAGGGATGGAGGTTATACATGGGGAGAGCTGGGCATGTAGCTCGCTGGTTGAGTACCTGCATAAGGCCCTGGGTTGAATCCCCAGTGCTGAAAATGAACAAATAAAAAAGGGAGCCCAACTCATAAATCACTCTCAGGCTTCCTGTGTTCCCATGTGATCTTTCTCTTTCACACATACTTCCACCATGATGCCACCTATTGTGTTGTGACCCAGCCCAGCGGTCCTCACTAGAGGCCAAATCAATGGGGCTTCCTAACTTTGGACTTTCAATGACCAAAACTGTGAGCTAAATCAACCTCCCTTTTAAATAAATACTCAGCTTCAGATATTTAATTATAGCAACAGAAAATGGACTAATACAGGGATACAGTCCCATGTACAACTTTGTAATTGATTATATTTAAAATACACAGTAATTTGCCAGTTTATCAAACTTCAAAATCATAAAATCAAAAAAAAAGGGAAATCAACAACAAAGGATATAAAACATGGATAGCAATAACTTTAATACTAACAATTAAACTAATGAGCTTTTTAAAAACAAAGCTTAAATAGTTTCCTGAGGAAATTATTCACCTATAAAATGATGACTGCCTATAAAATGAAACATCAAGTTGTAAAATGATACCAGAAGATAAAATGTATTAAAATAATTACCAAAGTTTGTGTTCTGTAGACTTGTTTCTCTTTTTTGTGTGTAGGGGGTATGCTACTGGAGATTGAATCCAGGGCACTTCACCACTGAGATATATCCTCAGCCCTTTTAATTTTTATTTTCAGACAGGGTCTCACCAAATTGGTGAGGCTACCTTGAACTTGTTATCCTCCTGAGTCACTGAGATGACAGGCATGTGCCCTTGTGCCTGCTGTTTCTCATGTTTTTATGAATTCCTGTGACTTATTCTTATCTCTTATAAATAATTAGTAAACAGCTCTTTGTTTGCTCTGAATGAAGTTTCTAAAAGCAGACTCTAGTTCCTACCCAAACACCATTCTCATCCACACTGTGGGAGGACGGTGGGCATATGGGATTAACACAGAATACACATTTACACGCATGTACACATGCAAGTCCCCTCTATCTCTGGGCTAACGGCCAAGTCTACACCAGAGAGTAAACTGCAGTAATGTGTCCCTGGGGAACCTTTCTGATTTTCTGTGATGAGAAGGCTTTCTAACATCACATCACATTAGGACTTGAAAACACACTTTAATTTGGTTGTAAAATTATAATAAAAGAACAATAATATAGGTTCTATTGAATAAAGGGTTGTCCCGTGTTATCTAGGGAGGACTGGTCCTTGGACCTCCCAGAAGACACCAAAATCTTCAGGTGCTCAAGCTCCTCATATAAAATGGCAGATGCCTATGCAAATTCTCCGAGTACTTAAGATAATCTCTAGATTACTTTTAATACTGAATGCAATGTAAATACTATGTAAATAGTTGTTATTCAGAATTATATGTTTAAGGAAAAATGACAAGAAAAATATGTACATGCTCAGTACAGATGCAACATTTTTTTGTTGTTTTGAACAATTTCAATCTGCAGTTGGTCAAACTGGCAGCTACAGATCTTTCTCTTTCACACATACTTACTTCCACCATGATCTCAAAAACAAAAGTGCCAACTATCTCTCCTCCTACTTTTATTATCCATAACTCCTATAAAGCCATAAAAGATGTTTTTTTTATGCTTGCCAACATTTTGTCAGCTATACTTCCTTTCACAGGCTTCTTGAGAATGGGCAAGGAAAACCCATAGAGAACAAATAGGTGGTGTTTTCTAGAAAATGCTTCCTCTCTTTCCCCTGAATTCATGCTTTATCATATGCATAAAAGAGTCCTTTTCAGGCAAGAGCGTCCTGTAGTCTCCCTTACTGCTATCTCTTCAAAGTTTTCCTGACACTCAAGGCATAAGTCCCAAGCAAGAACTACTATTACCATCACCAGAATTAACAAGGCTGATATGTGCCAGTCACTGCCTAAAAGCCTCACAGACCTTACTCTGTTGGATACTTCCAAGGCCCTAATACAGATAGAATTATCATCCCCATTCTACTATACAGAGAAATGAAAACTTACTAGCTGGCCACAGTCACACAGCTAGAAGTCACTTGCCCACCCCCTAGGATTGTCTGAGCAAGTACTTTAAACCCTAACACTCTCCTTCCTACTGTTTTAAGGTCCAGGTCTCTACCCAAACAGATGCAGACTGACTGAAGTTCAGAGCACAGTCTACTTATACAGCACATGGCAGAGCCCTCTTGGTGATCCTTTAGTTTTTGGAGGCATCTCTTCTGCCATGACAAAAATTGAATGTCACAGTAAGAGCTTCATAAAGGAGCCTATCTCTCTCCTCACGTGAATATTTCGGGATATCTGGGAATTAATTATAAAACTCTCCATTTGTACTCCGGCAGACAGCTTACCGGCCTACCCAGAAAACAAAGCTATAGAATCCCCAGAACTTTCCAAATTTGTGAGAAAACTCCACTGACTATGGAATTTCCTGAGCCATAGGAATGTCTTCTGTTATTCATAATGAGCCTCTTGATCACACTCAGTCTACACTAATGGAGTGACTTAGGGTGGGGCCAGTTGTCAGAAAGGTTGACACTTTCAGTCCCAACCACTGGGAAGGAGGGGAGCGGGTGTTCTGGGACTAGAGATAAAGCTCTACAAAAACTGTGAACAATAAGATTTAAGAAGCTTCCCAGTTGCTGAAACCATGGGGGTACCTGAAGGGTCCTGTGCTCAGAGAGGACATGCAGTCTCCACTTCCCAGTTCCCAGGATCTTGCCCTACACATCTCTTCCACCTGGTTGTTCCTCAATTAAAACCTTCACAATAAGGCAGTAAATGTAATCAAGCATTTCCTTGATTCTACAAGCCAATTTTACAAATTATCAAGCCTCGTGTGGGGGGGTGGTTATGGGAATTCCCTAATAGTCTACAGTCAAAAGTACTTGAGTCCTGGACTTGCAATTGGTATCTGAAGCTGGGCAATCTTGTGGGACTAAGCCTTTAACTTAGGGATCTAATGCTAACTCCAAGACAGGGTCAGAACTGATCAGAAATTAAATTGTAGGACACTCCTCTGGAGTTCAGAGTGTTGGAGAATTGCTCAGTGTGGAAAACCCCACATCTCGTGTCAGAAATGCAATATGAGGGTGTGGAGAAACTGTGTTTGCCTAGCTGGTCAGCTAAAAGATCCACCACCAAGGGACAGATACCTAAACTAACAGTTCCAAAATTAAAAGACACGTACATAAGTACAGTTTGTTTATCTGATCTTTACAGTCTTAGAAATTAAAACCTGCAAATTAAAAGGAGATGTAACAATGCACGGGTGGAAGACACACTATTTAGAACCAGACAGAAAGAGCTGTATTGCTCATTAACCATGTGAATTTAACCCCTTGGAGCTCTCTTTTCTTCAGTGGTAAAATGGGCATGAAAATACCAACTTTAGAAGGATGACCTAATTAATTTAACCCCTTGGAACCTTTCTTTCTTCACCTGTAAAATGGGTATGAAAATATCAACTTTAGGGGGATGATCTGAGGATTAGATGAGATTTACACACATAAAGCACCTAGATTTAAATCATTTAAATACATACGGCACACTCTAAAAACAGCAATGAAAATTATGCTGAGCCATATAAAGCTGCTTTATATGGTACCATATAAATCTAAGTGAAGAACAGTTGAATAGTCTAACACACTGGCAGCTTGGGCCATGCACTGCTCTTGCTGAAAATCGAGGATATCGGGGAAGGGAGATCCCCAGGGGAAGGGCTGAAGGCAGAGGGCAGGTACCTCCTGATGATTACATTTCAACTTTTAGACAGATGGCTCAACTATATCAGTGCCTGCTGCATGAGTCAGCCAGTGATGACCAGAACAAAGATCAAAGGGAAAGTTTTTCTTCTAAACTGATACTCAAAGTATTCAATATGGGAATCCATAGCTTTGGAGGAAGTGGGCAAGCACTTCTACAGACCTTAAGAATTGCTAAAGGGACAGAAACTGCTATGGCTTGGGTGTGGCCACATGATTAATCCATTCATGGACTAATGAATTCATGGGTTATTGAGGCAGAAGCTTTGTTGTAAAAGAAAGCACTCTGTCTTGCCACGTTCTGCCTTCTGCCACATTATGATAGAGCAAGAAGGTCCTTACTGAGCAGATGCTGAGCAGATGCAGGTGCCGTGCTCTTAGATTTGCCAGCCTCCAGAAGTAAGGGCTAAATAAACATCTATTCTTATAAATTACACAGTTTGTGCTATTTCAGTTATAGCAACAGAAAACAGGATGGTATCCTTCTGAGATAATAACCAGCATTCAGAACAATAATCCTACTTCCATTTAAGTGAAAGAAGGTCTAGGATACGTTTCACAGGGGACAAACACTTAAATCCATAAGGATTAAGCTTTTTTAAAGTATCAACACCTAATAGATAACAGAGAATACAAATCCATGGAGCCGAATGCAGGAGGGGATGCTAGTGGATGGGAGGGACTGCTCAACGTCGTGTAGTTTCAGTTCACAAAGATGAAACAGCTGTGGACAAAGATGGTGGTGACGCTGCACAACACTGTCAAATACTTAATGGCATTGAATTCTATACTTTAAAGTGGTCACAATAGTAAATTTTGTCATGTGTATTTTACCACAATTTTTAAAGCACAAAAAAAGTGAAAAGATGTATGATTTTGTCATGATAAACCCAACCCACTATGTATAACTATAAAGCTCTGATAAAAATAAAAAGACAAGAAAAGGGAAAAAAGAAATAGATAACACAGAGTGCTTATTATACTGAGCACTTCACGTGTTGCTATTTTGCAACAGTACTGTGAGGTAAATATTATTATGACCCTCATTTTGCAGGAGGAAACTGAGGTTTCATGAGGTAATGACTTTCCCCAAACTGTACACAACCAAGAAGTGATGAGGCCAGGCTTTGATATAAGGTGTCAGCCCCAGGGCTGGATCTGCCACACTGAGACTAACTGAGACTCAAAAAACTCACAAAAGTAAAACTCCCATGACTGGGTAAGGCTAGAAACTGAGGTATTAGGAAGCTCAGGCATAAAACTAATGAACAGTCCACACAAATTCTGACTCTTCCAAGCAGATTTTTAATAAAACTAAAATAGTAAATTGTTCTAGAAAACTAAAATATCCATACCTTCATTTTTCATGATGTAGTGGACAATTCGCCCAACAGTGTCACTATTTTCATTTAAACTGTCATTCAACTCTGAAAGAAAAAAGAGAAGAGAACATGTTATAACCGGTTCCCAGTAACAGGTCAATTAGACCTTCATCTCAGAGCCCAACATCTCACTGAACAGCTTCCAGAAAGGTCAAGCACTCATGCACAGTGCTAAGATTTAGCTTTCCTCCTTCATCCCCAAACTTCCCTGTGTCACATGTTGTGACTTCACTGACGAAAGCATAAAAGCACATATTGCAGTTGCCCCTAGATCTCTTCTCAAGATCAAGGTCACTTTCCAAGACAATGATATAGAAATGCATTTATACCAATACTCACTGCTATTATTTCTTTCTCATCGTTTCCTTAAACCTCATTAAAAGTTAAAAAAAAAAAAAAGATTCCCTTAGATTTTATTTTAACTGCAAGCTTAAGAGTATTAATTTATTTTTTAAATTGGATAATTATTCACCCATGTTTATGAAACTCTCTTATCCTTTCTAATATAGTCCCAAATTATCTAGATCTTGGCCACAGTTATTTATCCACAAACTTAATTTACTTTGGAACACTCTATACCAGTAATATGTGATGGTCCTTGGACGGGAAAAAAAAAAAAAAAAAATCAAACCTCCACTCATAAACTGATCTGTATAATTTATTTCAAGACAAGAAAAAAGAAGGAAGGTTCAAACACTCCATCCTACTTCACAGACAAAAAAATCAGGGTATACAAGGCCCACCCAGTTACCCAGAAGTGTCTTCTCCATGCCAAGGCTGTCTTTGCTTCTGTGTGAAGCACATGTTGGGACAGACATGCAGGAGCTGAGGGAAGCCAACATACAGGTGGCTGTGAAGGAGCAGAGGAGGAGGCTCTGCTTTCTGTTGACAAACACTCGGCTTTGGTTTGCTCATGAGCATATACATGACTCATCAAGCAACCGTGTTCCTCCTCAGCCTCAAAGGTCAATGGAGGTGGAAAAACCAACAGTCCAGCAAGCTGGCAAGGAATGAGGAACCTTCCCCCACAGGCCCTGCTGATTTGCTCCATGGGTGACCTACTCCAAATGTCACTTCTCAGAGGGGCTGAACAGGATTTAGAGAATTATCTACTTTCCCTCAAGGGACAAGCCCGGAAACGTCCCTGAAGGATGACTGGAAAGAAATACAAGGGGAAACAAGATGCATCTCTCAGGTTTATCCAGACACTACCTCAACTCCACATGACGAGGAAAGGATGAGACATGCTGGAATTCAATACCACTAGTTCTACTTTTACTCCACTATTCACATAATCATTTCCTTAACCGATATAAATTTCATTTGCATAGATTTAAGATAGAACTCCCCCCGCAGAAGTAATACTACAAAAATGGTGAGACTTGTTCAATTTTCCAACCATCCTTATTACAATCTGAGTCAACAATAACACCAAGGAGTGACGTCCACTGAGTGGCCCTATGTGTCAATCACCACTGCATCTTCTCTCTAAATTTCAAAGTACATGACAAGTTGGAGACTTTTATCCTCATTTAAATTAAAATAAAATGTCAATTAAATTAGAAATTAATTTAGACAAAATTAAGCATAGCAGATATTCAGAGCACACATAACTTGCTCAAGACATTAGGGCCAGAGAAGGTAAATGCCCAGTAGGTGTTCAGTAAACAAAAACAAGGTTTCAAACTCGAGGTGTGATTACTGCAAAACATACACTTAAATTACACCAAATGAGCTGCTATTGCCTCATAAATACAGGAAGCATATGTGACTGGTTGCTTATTTAAAAACTGTTCCCCCACATGTAAAAGGAGCCCAGGTTATTTACCTATCTTTTCAACCTTTTCCTCTTCAATGTCTTGCTCAGCCTCTGTAGTACAACGATAACCTTTCTTTTTAAGCAAATGACAGATGAGGACTCCAAAGAGACCCATGATGAAGAAGACAGGGACAAGCACATATGCAATGTATTCTGGATGTCCATTCCCAGTATTGTTTGTGGGCGATGGGGTCGTCTCTGTTCTCGAGTGCAAAGTGCGGCTGCCACCATTGTCTACAGAAAAGAACATGCACAGTTGTTATTACATGGGATTGGGGCAAAAGAAAATTCTAATGACTCTCAAGAAATGTTCACATTCAATCAGTGTCTCTAGCCTGGTGAAGTGGTATACTCCTATGATTCCAGCTACTTAGGAGGCTGAGGTAGGAGGATTGCGAGTTTAAGGCCAGCCTCAGTAACTTAACAGACCTTGTCTTGTTGTAGGGACAGACCAGATAGGACACCAAAGATAGCAGGAAACCGTTTTATTTAGCCGCAGCCTGGTTCAGAGGGTACAGCTTTTGCTGTAATCAATTAATCCCCTGAACCCCAAGTTCAGGTAGTTTCATAACTTTATACCCAGCATGTAAGGGGAGGGGCTCAGAAGTTCACAGTCTGCAGAAGTTCACATAAAATCAGCTTTTTCTTTCACTGTTCTGGGCAAGTTAATCCTTCAAAGACAACACCTGAGAAGGAAAGAGATTCTTCTCCCCTTTTTTTTCCTCCCCCTCCCAGCTGTTACCATGGAGCCCTATTGGAAACTTATCTTAGAAATGTAGACATCTCTGTGAAGCTCCAGCCCAAGGTCACAGGCCTTGTTAAAGGATTTGTCTTTTTTTTTTTTTTTAATCACATTTTGCATTTGTAAACACACTTCTACAAACTACTATACTGGATACATGTTTGTGAAAAACTAGTAAGAGGGCATCCAGCACCTGGAGTGCTGATTTCTTCCAGGCCAGTAGCCAAGTAAAATAGAGCAACAGGAAAATAGGAAGTTTACCTACACTGAACTCTTTTGTAGAGACTTTTTTGCTGATAGTCCTAAAATCAATTATGGTGAAGATTGCTGGAGAAGCTTAGTTAAGATTTTCGGGGCGGGGGGGTGCCACTATAGTCTCAAAATTAAAAATAAGGGGTGTAGCTTGGTAGTACAGCATCCCTGAGTTCAATCCCCAGTACCAACAAAAAAACAAAAACAAAACAAAAAAAAACCCAACAGCATCTATCTAGTTCCAAAACCACAGGCCACAGAGCCTGGAGGGTCTGGCAGCACACAAAGAATAAGAGCCCAAACTTGGGCTAAAACAATCCCAATTCACCTATGCCTGCCACTCATACACAGGAACCCATCCGGGGTCATATAACCTCTTGAAGCGCCTGTACATTTATGTATCCATTCACTTATCCAAATAAACATTTACTGCATGCCCATTATTTGACTCCCCTACCCCAGAGCTGGGAATAGACAGGGATGGACAACATAAATTCAGCCCCTGCCATCGTGGAGTTTTGGGGAAGCATCATAAACAGCACTAAGAAAATCAGTATCTGGTCAAATCATGGCAGATGGCGAGAAGGGTCGTGAAAGGAGTACATGGTCACTGGGAGAGAGAAAATAACACTGGGACCTGGCTTCTGGCATCAGGAACAGGAAAGTTGTGAAAGGGGCATAGTATGGAGAAAAAGAGAAGTTTGCTTTTAGATGTGTCAAAGTACCACATGGACATGTGCCAGAGGCAGCCAGATACCATGGCCTTTGGGGGTGCCACATGGCCTCCAAAAAGTAAGAGAGAGAGAGAGAGCCTGGAGTATGCAATTATAAGATGTGGCCAATTAAGATGGAGCAGACTACACAGAAATAAACTGTATTGTGTCATAGAAAAATGAGGAAAGAAGTAGCAAATGAAGTGAGGGGTCAGGTAGATCTCAGCAGTTAGAATACCTTGCTTCTGAAGTGAGAAAATGAGGCTTCCTTCCATCACCAAGAGTCATACACACAGCTTACAAAACCCCGAAACTAGCAAGCTAGAGACATTCAATCATAACCTTTCTCAAGAACATTTTGGGGAGGAAAAAAAAAAAAATCAATGTTATAAGGATTGTATTGGGTACAAATAACTGGTATGAAATGAGAGCTCATCTCAGGAACAAACAGTTTCAAACAGAAGCTTAATTTGCAAACCAGAGGCCAACGAAAAAAGGGCAACCTCTATTACACAGGAATAGTCATTGTCTTTGAACAGGAAAGAAAAGAACTGGTTCCTTAGGTTTGTAAAAAGCTGCATTCATTATTTTATCAAGCAACCTCTAGAATTTGAGATAACCTATAATTTTTTTCTGATTTCTCTCCCAAGAAAATGATGTATATGTAGTACAGTTCCTGCATAATGACATTTTGGTCAACAGTGAACCACACACATATTTGATAGAGGTCCCGTAAGATTACAATGAAAGCTGAAGAATTCCTGTCACCTAGTATTTTCTGGATCTTTTCTGTTTGGATGCACAGATACTTATGCTTATGTGACAGCTGCCAACTGTATTCAGTATAGTGACATGTTATACAAGTTTACAGCCTAGAGCAATAGGCCACACCATATAGCACAGGTGTGTACAGACTGCACAATCTAGATTTGTGTAAGTACACCATCACCTAATAAAGTATTGCTCAGAGTGTATCCCCATCACTAAGCAACACATAACTATATATTCCTAAATAAATGCAACTATGTCATCTAAATTAAAGTTTAACCTCAAGCCTCACATTTCAATATAAACCAGAAACACTTTTTTTTTTTTTTTGTACTGGGGACTGAATCACTTTACCACTAAGCTACAACCGCAGCTCTTTATTTTTTAAGATAGGGTCTCACTAAGTTTCTCAGGCTAGCCTCAAACTTGTGATCCTCTTGCCTCAGTCTCCCAAGTCACAGGGATCATGTTCATGTGCAACTATCTTGGCAGTACAGTGCTTCTTACAGTTATTCTCCTTCTTTTACTAACACATGCTCTATGCAACAGGACTAGGTGACAACTGAGATTTTTATTCAGAATAACTGTTTATTCAATTCAGAGGTGGTAACAAACTAGCTTCGGGGAAAAGAAAAACAGGATGAAAACAGAAGGCTCAGAAGTGGAGACAAATAGCACCTCCTGAACTAGATGGCTGGGAATAATTGTCAACTTGGCAACTAACAAACCCTTACACATACTACCTGTTTCCGGAGTTCTGTGACTTATTAACATGTATCATTGACTTTCTCTTATAATTATTGTTCCATGAGAAAAGTAAAATATGAATCTAAATTTGTGAAATATACAAATTACAGTGGGGTGCAAAAGAGCACTATGGGTAAGAGCTTGGACTGCCAGGCAAAGAAGCAGCTCACCCACCCACTAGGCAAGTTATCTGGGGCAAACAGCTTAACTGTTCTGTGCTGAGTTTGCTTGTCTGTTAGATGGCATCAAAATGACTGTACCTACCTATGATGATTTCAAAACATGACCCCGAATTTTTTGATACTGCTCCCATTGAGAGGTGAGATCCTCATCTCCTCCTCTTAAATGCACATTCTATGTTTTGCCTGCCAAGGGAATTTGTTGGGAGTGATGCACTATCAAGTTCCAGACCCCAAGCCTTAAGAAACTGACATTTTCCCCTTCCAGTATCTTGAGCCACTTGTTCGTCACCACACCATGAGAAAGCCTAACCTGTCCTGTGGTTGGAGACTACTAGCAGGTATCAACATGCCACCCAGTAACTAAGTCACCTTTGAAGCAAATCCTATAGCCCAGTTGATTGTGCATGGACCAAAAATAACCTCTTCCCAAACTATAGATCCCTAAGCCAAATAAATGACTTTTGCTATCTTAAGACACTAAGTTTTGAGGTAGTTAGTTATATAGCAATAATAACCAGAAGGCCACCTGAGGTACATGATGTCACCATAAAGATTAAATATATTAATATGTAAAGCATTCAGAAGAATGACTAAGGAAAGGTGAACACTATGAAAGTATTTTAGTCATCATGATTACAGACCTACATTACCCAATAAATTAGCCACTAACCACATGTAGCTACTAAATGTAAATTTAAATCAACTGGACTTAAACTAGAAATTCAGCTCCTTAGTTGCATTAGCCACAACTAAAGTGCCCAACAGTTATTTATATGTGACTAATTGCTACCGTACTGGCAGGTCAGATAAAGAACATTTCCATTATACCAGAAAGTGAAAATTCTACTGGACAGCTCTCTTATAGATTTACAAGAGTTAATGAGAACAATGTTGACTGGAGAATCTACTTAAATAATTCAATAAAAAAGTAAATATTTGTAAATAATGCCTAAAACATTTGTTAGCTTATGTAGGTTTAGCTTTCCTTCAATTAACACAAATACATTTCTCCAAAACACTGTGGCTCTCTTTGTCCTTCACCCCCCAAGCTGAATTATGTCTGAATTATGAACAAATTATTTATTGAGTCAAAATTAAGAGCAAAGGCTATCATAGCGATTATGAATGTAAGTCAAAAAACAAAAACACCTGCACACTTAACAATGTAATACTAAGAAAATACCTAAGTCAATCATTAAACAGCATTTTATGGAATAATATGTACCATTTAAAACTACTTATGAAGATTTCATGGAGATACAAGAAAACATGAGTGCTCCAATGTTGAATTTTAAAATCTGGATTCACCTTACATGAAATATGATCTAACTAGTAAAAAAAAAAAAAAAACACGAAAGTATAAAATGTATAAAGCAAAGAGCAAAATATTAAGTGATTCACTTAATATATGATTCATTCAAACATGATTCAGTTGGGAGTACAGGACAATGAAAGATACAGTGTTTCAAAGTGTTAACTGAAGGAAAGCTAAACCTACATATGTTAAGGAATGTTTAGGCATTATTTACAAAATTTTGTTATTTGAAAGTTATTTTTCATTGAATTGTTTGAGTAGATTTCCAGTCAACATTTTTCTTGTCAGCTCTTCCTTATAAATCCACAACAAAGTTGTCCAATAGAACCTTCACTTTCTGGGATGATGAAATTGCTGTTTATCTGACCTGCTAGTATGGTAGTTTTATGACTGAGATAATTTGAAATTTTATCTTCATAATTTTCCTGTAACTTTAAAGTTACTTTGTATTGCTTTTGAACCAAGAAGGTAGATACTTACTTAAAACCTGCAGAGCAGAAGTTGTCAGCCATTGGTAATCACAGACCCTTGATGGATGAGGCCAACTTCAAAATCTTTCCTCCCATTTCTACAAACCCTTGGACCCTAAGTTCACATAAGGGCCAGTGACATAAGAATGATGCCCAAGTTTCTACTTGAGCAACATGGGAGTCATGGCTGCCATCCAAAGAGATGGAAAATATGTCAGGGTGAAGGGGGGAAATCGATTTTACTTGTTGTGTTGAATTTGGTCACTCACCCTTCTAAATTTGTTTGTTGAATTCCTAACCCCAAATACCTCAGAATGTAACCATATTTGAAGACAGATCTTTAAGAAGGTAAACTAGTTAAAATAAGGTCAGCAGTATGAACCCGGATCCCATATGATTACTGTCAATATAAAAAGGGGAAACTTTTTATATTGGCAGATACACATGCGCGGAAAACATCATGTAAACCTAAAGACAAAGATCTGGGAGATGCTTCTACAGACCAAGGGCATCAAAGATCACCAGCAAACCATCATAAGCAGGAGAGTCATGGAATAGTGTCTCTACCACAGCCTGAGAAGGTACCAACCCTGCTGACACTTGATCTTGGGCTTTCAGTTTCCAGAACTATGGCACGATAAATTTCAGTACTTAAGCCAGTTTGTGGTACTTTGTTTAGAAAGCCCTAGCATTTGGCATGTGAAGGATATCATGATCTCAATTCTGAACAATGGTTTGAATGTCTGCTCCAACTTTGTGTTACAACTTAATTGCCACTATAACAGTATTTTTATTTTTTATTTGTTTTAATTAATTATACATAACAGTAGAATGCACTTATATACTTTGATGTATCACACATACATAGATGGGATATAATTTCTCATTTTTCTGAATATACATATTATAGAATCACATTGGTCATACAGTCACATGCTTATAACAGCATTAAAAGGTGTCAGGTCATGAGGGATCAGGGAGATGGTTATAATGAGAGGGGACTCCTGATAAAAGGATAAGTTTGGTCTCTATCTTTCCTGTCTGGAACATGCTCACTTGCCCTTCTACCATGTTACGATGCAGCAGGAAAGTCCTCACAAGATGCCAACACCACACTCTTGGACTTCCCAGCCTCCAGAACTGTAAACAAGTAAACACTTACAGTTTACCAATTACCCAGTCTGTGGTATTGGTTATGGCAACACAGACAAAGCTGAGGGACATCTGGAGGGAAATATCCACTGAGCAACAAGATCTGCTCTATCCGAAAACTGAGAAAGAAAAGCCAGGGCTCCACCTGAGGATACAGAAGAAATTTCCAAAAGCAATGTGTGGTCAGACGTTATAAAAGAGTACAACTAAATGAGGAAGGAAAAAAAATGGTGCCACTGCTATGATAAATAGTATGGAGATCCTCAAAAAAATTGAAACTAGAACTACCATATGATCCAGAGATCTCATTCCTGGGTATATAGTCTAACAAACTAAACTTAGGATTTTGAAAAAATATCTGCATGCCCACAGTCTCTGAAGCACTATTCACAATAGCCAAGGGGGGATGGAAACAACCTACCTGTCTATCTGTGAATGAAGGGATAAAGAAAATATGGTGTACATATACACTGGAATACGATTCTGCTTTATAAAAGAAGCAAACTCTGCCTTTTATGACAACATGGATGAACCTGGAACACAATAAGCTAAAAGAAATAAACCAGCCACAGAAAGACAAACTATCAATTACATGAAGTATCTGAAATACAGTATTCCCTCCTATCCACAGGGTTTACATTCCAAGGCTCCCAATAGTTGCCAAAAACTACAGATAATATCAAATCCTACATGTACTGTTTTTTCCTCTGCATAAATACCTATGACAAAGTTTAATATTTAAATTGGGCATAGTAAGAGATTAACAATAATAATTTAAAAAACAATTATAACAATCTGCTGCAATAAAAATAATATGAATGTGGTCTCTCCTTCCCTCCTCCTCTCACCCCTCTCTCAGCATTTCTGTATTTCATCTAAAACAAGCTTCTTTTTGGCATACTCCCAATTGCCAACATCACTATTCTGGTGCTTCAGGGTCATTAATAAGTAAAATAAGTCTTACTTAAGCCAAGCACTGCAATACTGGATAGTCAACATGGTAACCAAGATGCCTATTAAATGACTAACAGGTAGCATATACAGCATGGATACACTGGACAAAGGAACAATTCACAGCCCAGGATAGATGGATCAACGTTTCATCACACTACTCAAAACGGTACACCATTTAAAACATTGATTTTTTTTTTAATATCTGGAATTTTCCATTTTATATTTTTGGACCACAGTAGATCCTGAGTTAACTGAAACGACAGAAAGCAAAAGCTAAGGATAAAGAAGAACTACTATAGCCAAATTGACAGAAACAGTATAGAATGGTGCTTGTCAAGGGCTGGAGGAAGAAAAAATGAATAGTTGCTATTCAAAGAATATAACATTTCAATTTTACAAGATGAATAAGTTCAAGAGATCTGACAAAATTGCATTGTCTACTAAAAACATTGTCAAGAGGCTGAAACTCATGTTCACGTGTTCATACCATAATAAAAGAGAAGGAAAAGAAAAACAACCTAAGAGGAATCTTTACAAAGAGATTTGAGAACTCAAGACAAATCTAAGAATACATGGGAAACCTTTAGCTTCTAATTTAGGAAGCAGCTTGGAATTTTTTAACTTCCCCCTAGGATTTTATTCCTTATTTCTCTGTAGTTTCTTGAAGTAAACATTCTTTAAGTATTCTAAAAATAAAATAAATTAAATAAATGGAAAAAATAGAATGATAAACTCAGAAGGTCAAGGCTCATATGTTTTCTCTCATATGTGGAAGCTAGAGAGGAAAAAGGAAAAGAAAGAAGGGGGTTCTCATGAAAATCAAAGAGAGGTCGGTAGAGGAAAGGGATGAGGAGGTGGCAGGAGGGGAAAGAGGGGGTAGGTGCTGGGTTATTGTTATATTGTGTGCCTGTACAAATATGTAACAACAAATCCCACCATTATGTACAACTACAATGCACCAATAAAAATACGGAAAAAAAAATAGAATAAAACCGAAGGAAAAAAAAAAAAAACAATCCATGGGAGATCTTTAGGGGCCTTGGAAGAAGCTGTTTTCCAGTAGACTTAAGGCAAGATGGAAGCCAGATTTTCTGAGTTGTGGAATAGCAACACTGAGCTCAGTTTACTCTTTCCAGACTCCCAGAATGAGCAAGCAAAGAGGGGCGGGGCATTCATACTCAAGGTGAAGGTAAGAAACTTTTATTTGGAGTTTATTGCCTTAAGTGAATGAAACCGAAGTATTTATCTTATTCTGTTTTCTGTTGCTAGAGCAGAATACCTAGAACTCAGTGATTTATAAAGAAAAGAGGTTATTTTAGCTAACAGTACTAGAGGCTGGGAAGTTTTGCTGCATTTGGTGTGGGCCTTGTGCAGCTTCAACTCGTGGCAGAAAGCAGAGGACAAGTGGGCACATGTGAAAGAAAAGACATGAGGGGGAGCCACACTTTATAGGGACATGTGCTAGCAATAACTAATGTTTTAGTGATAACTACTCCAGTCTCACAAAAGCAAGCCAGGCTTTATTTCCTCACAAGGGCCCCACTCTCTGACCCAAATCCCCCCACTAGACTTCACCTTCCAGCACCACCAATATTGAGTTTTAATTTTCCAACACATGAACTTTGGGGGGGGACACTCTCAAACCACGGTAGTATTAATTAATATATTGAAGGAAAGGAGCAAAGGAAGAGACTGAAAAGGAATATGGAGCAGTGATTTTGAGGAGATGATCTCCATATGAAGGAGACAGATTAAACACTTGAACAGGAAAAGAGACACTTCTTCCTGAAGTTGTCTTTTATAGTAGGTGGAAGGAAGCTCAGGAAACAGGTGGGTAATGTCCTCTAGTTTCTACTTCAGAATAGCAATGGCATGTATTGAGACCTAGGGACTTGGGGCAAAAGCGGGCTTCACAGAGCAGGCTGGACAGATAGGTTAAAGGAATGAGAAAAGCCAGTGAACAGACTGCTCAAGGTAGGCATCAGCACACAGTCAACGTGCGCACCCCTAACCTCAAGGTGCCCTAACGTGCTCAGGGAATGCAACGCAGACTGCTAAGCCCAGGAGGAAAAAAACAAGTAATGAGGGTCAGAATGGCAAGTAAACAGAGCAAAAGTAAGATGGAACAGCTGAGGATGAGATGGTTCCAGAAGTGCTAAAAGTCTGACACACTAGTTTATTACACACTATTGATACTAACAAGAGCTACCATGAGATGCCCTCACAATGAGAGGACATCTGTGGGCCAGCACTGAGCTGAGCACTAAGTCGTCACAAAAATTATGAACTAGACCCCAGCATTATCCCCCTGTTACAGTTGGGGAAATGGAGGCACAGAATGTTAGTCAATGTTCCCAAGGTCACACGGCGTCTATGTGGTCATGCCAGGATTCAAACCAGGTCTAGATCCCACCTGCCTGTGCAGGGCTTCCAGTTACCCTAGGTGTCTGCATATCTAAAAAAGATCATAAGCGGCACCATCCAATGACCAGGGCCATTTAAAGTGTATTTTAGTTACTTTTCTTTGAACAATATCTCATCAGTTAGCTACTTTTCTGTTAAAATGCCAAATGATGACCTGCTTTCTCCTATTTCACAATTTAGTTTAGATTAAAGCTTATCAAACTTCAAAACCCTGGGTTCCAATTAACAAAGAAACAAGTAGGACACGTTTTAAAATGTCCCTTCCCAGGCTCCATCACAGATTTTACAATGAACGACTAAATTTGTCCCAATCTCTGATCTCCCTCCCAACCCCCAAATCACAGCTCATCCTACAGAAGTTATAACCAGGGGTGCCCCCAGCTTTGCTGCCTCTCCAAGAGCAAGCCCGTCTCCCCTTGAGAATCCTCTGCACACAGCAAGAGCCATTCAAACAGGCCGTTCTCAGCTCTGACTGATAAGCACGAATGCCTTCAACAGCAAGACAAATAAATTTTTATCAAAATTCTTCAGGTTTTTCCTGGCCCAGCCAGGTTTAATTAGTTCACTACACTCTGAGAACTCACTATGTATGTGTGTTATGCCAAGAGCCTGTTGAGAAGATTACAAAAGACTTCAGAAGATTACAAAAGCCTTGAAAGGAAAAAAGATTGAAGACAGCAGGGAAGTGAAGAAGAGGTCTGAGGAATAGCAGGAATCAATCAAAAAAAGCCAGAAGTAATTTTTTAGTTTGTTCCAAGTAATGCTTGTATTTCCATCTGACCCCAACGGTCAGAGGAGCTGAAACAGACAGGCACAGAAATGGCATTCCTCAAGCCCAGTGGGCATAACTTAAGGGTTGCTAAAATAATGGAGAAGACATGGAAGTCACCAGAGACTCTAGATAAGGAGGCCCTGGTAACTGCTCCCAAGCAACTTCGTGCCAACCAAGGCCAAGAGCACCACAATGGCTGATGGTTCCGATAGCAGTTCTCCCAGTCTTATCAGGAAATGGTGTGCATTCTCAGAAGCCAGGGTTCCCAGCAGTGACCCAAGGCACTTGATGGGAAAGAGGCCTGGCTGGTAAAATAATCCACACCAAAACTGGTCAAAAACCAGCTTTTAAAACACACCCCCAAAATTAATTAAATCAAAAATATCACACATATATGCAAGCATACCTTCTTTTCTTTTAAGCTAACATTCAAAACCCCAGGATTTGAGAACAGCCTACTTGTGATTTAGATTACTGAGATGGCTAGACATTCATTTCTCTAATGAGGTTTTTCTTTTCTACTCTGCTGCAGGCTATTTTTGTGATACTGAACAAGTTACTTCACCTCTCAGGGCCTTGGTTTATTCATCTGAAAAATGAAAAAAAAAAAAAAAAAAAAAGGAGACTATGTCCCTCATAGTTCTCAAAATCCCACATCTCACCAATCTTTTGCAACCCCTCCACAACCCCATCCCCAACCCCATTCACCCTGGATTCACACTACTGGAGATAAAAATGTAAGTGCACACTCCATGCTCACAAGGAAAGATCTGAAAAGCTCAGTATACCAATTATTTTATACATTTTTCATCACAAAATAAAATCTGGGAAAGGCAAAAACCTGTATTGACCTAATGGGTGGTCATTTACAATCTCTATTCCACTTAGTTTGCTGCATAAATATTAATAGATTTTATTAGACCCCTAGGGCAGGGAATCATATAATTTAAATTTTAGACCATGGGGCCCCAAGCACTTCAGATCATCAACAATACCATGAAGCAAGTGGTATTTTTTTGAGAAGAGGATACAGAGGGACAAGGAGGTATGGCACTTGCCTAAGGTCACAGGGTTGAAAACTGGTAAGAGTTTGGAGAAAACTTGGGCAGTCCCTGCTTGAGGGCTGTTGTTTTGTAACAAATGCATACAATGTCTCTTGGGCCTTGGGTCTACTGTGGGAGTGCTAGGACTTACTAGCTAGTGCAAAATGACCTCCTTCATTAAGTTAATTATTTAAACAGTTTAAATCAATTATTGACACTGATAAAAGCAGAAGAAACAAAGTGAATTCTACAAAATAAAATAATCCCCCAAACTATTTCTAGATGGCCATGGAGATGACTAAAGTCACAGGCGCCAGTGATGAAGACACTGCCTTCACCCAAACTCAAGAAGCTTAAGATGGATGGAGAGAACAAATGAACTTATATAGGAACTGGAGGACAATGTGAGTCAGTATATAAATAAATACTGAAATTTGCAGTGAATCTTGAGCAGCACTAGCCTCCAATCAACTCCTCAACAGCTACTATGCAGCCCAAGCCTATCCCACAATGCAGCTGTGACAGAGGGGGCACTCCAGACTGCATCTGCCACCTGCAGGCAGAGTCCACCCACCCATGAAACAAATTCCACCCACACTCCCAAACTTCAACTGCACACAGTGCCACAATTACCTTTATTTTGTCAAAGTCCCTGAAATGCTACCATGACACATGAGCACTGAAGTCTGACCAGGGACATCAAAGACCACTTTGAATACAGATGGAGCCCTAGTAAAACATGCAGAGATTAGCAAGGCCAGGAGCTGAGCTCCTGCATTCAGCTAGAGAAATTATTGTCATTAATGATAATTATTATATGTAATGGGAAAATGCACTTCAATTTCTAATCTAATTATTCAAAAGGAATATTTGGGGCACACCATGCATTTCTAAACTGGGATTTCCTTGTGGAAGTACCATAGGGATTGAGGATGGAAGAACTAGGGTGATCCAGAGAAAAAGAGAACTTAATAGAAGGCCTCAAAAAACTGAGTTTGGCTAGACACAAAAGGAAAAAAAAAGGCAGGAGGTTGGGGGACAAAACACAATCACTCCTGACAGCTTTCTACCAGAACAGAGAACTGAAACTAGAGTGGCATCAATGTAAAGAAACTAAAAAAGAAACAAGGAATCTAAATATTTACCATCCCTGGCTTCAATTTGAACTAAAGAGGAAATATTGACTTCACAGAGTCAGAAAAAGTCCCCAGCATTCTCCACTGTCTGGGATTTGCAGTGGGGGTTATTTCTTAAGGCCACAAACTGCTCTGACTAGACATAAATCCCTCCGGGCACCAAAAGGCTGAGGAGACAATAGCTGCAGCCCCTCCACCCAGGCTTCTCCTGAGGAAGGGATTAACTCTAGGATCCCAGTGTCTTCAGAAAGAGCTCAACTTCTGGACTCTTCTGGAATCTTCCAGTGTACCTCAAACAATGGTTTGCATTCAGGAGACAACAGAATGTTCATCTGACCAGGCCTTACCCAGATGGGGCAAGGTCAGTTCACACAGGCCAGGAAAGCACCAACAGGTGAGCCCGCCCACCCAAAGCATCAGGGCACAGCAGGGGAAGGGACAAGGCCCAAGGATCTGTAGGGCTGTGAGAGCCCCCCTCCATCTTTCCCCATCTTCTTTTCCTGCTCTCACCCCCTCCCCCTCCTTCCCGTGCTCCACCTCTTTTTGCTATTTTCAGTGTAGTCAGTTTGGGATTTTTATAAGTCTTGAGTTCCTGGTAGCCCTATCTGCCTCCTAGGAAGGGCTGGAGGACAGGCCTAGAAAGAATTTTGCTCAAGATCCATCTATATCTTTCGAATTATAAATTAAGTCATTCAAGGAAAAAATGGAATTCTTCTAGTCATTTGTTTGAAGCAACCAAAAGAAAGAGAACTTCAGAAACCTCATATTTGTTTCAGGTTCTTTGGAAAGGTGGTGTGTTACCAAGAATGAGTGCTTACTTTAAAATAATTGTAATGGCAGCACTGACCAAGTGTTTGTAGTGTCGGACACTGTTCAGTTTCATGTTTCGTGTTCAGTTTCATCCTGTTTCTGCAACATCTGGAAGGAAGGTTCTCTCATCACCCCATTTGTAGATGAGGTAAGTGAGGCCCACAGGTGTTCAACAACAAGCCCTGGTGTGTGGTAGGGCAGGCTCCAATGCAGGCAATGCATTCCTGGGGCCCACTCTTGGTAGCTGTGCCTGTAAGAGTGGAGGTGGCCTTTGGTATTATCCACTAACACATGCCTTTCAGAAAACAGGGGGGTTAAACCATTACCAACTGACCACAGAGCTGGCCTGCAGCCCGGGTCTACATATGCTCACTCCAGTGCCCTGCCAAATGACCCTACTGCATATGACTAACTTTGGAATCTGCATGCCTCTTCTTTTAATGTAAAAATAACCTTCATGAAAAAAATTTAAGTTAGCTACAAGATTAAATTTGTACTGACTCTATTTTTTTAAAAGAATCAATAGCACAAATTTTCCAAAATTAATTTTAACTGCAAAAAAAAAAGGTTGCTCTAAAATGAAACCCTAATTTTATCAACTGTCATGAAGATTAAAAATGAAAAAAAGACCTGTTCCTATCTATTAAAAAGCATCCAGTTCACATATAGGTGTGTGTTTACATTATTACTCACAAACTGTTATGCTTAGAAGTTACGCAATAGCTATCACAAATGTAATTTGTACCAACAATGTGAACTACATGGCATATAAAAATTTTTGAGGGAAGAAGAAGGGAGAGAGGGAAAAGGACAAAAAAAAAAAAATCTTTCAATCATACACATTAGCTACAGACACATTATATAAGATATGAAAATTCCGGCCCAAATACCATGATGCTGAAGCCAGACTTAAAAATAGGTAGTTAGGCATAGTAAGGTAAATCAGGTCTAATATCCAGTAAGATAAAGAAAATGGAGACCATTATTGAGAATGGAGTCCAGGAAACCAGAACAGCACCTGCAGAAATTGAAATGTTAATGTCCCCAGGCCCAGAACTCATCCTGAGGAACTGCTAATAAAGCAGCTCCCAGCAAACAGGGAGGTGCTAATCAAATCACCCCAGGACCTTCCTGCCTAGACCTCCCTGCCCCATCAGTCCACCTATCTCCCACCTTTTGGCCTTTCTGCCTGCATCCAATCATTGCAGGATGGAGGGAAACAAAGGACAGGAATGTGGGAGGACTAAAAAAAGACCTAAGGTATAAAAAAAGGGAAGACCTCCCCCTTCCATAGATTCACCTTCCAGGTCCCCTTCTTCCACCGGGAGGATCTTTTCTGCTGTCCTTTAATAAAGCTTTCCACTTTCCACTCTACACTTGCCTTGGCGTGCTTTTCTGGTGTTATACTTCAGCATTCTGGAAGCAAGGACCCTTCACTGTCACCAGTAAACAGCAGTAATATGCTTTTCAATGTACTTTCACATTCAGTATTTTACTTGAAACTCCTATTGCCAACAAGTAGCCAGGAAGGTTGATGATATATCCTTATTTTGCAAATACATCAGTGGCCTAACATGACATCACTGGCAAAAGACAGAGAAAGGAGCCAAAACAGACCTGCTGTCACCTTTCTTACTTATACATCACAAGAGCACCCCATTCAGACACACTATGCTAAAAGTCATCTAACACAAACAGGACTTCCCCAAGTGGAGGGCAGGGTGTCCCATCCTTGAACTCTGACCCCAATCATAGCTCCTGGGACTCAGTGAGAGCACTCTTGACCCCTGCTACATGGAACCTATGCAAGCAGACCCTCTCCTTCCAGAAGCACGTCCAGGTTATCAATTGATGGGAGTACCCACTTTAACTGTAGTTTGATAGGCAGTTTTTTAAAGATCCTATTTGGGTAGGACAGAATGTTCAAAATACTTACACACCATTTGCCAAATAGCAACTGTTCCAAAAGCATAAACAAGTATATTCTTTTTAGAGCTGGGCAACCCACACACCCTGCAGCCTCACACTCTTTTCAGGTAGGCCATTTCTGAATAACAGCAACACACCCGTGACCAGTACACCCCTGTGCTCATCAACACAGGGTCCAGTTTGCATATTCAAGAAGGCTACTAATAGCACATACCTAAACCCAGCTTTGGGAATTGGTCCTCAGATCCATTTTCACGGGACTCAGAATCTCATTCCAAACTGCCAGATCCCTAAGGGGACACTAAATCCGTGCTTACATAACCTCACCAAAGGCCACTGTTCACGTTCCAGAGGGCTATGATTCCTAAGAAAATTCTGTCCATGGGTATTCCTTGCAAGAGGCCAAGCAAGGACTAGGTTAGAAATTACTTAAACTATAAGAGGAACACTAAGTAGTGAGTGCCAGAAAAAAGTCATCAACTAGGAAGCTGAGGACAGGCCCAGATGGCCTGTTTCCGGCAGAAACAGCAAGAGCAGGGCCAGGCAGTGTCCCTTCAGGGATCAGCGAGTCCCCAGGAACTTACAGAGGAAGGTGGAGCACAGGACAAGTCTTGGGGAGCTAGATTCCTGGTTTCTGAGTACAAGCTGGCCTGCCAGGGTTGGGAGGCCAGCCCTGCCATCCCCCTTAAGCACACCGCAGCAAACTAACCTCCAGAGACAAGGGGCAGGGCTGAGCTGGCTGGAGTGGAACAAGGGCTTTAAACAGGGAGACTAGCCCAGTGCAGGCCTAACCCTCAAAGGGAGAGGGAGACACAGACTGGGCGCCCCCCTGGAGTGCTGGGGTTTATGATGTCCATATTTGGGGCTGTGGGGTGTTCAGCTGCTTCACCACCAACTGCTGAGAGCAATTAAACTGCACAGCTCCTCCCTTTTGTGCCCAGTATCTTTATTTGCATTATATATTTTTTAACCTCCACAACTATTATTAAACACATCTCAGAAATGGAGACCATAAAGAAGCAAGTATCTGTCACTCATCTGAGGAATGGCTGGCCTAAGATGTAAATCGAGGTCAGCTCTGGGCAGGGCCCACACTCTGGGCCATAGCTGCTCCCGAAGAAGAAGGAAGAAAGGCAGAAACCAGCCCTTCTTGGCTCGGCTATGTTCAACCTGCCTTCTAGTTAGAAGACCCCAGTAGATTAAAAAAAAAAAAAACTGTTTCTTTATCTATAAAATGAACATAATAACGGAATCATTGCTGAGTACTAAATGAGTTTAACTTGGGTTTACCCAAGTGTCCAGTACCAGTACAGAGTAAACGCTCCGTAAGCCTTGGCTCGCCTTGCAGTCATTATTATTATCAGCAATAACTGTTGTTATCAGTGTACAGTAGCTACTATCCTCATGAAGCTTATAGCTCAGCTGGGGACACAAAGCCAAGCACAGAGGGACAGGCACTGACCCCTGGAGTAGGGCTGGAGGGGGTAGTGTGTAATATGGAGTTCAGAAGACGCAGGCAGCAGTTGCTCCCTGTCACGCACAGCAGCCGGCACTTCTCTTCCTTCCAGGAACAGGAAGCAGATAATGATTAAACAGAAAACTACACAAGTCCTAAACAGAGGGCTTTCCAATTAATCACAGGCTAAGGCAGGCAGTGTTCCTGCCAGACAGCACGTGATCTGGCTTCTGAGAATCTGGGAACTGGGAGATGAGGTGAGTAACTGAGGGGCCGCAAGGTTCCATGTGGTCAGAGTGTCCTTATGTGAAATTCCCACAACTGCTGCTAGAGAAGGGGCAAAGGAAAAGATGGGCCAGGAGAGAAAGCAAAGACCTGTCAGGAAGACAAACACAGAAAAGGTTAAACAGGGGTAATCAAAAACTCCCTACACATAGAGAAGTGGATTTTAAAGGAGAGAAATGAATGTGAAGGTCACTAGGATGAAACCCCAATAAGGACTCTGAAAACCAGTAGCAACCATTTACATACAATGAAAAAATACTATGAGTAATAGTCACACATTGATGCATATTTATTTGTATGGTTACTATTTCAACATTTCACAGATATTAGCCTTCACAATAACCCTATGAGGCAGATACTAGCATTTTCAACATCATTTACAGATGTAAAAACTAAAGCATAGAGTAGTCAAGACACTTACACCAGGTCACACAGGTAGCAGGTAACAGATGTGAGATTTTAATTTAGGCTGCTGGTTACAGAGTCCCAGAGTCTCATGCCCTGCCGCTCTGTCACCTCTTAACTGTAAAAGCAAACAATTTTATGTTCAGTGTAATTCCATGGAATGTGATTATCCACAGTTCATCACTACTTGAGACAATATGATGTTCTAGTAGTTGAACAACAGCCTTGAGTAGAAAATCTACAGATAATCATTACTCATTGAATCCAGTAATAATTCTAGAATGACAGAATGGTTTTTTCCTAGTGAGTCAATTATTGGAAAGGGAGGGTGCACTTAAAAGTTACATTTTCTCCAATAATATTCTTCTCTTTCTTTTTTTGCAACAAGTGTTAATTTAAAAAATAATCTGCCACCATTTATAAGAAGCAAAATTTAAGTGCCACCCTGATCTGCATGTAATTGTTGAAACTGCTGACTACTTCTCAGAAATCCTAAACTTCAACTCTTAAAATAGAAACAAGCTGAAAAAGGGATCAGTCTTGTCATATTCCATTTGTCCAAAATAGTCTAAACTGTTAATAAAAACTATGAAGTGAATCTTTGAATAATAAGATTTAAGTTATGGTTATTTTCTTTTTAGAGTGTAAGTTTTTAAGTATGTTTCAAATTTTCTCTTACAACAAAAAGTAATTATGAATTTTTTTTCCAAAAGGGAAAAGGTAGTCTATGTATACAATACAAGAGCCTATTTTACAATACTTTCCATAACCAGTCAATATTGGAACTTTGAAATATTTTTTTCTCTTTTTCTACTTTATGAGTTTTCTAAAACATCTTAGTGTGATACTCAGATTTTTTTTTTTTAAACTACAAATAGGTCAATAAAGAGCCTTCATTACTATTAGGCTGAATCATAAGAAGTTGTTGTCACTGTAGGTCAAAACCAGCTCAATGCTGGTCATTTCACATGGTTCGGCCAAACATTAGTATCAATGCTTCAGATGTTAGTCAGAATGCAGTCCTGGAAATCCCCTGGTAGGGGAACTGCCTGTAACTACAATCCATTATATTGACATACTAGGTATTTCCTCTGACTAGAGGAAGAAACAATACTTTGAAATCTTTGGTCTAAACCATAGGAAATAAGGGTCAAAGACAACATGTGGTGGTCTTCCACTTAGTACACTATACTATACTTCCACTTTAGTATACTATAAAATACAGCATAAACACAGGAAAAGGACAGCACTAGCCTGATATTTCTTTCCTTTCCTTCTAAATTTTTAAACATCTTTTAGTTTCTTTTCCTAAATAGAAAACAAGTGTGATTTTAGATTGTTCTGGGCACAATGTTTTAATGCTGTTAGTTTGTTTTCACCAACAGGAAAGACAACTATTATATTTCTCCAACATCCAATTTTTCAGTACCATCTGGGTGTCCTGAGATTCAATTCAATTCAGTTCTAACATTATCCACCTTTGTAGTACAGACCTTCCAGGTGGAGGGTTCAGTTCCACAGGATGGCCCCTGCGTCATATGCCAGTCTCACACAGGGTCTCCAGGTTAAGCAAACTGCTGTCCAGCTGACCGCAAATCTGGGGGTTTCCCACCATCCCCTACTCAGCATCAACAGTTTACTATAATGACTCACAGAATTCAGTGAGGCACGGTACTTCTGATTTCAGGTTTATTATGACAGATTCAGCCCTGGAACAGCCAAAAGGAAGAGATGCACAGAGCAAAAGTATGGAAAGGGGAGGGGTCAGGCTTTCCGAGGGCACTTCCACCCGACAGGCTCCCTCAGTCTCCTTATTTCAGTGTTTACTGAAGTTTTGTAGGTAGGAAAGATTGATTAAATCACTGGATGTTGGTGACTGACCCAATCTTCAGCCCCTCTCCCTTCCTCCAGATCAGGAAGGGACTAAAAGCTCCCAACCTCCAATCACATGGTTGGACCCATAGGCAACCAGCCCTATCCAGAAGCTATCTGCAGCCCCACCAAGTCACTACATTAGCATAAAATTAGTATGGCTAAGGGCTCAGTACAAATAACAAAAGATGCTCCTATCACGCAATAAATTCCAAGGGTTTCAGGAGTTCTGTGCCAGAAATCAGGAACAGAAACCAAACATATTTTTATTATACCACATTGACTCAAAGTTAAGAATCTTGGGCTGGGATTGTGGCTCAGTGGCAAAACGCTTGCCTAGCATGTGTGAGGCACTGGGTTCAATTTCCAGTACCACATTAAAAAAAAAAAACTAAATAAATAAAAGTACAAATCACAAATTACAAAAAAAAAAAAAGTCTTTATTCATTAGTATTTCAAGGTGCCGCACCAAACCAGCATGGGAAAGATCAGATGTTCTATCCTATGGTTCCAGCAAAAGAATTTTTTTTAAAGACTTTTTTTTTAAAGAATTCTTGGTGTCAACATACCTTACATACAAACAGAGATATGAAAAATTGTGGTATATATGTGTATTAAGAATTGTAATGCAAAAAAGTACATGTATAATGGCATAATTTGGCGTGAACATACTTTATATACAGAGTTACGAAAACTTGTGCCGTAAATGGGTAATAATGAGTGTAATACATTCCACTATTGTCATGTATATAAAAAATAAATTTAAAAAAAAAATTAAAAAAAAAAAAAAAAGAATTCTTTCCCTCCAAATCTTCTCCCATTCCTACCCTTCCCATCCACCCAGTAACCAAGACAGGGACTATACAATTTGTGCAAGTACAACTTTCATAATATGCAGACGCTAAATGTCTACTAGATTCCCTTCCGACTGGTCATTTTTCCTCCCTCCAAATCTCCGCAATCACATTCTAAGACATTGAGAGACTAAGAGAACAGATCTGCAGGAAGTGAGAGAGATGGTGCTTTAGCCAAGCAGGGATTCACATCATCCATGTTAATCTGCATGTCTACTGACAGACTCATACCTCCAGACCCAGAAGGGATGAAAATAGCTGGTCTTGACTGACAATAGGGCCAAACACTGAAAATGTTCAAGTCTTCTAAAAATAAATGTTTAGCAGTTAAGAATTCAGTAGTCAAGCTGGCCATGTAACTTCCGAGGATTTACTCTAAGATGAATTCATAATTAGTCAGCTTCTACCATTAATGAACATGTCTTGGCTCCCCCCCTCCCCGCCCCAAAGCTGTGTACACTGCATTTATTTCATTCTTGTTTCCCAGCATTCCTTAAACTGAAAAGAACTTTCTTTCTGTCTATACCTCACATGTATGGCACGAAACCTATTTAGTGCTACATGGGTCTTATTTGTATTACTTACAAAGGACTATATTATTTGCCTGATCCTCTAAACAACTCTGAGATGTATAAAGAACAAAACAAGTATTATTTGCACTCTTGTCCTTTTTTTCTTTCTCCAGATGTGGACACTGAAACAGCAAACCAGCTGCCTTGCTGACAATACGGGGCCGTCACAAACTCAGGTCCTATTTAGTTCAGCCTCTTGGGCTGTTCCATCATAGGGCAGCACCTGAGGGCCTCTTCTGGTCCCCCTTCCTCCACTCCCATCCTAATCCTCAGCCCTCGCTGCCCACACAATCAAGTGCAGTTTTAGTAGCTCCTTAGCCTAGCTTCAATGTCCCACAGTTTCCACCTCTGTCCCCACCGGGTCTTCACTGACTTTTCTGCTCCTCCCTCCATCCCTTTACCCAGATCGATTCATGGGATCAGGACACCCATGATCAGGACACTACACTTCCTCTAAGGTCCACTTAAATGTCATGTTTTAGGTTATGAAGTCCTTTCCATCCTTCTCATCAGCAGAGGAAACATCTCCCTCCTCTGTGATTCCCACACAGCACTTAGTGGTTCTGATTATACCAAATCCATTCTCCCACCACTGCAGGACAGAAACCAAATGTAACATACCTACACAATACTTAACAGCATCTCAAAAAAGAAAAGGCTCATTTTTAAATTAACTGTGTACTGTATAATAAAGAATCTCTACAAGCTTTGCCTGCAAAGGCTATAAAGACATTGACTTGGAAAATAAGCATGTGAAATAATTTCCCCCTCCAAACCCAATTTCTTGCTTGGCTGTCAGCCAGTTGAGCATGTCACAAGTCTCTACTTTTCTGCTAGTGGTTTTTCTGTGATTTGTCTTCAACAGAGGGTAGAAAGAACTGAGGACGCAATAAACACATTCAAGCCACACAAGCATGTAGCAAAAAAAAAATGAAGAAATGAGCCCTGCACATCTGCCGCCTCACCAATGCCAGGAAATTCCGGGCTGCCGTTCTTCTATACTGTGGATAATTCACACAATTGTGCTGGAGGCTTCCAGCTATGCAGAGCTGTTGGGGCACTGGAAAATTAGTATTTCCAAGTTACATTTTAGGACAGAAAGCCCAGTGAAGTCTTCAAACTTCCACCTCTTAGAGGAATCTCAGAAAACCATGTTGTATTTGTATCTAAGCACAGAGAAGTAGGCTTGACCTGTTATCTGTACTGAAAGGAACTGTTTACTCATTTGTTTTTAAACCTACCTACTATGTGACACATTATATATAGGTCTTTATAAATCTTCATCCATTTAAACATTTCTGGCAGATTAAGAAGAGTAATGGCATAGTTATTAAATTTGTCTTTTCAGGAACTGAAAGTGATTTTTCCTTCATATCTCTATCATGCCAGCATTTTATTTAAAAAAAAAAAAAAAAATCACCTCCAAGCTGAATTACATGTAAACTGAATCACTCCTTTAAATACTCTAAAAGAAGTGAACAGTTTCTGAAAAACTCCCAGGCTAATTACGCATTTCTCACTAAAAACAAAAATCTACATTTCATTTATAAGATGCCTTGATTTGGTCTTGTTTTTTTGTTTACAGTACAGGGGATTGAACTTTACCTCTGAGCCACATCCCCAACCCTTTTCCTTTTTTATTTTGAGACAGGATCTCACTAAGTTGCTTAGGGCCTTGGTAAGTTGCCAAGGCTGGCCTCAAACTTGCAATCCTCCTGCCCCAGCCTCCTGACTAAACTTCGATGACAGGTGTGTGCCACCAGACCTGGCTTGGTTTGATCATTAAGTAGACAGAACTTTGGTGGAAAAGTAAGACAAATAAAATGCAAAGCATTTCTCCTATCAGTGGGACAAAGCACAGAATACATGCAATTTCACATCACGCAATGAACATTTGAGAAGAAATATACAGCTAGCTTTATATCCAAATATACAGCTTCTCTTTTTCTGTGACTTGAGCAGGAAATTTCACTTTTTTCACCTTGGTTATTTCTCCATCTCAGTTTCCTCACCCCTACAGAGCCGAGAATAAGGCAATATGTTCCTCATATGGTTGCAAAAATTAAATTTGATCAAGCGACCAAATACTTATGCATCTCACATGCTTGGCTGCTTCAAGGAATTCTAGTTAGACAAAACATACTCAGTAGAAACAAGTGTATGTAATTGAGTGTTAAATAACATGGAACAGATGTAACATGGACTCAATTTTGTATGTTCACAGGAAGTGACAATACTAGAATACATAGGAGAGGTTCCTGGGAATGTTATCTTGGATCTCAGCTTGAAGAATGGACAGGGGATGGGACACAGAGAGCCCAAAAAGGGAGGGAATTCCAGGTAAAGATGGGTACAACCACCTACTTCTTCTCTCGTCTCTCCAACCCTCCTGTTCACATTTGATTCATAGCCAGCATCACTAGGGAATCTGAGAGAAAAGCCAATTCCCCAACCCCATACCAGCCCTTCTGCCTCAGTGGGATGCAGCAGCCTGGGCCTGGGTCAGCCCTGCAGCTGGCCTCATGCACAGTTGGGCCTGGGAATCACTGCTGTGGCTCGGCTTCCTCTGAACTCCTATATTAGTCTGTTTTCTGCTACCAATAACACAATGCCACAGACTGTAAGTTAAAAGAAAGAAGTTTAGTTCGGCAAGTTCAAGGGGCCTTCATCTGGTGATGGCCTTCTTGCTGACAGAGTCGCCAGGTAACACAGGGTATCACACAGTTGAGAGGCAAGTGGCAGGCACAGAAGTGCATGCAAGTACATGTGTGCGTGTGCACCTGTGTCTCTTCTGGTCTCTCTTCCTCTTTTCACAAAGCCATCAGTATAATGAGGGCTCCACCCTGGTGACTTAATCCAATCCTAATCACCTCCCAAAGCTCCACCTCCCACCCCCGCCCAAACACCATATGTAGATTAAGATCCCATACTCTTAATGATTCATAGTGGAGACTTTAACACATGAAGCACTGAGGACACACTCGAACCATATTACCACCTCATCTCTACAGTGACCGCTGGTTCTGTTCAACTGGCTAAACCCTAAGGTTCTCCAGTTTTAAACTTCATCTCCTCCAGAAAGCTAGTCCAACCTATGTTGGATTTTCATTTCTCCACTCATGACTCACCCCAGCCCCAGGTGAGACACTCTGGCCCTGTGCCAGACTTCCCTTATTGAGACACTTTAACACCTTATCATAAATTGTCTTTCCTAATAAGCTGCTAGTTCCACAAAGGCAGGGATTCAGTCTATTCTGTTCAGACCATTTCATCCTCAGTGCCTGGCATACAGTATGGCACTTTGTTAATATTTGCTGAATGACTAAATAAATCAAAGAATTAGCCTGTTGCTCCAGTTTGAATGTGTTCCCAAAAGTTCGTGTTGGAAACTTAATCCTCAAATTCATGTTAATGATGTTTGGAGGTGGGGCCTCTGGGAGGTAATTAGGATTAGATGAGGTCATGTAGGTAGGGCTCCCAGGGTGGCATTACAAGAAGAGGAAGACCTTATAAGAGGTGACCTTATAAGAAAAGGAAGAGACACGTGGTCTGTTTCACCATGTGATGCCCTCTACCATGTTAAGAGGCAGAAAGGAGGCCATCATCAGGTGCCAGTGAATGCCAGTGCCATGTTCTTAAGATTCCCTGGCTTCCCAACCTGTGAGCCACATATATGTCTATTCTTTATAAACTATCCACTCTCAAGTATTTTGTTATAGGACCAAAATACAGACTCAGACAACCATGAAACAAATGGTTTTGAATATTATAAAGTATCATAAATTAGGATTATGATACACACACAATTGATAGATGCATCACAAGCCTTGATTGTAGAAAAGCAACTTGGTTTACTTTATCTTTGAATGGATAAGAGTTTTGAAAATCTGCACTGAAAACATTCACTAACACTCCCTCCTCTCAGTGCCACACTACTTTCCCCTGATAAGGTAAAACTTGCTTACTTGATGTTATCATTTTCTCTCTCCATGACCAGATTTTTCCACCTTCAGAGCAATCTGGCCCATAGAAGTCACACAAACAGCCTCTTGCCAACTCAGGGGAAGAGCAATGCAGACTTGCAGCTAAGATTTGGAGGTAAATACTGAAATGAGTAACTCTTCACTTTTCTTATAAAGACAAAGCCTTGGGCAAAGAATTGGAACATGGGGATTCTAACTTGGGTTTCCTTCCTTCATTCACACTTTCAAGTGTCTGCTCTATTCTGGTCCTATGCTTAACTGTGAGTCCCCAACAGTGAACAAGAGGTACTGAGTCCTTCCCTAATGATCTGCTCCTCCATGAGCTAAACCACTCCTGACTCCTGCAGGCCACTGAGACTCACTCAGTTTCTCCACCTGCAAAGGGAGGGAATTAATGACAACATGATTAGTTAAAGTACCTTCACACCCTGGGAAACCAGACCCCTGAGCCTGAGGACCAAGGAAATCTGCCACCAGCAGCAATGCTGGGTCCACTTCAGTGGAAAGACAGTTGAACAGAATGGAAAGAGTCCTAGAGGGAGTAAAGTCCTGCAAGGCCAGCTTCTTCTACTAAGCAAGCTTGAGATCTCCAATGCCCCTTCCATCCCTAACACTACAGGATTCTGCTTCCTCGTCAGATCATACTTCATCAACATACTCAACAGGCCACGGGTGGTGGTGCACACCTGTAATCCCAACAGCTCGGGAGGCTGAGGCAGGAGGAACACAAGTTCAAAGCCAGCCTCAGCAACTTGGCAAGGCCCTAAGCAACTTAGTAAGATCCTATCTCTGATAAAATATGAAAAGGGCTGGGGATGTGGCTCAGTGGTTAAGCATCCCTGGGATCAATCCCTGGTACCAAAAAACAACACTCAACAGTGAGCAGTGAGACAATGCCCAATAACCAGCCAGACACTGGATAACCAAAAAGCATGCCAATGTGCTCATTACATTCTAGGGGAAAACTGGCTTGATTTTTTTTTTCGGGGGGGGGGGGCATTTTACCACTAAGCTACATCCCCAGTCTTCCTTCCTTCCTTCCTTCCTTTCTTGATTAGTTTGTTATAGATGGACACAATACCTTTGTTTTATTTATTTTTATGTGGTGCTGGGGATCAAACCCAGTGCATCACACATACAAAGCAGGCGCTCTACCACTGAGCTACAGCCCCAGCCCTCCTTTTTATTTTTTATCTTGAGATGGGGTCTTGCTATGTTGCTGAGGCAGGTCTTGAATTTGAGATACTCCTGCCTCAAGTTTCTCAAGTCATTTATAGGCATGTAAGTCACACCCTGCAAAAGTGGCACAATGTTGTGACCACACCTACAGATCAGCTGACTAGAAATAAAGCAATTGATGCAATCTTCAGAAAGAAAGTATGATATTTTACCTTTATAAAGGTAATGGTTTACTTCCTTCTTCTTCATTTCCTTCATTGCCCCCCCTTTTTTTTTTTTCTTGGCAGCCAATGTCTCTGACCCATATAGTTCCTGCCTCCCCCAAAAAACTCTGCCAAGCCCTCTGGCCCCTACTCTTCCTCCCAAAGCCTTGGGCACTGCCCAACACTGCATCCCCAAGGACCCTTTCCATAGCCAGCACCAGCATCCAGGGCTTAAGAGCTGAATGGGATAGGAGATGCTCCAGTAATGACAGAGGACCAGAAAAGAAAATTCTGGAGTGGTTAGGAATTTTGTCTCATCCTTTAGCTGTGAAAGATGTCGGGTTAAGAACAAATATTAGTAACATATCTTTTTAGTGCTTATTGTGTACCAAACATTGTGCCAAGCATTTGTTTTATTTCATGTAATTGCAACAATAACTCCATGGGGCAGTTCAGCAGTATTTTCTCCATAATCAGATAAGAAGTAGTTCAAAGATTTTTTTCTCTCTATGAATTGCACTTTTATTAGCAACTAAGATGCAGTTATGAACAGAAGTATACAAACAAAATGGAGGAGAGGACACGGGAGGGCTGGCAGTTGGAACAGGAAACCCAAGACCTAAGTCTGGGGAACTGTCCCTGTTTGGTATCCTGGGACAGTGCCAAAGGAGCAAAAATAAGAAGCTGGGGGGCTTGGAGAACTGAAGTAGAAGTGGAAAACCAGGTCCCTTGAGTTCAATGAATTTGGCAAAAGGATCCTCAAGATAAGATGACTGGGCACAATACCCTGGGTTGCCCAGGGTATCCACCACCCTCTACCCACCCACTCTCCCACAAGTCCCTTGGGTGGATTCAGTTTCTTTCTTACAAAGAAAGCTGTGTCGATAACTGGCAGAACACAGCAGAGAAGAAATTTAGCCCAACTACTCCATCTATCCATCAAGGTTCCATTAGAATGGGCACCTGTCCATAAAGCCACCCAGAATAAACGAAACCTCGGCTTCATCCAGGTAGCCTTCTTTTATTCAATTCTACTCTAGAATATAAAGGTGGTGCTTCTTTTCTTAAATACTATGCATTTGAGGAGTTATTTTCTTCACAGGTTATTTTTGTATTTAAAAAAAAAATCTTCAGAGCCGGGAAAAGTGGCAGCCACCTATAATACCAGCGGCTCAGAAGGCCGAGACAGGAGGATCACGAGTTCAAAGCCAGCCTCAGCAACATCGAGGCACTAAGCAACTCAGTGAGACTCTGTCTCTTTCAATAAAATACAAGATAGGGCTGGGGTTGTGGCTCAGTGGCCGAGTGCCCCTGAGTTCAATCCCTAGTACTAAAAAAACAAAATCAACAACAACAACAAAAAAAAAAAACTTCAGATTTTTGATATTTTTAAAAACCTCTGTAGAGTTTTTTTTGTGTTTCTCTATAGGATATTTTGGATATTTACAGAAGATACATACATTTGACTTTCAACAGACTGAATAGTTGAGTCAAAGAGGAAATACAGAACCATAATTCCTTATCTGGAAACCTGGAAGTCAGATGTGCTTAAATTCAGACTCTGTGATTCTAGAAAGGAAATGTGGTGCATTTAACACACATTGTGTAACACTCAGAAATCAAACTTGTTAGTATTGCTACAGGAAAATATTTAGACTAAGTGAGATAAATACATACTCCAGAATCTCACCTTAGTTCAGGTTGTTTTATCACCAGGGTATCCACCACCCTCTACCCATCCCACTCTCCTTGAGGGTATACCAAAAGCCTACAAAATTTTTTCTTTTCAAAACTTTTCACATTTGAGAATTGCCCAGAAAGGACTGTAGGCATGTCAAAATGGCTCAAATGCTAGAAAAAAAAATAATCAATCTGCTACTAATCAAAATGCAAAAATATTATAAAAATAATCATGGTATCAATTTCTGCCCAAAAGATTGGCAAATATGTTTCTCAGGGGGGAAATGCCAAGAGTGTGAAATGTGATACTTTTAAACCATGGCTGTGACAACAAACTTGGACAACTTTCAGATAAACACTGGAATCATCAACAGCCTCAAAAATGTGAATATCACTGACCTCTAAATTGCCTTTTTAGGAACCATTTTCTGTGAAAGTCAATAGTCATCCAAGATCATGCACAAAAGCATACATGGAAACAATGAGTTTTTTTCTTTTATTTGTAGATATCTTCTTTTGTTTATTTTTATGTGGCGCTGAGGATCAAATTGAGTGCCTCACCCATGCAAGGCAAGCGCTCTAACACTGAGCCACAAACCCAGCCCCAGAAACAATGAGGTTTAAAACAATTAGTTAATAACTGCAAGCTCCTAAAAGAGGCACAGTGAGGAAAAATACAGCAAATCCACACAATGGAACATCATCAGCCATTTTTTTTTAGTTTATAGGAAAATATAGAAACCTTTATATAGAATATAAGGTGAAAGGGTAGGATGCAATAGACTTGCATTGCCTTATGATCCTACTGAAGTATAGGATACATTTCGAGAGGACCAGAATAATATACTAACAGTGAAAGATGCTCAGAGTAATGGGATTAAGGTGTTTCTCTTTCCCTTACCACACAAACTTTCAAAATTTGAGGGGATTTTCCAAAAATACCTGCAGCATTATATTTTAGCTGAGGGAGAATGGTGAAAACTTAATTATTTGTCAATAGCAGCCATCCCATGTATCTGAGATGTCACTTTGGGCTTTTAGAAAATTACAACTTATCATTGCAACATCATCACCACCTCCAGGATGCAAGCCATATAAAACATCTGGTCTACATTTATTAGTCTTAATTGACATATATTATAATTAAATCAAGTCTAAGGGAGCACTTCTGTGCTGTAAAATCAATAAATACACAGATAAAAGACTTCCCACTGTGCCATCTGCCAAGAACTTTCAGAAGTAACAGCTTATTTGAACCTCACTAACATGGAAACAAGAACAGGCACAATGCCCCCATTTCGCAGGTGAAGAAATGGAGGTAGAGAGAACAATACTCTGCCAATGGCAGAGTTGAGTCTCTCTTTAGCTTTTGACATCAAATTCAGGGCTATAACTTAAAGCAAAGTGCTAGTTCTACTACATCTTGCTACTACCCTGTTAATTAAATGATCTAAGTACTTAGACCATTGCCTGCCATGTAACACGTAGTAAACATCAAATCCCCTCTTCCAAAAAGAATAAAATAAAATACCCATGATGTATACAAAAATTCCAATTTTAGTCCTTGTAAGCTGCACTACATTCTATTATACTGGCTTTCAGCAGATCATTCTATTGGTAATTTTTTAAATTTTTTAAATTAGACTTTAACGTCAGAGCCAAATAATTCTTGAAAAAGTAATGATGAAATTTTTGTATCACCTGGAACTATGATCTCTCTGGTTCAAATCCAACTATTCAAATTCCCAAATAGTTTGCTCAATTCATCTCTTTCTGGAGGAGAGGGATATGCAAAGGATAGGGAGGAAATGACAGGTACTTTTCAAGTTTTCATTTCCTCTTTAAATTAAATTTGATCATGGAATTCCAAAGAATGCTTTTTCAAACATTCCATTCACTGGCCACGTATATGTGAATGTATGCTTGGTCAGCTACCTGCCCAAAGGAGAACCCAGAATTTAATAAAGCTTATCTTTAGCATCTCAATGAAAAGTCAGGAGACTGGATGGAAGCCCACAGAACCTGGGATTCTACACTTCTCATCTCACTAGTCTCTGCACCTTTTCCACCCACTCCTTACTCAGGGACCATGCCCACTGCCTAATAGAGAAATTGAGAAACTAATAAGCCCTAAGGCTGAGTAACCAGAGAACTTGACATAAATAAGCCAAGATGTGGAAAATCACCCCTTCTGATGTTTGTGGTATATAGTCTCAAATGTTGCTTCTAAGAGACAGACGTTCAGTGAGACTCTTCTGCTGCAAAGAAGTGAAAGAGATACTGCCACTACCCACTGTAAAGCTATCTGTCCTCTCTACTTCACAACTTCTGAAAACAACATGCTTATAATATTAACATCTTAAATTCTCTATTTTAGAATCTCAGCAAGATTGCTAAAGTTGATACAGTGGGATACAATGGAACAGAAATGAACTTTAGAATTAAGCAGGTTGGATTATCCCAGGGGGGAAAAAAACATATATTCATACATATACAAGGGCATGTACACACTGATACACACATAGCCCCTAGTGGTTGTGCTTTTCTGATTGAATGCCGACTGATAGAATACCTGTGTGATGTTGTCCCACTGAAAATAAATATTTCATAGGGTTATGAGATATGTTTTAATATATACAAAGTGCCCAACCCAAAACCTGGGACACACCAAGCTCTCAACATGACTTCCCATCCCCTGGCTTTCATCCTACTCCCCTAACAAATATTAGCAAGCCTTTGGTTCCAAGGAGATTAGATGTTGGCTGTTCAAGACATTTTTTTTTGGGGGGGGGGGGCGGATGGATCAGGGATTGAACTCAGGGGCCCTCAACCACTGAGCCACACCCCAGCCCTATTTTTGCATTTTATTTAGAGACTGGTTCTCACTGAGTTGCTTAGCACCTCACTTTTGTTGAGGCTGGCTTTGAACTCATGATCCTTCTGCCTCAGTCTCCCAAACCGCTGGGATTATAGGCATATGCTACCACACCTGGCTAAGACATCTTCTCTTGATACAGGTCTTAAATCACACTAACAAATTGATACTCTGTATTCCTTCCTTTTTTAGATACCTCATTCTTTTTAAGCAAGAACTTTCATCAAAAAGGTTACTGTGCAATATTAGATAAGGGCTTTCTCAGTCACACTGCAGTCCTCAGACTTGGATGTTGCTCAGAGATCTATAAAAATACAAACCTGTTCTAGGAATAGATTTTTCCTGCTGACCCATAATTATGTGCATCATATGCTAAATTTTTAACAATTTTACTCACAGGTTGAACTCTCTTCCAAATTCTGGAGCATCTGATCCTAGCCCTTGAAGCACTTTCTACAGTCTGGAGTTCAATTTGAACCTAGTTATGTACCTTTAGTCCCAGCAATGAAACACAGGATGAAAATCAAAAATCTCCCATCAAATAAAACATGGCACTCACTGTCATTTCCCCAGGGTGGATGGCTGAAGGAAACACAGGTATGATAACAAAGACTCAAGAGACACATTATCCCTCCTATTCCCTTCCTAATCTGTTCTGCATCCTATGAAAAAGCAAAGGCCAAAGTGATTAGCCATTTTAAAAGCTATAAGTGATTGGAATGTTCTCAGGAGGAAGAGCAGGGTATGTATGTTTTATGGAGAAGATAATCATTGTTGGAAGGTTTCCAATTGCTAATTATTTGGACTGAAGAGGAGCCACCCTGAAGACAAGCTTGGAAGAGCTTGCTGACGTAAGATTCCAAGCTGTGGTAACCCCAAATGGCCAAGATATAAGCTTTTTTTTTTTTCCAGACTACTGCTGTTGGGTGGCAATTAATAGGAGGATGATGGTAAGAAATCTCTGGTGTCTGAAGTTATAAAAACAAGAGTGTTAGACACAGCTTCTATAAAAGTTATACCTCCTCTTTAGAGATTTCAATTAAAAACTCCTGCACGTCGTTCATCGTTGGAGACAACACTTCAGCATCTCTACTGGTGGCTTACCGCCACTAAAGGCTCCTTTGGTGATGACAGGAATTGACACAGAAAAGAAAAGAAAAAAAAAAGTAAGTTTACAAATATGCCTTCCCTTCGGCGCTAATTTATCCAGTATGTATGGGAAGAAATCTAGAACCCCTGACCAGTTACAAGAATCCATCAAACACTAAAATAAAAACTTAGAAAGACATTGTGACTCTTCAAGGTTTTAAGATTTTTTTTTTTTTTTAAAAAAAAAAAAGGTGAGGGAGGCGACGACAGGCCACCCAGTCCCGCGTCATGATCTTCCGCTCGCAGGGCCCCACAGGGCGGCAGGAAAGGGGTCCTCGGGGGTCTGAGGCGCGAGGGCAGGGAGAAAGCGCATCCAAGGAAGGCGACACCAAGTCAGGTCCCCACACCATGGGCAGCTCGGTCCACAGAGGTCCACAGAAGAGGCCCCCGGGGAGGGCAGGCGGGAGCCCGCGGGCGGGAAGGGAGGGACGGCAGGCGCTGCGTCGCGCCGCGCCCCGCCCGGGCCACCCCGGGCCACCCCGGGCCAGCCAGATGTTCAACGCCAGGACCCCGCGGCCGCGCCAGAATAGACGGCGCAGGACGCAGCGGGGCTGCAGTCCCGAACCCACGCTTCCTTCCGCGCGCCTGGGACCCGGCTCAGCACCTGGCGCCCGGCCCCAACGGGGCACTCACCCGGGGCCACTAGCGGCGAACTCACGGCGCCTCCCACGAAGACGGCAGCGGCGAGGACGGCGGACCCCGGGAGTCCCCGCGGAGCCATAGCCGCGTCGCTTTGCCCTTTTCCCCCGGGGCGCCGCGTACGGCGTTCAGGCTGGCGGCGCGGCTCTTGAACCCGCGGGCGGACCAAGTGGCCCCGGTCGGCCCCCGCGCGCCCTGCGTCCCGCCCCGCCGTAGCCCCACCCAGGCCCCACCCCCTCGGCTCGGCCCCGCCTCTCCCCGCGGTTCCCAGGCCCCGCCCACTCCGGCCTGGCCCCGCCTCCCCTTGTAACTGCCGCTTCTCCCCGCACCCCAGGCTCCTCACAGCCGCGCGGATTAGCGGTGCCCCCTTCCCCGCCTCTCCGGCCCGGCTCATTGCTGCCCGGTTCCGCCTCTCCCAGCCGCTCCCGCTTCCTCTGCGAACCCCGCAGCCGCGCGGGTTAGGCTTGGCCCCGCCTGTGCCCCACCCATTGCAGCCGGGCCACGCCTCATCTCGACCCCCCACCCCCCCGCCGGCTTCCTTTCCAAACCCCGCCTGACCGCGGCGTCTGGATTACGCGGGAGCCCCAGGCAGGGGCAGGGTCTAAGCCTTGCGTCTTCCAGGATTATCCATCCGACGCGGAGGGAGGGGAAAAAGGAAGTGAGGAGGCAAGCCAGGAAGCCCTGGGAAGTGCAGTCTAGGCCAGCATCGGAAGGCGGGCCGTCCTTTTTCTCTACTGCTATCTCAATCCCTGTAGTGTTCCCTTCGGTTACTGGTCTAGGAAGGGATGCAGCGCTGGAGGTCAGGTTCCTTTGGAAAATTAAGGAAGAAAGGTGAATAAGTTTAATTGTTCCTGTCCCTGCTTCCATTTAAGGTGCTTCTATTGAGGAAAAGAGCTGTATACATTTCCAGGAATAATTTGTGGAGGTTTGGAGGAGTGGTTAATTGTGTGCCTGTATTGCACCTCCCAAATACTCCCTCCTGTAGCTCAAGTGTCCAGTCACTTATGGTCTCCTTATAACCTCACATCAGTGTGAGAATGATTATTATACCCATTTCACATGCCAGGAAGTAAACCCATGATGTCTGGGCCACTGTGATCACTGTAATCATCCGCTTTGTGTGGGCTTACTGCTACCCCCTCAGTACCTGGCTCAAGGACCCCACACAGGAAACAAGAGGTCAGAAGTATTTTTGAAATGGAAGCATCATCCAAGCATTGACAGAATTGAGAGCCTTTCTTAAAGTAGCTCCCTCTTTACTGACCTGAAGAGACTCCTTCCAAAACAGAACCATCAAACTCGTTCTTTGCAGAGATTTGCTGGAGAACACCAATCAACAAGAAGGGGCTGGCTGGGGTCTGGGGTGTTTTCACAACGTGCCTTTTCCCTGAGCTGACTGATGGCCTCTAGTTTTCAAAGAACATTTATTTCTACTCTTGCTGAGTCCTCCCTGCTGTCTGCTAGACAATTACAAACATTTGCACTGATGTGAGAATTCCTGGCAACAGAAGCTCAGGACACTACAGATGGCTGAGGCTGAAAGATGAAGCCCCTGCCCTTTGAAGCCAAACACAGGCACTGCTCGTCCTGTGCCCAGTTGGCAGCACATCCTGTAGTCTGTCAAGCTTAGCAGGCAGCCCTTTCTACTTGTATATTAACATAAAACCTGAGAATGAATGCAAAGGAAAGATATCCATTTGGGTGTCCAACTAAGAAAAGAGAGAATCCCAGGCTAGAAATTAAAGTATAAATTATAAATTGAAACCAGAATAGCTACATAATTTGCAGGACCCAGTGCAAAATAAAAATGCAGGCCTGTGTTCAAACATCATTAAATTCAACAATAAAAGCATTAAACCAACCTTCAAACCCTCCTAAACATGGTGAGTTGTGCTCACACAATTACAAAGCTGGCTCTGATTTTATAATTTAGACTATAACAAATGCTTGTACAAAATTGTGTATTCAAGATATAAAATACCATTTAAAAATTGAATAGTTCTTTTTTCCATGGGTTGAACTGACTTTTAAAAAGACAGTGTTACCCAAAACTCAGTCCTTGTCCTGGAAGCCAATCCAGCAACTTGGACACAGTTTTGAGAAAAAGGGGGGAAAAGTTTTATTGCTTTGCTACCAAAGGATAAATACAGGGGACTCCTGTCCCAGAAGCTGTGATTCTGCCCATCAAGAGGAACAGGTGACTTTTAAAGAGATGATTCAAAGGCTACATTCCAGGTGTTCCGTCCAAAGCTGTAATCAACTTCTTAATTTAGGAGATAGTCATTTCTTGGTGTATCTTCTGGTGCCAACCCCAGATTCTGAATTACTTCATTCCTGTGATAGATGTGTGCTGAAGAACAGATAACTCAGCCTAGAATAAAGAAGAAAGGTAATCCTGTTTCTCCTGAGAGAAAAACTGATCGTTTTTTACAATTAATTTAAATTACATGAATGCTATATGGCTCTGTAGAACTGAAAAATGCAATCGTATTTAAAACTGGAGGAAACTTCATTAATCATCTACTGTAAGCCCCTTATTTTCCAGATGAGAGAAGGGTACGTGATTTGCCTGACAAAATGTGTGAGCCTGGGTTGGAACCCAAGGCTCTGAAAATTCCCTTCCCAGACTTTCCCAAATGCTTAGTTGTTGACACACTCTCTTTAGAGGTCATAGTAACGTGTGCATTTGCACATCTTAAGAAAGAAAGGAAGGGACAGGCGCAGTGGCACATACTGTAATCCCAGCAGCTTGGGAGGCTGAGGCAGGAGGATAACTAACTCAAAGCCAGCCTCAGCAAAAGTGAGGCACTAAGCAACTCAGTGAGACCCTGTCTCTAAATAAAATACAAAATAGGACTGGGGATGTGACTCAGTGGTTGAGTGCCCCTGAATTCAATCCCTGGCAGAAAGAAAGAGGGGGGGGGCGGGGAACAGGAAGCAGAGTGAAAGGATAGGAGGAAGGAAAGAAAGAAAATCAAGTTTACATTGTTTTCCAGGTCCTTAATTCTAAAGATTTGTTCACATAAAGAAAAAACAATTTCCATATGTATATATCTAAGAGCCCACTGTCTTATTTTAAATGTAAAGACATTTATTTTAAATGTAAAGAAATGTAGTGGAAGTTCTCATCTGTTTTCTGAAGGAGAGGTCACATTTCTTCTGATGGAATCAAACCAACTTTGCAAAACTAAGTAATTCCATTCTTTTCAAAAATAAGATAGAAAATAGAAATTGTTGTAACAATAACTCTCATTTATTCATTTCTTAGATGTAATTGGATACAATGGTGAGCATTTTTCTTGTTTCCTTTCATCAAATTATCCAAACAATATTTTATTTGGGGAAATATTGTTAATGATGGTCACATCAAAGCTGAGGATATAACCATTCTAGGGAGTCTGGCATTTATCTGATTTACATAGCTGCCCCCTGCCCTGCCAGGATGCAAATCCAGGAACAGCTCTCTCCATGCCTAAGCTTACAACTTCCACATAAACTATCCTGCCTACAGAAATGCAGAAAACTGATCAGTCAGCTCTTCAATTCCTATATAAAGTCTCATTCTTATTCTACAATTGCATGCTTATCCTAGCCTTTTTGAACTCTGTCTTGACAAGTACTTATGTTTTTTTTTTCTTCAAGAAGAATAATTTATTTACTTATGGGAATGGATGTAAATCAGAGTGCATGGGATCAAACTGACAAACTTACAGTGTGCTATAGTGTCTAGATTTTGTTGATTTTTTTTTTCCCACTTCCTCTGTGAGACTTCATTTAATCGCTCCCCTTAATAGAGACTTTTCCTGTTTTCCTCTGTACAGCAAAGGTGGTAATTTTCAGCACCATCATTTAAATGCACAAGACTCTGTTGGCTGGTGTTTACTCTAATTAATGTTGACCTTACTTCTGCAGAAGGTCTCTATAGAATTTCTTCTTTCTGTGATTTTACCTGTAGTCATCTGTCCTTTTAAGAGTTTATACATAGAAAATAAGCTTACAGTTCTTTTTTTTTTTAAGTGTCTGCAAGGGAATAAAATACTATTTTATAAAGTCTAGGGTTATTTTAATCTGACAATAAATATGTAGTATGTTTCTCTCAGCTAGGCTGAGAATAGGAGGTTGAAGGGGAGAATTACCATAAATTTAATAAAAGATCCTAATATTGCTTACAGAAACTTTTAAACTTACTGGAAGAAAGGACACAATTGCATGGTGAACTGGAAATGATCAGTGGTCCAGGGGCCAGGGAACACTCACTCTTGTAACTCTCAGATTCTCTTAGACTAGTCTTCTTACCCATAAAATCCAGGAGGCAATAGGAAGATTTCTAAAGGTTCTTTCTTGTCCAGCCCTAAGATTCTACATTGTCATGAACAACCAAATGACAGGGTGCCAAACTCAGGCTGGTCTGCAGGATTTTCTACACCATGGACCTTGTGAAAGTCCATGAATCTGTTGTGAAGGGTTGTCATGTTTAGCTCCATCCTTGGCCTCTCATCGACTCAATGCCAGTTGCACCCCACCACAGCTGTGACAACCAGAAATGTCTACAGATATTACAGATATTGTCTAATGTCCTGGGGCAGAGGTAGGGTGGGAATCACTCCTAATCAATAAACAATAAAGAACTGGGCTATAGGAATTCCAAGAACACAAGGACTATATCTGGAGACTGAGCAGAATTTCAGAGTAAGTTGAGCTGAGTCTTAAAGGAAGTACAGGACTGGGACTGTTGGGGAGGGGAGGAGAGTATGAGTGATGGACAGTGGAAGAATTTGCAAGGTGCAGGAACATATGAGACACGTGCACTGGGGACGGGAAGGTAGGTCGTCAATGATCATGGATCATAGTTGGGAATAGTAGTTGATAGAAGCAGAATGGAGAGTTTTCAAATGCCCTAGAAGTAAATTATAATGTGACTATCACCAAAATAGATTTGCGGGGGAGAAGAATTTCCATGGTTCAATTAGATATTTTCCATCGTAATCAGGAAGTCTTTGAGTAGAGAAATTCTAATTTGCCAACATGTTCCATAGAAGTCAGAGGAATCTGACATTACCAATGGTGTCCTTAACCTCAGTCCATTTCTCTGGATCACCACACCAAGTTATGTTTTGTGGGTACATGGTCTCCCAGAAAATTCCAAGTAAGTGATTGAGACCATTTGCTGCTAGAGCCTCAAAATCAAGTGGATATAGTTGTGCCAACTTTGAGAATTATAGTGAGGAGCTATGTGACTTGGAACCATTAATACCCACTAATACACATTTCAGATGATAAACTTTACGAGGTTCAAAGTGTTTGTTTTGAACAAGCCTCCTTTGGATTACAATCAACAGCAATTTAAACACTAGTTAATAAATAGTAAATATATTAGAATACAGTTCAGAGTAAAGCATTCACAGATAGGGATGGACTCAGCCTCCAACCCTCAAGCCAGGGTCTCCCATGGCTGCATCCCACCTACTCCCTGCTCAGCACAAACTCCACAGTTTGTGGACTGGTTTTCTTTGACTTGGGACAATATGGGGCTTCTCAGCCCAGGACTTCCATTTGTTTATACTAGACAGGGACACTGAACATCATTCTTCCACCACTAACAGATTCTTTATAGGAAAATATCATGAAAGCCACAGAATCAAATGTTTCCTGAAGAAATTGTGATTGTCAATGTCAGGTGGACAAAGATGTCCAGTAAAATAAGGACTGAAAAGTTTCAGACAAGAGATTACAGAGGAACCTTCTGGAAGAACATGAAAGGGAACAACAGAAGTGTAGGCAGAATGTAGTGGGTAAAAAGGGAAAATCAGAGTTCTTTTGGAAGTTTGGTGGAAAAAGAAGAAATGGTTGAGGAGGCCTTGAAATCAAGAGAATATTTTTATGGAATTGACTGGATCTTATAGGACAATTGAATAATATACACAAGGGAATATGTGAAGAAATTGGAGCAAGGGGTAACTAATGCAGCAAGGTCCAGAGGAGCTTGATGACAGGATCAAGAGTGTAAGAGACATTAGCCTCAGACAAAAGGCAAATACCTCATGCTCTGACATTAGAGAGAAAGGCACAAATGTGAATATATGTGCAGGCGGGAAGCAGAAAGTTGAGGAGGCCCTCATCAATGAAGGCAAAGCCATCTTTTTTCAATGGAATCATAAAAGGCTTTTACGGTCAGAGTCAAGAGTGTGGACTGGTGTGGAGACTGCATGAAGGCACCATATATTAACTTATTCAAGAATGTGAAGGCTCAAGATTCTGGCCTCCTGGACAAGTCTTAAAAAATCTTCCTCCAGAATATAAGCCCACACTGCACATAAGGTTGTGCACTGGCACATACACATGCATGTATGCACATACATATAAGCATGCATGACTGTGTCCAATGTCAATCATGCTTTGAGCATCCCTTGAGGTTACTTCTATCAGATTCCAGCCCTGCTTCTCTTTTCTGTGGGTGGCAAGAATAGAGAATGTGCAGGTTACTGACACCATGGAGACTCAAAGGCAGGGAGTAAGTGGCAGTTATCAGAATGTGGGCACATCCAGGGATGCTTACTGGGCCTCTGGAAATTTCCCTTCCTCCTACTCTCAGGGCAGAGCTGTCCTGATTGAGAAATAATATCATGATAAAATAGCTGCAGGAAGGGTATTTTTTTCCTAATTATTGGGGCCTCTAGAGCTTCCCAGTGTTTACTGAAGGGAAGAGCTACCCAGTGTGTGCGTGGCTGTGCATCACTAAGGGTACAGCTGGACTAGCACCATGAATTTTTCATGAGCCAATCTGTGCGATTGCATGATGCTCTTTCCCCAAGCCTAGCAGACCAAGGGTAGGAATGTAGAAGGCGGCTTAAGAGATGGATCTGAATTTTGTCAGAAAGTTGCCTGATATTTTGAGGATGTTCAATGGATTTTGCAGTTTTGAAGGTTAAGACCAGGAGCTTCAGGATAGGAGTGGGGAGCTGCTGAGAGTTTGGAATGTCTGGCACTCTGAGGTATAAGATCAGTGGAGTGGGATGGAGGGTTTTGAGAGCTGAAGGACTGGTGGTTCCTTTCCAACACAGTCCACACTGCCAATTACTTTGAAACGCTGAGAATCCCATATGGGCCTTTCAGCTGCCAAGGCCCAGGGTAATAACACAAGTTCTCCTTTTCTTCCGTTCAGCATTGCCAACCAGTCAGTCTGCTTGGCTGACCTCTTAGTACTTGCTGCCATGAATTCTGTCCCTTAATATTGGGTGATTTCACCCCATCCTGGGCATAGTGTGGGCCACCACGTCCATCCCCCAAAGATCCCACCTCCATGATGCCCAGGAGCAGAGCAGGTGGACCCTTTTATTGTTAAGAGTTTTCCTGAAAGGGCTACATACAACCAAAGAGAAGATAGGAAAAATGGAAAGATGAGACAATTAAAAGGTCACAGAACCTTAGAAAGAGTTTGTGTAGTCTTAAGTCAGACCATATTGTATTAAGAAAGAAGAATGAATGGGAAATGGTGTATAATCCAGGGGCTGACCACTTGCCTAGCATGTATAAGGACCTGGGCTCAATCTGACACACTTGTAGAAAGAAAGAAAAAGAGAGAGACAGAGAGAGGGGAGGGAAGGAAGGAAGGAAGGAAGGAAGGAAGGAAGGAAGGAAGGAAGGAAGGAAACAAAAAAATAATCAGTGAAATTAATTTTAATACTTTATTTAACCCCATATATTCAAAACATTATCATTGCTAACCAAAGTTTTTAAATTACTAATTAAATGCTTACCACTCTTTTTTCCATACTACATCTTTAAAGTTGGATATTTTACCTTTGCAGCACATCTCAACTTGGATAGCCACATGGGAAAATAAATTGCATCTTTACTTTTAATAACTTCACAGTAGAATTTGGCATTTCCTTTTGTTATGAATGAAAGCAACAAACCACAGTCACATTAGCAGTACCTGTGACACGTGACACCAATAGAAATCATAGATATTTTCACAGCAAATTATAATCCTACAGATATCTCAAAAGCTTACTTATTCCTATTATTTTTAAAAATTACTTTGATAGTTAAAATTATACATTGTCTAATAAGACTTTAAATCTTATTTAATGTGTAAAGGAGGCACTGACATCATACTATCAATTATTTTAAATATTTGTGTTTTTTTAATATTTATTTTTTAGGTGTAGATGGACACAACACAATGCCTTTATTTTTTTATTTTTTTTTATTATTAGTTATTCAAAACATTACATAGCTCTTGACATATCATATTTCATACATTCGATTCAAGTGGGTTATGAACTCCCATTTTTCCCCGGTATACAGATTGCAGAATCACATCGGTTACACATCCACTTTTTTACATACTGCCATACTAGTGTCTGTTGTATTCTGCTACCTTTCCTATCCTCTACTATCCCCCCTCCCTTCCCCTCCCCTCCCATCTTCTCTCTCTACCCCATCTACTGTATTTCATTTCTCTCCCTTGTTTATTATTATTATTAGTTGTTCAAAACATTACATCTTTATTTTTTTATGTGGGGCTGAGGATCAAACCCGGGTCCCGCCCGTGCTAGGTGAGAGCTCTACCACTGAGCCACAATCCCAGCCCCAATTATTTTAAATATTTGGATGACAATATTCAAATATAGTTGGTTTTCTTCACAATACTCCATATTTTATTTTATGCCTATGAAAATATGACTCTGAGAATAGGTTTTGTAGGCTCCAGTAGATGCAGGGAGCCTCAAGAAACACACATAAAATCCTGGGACTCCCAAGTCTGGAGCTTGCTTTTGCATGGGGAGTTTCCCTGTGCAAAGGTTGTCTTCCCAGAAGCTGCTTCTCTGGAATTGCTACAGTTATAAATGAGGTTTGGGAACTGAGAGTAACTTCATCCAACTAACTATCTAGCCATAGAGTCCTGCAAATTTATTCTGTGGGGCTATTTCTTTCTTTATTTACCCATGGATGAAATTTAGAGCATATCCATTCATTTTCTTGATACTTTTAAGGTAGTAAAGCTAGCCTGGACACTAATGAAAGGTCCAGTCCTATATTCTAAGAGGGACTTAGAAAGGCTGCCTTTCGAAAAGCAGCGACTGTTGACTTAGGCCTGCAAATGGCCAATAGTATCTTACAGCAGGATAGAGGTTGGCATCTCTGTCTTCGTTTTGTTTCTGTGTACTTGATTCTCCTTTATTACCTTAAACTGCGTGACCTGCCCAGCTCTGTACATACGCATGTTAATTATTTAAGGAATATTCAATTAAAAACTGGTAGTACAGGATTTAGTAGTCCTAGTTTTAGCTAACTTATCTTTTCCCTTCCAGACGGAAGTAAGATTTGCATCATCCTGTTTTAAACCCCTGGTATGGCACCTGATAGTCTCCAGTCATTGCCCTGTATAGCTGAGTCTTAGTCACATCACCCCAGAATGAGACTGCCCTCTAAGCAGAAGCAACTGTCTCATGCAAACTAAATTGCCCCTCTCCAGGATCATGGGTCTGTCTGATAGATAACATCCTGAGCAACAAATGGAAAGAGCCCTCCTCAAGCAATAAACAAGACAAAAGGGAATTAAGTTGCAGATGCAATTAAAGTTGCTTAAAAACAGCATACTACAGGGACACAGCCACATCAATGTTTATAGCAGCAAAATTCACAATAGCTAAACTGTGGAGCCAACCTAGATGCCCTTCAGTGGATGAATGGATAAAAAAAAATGTGAAATATATACACAATGGGATTTTACTCAGCAATAAAGGAGAATAAAATCATGGCATTTGCAGGTAAATGGATGGTGTTGGAGAAGATAATGGTAAGTGAAGTTAGCCAATCCCCCAAAAACAAATGCCGAATGTTTTCTCTGATATAAGGAGGCTGACTCATAGTAGGGTAGGGAAGGGGGAGCATGGGAGGATTAGATTAATTCTAGATAGGGAAGAGGAATGGGAGGGAAAAGGAGGGGGCAGGAAATTAGCAAGGATCATGGAATGTGATGGACATCATTATCCAAAGTATATGTATGAAGACTCGAATTGGGTGTCAACCTACTTTATATACAAACAGAGACATGAATTATTGTGGCATATATGTGTAATAAGAATTATAATGCAAAAAAAGAAAAAACAAGTACATGTATAAAGACATAAATTGGCGGGAACATACTTTACACAAAGATATGAAAAATTGTTCTCTATATGTGTAATAAGAATTGTAATACATTCCACTGTTGTGTATTTTAAAAAAGTAAAATCAATAAAATAAATAAATAAAATAATTCTACTAAAAAAAAAGTTGCTAACCAGTCATTTTCAAATAGGGAGAATATCCTACATTTTCTGAATGGGCCCAATGTAATGAGAAAGGTCCTTATAAGTGGAAGAGGAAGGCAAAACAGTGAAGTCAACCAGAAGAATGTGTGTCTATAGGAAGAAGACACACAGTGAGATGTCATGTCACTGGCTTTGAAGATGCAGGGAGGATCCATCAGCCAAGGAATGTCGGAGACCTCTGCCAACTGGAAAGGGCAAGGAATCCATTTTTCTCCTAGAGCCTCCAGAAGGATGCAGACCTGCTCATGCGATGATTTTATATGAGTGAGACCCTTTTCACATTTCAGTCTAAGAGAACTATTGGAAACTAAGTTTGGGCCAGGGGATGTGGCAAATGCTCGTAATCCCAGCTACTCATATCTGAGGCATGATGACCAGAAGTTCAAGGCCAGCCTCAGTAGCTTAGCAAGATGCTGTCTCAAAAGAAAAAAAAATAAAAAGGGCTGAGGATGTGGCTCAGTGGTAGAACACCCCTGGGTTCAATTCCCCATTACTACAATAAACAAAAAAAGAAAACTGGGTTGTTTTGGCTTCTAAATTTGTGGTAAACTTGTTACAGTAGCAATAACCAATATAGCAGGGAAACTCGGCCTCCACACAATGCTCTTGGAGAGCTGGTGAAGAGAGGCTAAGACTCTAAGCCTCTTGAACTCAACCTCATGAGTCCTGCATTAGAAATAATGTCTGGGTGTGTGCATGAACTCAGACCTATAACCTTTGAGTCACACCAAAGTACTCAGGGTCTACAACAGCTGGGAGTCTTAGGAGTCCTAAAAAACATCCACCACTCTCACAGGGTCCAGTCATTATCAATACTGTATCTGGGTCCAAAATAAAGAACTGGACTGACCAACACTCCTCCCACCATATTTTCTCTTTCTCCCAGGGATTAGAAGTAGGATCCTTCCCATATCCTGTTAGCCTATTTACTGGAAAAACAATGCAAGATTACAAATGCTGAAGCTGGTTCTATTTGTCATTATATTCCTGGTAATGGATACAGGGCCTCAAACACTTTACACATCCAATAAATGTGTTGACATAGTATCTTAGACTTTCTTTGTTATGTGAATAAATTCAACAGCCCTATGATAAACCATTGAATTTAAATGACAATCTGAGTCAAGACAGTGATGCCAAGTTCTGGGAAAGCAAAGAGCAAATGAATGGTGCCCTTTTCTCTAATGAACCTTAGCTAAATTTCTGAGTTAAAAACATAATGAGAAGATTCACTCCAATTTTCCTAATAAAACTTTATAATCAACATTGACATTTGCAAAGAGTGCAGTTTGTTATGTATTCCTTCTCTTGTAGTCGAGGATTGTCAGAAGCGATGAGCAGTTTGGTCATGGCCATGAGGAAATGAAATAGTAGACTGAAATGTCACATGGGTAATCTGTTCCTGAACCTTTATTAAGAAGTTGGCAGCTAAGTCAGGGGAAGATACTGGATGGTTGATTTAGAGGCAAAACTTTGTGAAATGCACTAAACATTGTCTTCCCAGGGGAATTAAAATAAAATTGTCAATTATTTGATCATCAAATGACCTGAAGGTACTTGGCAAGCTCTCCATGGATGGTCAGGGCCCTAATTATCTGATCTGTAGCATGCTCCAAACAGCCTACACAGATGCTTTTTTAGGATTATGACCTGGGTTTGCACCCATTGTGATAACATTGGGTAACATTGCAAAATAGATGAAATAGAACTTGCTTTCAGTGCCTACCTATATAGTTTAATTCATTTTTTTTAATCCTACCTCTGCCTGCCCTCAAGAAGTGTCCCCTTGCCTAAAATTGTGCCTTCTCCTGCTCCCCACTCCATAAACCATGCTACAGGTCTCAGCTGGGTGCTGTGTGACTATCCCATTGACTGTCAGTCCTCCTAAAAAGCATTTCAATTTTCACTAAAAATTTAACCTTTAAACCAAATATTTAATTTAAAATGTTCTCAATTGATTTGTTACCACATTTATAAAGCTACAAAGTGCACATGTATGTAATATAGGATGAGTGAAATTCTAGTTTGATTTTTTTTAGAATAGCTAACATTGAAGTACTTAATCATGTATATATTTCATTCATCTTTACATAAATCCACTTATATGTGAACATGCATATTGAAATACATCTAAAATGCACGTCGTATGAGGTTAGGGTTTATTTATAAAATTGCTGAAAATTTTTGTTAGCCCAGCTCACCTACAAATGATAGGTAAAAACGTCCTCAACATTGATAAAGAACTTGAAAAACGTAGATTGTATCAAAATTACATATTAAAAAAAAAGTTAAGATAGTAAAACAGACTGACTTTGGAACACCTCTCCTCCATCACCACCCTCATGCAAATTAAGAATATACAGATGCTATTCCCAGGAAGTCCCAGGTCCAGTGACAAGAAAGACTCCAGGGACTCAGAAGAAGCAAAAAAACAGTGAGAGTCCTTTGAGCTATAATGACTTGAAAGCAAAACCTGTTTGAAACCTGTGTAATTTTGACTTTTGTCCCAATGCAGCCCTTCCCCCCTTTTAAAAGCTTTTTAGAGATGGAATTTTGGAAACCATTAATGAAGTTTCTTTCATCTTCCTTCAAATTTGGCTTTGAATAGAGTTTATTTCCCTACCAATTTGACTCTGAACATTTCTGGTGCAGAGAGCATTATGGCCTACCCTCTCTCCTCCCAGGCAGGATCTTGTGCAGCCCCATAAAATTAGTAAATTTTAAAATAGTCAGAATCAAGCACAGAAGGTTATTTTTAATACTTAATTGCTTTTAACTCAACCATTACCATTTTCTCATGCCATTAAGAGATTTCCAAAGGTTTTTATAAAACATAAACCAATCTCTAACATTGGGCATTGTTTTAGTCACATTTTTTTGCCACTATGAGTAAAAGATCTAATCAGAACAATCATAGAGGAAAAGTTTACTTGAAACCTCACAGTTTCAGAGGTCTCAGTCCTCAGACAGCAGACTCCACTCCTTGGGGTTGGAATGAGGCTGAACGTCGTGGCAGAAGAGTGTGGCAGAGGGAAGCAGCTCACATGATGATCAGGAAGCAGCAGAGCAGAGGCTGCACTAACCAGACACAAATATATACCCCAAGGCCACGCCCCTGATGTCCCTCCACCTCCAGTTATCATTCAGTTAATCTCATAAGGGGATTAATTCACTGATTGGGTTAAGACTCTCACAATCCAATCATTTCTTCTCTGATCTTTCTTGCATTGTCTCACATGTGAGTTTTGGGGGGACACCTCACATCAAAACCACAGCAGGCATCTATAATAATTTCTATAATAGCACCATGAGAAACAGTCTTGTTCACTAACTATAAGCTGCATATCAGCATTTTTGAGGATGCACTTCTAGAAGTAACTTTACATATCCTTAATGTTCCTCTACACAGGAATAAAGGAAAACCCACTTCAATTTAGGCCTGTACAAGGACTAGACCTCCCAGGCAGTATTGTACAAACTATCTTGATGATGAAAATAGTTCTTATCAGTGCTGACATATAGCCACTAGCCATGTGCAGCCATTGAATGCTTGAAATGTGACTGCTGAGAAACAGGAAATCAATGTCAAGTTTTACTAAATTTTAATTAACTTTAAATGTTTTTAGTGACTACCATATTGGACTACACAATGGGAAAAAGCAGAACATGTTCAAATGTACGTGGAGTCCACCAAGTAACAGTTTAACATTTCACTTTAAGTGTTATATTCTCTCTAGTCATTGCCATTTGAAACAATGTTTTAGCTACAATTTTCTTCCCATCCCCTTATTTAGCTTAATGATAGACTTTGATGAATAGCAATATACAAATATTATCAAACCATCCAGTCAACTGGTAACATCACAGAAGTGTGGTGGTTTTAACTGCCATAGAAGACCTAAAGATGCTTGAGAGATTACAAGTGACAAAGACCAATGATATTATTCAGACTTTGTGGAATAGTTTGAGATGTAATGAAATCATGGCATGATTCAGAACAGCAGAGAGATTTGAAAGAGAATATTGCTAAATATTCCACATTCTAGAAAAGGAAGCACAAAAGCAGCCTACTTTGTGTTCTTAGCTCACATCTAAAAACAATTTAAATGGGATTTTGGCCCATGTTTGAGGGAAAAAACCTCAGAGGTTGCACATTTTCAGGGAAAACCATCTTTGCCCAGCCATCTTACCTAATTCACATTTCTTTCAGCTCCATCCCCAATTACTTCACTGTTGGCTCAGCCAACATCAGCGAAGTCCTCAAGTCATCTCACATTCTCCCACTTGGAAGGCTCACCCTGCCTCCTGGTCTCCAACAGGACAACTTCTACTCCTCCCCCCACTTCCTGTAGCAAAGGGCACTTCTCCCTGACTCTCCCCATCACACAGGCCAAAGCATTCCAAGCTTGCCATCTGGTCACATTCCTCACTTGTTATCAGCATCTGTCTTCTCTGCATCACAAGCTCCTGGAGGTTGAAGACCACAAGACTTGTTGTCTTCCTGCGACTGTATCTGCAGGTCTAGTATCTGATTAGCAGGGGCCCCACAAATATGTGATGGATGCATAAATGAATTTAATCTTCCAAACCATCATATGAGGAAGGGTTTTTGATCCTGAGAAGGGAGACAGAGACAGTACAACACCAGCTCAGGGTCTCATAGCTGAGAAGTGGGAGAAGTAGGATTTGAACCCAGTTCTTGTGACTTCAAGTCCAACACTCTTCTTATTACATAGGAGTTGCCTGCTCATCTTCCTTATTTAGGCTGGCATTGAACCTTCATCTCTATACTCTTAGCCTAAGAGATATACAAGTAATGGAAGTAATTCCAGCAAGAACAGTACTATAATAGGAAGGCTTGCGCCATAGAGGAGGTGAAGGTAAGAACAGAGCCATCTCAGGAGCCAAATGTTCCCCTATTTCAGAGAGACTTGCCACACTCTTTCCAGTTTCAGAAATTAAGAACATAGACTGCAGCTATCTTTCTTTACAACAGATTTCACAACCCAACTTAATTACTTTAAAAATCCATGTGAAATATTGTGAGGATTGTCTAATTTCTGTTGTGCTACGACTGTTCAATGGATTCTGTTTAGTTAACCAAATTATGTAGCCCCTTTATAATGACATATTTCTCCAAATTTGAATGAGAGGGGATTTTTAGATTCATCTCTCTCTCTTTTTTTTTTTTTCTTTTCAGATGTGGGAGTGAGGCTCTGGGAAGCCATAAGACTTGTCCAGGCCACACAGCATTGGGGTGAGAGCAAGATGGTTAGGCCTCTGTCCACCAACCTGCTCCTTTAACCACTGAATTCCAGGTCCCAGACTGCAGCGCAGAGCCCATCTGAGACACAGCTTCTATCAGAGAAATGAGGCCAGCACAGTGAGCTCTGTATCACAATTATCACAATTGGTGATTGTTACCCATCCATTTGGATTTTTTTTCCTACATGTCTTCTTCAATAAAATATCAGTTCTGCAGGTCAAGGAACATGGCATTGTGGTTGTGTAACAATTCTTTTTCCACCTGAAAAACTCCTACCAACCCTTCAAAACTTGGCTCAAGCATGTCCTCCTCAGGAAAGCCTTCACTGATCTCATCAGCCATGATGTGAACCTCTTCCTTCCTGCCTCTACGGTATCTTCTGTTTTTTAAATGAATGAGCTCCATATGTTTTTGTTTTATTTTTGAAAACTATATTCACATTATGTATATACATATATAAATAAATAAATAAATAAATAAATATTTATTTATATAATAAGTATATAAATAACATATATGTATGTATATTCTTTTCTAGGGCTGTCATAACAAAGTAGCATAAACAAGGTGATTGAAATGACAGAAATGTATTCTCCTCGTGCAGGGAGCTGGGAGCCTGAACCAGGTTGTTGGAAGGGCAATGCACCATCTGAGCCCACAACAAGGGAGGATCCTTCCTTGCCTTTTCCGGCTTCTGGTAGATTGCACCCTCCACCTCTGTCTTCATGTGGACTTCCTTGTGTGCCTGTTTCTTGTCTTCTTGAAAGGACACTAGTCATCAGGATAAGGCTCATAATGTTATCTAGTATGGCTCCATCTTTACTGATTATATCAGCAAGAGCCTGAGACTAATCCTGTGTGGCTCAGTGCTCTGACTTTAGTGCCTCCTAGAGCAGTGCCCTGCGCCCCCCTCCTATGGCAGGACCGTTCTCCAGGCCTCTGCTTCCCTGGTTCTGCCTGGGGAGTCATTCTTCCTTCACCTCATCCCATCTCTGTCCCTGTCCATCCAGTCTGGCTGCATTCTGTTGCTTTGACATTCTAAAAGCACTTGTCAGTCTCCTGTGCAACTCATGGAAGTTCAAACCACCAGAAAGCTTCCCCACAGCTTTCCTGGATGACCATATCTCTATTGCTAGCTTTTGCTGAGATGTTTGATTGGATCTGTGAGTTGCACACTTGATTTTTTTTTTCTTTTTAGCAAATGGTTGCCCAGTCACAGGCCCACATGCTTCCAAAGCAGGTTATCAGGACAGACTGAGAACTTTCCAAATCCCTTTGTATCCCTTTTTCCTTCACAGTTCTTTCTTCGATTTCTCTTTCATCTCTCACATTACTATAAGCAGCAAAGAGAAACCAAGCCACTCTTTCCACACTTTGCTTGGAAATACCCTCAGCTAAGCTTATCACTTACAAATTCCGCTTCCCACCCAACAGCAAAACAAATGCAGACAAATTTTCTGCTCCTTTGTAAGAAGGATCGCTTTTCCTCAGCACCTGATAGCGTGCTCGTCATTTCCTTCCAGGCCTTATCAGAAGCACATTTGATGTTCACATCTCTACCCATCATATCTTCAAGGGAATACCAGGCTGCTTCTATCAAGTGCCTCAAAATTCTTGAAGCTTCTACTGATTACCCAATTCTAAAGCTACTTCCACATTTTTACATATTTGTTGTAGAAACACTTCACTTCCTCGTGCCAAAATCTATATGAGTTTCACAGATTTTCTGTAACAAAATGCCACAACCCGGATGGCTTAGAACAACACAAATTTATTATCTAAAAGGCTGGCATCTGAAATCACAATATTGGCAGAGTCACACTCCCTCTGGAGCCTCTAGGAGAAGCTCCTTGCCACTTCCAGTCTCTGGTAGCTCCAGGTGCTCCTTGGCTTGTGGCAGCATAACTCCACTCTCTGCCTCCATTTTTACCTGATTGTAGCCCTTGCAGTGTCTGTATTTCTGTGGCTCTCCTTTGATGAGGACACCAGGTGCTATTGGATGAAACGCTCATCCTATTTCAGTATGACCTTAACTAATTTCATTTGCAATGACTCTGTTTCCAGATTACATTGCATTCTGAGGTACTAGGGATTAGGGCTTCAACATATACTTAGGGGAACACAATTTAACTCATAACAATATATATCCAGAAAGGTACACTGAAGTGCACAGCTCAGTCTCAACAGTGCCTATTAGATGAACCTAGATGAAGAAGCAGAACATGACCAGTACCGACAAGTCCTCTCATGTCTCTGCTCATCACCTACTCTTACCATTGCCAGGAACCACTATTCTGTCTAGATTAGTTTGCCTAGCTCTATTTCTTAATAGATTTGTTTTTTTTTTCCTTTTAGCAATAATTTACATCCATAAAATCACCCTTTTAATATGTGCATTTCAGTGGATTTTAGTGCAACTATCATCACTATCTAATTCTAAACGCTTTCATCACCCCAAAAGGAAACTTGGCAACCATGACCATTCATTCCCATCATGCACACCCCTTAGCTCCTGGTAACCCCTGACATATTTTATGTTGCTCTCATTTCTCTAATTCTGGGAATTCGTTTCATATAACTGGAATCATGCAATCATGAAACTGTGTCTAGCTTCTTTCACTTTGCATAATATTTTCAAGGTTCGTCCCTCCGGAGCATAGATCAGTACTTCATTTCTTTGTAAGACTGGGAAATACTCCACTGTATGGACTTGCTACATTTTGGTTATCCATTCAACTATTGATGCACATTGTTGTTGTTTCCATTTTTTAGCTACTATGAGTAATGTTGCTGTGAACATCTGTATGTAAAGTTTTCATGTGGATACACGTTTTGAAATTTCTTGGCTATGCATTTCTATTTTCTTATAGCCCAACCATCATGCACAGCTCAAGGTTTATCTTAGATATAAATTGATTGTGTGCAAGTTAATAGCAACCTTAGACTCTGAAAAAGCTTGACTGTCCTACATCGAGAGGTAATGTAGATACTTAGCTTTCCTGTGTTTGATGCACACTATCTCTTTACATTTGTCCTCCAAGCTAGTACATTTTTCCACATTAGAGCAGAAACAGGACACTGCTCATGTGCTTAGAAAGCACCATATGGAGTCACATGAAAAGGTCATATGCCTATGACAAAATGAGATATTTTGGAAACTGTTGGTTTTAGGGGTGGGAGGTGACCAGCAGGAAATGATGCACAAGCTTATCATCTTTCTCTGGGTTGGAAATCAAATAAATAGAGTGCAAACAAGGTTCCCAAGGGTCTGCTTCATATATCTGACATCAATGATGAGGACATAGTGATAGAGGCATAATTCCAACCCTCTACCTCCCCCCACCCCACCTACATCCAATATTTTAAAAGAATGAGTCCTTAAATAGATTCTTTAAATGCACATATAGCATACATAATGTGTACACCTACCAACCCAGCTGAAGAAGCAATGTTACCAAAACCTTTGAAGTTCCTTTATTCCCCCCGCCCCAAATATTCACCAAACTGAAATTTGTGATAATAACATTAATTTTAACTTCACGGCATTTGTGTATCTCTCAGTATGTCTAGCTTTGTACCTGCTAAACTTTACATGCACAGCATTCTGGGGCTTGTATTCTTTTGCCACTTGCTTTCTTCACCCAATATTGCATGTACCCCAGGACCATTGCTCCTTGGGATGCTGGTTATACAAGCAAACTAAGAATGCCAATGCGGATGATGTCACTTCTTCTGTAGCCTAAGATATAAATCACTCTCTCAGTGGTGACTGCCACTGTGGAACAGTGCCCTCATGCAACAGGCTAACATTGGATGAGGGCGAGGAGGAACTACTTGGCAAAGCAGTGAGGGACAGGGGCGTTCACTGTTCAGCCTGTTGCCACATTCATTCTTCTCATTCATCTGTTGCCACTGGACCTTCCTCTTTATTCCACATACTTCATGTATTTTCTTTGGTCTCTCAGCAACCTATCCCCATGTCCTGGCACAAGTGGGCTGTGGATATGACAAGGGTCAAATTCAGAGTCAGTGACAGAGGGCCCACCAAGGAGTGTAGACACAATAGGTATGAAAACTTGAGGCCATTTGTACATTCAATTCTCCAACGTAGTTATAATTTGGGTTTCTTTGATTAATATCAATGCTGTGTATTTTTTTTATATTTATTGGCTATTTATGCTTCTTTTTCTGAAATGTTTTTTCCTGATTGTTGTCCAATTATATACCGAGATTCTTGTCTGCTTCTTATTTATTCAGAAGAGCTTATTATTATTAAGCTAAATGCTAATTTTTTTTTTGTCGGGTATTTTTTGTGTTTAAATATCTCCTCTAAGTTTCTAACCTCTTTTTACCTTTTCTCTTCATAGTACTTTAATGAAGAATAATTTTATCATTGTCTTTTGTTTGAGGTGTGTGTTTTTTGTTTGTCTGCTTTTTGTTTGTTTATTTTGGCAGTACTGGGAATTGAACCCACACATGCGGAGCACACAGTTTACCACTTAGCCACAGTCCTTGCATAATTTAATATCTTATTTATGACATTTTCCATATTCCAATCATTAAGATATTATTGTCTCTTCTAATACTTTTTTTTAAGGTTTGCCTTTCATATCTTGGTCTCTAACCTATCAGGAATTGATTTTCATTTCTGATGTGAATTATGGATACAGCTTTCACTTTTTCCCATAGGGAAGAGCAATTATCATAATGTCATTCATGCAGTACTCTCCCTTTTGTTCACTGATCCTGGTATATCTGTCCTAATTCACGTTTCTGTACTCATGTTGTCTGTACTTAGGTTTTCTTTCCATTTGTTCCAGCACCACTCTCTCCTGTAACTGTAGCTTTATAATGATTTTTCATATCTATTAGAGCAGGTTTCCAGACTTTTTGTTCTTATTCCAAAGTGTCTTGATTATTCTTGATGGATTAGGTTTTTTTTTTTTTTTTTTTTTTTGTTTCAATTTAATTTTTAAGATCAGGTTATCATGACCCATGAAGAACCCATTGAAATTAAAAAAAAAAAATAAAGTTGTAGATGGGCAGCATGCCTTTATTTGTTTAGTTTTGTACATGGTGCTAAGGTTGGAGCTCAGTACCTCATAAATGCTAGGCAAGCACTCTGCCACTGAGCTACAGCCCCAGCCAAAGCCCACTGAAATTTTGGTACAGATCAAATTTTATACAGATCAAATGTGGGGAAATCTTACATACTTAACAACATTATACCTTCATTTCCAAGAATGTAATAGATCTCTGCATTTACTTAGGTCTGTTTTTATGTTTTTTCAATACATTTTTTATAGTTTTTCTCTCAAAAGGGCTCTGTCCTATGTTGTTAGATTTATTCATACCTTCTTTAGATTTCTTCCTGTGGCTATTACAAATATTTTTTTTTTTTTTTGTATTAGGAATTGAACCCAGGCGCACTTAACCCCAGCCCATTTTTTATTTGATTTTTTAAAATTTTGATAGGCAGGATCTCTCTAATTTGCTTAGGGCCTTGCTAAGTTGCTGAGGCTGGCTTTGAACTTGTGATCATCATGCCTAAGTTTCCTCAGCTGCTAGGATTAAAGGTGTGCAACACCATGCCCTGCTGCAAATCTCTCTCTCTCTCTCTCTCTCTCTCTCTCTCTCTATATATATATATATATATATATACACACACACACACACACACACACACACACATACACACATATATATACATACATATAATTATTTTATTTCCTTAATTAGTTATACATAACAATATAATGCATTTTGACACATAATATACAAAAGGAGTATTGCTTCTCATTCATCTGGTTGTACATGATGTACAGTTACACAAGTCATGTAAGCAAATCTTTTTTAATGTATTTTTTTTACTGTTGTTAGTTAAGAAATAAAATTTTTATACTGCTCTTTGTGTTTCTGTCCTTAGAACCTAGTTACCTGAAAATAATTAGAGTTTTATTATTTTTCTTTTCTAATCCTTAAAACTTGTTTATTTTTGTCTTATTGCTCTGGTTATGATCTCTAGTAGATGTCAAATAGATTAACCTTGGTGATAGTACCTCTATGCTTTTGATCTTGATTTTAAAGAAAATGCTTCTCACATTTCATGCCTGTACTTTTTACCTTTCCTTTATTACACCACTATAATGAAGTGATTTGAGAAATTTGAAGCAATCTCACCTATAAAATTCTTCTATTTAACAGTTTGTTGATTTTTTAATGTCTTCACAATTACAAACGAATTGATTTTTCATCCTGATCATTTTCTAAGTTAAGCATGATTTTCTCTCACTTGAGTTTTAAGCTCTTTTTTCTTACAGTTTTGTTTCTTTAATTATCAAATTTCAATTGTTTGCACAGTTCCTGTATTTGTCAAGAAATAAACTTTCCTAATATTAATCACAGTTCTTTTTATCTATTCAGTTATATGTAATAGGGTGATAATAGTGTCTTTCAAATATTGAAATTTTTAACAAAGATTACTCAAAAAGAAGGCAATAGACTAACATTTATTAATTATTTTATATGTGCTTTACATATTTTTCCATTTTAATCCACATAAAAATAACCTCTTAAGGTGGTTACTGTTTCATACCTTAGTATGAACTCTAAGATACACTTTGTTCATGTTCTAATGTTTCTAAATTTAGAATGTGTCTTAACAACTCATGTAATAAGAAAGTATATTATCATACTTTTTTCAGCCACCTTTTTTCCTAATGGTGCATTAAGTAATGTTGCATCTTAAAACTAATAGCATTTTTGATTCAATGAAATACAATTGATCAATTTACAGATGAGAATCTGAAGCTCATCAATGTCAGGCAATTTGCCTAAAGTACTCAATTAGCAATAGTATGTCTGAAATCTAAACCCAAAGCTGTCTTACATCCAAGCTTGTGCTGTCTTTCAAAAGAGCACATGAGGTACATGGCAATTAGCACATGCTTATTGTTATTTCCAATTTGATAGTGATTGCCAACCACCTTGCTAGAAGCTTTCATACATATTACCTACACTAATGACACACACTGCCTTTGAGAAATATATCTTTATCAAGTTTCTTTTCTCTGTTTCACTCTTTCAGCCATGAATAAGTTCTCTCTAAGCTGACTTTTAAATACCAGTGTAGCATTTAAGCCTATTTTTTTATGTTTTAAAATTGTTTTCAATGACGTCTTTATTTTGATGACAAAAGTATAACAAATTAAAGCAAGTCATTTTGCAATAGAACAAAATACAGAAATTGGGAAACAGAGACAGAACCAAAAATAACCTCAGTATCATTACCCAGAAATAATCAATGTTAATATTAATGCTAATTAAACATTAGACTGGGGGTATAATGTAGATGCTTAGAATGCACACAGCCCTGGGTTCAGTCCCCAGCACAAAGTTAGCTGCTTCTTTAAAAAAAAATATATATATATATATATATATATATATATATATATATATATATATGTTGTAGTTAGACACAACACCTTTATTTATTTATTTTTATGTGGTGCTGAGGATTGAACCCAGCGCCTCGCCCATGCTAGACAAGCACTCTACCACTGAGCCACAACCCCAACCCCAAAGTTAGCTTTTTTATTTGTTCTTTTTAGTCATACATGAAAGTAGAGTGTATTTTGGAATATTATACATACATTGTAGTTGTTTATGATGTGGAGTTATACTTGTCATATATTCATATACGAACATAGGAAAGTTATGTCCATTTAATCCTAAAATTCATAGAGAGATAACATAAAATTCCAAGCTTAAGCTCTACCATCCAAATTTCATTGGTTTCAATTGTAGAATCTCATATCTCCCTGTACCTCATTTTCCATATCTGTAAAATAGGGAAAATGATCTATCTAGCTCACAGGGTTGTCACAGGACTTGAATGGGCTAACACTGTGTAAGAAAACTGCCTGGCACATAGTTAACACTTAAAAAATATTGATCATTTATCCATCTGGCCTTGATTAAAGCGTACACATTCTTTTTGAGTTTTCCATTTAACAACCAGAGAATTAATACAATAATTTGACTATATTGTCACTTTAAGTAGAAAACAAGAAGCTAAAATAAACTAGTTGCCTTATCATTTGTCATAACTAATTTAGGACTGAAATTGTTTAGAACTGGCAAAGACAGTCACCTTTTAAAACCCCATCCCCCTTCTCACCTCTTACCTATATCAACAGGAGCCCTGAAAGATGAACTAGCACAGTCCTGAGATGCCTCTTCCCTCCTGCAATGAATCATTTAACTCAAATTATCACAGAGTTCACGTGAGGAAAGAAACAATTGCAAAAAGTTGGCAGGCGTCTAAATGCTTCGTTTAGATAAAAATACGGGTGTTTATGTATGGTGACATTATTTGGATCACAGAGTTTTCCTAAACCATGCTCCAGCTAGTGAAAGACTCTGCTCATTCCCCACCCTGTCTGCTGACTTGCCTCCTGGCAGGGTGTGGCTGTTTTTAGTAAGGGGAAGAGGTATCATAGTCAGTCATTGCCCTTGGAGTTGACTTCTGTCCCCCAGATCATTTTGTCCTCATATCAACCTGGTGAAGTGCTAGAATAGGTGGTTTCATACACATACCTTATCATCAGTTAATTGTTATGCTTAAAATTATATCGCTGTTTATATTCACTACTGAAAATAGAATGTACTTTAAGGGCCATTTAGACAAGAACCATGTATTTCTCTTTTCCTAAACCTATTGAGCTATATTACTATGTGGAAGTCAAAAAATAAAGTAACAATAACAGGAAAATTACAGAAGTCCTTTGAGTTGATACCTAATGTGAGTCATCTGTATGTAAAAACAAACAAACAAACAAGAACACCTGCCTTCTTTATGATTTCTTACAATATTATCGAGAAACCAAAGAACCTCCCCCCCACCCAACCCCCCACACAAACCATTTCGTATTTGTTCTGGAAGGGTAGAAGGAAAATCAAGAAAGCAAACGGGCTTCCAGAGGGAGAATCGGCTCTGAGAGGAGGCCAGGGACATTGGGCCTGATCAGAATAGTCCCACTCTGACTGACACTAGGATGCCAGGAGAGTCAGGGTGAAAAGAGAGGCAAAATCACAGGCTTGGGAGTTAGGGTTCCGTCAAGTGTTAACCTTTCTGTGCTTAATTTCCTCTTCCATAAAAACTGAAGGCCACAACACCAAGGGTATATATCTTATAGGATTATGAGGATTAAATACAAAAAATGTAATTTTAACACAAGTAGAACTTTCCTAAATAGCACACACGAATTACAGCCATAAGGAGATCATTGGTAAACTGGTCTTCATTAAAATCAAGACCTTTTATTAACTATAAAATAATATTAGGTATGTGAAAGTTGGCATATTGCATTTTCCAGAGATTTTTCCATACAGTCTAGGGGCCAGAACTTCTGGTTATGTACTGCTATATATAACAAACCACCCCAAATGCTTCCCAGCCCATAAGCTCGTTCAGAACTTTGCCATCACCCCATCAAAAGGTATAGTTTATATCCCCCACCACCTTGAAACCTATGGGGAACTTTGTGACTATTTTGACTAATACCATGTGAAAAAAGTAATAATAGTACAGGACTTCTGAGGATAGATAATAAAAGACCATAGTTTTTGCCTCTTGATCCTTGTTCACCTTGAAACCCAGCCACCATACTATAAAGAAATATTAGCTACGTGGAAAAGCCCATATAGATGGGAACCAAGGCTGCAGGGATTCAGTGAGGCCAACAGCTCCATTGCCCCTGACGTGTGAGTACGCTGCCTTGGAAGCAAATGTTCTTGCCCGGGGTGGAGTCACCCCCCCGCCCCCAGATGCTGTATCAAGCAGAGCGGAGCCTTCTCTATTGAGGCTCACCCACAGAGAAGATGCACACACAAAATAATGAGATTTTAAACCACAACATTTGTGAGTTGTTTGTTTTATAGCAATAAATAACTAAATGGTCTGGCCCCTAGAATGGGGTGCTGCTATAACAAAACTAAAATAAGTGACACTGGCTTTAGGATAAGGAACTGGAATGAAGCTGGTGGGCCTAGAATCTATTATGGAAGTGCAAAGGGCCTTGAGTTTTTGGTTGGTGAGAGCTTTTAAGAAGGGAGGAAAACATTTGGGGAAGCTGGAGGAAAGGGGACCTTTATTCTGTAGTGGTAGAAAGTTTAGTAACCTGGAAAATAGAAGACAATGAACCAGGAGATAGCGCTAAGGAAATTACTGAGTAGACTCTTACAGGTGCCACTTGGCTTCTTCTTACTGTGTATAATAAAAGGAGTGAGGAGAGACATAAGCTAAATAAAGAGAAAGGTAAACTGTTGTTAAGTATGAAGGAGGTGAACCTTTTGGGGTTTGAAAACAAAATTGTCCTTTTTTCTTAACCTCTCCAATTGGGGAACAATGGTAAAATTAAGAAATGGTTTCAGGAAGAGGTTGAATCCAGGATATGATCATGAAAATACAATCTTAAAATGAAATTGAGGGTGGCCAGTAAAATTCCTTGTTGAGTCCTCGTGTAGTATTTCATAGACATTTTCTTTAATAACTTTTTTTAAAAAAATATGGTGCTAAAGATCAAACCTAGTGTCTCACATGCGGTAGGCAAGTGCTGAACCCACTGAGCCACAACCTCCGCCCTGATAGACCTTTTCAAACTGACGCCAATGGCCCTCAAAGAATCTTGAGACTATGCCTCCGAAACTCTCTGTTAAATAGCAGGTCTTCTCAGAATCATGGTTCATTTGTGGGAAGTTCAGCCTTACAGAAGCCTTAGAAGCAGCACACAATTGAGAAAATTCTATCCCAAAATGATTTGGAGGGATGTTTTTACATAATATAGTGAATTCTAAATTGATTCATAAGAAATCCATAGGCTTTTTTTTTTTTTTTTTGAGTAATTGAACAGCTTGGACTAATATGGACACACCATAGCCAGGATTTCAACAAGTCAGTAAGAAAAAGGTAACAATAAAAAATATATATATATGAGTAAAAAATATCTTACAAAAAAAGAGTTCCCAATGGCTAATGAGATGATGGGAAAGTGATTAACATCATTAGTCACTGGGAAAATGCAAGTTCAAACACACTTGCACCAGTATGATTAGAATGAAATATTGATTATCCAAGCATTAATGATGATATAGAACAACTGGAATTATCTCAGAAACTGCCAGTAAATGTATAAATTGATTAAACGATTTTGGAACTATTTCACAGAATCTACAAATATATACCAAACCCAGACCTGCCCTATGATCCAATAATTCCACTTCTATCTATATATCGAAGAATGTCCACTAGAAAAAAAATGGTGATGGGCATAATAACTTTATTTATGAAAAGTTGAAGGTAGAAATAACTTAAATGTCTATACAAAGAGCCTGAGTAAATAGTGATATGGTTAAACCGTGAAAAACTAAACAGCAATTTTGAAAAAATTAACGACCATTCATTTATTAACAAAGGCAATATGGATGAATCTCATAGATATATTGTGTGATTTTGATTAACTGAAGCTCAAGAACAAGCAAAAGTGAACTACAGTGGTAATTCATTTCTGGATACTGTTTATTGCCGGGAAGGTAATGGTATTGTAAAGGGAATGGTGTGTGGGGAGGGACTTATTGGATCCTAGAAACACACTATATTGTGGTCTAGTGGTGGTTATTAAGTGTATACTTGTATAAAAATTCATTGAGGCCTTGGTATATAGCTCAGTGATGGCTCACAGCACTTGCCCAGCATGCACAAGGACCTGGGTTAAAGCCCAGCCTTAGAAAACAATTCATTGAGATTTCCATTGAGCCATAAAGATTTATGCAGCTTACTTCATGTTATACCTCAATAAAATATTTAATGCATACACATCACTTAGCACAGTGCTTGTCATATCGTAAATATCACTGAATATTGGATTCATGGACCTAGCAGTTCATCACAGCCAAAGGAATCAACTAGCACCTGCCCAGTGCTTTCCAATAGGGCCTAGGACATTCTCAGAGAGTTCAAGAAGTTCTGTGAGTTGTTAAACATGACTAAAGAAGGGAGAAGTGTGGAAAAATACAACCCAACCACTTTGCCTTCTCAGATCTGGGTTTGGCCAATCTTCCAGCTTTTATTCCCAGGTCATGTCATGTCACCAGGAAGCATAAGCCTAGAGTTCTGTTTTAACAACCCCTGGGTGAGACTGAGGCAGCACATTGGTCACAATAAAGGTAGTGTTTCTGCAGGTGTCTTCTGCAGGTTATGCTTCCTTAGCAAACAAACAAGATTATCAAAGACAAGTGCGTTTTTTAAGATATATTTTAGTTTTGATGGATCTTGATTTTATTTATGTGTATGTGGTGCTGAGAATCAAACCTAGAGCCTCACACAGGCTAGGGAAACGCTCTACCACTTAACTACAACCTCAGCCCAAGACAGTACATTTTACAGCAATGTGGCCAATTCCCAGCCTGGGCGGAAGTAGCTGGAGAGTCTCAAACAGCTGATGGAGGGTGCAATGAAGAGTTTTGTTTTGCTTGATTGTTAAATCATAGTTGAAAAACAAAATGGCTGTTATTATCAGAAAGGAACTCACAGCCACACAGACCAGAGCAAACTTCCCACTTCCCAGAGTGAGGATGGGATGGGGGTAGCTGATGGTCACCAATGGTCAGATTCTGTAAAATGCAGTCATCTTTAACCAATACCTTTGACCTCTGAGGCCCACACTTCCTTATCCTGTGGCTCAGCAGCTACACCTTGATTATGGACCCAATTCTTCCAGTTCTGATTTTTTTTCTAGATGAAAACTGTTTATAAAAAAAAAAAAATTAGTGTCAAAGGGACCTGAAAAGGTGGACACAAATTATTTACGAAGATAATTTGATACCTTCAAACAGTCTTTCTCTGTTCATTCTTGAAATCTCCATCAGCTCATTTCTCATATTCAATCACCGAGCTCCTTTGTTCTCTCCTGATTCACTACGATGGTTTGCTCTGACTAGGTCAATACTTGAGTCTTAGCCTTCACCTACCACTGCCCTACCCCACCACCAGAGGGATGGCTCTAAAACCAGATCTGATCATTTGACCACCCTCCCTCTTCACCTAGGCACCTCAACAGCTTCTTGTTACTTTGAGGATAAATACCCTATCCCTAGTATAAGCATTAGGCACTGCAAGATTTGCCCCTCCCTACCCCTTCAACTTCACCCTGAACCATGCTCCCCACTCGGGACACACCTTGTCTCCTCTTACCACAAGGCCTTTGAACTGATAGTCAGAGCTATCTAGTGTGTCCTTCACATTTCCTCTGAATCATCCCCTACCAGGGAAGTTTTCTCTAACCTCTTACCATAGTTAAAAAAAAATTCCCACTTGTTGGTGTCATTATTTTATTAGTGACCAGCCCAATAGAGCAGACAGCACGTTTTTGAGAGGAGAGGTGATGTAGATTTTTGTTCATCATTGTATCACCCATTGTGATCATGCCTGGCTTAGTGGCTGGCACATGCAAGGACTCAAAAAAACATTTGTTGAATGAACAAATGCAAATATCACTGAATGACATTTCAAGGTAGCATAGTGGACAGTGTTCTTAACTTTTTTTTCACATTGTAAGTCAGATTTTAACTTCTCCAGTGTTATAGACAAGACGAAAAAGAATTGAGGAGGATAGACAGGTGCAATGGTGCACGCATACCTGTAATCCCAGCAACTCAGGAGGCTGAGGCAGGAGGATTGAGAGTTCAAAGCCAGCCTCAGAAAAAGTGAGGTGCTAAGCAACTCAGTGAAACCCTGTCTCTAAATAAAATATAAAATAGGACTAGGGATGTGGCTCAGTGGTCAAGTGACCCTGAGTTCAATCCTAGGTACCCCCCCAAAATAAAACAATTAAGGAAAATATGTACCTCAATAGCCCAAAACAGTTGTTGTGTCCATGGTCCAAAACCCTAACTGAAACTTAGGATAGAGCAGTTCATCCAATAAAAGAGTGCCCCATGAGAAAGAAGATTCCAATAGATGCAAACAGTGCCTGACAGTTAAAATATCCCCTGATGACACCCTGTGTTGCCCTACGTCCTCTTGAGACACAGGCTCATCGTGGGTGGAGTTACAAGTACCTGCCATCTTCCTAACCTGGCATCTGGCTTCGTTGTAATGGTCACCAGACCAGATTCATACCAAAGGAGCAAACTTTAGTGTCTAAAATGAGAAGTGAACTAAGAGATTCCAACGGAAGCCAAGAATCCATTTCAGACGTGCCATCATATGGAAAGAGAAGGGAGAACAGTGCACATGAACGTGGGAAAATGATGAGCTAATCATATAATGGAAAGTATTTTCCACAGCTCTTGCATGGTAAGACACAGGGAAGTAAGGAGGGGTTGGCCTTATAGGTTAAGAGAACTTGAATAAGGGGAGGAAGAAGGGCAGGAGGGAAAGGAGGGTGAATCATAAACTGAAATTGATCTTCACGCATGGATGAGTTCCTCTTAATTCTCCACTCTAAGAAAGCATGCTCTTTAAGAAGTTGGCACTCAAGTATTATCAGAGGGATCTCTGGTACTTCCGGTATTATAGATGTTATACTAGGTTCTGCTTCCAATATCTGCAACTGTATCATAAAATTGACATAACAGGATCATCTCCAAACCCTAGATCAATCCCATCCCTTTCTTCTGACAATTATTGATAAGAAAGGCCATGGGAGCAGTCACAACTGACTGAATGTAATCCATAATGAAGAAGAAATACTGAATTATTGAATGTACCCTACTCAAATCAGAAAAATACATATAACTCACAGTTGCACTTTTCAATTTTCTTAAGTGTCTGTGTATGGGAATGTTTCTGTTTTATTCCTAAGAATAAACTTAGGTGCTGCAAACAAAGGAGCATTATCTGAACGTAAGCACAAAACTAGGCTCCCAACAAAATCTGTATGCACTAGGTGCTTCATTTTCTAGAAATATGGTGACTCACTTCTAAGTTTCACAAAATAAGAAAAATGTCTTTAAATAATTTGAATATATAGTGGAGGCCTGCTCAGAATCAGATGGATCTATGTTTGACTATTACCTTCTCAAACAAGATATTAAAATTATTTTAACCCATTTATATTGTAGTTTTCCATGATAAATTCTAATATGAGCTATTTAACAAAGTAAAACACAGGCTTCCTAGGGACTTGGAAAGTAACAAATATAATTAACAGGAAATCAACATTGCTGTAGTCAAGGATTCAAACAAATAATTCTTTACTTCTTTGCAATGTCATAAATGGAAGTCAAGTTTGTATTTATTCTTAAAATACTAAGATCATAAGAAAACTGTTAAAATTATACCCCTATTAGAGATATTTATTTTAATATATGTCAATCTAAATACATTGGTGATCTTTGATTGTACTATCCTAAAGGCAAATAAATTGGCAGATTTTCCAACAGGTAGTCCTGTACTAGAAGACAGAAAAATGTTTTTTAGTAATTCCATTTTTATTTTGGTCATTTTCCTGCAAAGGGTCACACAATGCACTGCAGAGGTGGTCATGTTATGGTTTAGATATTATATTTAGATATTGTCCCCCAGAAGCTCATATGTGCAACGATGCAAAAATGTTCAGCAGTGAAATGATTAGATTGTGAGAGCTGTAACCTAATCAGTGCTTTAATCCACTGACATGGACTAACTGGATAGTAACTATGGGAAGGCAGATAGTAACTATGGGAATGGCTAGAGGAAACAGGTCACTCAGGGTATGACTTTGGGGTTTATATTTTGTCTCTGATGGCTGGACCTCTCTGCTTCCTGGTTGCCATGTCCTGAGCTGCTCTCCTCCACCACACCCTTCTACCACAGTGTGCTGGCTTACCTTGGGCCCAAAGCAATTGAATCAGCAGCTGTCTATGGACTGAGACCTCTGAAACCAGGAGCTCCAAATAAACTTTCCATCCTCTAAGTTGTTCTTGCCTGGTATTTTGGTCAATGTGACAAAAATATGACTACCACAGGTCACTCTTTGGGACTGGCTGTCTCTGAGTAATCCCTTCACTCTGACGTCGACATTCTGCGCACCATGTCTAGACATCTGCTTATTCAACTAGAACCCGGGGCTTCTTGGGGCCCATTCCAGTTTTTGTACTCTCAGCTTAGCCCTGGATGAATCACTGCTGATCCTCAGAGACACAGTTTTCAGTTTCTCAAATAGGATGAATATCTGCCAGCGTGTGCATCTTCTGTTCTGCACAGCTCCCAGCACGCGGCAGGAACATCCCCAGGGATTCTGATGAGGTCTGAACAGATGATGTTGAAGCTCCTCAGAGAAAAGATGCTGTGCCAGTAGATGTAAGACACTCATTATGATACAATAGAAGATCCTTACAAAATATTGCAAATAAGATAGAATGTATGACTGCCTAGATAAAGGGTGTGTTCGGCATAAGCATCACTTCTATGATTATGAAAGTAATACCTCTGAGTTGAACATGGCAGTACATGCCTGAAACCCCAGCTACTTAGGAGGCTGAGGCAGGAAGGCTGCCAAGTTTGAGACTAGCTTCGCAAGACCCTGTCTCCAAGAAAAAATTTGGGAAAGTCAAAAAATGAAATAAAAATAATAGAAGATAGTAAAAAAAAAATCATACTCATAGAATACTGCAGGGGTTGTCAAACAAGCATAATTGTTTAATTAAATGTGTTAATATAAACATTCACAATGTTTTCTTACCCATCTCCTCTAGAAAAGCTCCCAGGCCCCTGTGGGAATTTTGCTGTTGATGGATTAGTATGTGTACATACATTACACACTGCTGCACATGCATAAATTGAAATCTACACCTTTTTACCTTTCTCCTGGATCCATGTGGGTACTTGACATTCAGATTCCCACCTTTCTCCCATTCCCCCCGGCCCCTATTATTCCTCAGTAAGCTGAAATCCTCTTCTTGTCTCATCTTGTACCTTCTGACCATTTCTTCTGTCTGCACGGCTCTGTACACTTGACTCCTACAATGTCAAATCACAAGGTTATGGTAGTTAAAGAGTGTGGGCTTTGGAAGCACACAGTTTGGGATCAAGTTCTGAACCTTCTGCTGACTATGGAAACTAACCAAGTTATTTAACTTCCATTTGTCTCTGTTTACTCACCCAGAAAATAAAAATAGTAGTAGTTCTTACCTCATAGGTCTGTTATGATGACTAAAATACATAAAAATGTGTGAATAACTTCCACACCTGACTCACAGACAGTACTCAAAGTTACCTAACACTACCCCATCTTATCAGTTTTAGCAACTATAAATATACATTTATTTTTCACATTCGAACCTCCCCAAGATCAGAGTGCTTCATAAAATCAGTGGTGTCTCAAAATCATTCTTAACTTTCAAATGACAGTTTTATTAGGGTCATTGATAACCTTCCAACGACACTTTCTGAAAAAAATACCAGCACCCAAGAGTTTTTAAGTTTCCATGAAACATTGATATCTACTCAGATACAACAGCAGTGAAGGGCAGGGAGTTTGAAATCACCTGTGGACCTTCCCTGCCACTTCCTGTGCCTTTGGGCAAGTTCTATAATCTAAGTCCCTTTATCTTTAAATTGGCAGTAATGGTGGTATCTATCTCATAAAGTTGCATCATCACTGAATTATAGAATGAATGAAAAAAAAGTTAGCCAGGTACATAGTAAATACTACTTAATAATAATAATGGTAAAATTTTTTAGTACTTATTATGTATCAATAATTCTATGAAACAATTTGTGTCCTATATTAAATTTATTTAAAACCCCTCAAATCCTATGACAGGATGCCATAATTATCTTCATTTTACAGACAAGGAAACCAAGGAACAGTGGAATGACATAGCTTCTGCTAAAGCAGAGAGTCAGAGAGCCACACCTCTAACCCATGCTCTCCAGCTCCACCTGTGCTGCTGCTCTGCCTGAGAGAACAACTTGGAATAGAACTGTTCTCAGGCATGTGCTATGAGCCCTTAAGAGAAACTGTGCTCCTGGTGGGCAGTTCAGTGTCTGGTTCCTTGTCGCACCCTCCACCAGCCTTCCCGCTTACCCTAAGAGCATGTTTAATAAACAGTTGCACAAACTACCCATTGTCTAGTCCACCTGAGCTGATCTTTGTGGAGTTCCGGCAATTCCTCAAAAGGGCCAGTGACTGCAGAGTTTATTAAGACTGGAACTCATAAACTTGGGTCTTTATCCATCAACAAACAAAACAAAAAACCCTAAGAGAGAGCCCTCTTGCTCCGGGCACCTGAATGCCCATTGTTAAGAAATGTTGAACAGTTTTCCTTTTGTGGTGAAACTCTAGCTACCCAGCCAGAGCCCCGTCCTATACTAGCCCTGCGGGTTCCAGAGGCAGGAGGCGGAATTTGCAGAGAGAAAAATCAGCTTTCCGCTGACTCCTGGCAGAGGTCCTGTTCCCCTGGAGAAGGCTGGGCTTCTGTTCTTCCACTTCCTGTGTATCCCTGGGGCAGCACTGGAAAGATGGCACAACGGCAACCTCACCTTGTGAAGAGTGCTTTGAGGTCCAGGTCCTGATCTTGGGGGAATATTTTTCCAGGCTGGGTGGAGACCTGGGGCTGGCATGGAAAGCTCTAGCACTGAATTCTACCCGGTCAAAACTTGATTTCAGGGCCGGTGAGTCTTGGCTTGAGGGGAAGGTGGTTAAAGAGGGCAGGATATCCACTATCCATTTATGTATGATGCGCCAAAGTGCCTTCTACTGTCATGTGTAACTAATTAGAACAAATTTTTTTTAAAAGAGGGACAGGATAATATGATGAGAAAGCAGGCCAGACTCAATCAATGGTCAAAGGTTCTTCCCATGTAGGTGGCAGATACATAGAGGTTGATGCTTTTTAAATGCTCAGACCACCAGCATGAATGAATTCCTATTCATTTATAATTATTTTTCTAACACATTTCTTAACTTTACTCATGATCCTAAGCAAAAAATAAGCCATAAGTCTTCAGTGGCAGATGTTGGATATATGTTTAATTAGGTGAAAAAGAAAAATACTTTCCCATTTTTACTCAAAAATAAAAGTATATGTTTTCAAAAGGACTGCCATATTCTTCATTGTCTTCTTAGTATGGAGAACACAGTGAGTATTCAATAAAATGTTCCTGAATCAATGTGGAGTAAAATGATTCTCCACCTGGAGGGTTCTACTCTGTTTTGAGCACGAGCATCATCATTACAACAGTAGTCCATATCTCGAGCTCCGAAAGGCATTCGATGTTTACCTCTCCCATCCATCTTTAAGCCAGATTTGGCATTTTGTTTGACATGTTTCCCTTTGTATCTGCTGGCAAAAAAAAAAAAAAAAAAAATCTACCTTCAAAAAGCAAAACTGTACCTACCATAATAAGAGCAGTAATTTCCAGGGGTGGTTGAATAGGTAAAACAGGGATTTTTTTAGGACAGTAGAAATATGCTTTATAATACCACTTTGGTGGGTACATGATATCAGGCATTTGTTAAAACTCAAGAACTTTAAAACACAAACAGTGAACTTTAATGCATGCACATTTTTAAAACACAATTTAAGAGAACAAGGAATGCAGACTGTGACAAAACAAACTATCTCCATTATAAATGTATGAAATAATTTATCTGCAGAGAGCGAAAGAGAAAGGTGCTGACCTAAATACTTTAAATGTATGCAGAATCTGTAAGACAGAGGCAGAATAAACTGTATGTAAACCCTGTGTTCTAGCTGAAAAAGATGTTTTCCACTGAGGACAGCTTCACAATTCTGGTGCTAAAAAATATGCATCCTGAGATTGGACAGTTTATAAATAGATGGCTCCCCATAATTTGAGTGGGAATTGACAGGTAATAAAGAGGAGGAGTATAGAGGCATCCATGTGGTAATGGATTAGGGTTCAAGAGATCATGTATGAATTGATGTTTAGCTTAACAAGGAGAGAGAATCTTGGTTCACTCTGGGTTCCTATAGCAGAATGCTCTACACTGGGTATTTTGTAATCAGTAGTATTGATCCCAGTTATTGTAGAGACTGGAAAATCAAAGATCAAAGTACTGACAGGTGGCAAGGCCCTTCCAGTAGAGTCATCACATATGGTAGAAAACAATAGGGAAGGTTAAAGGGGATCCAACTTGCTCTTTTATAACAGAGCCAACTCTACCCACAAGAATAGAGCCCTCTTGGCTTGATCATCTCTTATAGCCTCCACATCTTAATATTATTCAAATAGCAATTAAATTTCAACAAACATTTTCAAGGGGACATTCAAACCATAGCAGATAGTTACACATGGAAATATCTACGTGTGTGTGTGTGTGTGTGTGTGTGTGTGTGTGTAGATATCTATATCTACATCTATATATATCTATATATATCTATATCTATCAGATATATAGATAGATAGATAGATAGATAGATAGATCTTCTGGATTTGTCATCTGAGAGGACCAAAAAGCAATGACACTCCAGCAGCAATGAGCATAGTTAGAATCAAATCTTGGTTTCTAATACCACTGTTCTCTTGAATGGGTCAAGAAATACACAAAATGACGGTGGAGTAATTTTTAGTGCCAAAAAGAAAGTTCTAATGTAAGGGACTGGCGAAACGTCGGAGGAAGAGACCACCAAGAGACTGTCTCATGCAACAGCAAAGGGTTTATTTGGGACCAGCATGCTGGGGCTCAGAGCTCACTAGAGCAAAAAGAGATAGAGCAAAGAGCCCTGAGAACAGCTTAGGCAGAGCTTATATACTTTCCTTGGAGAGGGCAGGGAGGGAAGTTACATTCTGCAGTTTGGCAGTTGGGGACAGCACATTCTGGGAACAAGATTAGCAAACAGTTCACAGTTGGGGACAGCACATTTTGGGAACAAGATTAGCAATCAGTTCTTAAGATTTCAACAGTGTTTTGTTAAGCATACAGAAAAACGGAGTGACAAGTACCTATTTTATTAACCTTTTATTTATAATTTTTAATTTTTTGGTTACTTTTAATCATAAAAGTGATCACTGGGGGGTGTCACATTTTATGTTTGTTAGTGGGGTATATTATTGTCTGATTACCATAAGTTTAACTTGTCTAATTTGAGCTTGGAGAAAAGAAATTACATGGTTGAGCAAACAAGGTTTTATAGTTAGCACTTTGTTGTGTCCCATGGACCAGGGCAGTAGTTCTTGTGTTCACCCTTGCAGCAACTTCCATTCTTAATAGGATGTTTAAAGTGAGGGATACAGGCTCCCGGCGGAACCGGGTTGTATGCCCCCCTATTTGATCTTTAAATGAACCTGCGTCATGATAGAGTACTCTGGGAAACATCTGCACCATTACATAATTAATCATATCTGTTGACCATTTTATGAAAATATAAACAATGTTTAAGTATATAGAATTATACTGTTGTAGGGACGGACAAGGCAAGGCACCTAAGACAGTATTGAAGACAGGGAACCAGTCCCATTTGGTTGCAATCGGATTTAGAGGGCATTGTTTTTTTTGTAATTAATTAACCCTCTGAACCCCAAGTTTAGGTAGTTTTAGAATTTTGTACCCAACATGTAAGGGAAGGGGCTCAGAAGTTCACAGTCTGCAGAAGTTTATAAAAAGTAGTTTTTGTTTCTGTTTTTTCCTCTGTTCTGGGCAAGTTAACTTTTTAAGGACACCTGGGAGGGGGAGAATTTTCCCCTTGCCAGCTGTTCCCATGGAGCCCAGTTGGTAACTTCCTTATCTTAGAAATGTAGCCATCTCTGTGAAGTCCAGTTTAAGGCCAGAGGCCTTGTTTACATATTTTGTAAAAAACTAGTAAGGGGGTGTCTAGTTTAGGAGTGCTGATTTTTCCAGCCAGTGGCCAAGTAGAACAGGGCAATATGAAAAGAGGAAGTTTATCTACATTGAACTTTTTTATAGGGACTTTTGTTGAAAGTCCTAAGTTGGCCATGGTGAAAACTTCTGGAAAAGGTCAGTTAAGACTTTTTTGTGGGCCTGGTATAGAGGGGGAAGACGGGGAAGGCGGGGCTGAGAGCAGCTCCGTAGATAATGGGAAAGGGGTTTGGGATTTTTTTAGTAACAAAAACTTGAGTAGTAGAACAGGTAGAGCAGAGGGGAAGACGGGAGTGAGTATCCCAAAAAGCCTGTGAGGGACTTTAAATTTTTAGTAACCTGTTTTTAGGGATGACAAAGTCATTTTAAAGGCCATTTTTATTACATCTTGGATCGGGGTCTGAGGGCTCTCCTCAGCTGGTTTGAGCTTTGGGTTAGCTGGTAAGAGGACCTGTGGGACCCAGTGTGGGCATTGACAGGAGAAGAGAGGAGTGAGTGGGTGGAGAGGTACCTCAGTACCTGCTACCTCAGCAAGGGGGCAATGGTCTGAGAACCAGCAAAGGTTTGGGTTTCATCAGGTAGCCCCTGTATGTTCACATCCTTATGACTTATAGAAGAAGTCGGTTTTTCCCCTACACAGCCATGACTGTTTGTGGCTTTCAAGTCCGCCAGGCAAACATAGTAATTTAGGTTAGCCAACCTGCATCTGGCTCGTGTGTCCCTACATCTATAATGTTTGTTTTTATTATCTATGGTATGGAAGGGATTTAATGGAATTTTAGTGGGATCTTTTTTTATCAGGGATATCCCAATAGGAAAGGCCTATAGCCAGCTGACAAATGTCTGGGTGGAGAGATGGCTATTAGGTCTTTAAGGGGGGGGGGCTGTATGTGAGATAGACCATACTTCCTGTCCAGTAGGATTTGTGATCAGCCATTGCTGCTGAACGGGCTGATGTGGGTTAGGACTACTGGTGGTCAAGGGGAGAGTCCATAGCCCTATCCATACGGCGAATACGCAATTTGAGAGGGTTACCAGTTTTTTTTAATTTTTAGTCAGAGTCTGGACAGGGCGCAAGCTTGAGATGAGAGGCATGGATCCAGGAAGTGATTCCATCTACCTTTACCGCTGTAGGTGTTATAAGTAGCACCTGTATGGTCCTTTCCAGCGGGGTTCCAGGAATGACACCTGATGTCGTCTTAGGTAGACGAAGTCTCTTACTTGATATTGATGTGGAGTCCTTTCGTCCCCAGGTTGGTAGGCAGTGGCTAGCTGTTTTTATAGATATCGCTGAGTCTTTTTTAAGAGCTTTAAATCTGTCAAGCAAGGGGGTGTGGAAGGGATCCTTAGGTCTTAGAGTTGGGGTTAGGTCCCTTATTGGAGGAGGGGCACCATAGAGAATTTTATAGGGGGTGAGGTTATACAAAGAAACAGAGGGAGTATTTTTTGTATGAAACAGTGCATAAGGCAGGAGCATAATCCAATCTTTTATGTCGGTCTCTAAGCTTAATTTTGTTAAGTTCTCTTTAATGGTTTTATTTATTTTTTTTACTTGTCCTGAGCTCTGGGGTCTATAAGTACAATGTAATCTCCAATTAATCCCCAGGGTCCTGGCTAACCCCTGACTTACCTGGGCCATGAACGCCGGTCCATTATCAGACCCTATTACCTTAGGCAGGCCGTATTTTGGAAAAATATCTTTCAGGATCTTTTTGACCATTATTTGTGCCGTTTCTTTTCTTTCTTTTTTTTTCTTTTTTCTTTTTTTGTGGGGAAGGCTTCAATCCATCCTGAAAATGTGTCATCCTGGAGGAAGCTGCTGCCATCAGTGAACCATATGACCTCAGGGTGGGGCAGTGGCTGATCCTTTAAATCCCGTTGTATACTGGTTTCTTCTGCCAGTATATGTTGACAGTTATGAGTGACGGGTCCTGATGATTGTTCAGGTAGTAGTGTAGCCGGGTTAAGTGGGGTGGGGGGGTCCCAGTGTTATTCTGTCCTTGTCGAGCAACAGGCTTTGATAGTGTGTTATTCTAGAATTTGATAGCCATCTGTCTGGTGGCTGGCGGATGATGTTCTTTAGGGCATGGGGGGCTATAATGGTTAGCTTCTGCCCCAGCATTAACTTATCAGCATCCTTGATTAGTAGGGCTGCCGCTGCTATAGCTTTTAGGCAATGGGACCATCTATTAGCCATTGGGTCCAGTTTTTTAGATAAGTAGGTTATAGGCCTTCTCTAGGTCCTAGAGTCTGAGTGAGCACTCCTCGTGTTATTCCTTTCTTTTTCTCAATGTAGAGAGTAAAGGGTTTTTTTATATCTGGGAGTGCTAAGACCAGAGTAGATAGCAGCGTTCTTTTGATATTATCAAAAGCTTGTTGGTGCTCAGGGGTCCATTGGAATTGGGCATCTCCTTTTAACAACGGGAATAAAGGAGCAGCTAAGGATGTAAACCCAGGTATCCATAACTTGCAAAAGCCAGCAGTCCCAAGAAACTCTCTGAGTTGCCTCTTGTTAGATGGGGGTGGTATTTGTACAACGGTTTGTTTTTTGGGCTCAGTGAGCCATCGTTTACCGCCCCTAAGGGAATAGCCCAGGAAGATTACTTCTTGTTGGCAAATTTGGGCCTTTTTGGCTGAAGTTCTATACCCGAGTTGAGCAAGCTCGGATAGTAGTGCTTGGGTCCCAGACTTACAGTTTTTCTGTTTTCCTTGGTGTCTGCTGCCAGTAGCAGGTCATCCACATATTGAAGTAGGGTGACTTTGGGGTGCGTAGTTCTGAAGTTGTTGAGATCTCTGTGGAGGGCTTCATCAAAGAGAGTGGGGGAGTTTTTGAACCCTTGTGGGAGTCTAGTCTAAGTTAGTTGATTAGATGTTCCGGTTTCTGGGTTTACCCACTAGAAAGCAAACAGCAACTGACTATCTTTATGCAGAGGCAAGCAAAAGAAAGCATCTTTTAAGTCCAGAACAGTATACCATTTTTGCTCAGGGTTCAGAGTGCTGAGCAGATTGTACGGATTAGGTATTGTGGGGTGAATGTCCTGCACCCTGTTGTTGATCTCTTTTAGGTCTTGAATGGGGTGATAGTCCCTGGTTCCTGGCTTTTTTATTGGTAGCAGGGGAGTGTTTCAGGCCAATTGACAGGGCCTGAGCCAAAAACCAAACCCTGAGCGATCGCAAAGGAAAAACAAGAAGGAAAACAAGGAGGAGAAGAAGAGGAAGAAGAAGAAGAAGAAAAGGCGCCTTACTTACCCCCTAAAGGAGTCTGTTAGGGTCTCCCTGTCCGGCGATGCGCACTTCCCGGCCAATGCACCAAATGTAAGGGACCGGCGAAACGTCGGAGGAAAAGACCACCAAGAGACTGTCTCATGCAACAGCAAAGGGTTTATTTGGGGACCAGAATGCTGGGGCTCAGAGCTCACTAGAGCAAAAAGAGATAGAGCAAAGAGCCCTGAGAACAGCTTAAGCAGAGCTTATATACTTTCCTTGGAGAGGGCAGGGAGGGAAGTTACATTCTGCAGTTTGGCAGTTGGGGACAGCACATTCTGGGAACAAGATTAGCAAACAGTTCACAGTTGGGGACAGCACATTTTGGGAACAAGATTAGCAATCAGTTCTTAAGATTTCAACAGTGTTTTGTTAAGCATACAAAAAAATGGAATGACAAGTACCTATTTTATTAACCTTTCACTAATACACACATATAAAAACACACAAACACACACATACACACACACACACACACAAAATTAAGGGGTATGTCAGATGGTAACAAATGGCAACTGACACATCTCTTGAGAGCCAAAACTAAAAGAATTGGAACAACAAAATAAATTATGTAGAACTATATCCCAACATACCAAAAATATCATGAGTTCATACTGATATTAATAATAAAGAAACAGATAAATGGGGAGAAGAGACAAATATCCTGTAGAGAACCCAAAATTATTTATGTATTCATCCTCAAGGAACTAGAATTAGTTCTTTGTTCCTTAAGCATGTGTCACAAGTGGTGAGTTTCCCAGGTAACATTTGTGGAAAGAAGGGTGTAGTAGTCAACTTTCTCATTTTTGTGACCAAAATATCAAACAAGAAAACTTGGAGAAAAAAAAGTCTAGGTGGAACTTAAGGATTCAGAGGTCTCAGTACATACATAACCCAGAACTCCCAGCAGCCTGACCTCACAGAGTCGGCGCCCGTCAGGAAGGGCACCAAAACAGCTGCAGCACTGAGGGACGCCCACTGGCCTGGGCCTCCCCGCCGTGGACTCCAGCCAAGAGCCCGTCGGCCTCCACCACCACTCTCTCTGTCCCCTCCTGTCACAGACATCAGAGATTCTCTTCCCTGGGACACTTCCCCCTGCCCTGCTCTGCCCCGGCCTTCCTCCCTGGCTTCTGGGAAACCAGCGATGGTTCCTCATCGATTTCTCTTTCTCACCCATTGAATAATACAATTGATGTTCCAAAGACTTTTCTCTTTTGCTTTGTTTTAAGAGGGCAGATTGAAAATAGAGATAAGACTTAAAAAGGAAAAACCAAAACCAGAGAGAGGCCTCAGGGCAAAAGCAGGAGCCCAGAAGCCATTGCATCCCCGGCCTGGACCACTGCTGTTCTGTGTAGATAGACTCCCGCACCTTCAGCCAGTGTAGGTGGGGACGCACGTGCCTTGACCTCGTGTAGACGGAGATTCTCTCCTTGAGCCACTGTAGACTCGATTCTGTTGTAGCCGATTGCTTTGGCCACAAAGGATCTTTCCTGCTCTTCAGGCCCCTCCCTGAGATGTGTGGAGAGGGTGGGTGGCAGGTGTTAGAGAAGACTCCTCTGGAGAGCCACTGGACTCCAGAGTGTCTGTGGCACCACCTCCATAATCCCACGGGCAGGGAAGCCAGAGAAGGGCCAGTGGGCCGGGGGCCTGCCTGCAGTGATATTTGGTTGTGGCACCAGCACGCAGTGCCACCTCCAAACCCAACATCTCCTCCTGGCTGCTGCTAAAAGATCATGAAGGTGAGGGGGGAGCTCAGGGTTCAGCGTGGCTTGTGTCCTCATAGGGAGTCCAGGGCAAGTTTGATTCAGTGTGACTTAGGCTGTTAGGTGACCGTCTTTTCTCCTGTTTAGGGGATGTTTTCTGTAGTGAAACATTTGAGTTGTCTTACTTCTCACTTTGGGTATGTCCTAGAGGTATTTCTTGGTGGTTCCTGTAGGAGTTTCTGCCCGGTTTCTGTTCCCGCAACTAAAAGGCTCAGGGGTCACTCCAATTAAACTGGGCTAACTGGGCTGTGCAAAAATAACCACACAAGAGACACAAATACCTTTTTCTTTGGGTCGCTGTGAGGGCTCCTCTGACCTTAAGGGCCCACAGAAAGAGAGAGCGAGAGCACACACTGACCCCTTTTATTGAGGAGAAGCTATTCAAATGAGGCAAGGGGTCAGGTTTCAGGGGGCTGAGTCTATCTTCATGATGTCCACTGTCAGCAGGTTGACTGACACCTGGGTAGGCCACACCCAAGGTCACAGTAAGAGGAGGGGACACACACAAGGCACTTCCATGGAAGATTCTATCCTAAACAGGGCAAGGGGTTATATTACAAAGGAACAGGTGAGCATAGTTTCACCCACGGGGCTGTAGCAAGACACACCCATGCAGGAGACACTGACCCTCGGACCCAAGAAGGGTGGGGAAAGCTCTGCCACATTTCTGTGACTGAGCGCCTCAGCACCCAGCCAGGGAGTGTGACTCAGTCACGTGTAAGGTTGGTCTTCCTTAGGTCTCATTTCCCACGAGATAGGAACAGCAGCCAGATGGGAGTCTATGGCAGGGTAACTTCACTGGCGTAGAGAATGCCGCTGCTGTGCCTCTCCATCCCCACCCCCTCAGCCAGTGATGTCACAATGTGACATGTGCACACACCGTGTTTGATCCCATAAACTTGGGGTTTTCTGCTACGCTATACTCTTACATCTTGTAGGAAACAAAAGTGGCACTAGCTTTTCTAATTGTCCTGGATTTGCTTTACCAGAGATCTTTCTGACTTCACGGAGATCTGAGTAAAATCCAGTCTGCTACGGGTCGACCCCAAGGACTCCCCTCACAGAGGCACACCTGAGTGGGGACCAACTGCACAAGAGTGCAGTCAGGCCATGAGGCTCCACCCGCAGGGATGAGACATTTTTTAGTTTTAAGAGTGCTTCCCCAGCATGCTCCAGGATGCGGTTCACTTCATGCGCGCGCACACACACACACACACACACATACACACACACACACACATACAAGTATATATGTCCAGCATGGAACAATGCCCTATGGCTGGGTTTGAGTTGACTTGATGATGTCTTAGGCCCAGACACCCAACAAGAAACAGAGGAGGAATTATTGATACAGGCATCACGGTTTCGGTGGTCTCCGTCCATACACTGCTGACTCCATTGCTCTGGGACCAAGGTGAGGCATCCCGTCAAGGGGCACGGTTCCAACAGAGGAAAGCTTCTCTCCTCAGGGCAGCAAAGAGGCAGAGACACAGGCAGAGAGAGAAGGCAGGTGGGCCAATGGTTCCAGGGATGAAGAGCACTTCCAGGACATGACCCCAGTGAGCCACTGCCAAGAGTAACAAGCCGTGTCCCACATGCCTAGAGTAACCAGCAAGTCAGTCCATTCACCCTAGGATGGGCTGAAGGTTCCAGCTCTCCCAATCCAACCATTTCCCCTCTGAATAGCCCTGCACTAGCGCAGGAGCCTATGGGGGAGAGGGGCACCTCACTTACAAACCATGACAGGCTCTAATCCTCTCTCCTTGGGGCTCCAAGGCAGGAGGATCACACCCACAAGCCCAACCTGAGCAGCTGAGCGAGACCCTGTCTGAAAAAAAAAAAAAAAGTGAGTGGTAGAGGACATGCCTGACATACCCAGGGCCCTGACTTCAATGGCCAACTGGCCAACACATCACAAAACAAACAGGAAGCGGGCTTGAGAGAGTGAGTCCAAACCTTCTGCTTCTCCCATCACGTGAGCATGCAGCAACAAGGCGCTTTGACCTTGCGCTTGCCAGTCTCCAGAACTGTGGGAAGTCGATTTCTATGGATAATAAATGACACAGTCTAAGGGACCTCAATACAGCAGCAGGAAGGGACCCAGGTGTCTGGGAAGGCCTCCATTTCTTCCCCATACGGGATGGACACATTTGCTGGTTCTAGGATTCTGGGCTTCCATATTTTATCCTTTGTCCTGTTGAACATATCAGTCCACTGCCTTTGGTGATGCAGGGTTTCTGTAGTGAAATCTGCTGAGAACCTTGAGGGGAAGGACGGTAAACGATAATTCCTCCCTCTCAGCCCCTTAGGTGTTCATACCAAGCCCTGAAGGGTCTTAGGGGACAGAGCCTTTTGTTTTAGCATCAACATGTGTGTGAAGCGCTACCATCCCTTTGACACCAGTCATTCTGAGTTGGAAGAAATAGGAATTGAATGGTTGGAGTGTAGATCGGATGAGGGCTTTAAAAGCCCAGTTATAATGGGTTTTCATCAGAGTCCAAGTGAAAAGATCATTGAGATATCCCACAAGTTTAAATGTCTATGCGTATAACTATCATTTTCCATAACCCCCGAATCAAAAATCTTCAGGGGTCCTTTCTTATTCTTTTTTTTTTTTTAATTTATATATAACAGCAGAATGCATTACAACTCTTCTTACATATATAGAGCTCAATTTTTCATATCTCTGGCTGTATACATAGTATACTCACACCAAAACCTTTCTTATTCTTATTATGAAAGTTGAAAAGGTTCTGGAGGCCCAGAGTGAGATGACCACTGGGGGCCATCTGTTGCTCTGACCTCACAAGGAGCCACTGTCATGTGCTCTCAAACACTGGCCATATAAGAGAGGGCCTGCAGCTGGGTTTTTCGTCCATAAGTACAGGAAGCTCTTGGTGGTGACCTGTCGGACTCCCAGATAGTTAGTGTGTTTGGTGGTTGGTGGCTGTGGTTGCGGTGTTTTGCTGTTTTGGGTTTTTTTTGGGGTGGGGGGGCATTTGTTTGTTTTGTCTTCTTTTGGTTGTTGGTTTTGTTCTTTTGATTGGTTTTTTGTTTGTTTGTTTTTTGAGCTAGCGTCCTTAGTTGGTGTTCCGGCTTTAGGATGCAGAGTCAGAGTAGTGAGAATAGTGTAGGGTCACAGGAGCCCAGCTCCTGCTATGAGTCGGCCCTCACCGACCATTACCAGGTGGTGAGGGAGCTTGGGGAGGGGGGCTTCAGCCGTGTGTTACTGGCCCGCCATCTCCTCACTGGGGCAGAGGTGGCAGTGAAAGTGGTGTCCAAGGCACAGGGGAACGTGCCCGTCCTCTCCGAACCGGAGAGGTTGATGGCCCTGGATCACCGCAACGTGATCCAGCTCTTCCAGGTCATGGAGAGCCCGAGCACCGTCTACATGGTCATGGAGCACGCAGATGGGGGAGACCTGTGGCACTACATCCTGGAGGTCGGTGGCCTGCAGGAGGAGCAGGCCCGCCCGGTGTTCAGGCAGGTCGTGTGCGCCGTGCGCCACTGCCATGACAGGGGCATAGTGCACCTGGACCTGAAGCCCGACAACGTGGTGGTGGACATCAGGGCCGGGAGCGTCAAGCTCATCGACTTCGGCCTGGGCGCCACCTTCACGCCTGGGCAGAAGCTCAACAGCTTCTGGGGCACTGTTCCATACCGTGCCCCTGAAATCGTGCAGCATCAAGAATACGAGGGTCCCCCTGCGGACGTCTGGAGCCTAGGGGTCACCCTGTTTCTCATGCTCACCGGGAGACGCCCACTTAAGGCCAGGGCCGCCAACCGCCTGCAGAACGTCCTCATGCAGGCCAGATACTACCTTCCCAGGTACCTTTCCCAGGACGCCTGCAGCCTCATCCGGCAGATGCTGAGGCTGGACCCCAGGCAGAGGCCCACCCTGAAGCAGGTAATGGAGCATCCATGGCTGAGCCAGGGCAGGGAACCCTCGCCCAGTCCTTGCAGTGACCTACACCCCAGACACCCAGACCCCGCCATCATGACCCTCATGTTTGACATGGGTTACGACCCCTACCACGCCTGGGTGTCCCTGGACCGGCGGAAATACGACGGGGCCATGGCGACCTACCTTATCCTCCGGCACCAGAGAACCCAAGCCGCGGCGGGGTGGGCGCTCCAGGCGAGGCCTGTGCGCAGAAGGGTGGCGAGGCCTCGCCCAGGCCCTGAGGATGCCCCCGGCCTGCGCCCCAGCAGGTGGTGCGCCAGCGAGCCTGCCCATCCAGTGCCCTGGGAGCACCAGCCGCCAGAGGAGGCCAGGCAGGCAGGGCACAGGGGCGCGGTCAGTGCCAGCGTGACCGCCATCCCTCTGCGCTTCTTCCACGTGGGCACAGCCCCTCCCAGCCCAGCCTCCCAAGGTGACCCTGTGCCCCGTGGGCCCCAAGACCCCAGGCCCAGCCCATGGAGGGTCCTCTGCGGGTGTGTGGCAGAAGGCCCCAGCTCCTCCTCCCAGGAGCCCTCCTCAGGCCAATCCGCTGACAGCCTCCAGCAACTGTGCTGCTGCGCGCCCTGCTTCCGCGGACCCCCCTCCAGAAGAAGAGCGGCACCGGTGCAGGGAGGCCACGGGAGCCCTAGGTTCCAAAACAGAGTGGCCCCAGCGGACGCGCCCTGAGGAGGCACACGACCAAGGGACAGCCAGAAGACCCCGATCTCCGAGCAGCCTGACCTCAGAGTCCGTGCCCGTCAGGAAGGGCACCGAAACAGCTGCAGCACTGAGGGACGCCCACTGGCCTGGGCCTCCCCGTGTGGACTCCAGCCAAGAGCCCGTTGGCCTCCACAACCACTCTCTCTGCCCCCTCCTGTCACAGACATCAGAGATTCTCTTCCCTGGGACACTTCCCCCTGCCCTGCTCTGCCCCGGCCTTCCTCCCAGGCTTATGGGAACCCAGCGATGGTTCCTCATCAATTTCTCTCTCACACATTGTATAATAAAATTGATGTTCCAAAGGCTTTTTTTTTTTTTTTTTTTTTTTTTTTTTGCTTTTAGATGGCACGTTTAAAAATAGAGGAGAAAATTTGAAAAGGAAAAACCAAAACCAGAGAGAGCCCTCAAAGCAAAAGCAGGAGCCCAGCAGCCTCCCATCCACAGCCTGGACCACTGGGCCTCCCTGTGCTGTTCAGTGTGGTAGAGGCTCAGGGACCTGTCAGTGTAGATAGGGACTCAAGTGCCTTGACCTCGTGTATATAGACAGAGATTCTCTCCTTGAGCCACTGTAGACTCCATTCTGTTTTAGCAGATTGCTTTGGCCACAAAGAATCCCTTTCCTGCTCTTCAGGCCCTCCCTGAAGCGTGGTTGGCAGGTGTTAAGAGGACTCCAGAGTGTCCTGTGGCATCACTTCCATAATCCCATGGGCAGGGAAGCCAGAGGTGGGCCTGCCTGCAGCAGTGGCTGGGAACGGCAGCAGCAAGCCTTGTGGCCTCGGAACCTCAAATTTCCTCCTGGCTGCTGCTAAAGTTCATGGAGAATGAGCACATGGACTCTGGGGACTGGCGATTTTAAACCTTCCCATGGTGGCTACTTAGATAAAAGCCAAGTGGCCATAAAGGAAATAAAGTTCCTAACATAAGAAGCTCCCAAAAGATCTTCAGCTGTAGATGATGGCCCTGGAGAATTCCACCACACAGTGAAGAATTAAGACCAACTGTATACAAACATTTCCAGGAAGTAGAAGCACAGGGAACAACTCGCCATGTATTTTATGAAGCTGGTATTGCCCGACCATCAAACCAGAAAAGCCGCTGCCAGAGTAAAACCATCAGAGAAACCCCAAATCCACAGACCAAAGTCCATCAAGAGTATAGACACCAATATCCCCATACGATGCACTTTATTGAAAAGCCAAGAAAGGCAGAGGATGGTATGGATTCATGTAGAATAATGACGTGACAGAACTCAGCACCTATTGAAAAGGACTCCCAGATGGGTAGGACCAGGGAGTGTCAGGGATCCATCCTGTCCCCCAGACCTCCACACCTAAGAATAAGGTCTCTCTTGTCATCTATGGCATTGTTAGCATGTAATTACCAAAGATGGGGGCCTAAGGGACGGGGTGAGCTCCCAGTTCAGCGTGGCTTGTGTCCTCATAGGGAGGCCAGCGCAAGTTTGATTCAGTGTGACTTAGGTTGTTAGAGGACTGTCTTCTCTCCTGTTTAGGGGTTGTTTGTAGTAAACTTCTTACTTCTCACTTTGGGTATTTTCTAGAGGTATTTCTTGGCGGTTCCTGTGGGGGTTTCATTTCCCACGAGATAGGAACAGCAGCCAGATGGGAGTCTGTGGCAGGGTAGCTTCACTGGCATAGAGAATGCCGCTGCTGTGCCTCTCCATCCCCACCCCCTCAGCCAGTGATGTCACAGTGTGACGTGTGCACACACCAAGTTTGTTACCATAGAATCAACTTGGGGTTTTCAGCTATGCCGTTCTCTTACATCTTGTAGGAAACAAAAGTGGCACTAGCTTTTCTAATTGTCCTGGATTTGCTTCATCAGAGATCTGCCTTCATCAAGACCTGAGTCCCCAATCCAGAGTGCTACATGTCAACCCCAAGGAGTCCCCTCACACAGGCATATCTGAGTGGTGACCAACTGCACAAGAGTGCAGTCAGGCCATGAGGCTCCACCCGCAGGGATGGGAGGTGTAGTTTAAGAGTGCTTCCCCAGCATGCTCCAGGATGTGGTTCACTTCCTAGCAGTGCGCACATGCCCAAACACACACACACACACACACACACACACACACACACACACCACACACACACAGAAGCATGCATAAGTATACATGTCCAGCATTGACAATGGCCTATGCCTGTGTGTTAATTAACTTTATCATGGCTTTGCCCAAGATACTCAACAAGAAACACTTAGAGGAGATATTTTTGACGCAGGGGTCACAGTTTCAGGAGTCTTTATATATTGCTGACTCCAATGCTCCTGGCTCAAGGTGAAGCAGCCCATCTTGATCAAAGGGCCCAGCAGAGTAAATAGCTCATCTCCTGGAAATCTGCAAGTAGAGCAAGGAAGGGGGAATGGGGCCACAGTGAAAACAACCTTTCCAGACACACCCCGTGACCCACCTTTTCAGCCACACCCCACATGCCCTTTGAGTCATGCCATTAAAACCAGAATGTACTGAAAATGTTTGGGCTCTCACAATCCATTCCCTTTTTCTCTGAAAATTCCTATGTTCACAAAGGAGCTTTTTAGGGACACTTCATGTACAAACCATAACAAAGGGTAATAACAGTGTGCAACATGATACGAAGTTCAGCTTCAACAGTAATAAGTCCTGTAAATAGACTGTAGCTTTGAAATGATGTTATGAGTTTATCACTTTGTAGCCTTCCTTCCCCAAACCCTGAACTTCAATCTAATTATAGAAAAAAAAATAAGATCACAATTTGAGACACATTCATAAAATATCTGATCAACACTCCTCAAAATTGTCAAGATCATCACAAAGAAGGAAACTGTGAGAACCCTAGCCAAGAGGAGCCCAGTGACACATGACAGCTAAATATCGTGTGATGTCCAAAATGAAATCCTGGAGCAGAAAAATGGCAGTAGATGGGGGGAAAAAACAATAAGGAAATATAAATGAAGTCGACTTAAATTCACAATAATGTACCATGTTGGTCCATTAATTATGGCAAATGTACTCTATTAACATAAGATGGTAATAATAGGGGAGAGTGGGTGTTGGATAGAGCATCCAGGAATTTTCTATACTGTGTCTCAACTTCTCTTTAACCCAGAACAGTTCTAAATCAAAAAGGTTATTTTGTTTAAAACTCTAACTCTGGATTTTATAGGGAGATTTCCAGCTAAGCTTAATCATAACAGTGGAAATCTGCTGTCCCTCCAATCTCTTCCTTCTGTGCCCTCCCACCTCATCCCAGTCTCTGTCTTTTGTTTTGACTGTAACAGCCCTCCATTCCTACTCCAACATACCAAGCTTCTAAAATCGTCCAAGTAGTCCAGTTGTTGTCTTTAGGTTGCACGATCCACTCAGCAGAACAAATCCCTATACTTAGCTGAACATCAATTAACTTAATTCCACAAGCACGCCCCGTGGACATATTAGCTCTCCTTCATATCCAATTTAGGGAGACTTTCTGAAATGGTTTCATTCTGACTCAGCGCCTGGTTTCCAGAGAAATGCCAGAACTCTTAAAGTAAAAAGTTTATGTGGAAGAAGCTCCTACCAACCTGACTTCAAACAGAGACATGTTGTCCGAAAGTCCACAGGCTTGAAGAAGCAGAATTTATGAAGCTCAATTATAAATGCCATAAAAATTACAAAGTAAAATGAGAGGGCTCAAAGTGGGAGTATTTCACAAGATTAGAGGAGAAATAGGCGCGAGAACACACACAGAAAAGCAAAGCTAAGGGTAAAGGCTCCTGTGAAATTCTAGGTCCCCACCACCACAAGATTCAGATGAAAACTGCTGAGCTCGTACTCAGATGGGGTGTTGGTTTTCACAGGCTCACCCAATGTGTCTCCTGATTCTTTTGGATTAACAATAAATAATCACCCCCGAAAATGAAAGATAGGCAGATTCAGGAGTGCTTAGAGTGGTCAGGAGACAGCAGTGTCAAATATCCATGAACTTATCCACATTCCTATTATCCTCCACCTCCTGTCTAGCAGACAGAGACAGAAATGCATTAATTCTCTGTAGCTGTTGGATCTTCAATAAGCCGCAACAGGAACGTCCTTCATTGGTTAGCTAGATCGTGGTGTGAGCCAGTGATGCCTGCCAGAAAACAGAGAAACGAGAGCCACATTCTTCTTAAAAGAACCAGTACATATAAATGCATGTGAGGGCACATATGTAAAACGATAATACTGACTTAAGCAAAGTTGTCAGTTGTCTTCAAGATGTTTTTGTTTTAAGAAACAAATACACAATTTTACTTGGTGCTAACCTTAAAGTAAATACCAAGCACACACTGCACTCGCCTCAATGTTCTTGGCCTTCACATGCAAATCTCGATAGCTCCCTGTGCTTCCTGGCCTACCATTCATTCGTGCGGCCTCAGAAGAAAACAGACAGTCCGGATTGAAAACAGAAAAGGAGTCAAAGTAGTGGCCAAGAGTGATCAGGGAGCAGGAAGTCAAAGAACCAGCTGGAGCAGGAGCTGAGCTTGCCAATGGTCTTGGCCAGAGCAGGGACAGAAACTACCCCAGGAGGCAGAAACTATGAGATGAAATGGGGAGGGATTAGAAGACACCTACCAAGATTCTTTATAAACCCCAAACAATTAAGAACCCAGACCTAAAAATCTTCAAATCTCCTATTCACTCACTACTTATCTCAAGAAATTACGATCTGTCACCCTTCCCACTACTGAATTACTTGCATTGGCAGACTTTTAGAGGTTGTATAGTCTTCAGGCATTCCCTCTTTCAAAGACTTCTCTATAGAAGGAGTGCCAAGAATCTGAGGCCACATTTTAAAACTGCCACAGTAGCTTTTGATGTTAACCAGCAGCTGTGAGCTTCCGGAAAGAAGTTTGAGTACTCTAAGTCTGCTGTGCTCTAAAGAAGCCACAAAGAGGTCACAGGCAAGTGTTCCAGTTGTCACTGGAACACCCCAGAGGACTGTGCGCTTGGGCCAGCCCAGCCCTAGCCCCAGGGGCAGAATTGAGGAAGCCATCATGCATTCAAATCATACAGCTGAGATTCCGGATATGTGGAGAAGACCTCCCCCTCCTCTGCCATTTTTGAATTCCTGATCCACAGAATTCATGAGCTTAATAAAAATGTCATTGTTTCACACCATCAATTTTGCAGTAGTTTATTGCTCAGCAATACATAATTAGAGCAGCTGGTATTTATTGTTTCTTCTGTATCCACATTCTATGTAGGTTCTAATCTTTCTAATCATGCTATCAGGCGGGGTAGTATCATGTAGATGAGAAAACTGAGTCTTAGGTCAGTGAGTTTATTACAGAGCCCAGTGATAGGAAATGATAGTGGCAAGGTTAAAGCCCATGATCATTCAAATCTGGTGCTGAAGCCCTTAACCCTTCCAGGGAAAATTCTCTGACCAAAAGAGAGGTAGAGAAAGGAAGGATGGTGTACCTGCCTTCCTCCCAAATATGTATTGATTCTTCCGCATTAAAATATTAACATGAAATATGCTATGGATCGAATATAACTTGTCCCCTCTGAAACTCCTGTGGGAATTTCATCCCCATTGTGATGTTTGAAGAGGATGAAACACTCTGACTCTGCTATTTGAAGATGGGGCTTTGGGAGCCAACCCGTATTACACAGTCAGCAGGGTGAGGTCCCTGCGACTTTATAAGGAGAGAGACTAGGACATAAGTACATCCCCGACTCTCACCATTTGATGCTTGTGCTGCTTCAGGACTCTTCCATCATCAGATGGCCTCGACCTTGGGCCAGAATCATGAACTAAAATAAACCTCTTTTCTTGATAAATTACCCAGTCTGTGCTATTAGCAACAGAAAGTAGACTAAAAGTACTTTATTCTCTTGGACTTTTCTCTTCTTAATTCTAAATTTTCCCAGGGATGAGACAGATTGCTTACCTGCTAAGAAATCTCTGTTGTTCTTCATAATTTGGAGTGAGGAAGTGGTTACCTTTTTACATACTTTCTGAACTTGCTTTCTTTGCTTGCTGGAAGTTACAGAATGACCTGATGAAGCTGATGACTGGATTTTTGTTAGTTACCTAGATGGGGCATTTTCCTGACTTTTAAAAAAATATTTTATACCTCTTTTAGGTTTCTGGGCCAGTGTCTCCACAACTTCAAGCTGAAGCGATGTTACATGATTCACTTGGATGGATTCCATTTATATATCACCTAATGCTTCTATCTACTCAAAAAGTTTAAATCCTCACCTACTTTGATCACTTTAAAATATTTTAATTTCTTTGGCTTTAAATGCCCCAATATCTTTCTGCTGAGATTTAAAGCTCTTCGAGGTCTGTGGTTATAAATTGTAATTTATTTATTCACATACTGTCTCATATAGGTATTAAAATAATATTTAATAAAATTCTGGCAATCTCTCGTGGTTTTGTCAGACTACTTAGTGACGTCTTTTAGTCTAGTGGTGCTGGGCTGGATTATCTCTGTTTCTGTGACAAGGAGACCATCACTCAGAAATGTTAAGCCATTTGATTTAGATAACATCGCTTAAAAGTACCAGGGGGCGGAGGGAAAACGATTCCATGACTTCTAACAATGAATTTTCTATTTACCATGCCATGATAAATCTTCAGAATATGAATCACAAATTATCAATTCTTAAATCACTGTAGTTAAAAATAGAGAATTTATTGTACTTATTATAATTTATTATACTTATTTAGGCACTAGTTAGTACTCTGCAGATATGAGAAAACCAGCTTCCATGGAAAGTTTATTTTATTACTACGAGTTTTTCTAGAATGTTTCAGGCCTTAACATTAAAGAATCCTAATGGTTACTCCTCTCATTTTCAGTTTAATATCTCATTACTTTAATAATTTGTCTACTCATAATGCTAAATATACCTATTCATAACTTAAAAATTGCAAGCAAAATTTTGAATTTGAATTTTAAATCCATCAAAAAGTACTTTGTAACTGATGATTCATGGATTATTCTGGGGCTCCATTTCTTAAGCTTCCCTTCAACTTGACCTCCCAAAAATCTAATTTGAAGCACAACCTCCGTATATGCTTATCACCTTGCAATGGACAGCACATTTAGGCCTCTCCAACCTTCCTGGGTTGAAATCCTAACTCTAATGTGGTGGTAGGTTGAGGTGGGGAATTGGGGAGGTAGGGAGGTTATGATTAGTGCCCTTATAAAAGAGATCTGAGGGAGCTCAGACATGTGAGCTATTTAAAGCCAAAGAAATCTTGTCATGTGAAGACATGCAAGAAGGCACCTCCATATACCAGAAATGGTATAGTCTCTTCAGACATCAGATGTGCCAGCATCTTGATCGTGGACTTCCTAAACTCCAGAAGGGTAAGAAATAAATTTCTGTGGCTTGTAAGCCACCAACCCATGGTATCTTGTATACAGCCCAGTCAGCAGAGCCCTACAGGAAGCTTGATCATCGTCAGACAGTGGTAGTAAGCATGGACTCAGAACATGAGTTGAATCTTTCAAAGCACCAAGCAGAACTGTGGGTGTGATCTGGATTTGTCTGGGCCTGTTTTTGAAAGGTTCATCATCCCCAGTAAGTAGAAGGTACATACCAGGAAGGCCCTGCTGATAAAGCTTCAGTGAACCATCTACTCTACCCTAAGGGTGAACAAAATACTTTTTAAAGTATGTCTATATTTCCCACACAGTTTCCTGGCTGAGGCCCCATTCTTTGTCCTTAGATGACTTTACATTTGCATTGCTTCCTTGAAGGATGATTTTATATACTGAAGAGTAATAAAAAAGAATCAATGGCTGCTTTACACAGCCTGGGCCACAGATAATTTAAGAGGCAGTGAAACATAAAATCAACCCACAGGAAGTAATACAGATATGAAGTCATCTAAGCACAAAGAATGGGCCTAGGCCAGGAAACTGGATGAGAAATATAAACACACTTAAGAAATAATTTGTTCACCCTTAGGGTGGGGGAGATGGCTCTGGAAAGCTCTCTTGGCAGTGCCCTGCCCATATGTAAGCTCTGCTCTGGGGACAGTGAGCTTACAACTATAGGTCCAGCATGAAAGAAGTGAGACCCCAAGGAAAGGGAACCACTGGGGTCCATTCACATGAGTTCAACAACAGGCAGAAGTAATCCACAAAGAGGAGGCATTTCTCAATCCCAAGTTTGGGGACCACTTTTCTATAGTTTCTAAGTACTAGTTAATTAATTAAAAATATTTTTATAGCAAGTAATTTTTCACATTTTCCTTTAGGTTGCTTTTCAAATTAACAGAGTATATTTAAAACCCTCTGGACTTAGTTAAAAAATGTAAAACAGGGCTGGGGTTGTGGCTCAATTGTGGAGTGTTTGTCTTGCTGGTGTGAGGCACTGGGTTCAATTCTCAGCACCGCATACACATAAAATGAATAAAATAATGGTCCATCAACAACTAAAAGAAATTTTTTTAAAAATGTAAAACAAAGATTTTAGTCAATTAACTACTAAATGAGGTTAAATCAACTAATAAATAAGGTTAGTTCAATGCATAACAAACATAGAATGTCTCCTGTGCCAGTACTTTTCAAATAATATGTGGTGTAGATAAGGTGTTTTGTTTGCTTGCTAATTTTCACTTCCATCTTGGTACAAATGTATACTTTTGGGAATTGAGTTAAAATTAAATATGAGAAAAATGAAATTTAAAATTATATATGAAATAGCTAGCTGTGGTGGCGCACATCTGTAATCTCAGAGGCTCAGGAGGCCGAGACAGGAGGATCCTGAGTTCAAAGTCAGCCTCTGCAAAAGCAAGGTGGTGAGCAACTCAGTGAGACCCTGTTTCTAAATAAAATACAAAATAGGGCTGGGGTTATGGCCAAGTACCCCTGAGTTTAATCTCCAGTACCTTCCCCCACCCCCACCCCCCAAAAAAGATTTACAAAATAAAGGTTTTATTTTAAATTATTAGAGTCAACAGATAAATTACATCTCAGCAGATGTAGTCAAAAGAAATATATGCTTCCCTCCCAAGTACAGGGCCTTTGGTTCAATCCCCAGCACCACACACACATACATACACACACAAACATAAAAATGGTATACACTGTTCATTGAAAGCATACATATATAGCCATTTAATGTGGAAAATTGAGTTTCAATCATAGTTTTTCTGCAATTATAACAAAAAATAGTTATGAAGCAAATAATAATCTCTTTTGTTAAACACTGATATGCAAATTATCATTTTGAACAAACTCCTATATGCATTTCACTATTCAAAATATTTAACATGCAAAATGAGCTTGCTTCTCCCTTATTAATTTAACTATTATAGGTTGAGTTAGTGCCAACACAATTTACAGAGAATAAGTCTAAAACTTTCCAGCTGGACATGGTGACACAAACCTAGAATCCCAGCAACTTGGTAGATTGAGGTGGGAAGATTGCAAGTTAAGGCCAGGCTCAGTAAGTGATTCAGCCAAACCCTGTCTCGAAATAAAAATAAAAAATTACATAAAAAGGGGGATGTGGTTCAGTTCCCAGTACCAAAACAAAACAAACAAATTGCTTCTATATTTAGGTTTTTCTTCCTAGTAAATGACAGTTTTTGTTTATCTGTTACAGAAGGTAGTATAGCACCAACTTACCTGACAAATGTCATTCAAAAATACCATCTTTGTGAATCATTCCAATGAAAACAATGATTAATTCCAATTTTGACAACTGCAAATAACTCAAAACTTTCAATGGGAAAATAAAAATTATACATCATAATATTATAGTTAAGAAAATACACTATGTTGTTTTCTCTAATTAGTTTTGGTCAATTTAAAATATATGATGTATGACATTAAAAAAAAAAAACTCTTTAATAACTCTTTAAAAACTCTTCAATAACATTCATTCCAGACAAAACAGCCACAACTCTGTGACACTGACATTGCTGACAAAAGTTTAAAAAAAAAAAAAAAGCAATTTTAGCAAGCTCAGGATATTTAATAACTATTATCTCAAATAATTTATCTTCAACCCTTTGCTAGTAGGCAGTTTTAATGATTTGTTTTGTCACTTTTTATCTAAGTTTATATTATGTTTGGATGGAAGAAATCAATTTTAAATCTGAGAATTTTCTATATATAGAAAATAAAATTCAAAATGTTCCTTCTTATTCACAAGTTGGTAGTAACTTTTCATAGGTGTGAAGTATCTGTTCATCTCTACTTCATTGACCGTGTTCACTTAATGTCATAACATTATAGAAACAATATTATTTCAAATTCCTACCTTCTGTTTTTGCGTTTTCATTAGTTTCTTTCATTCAAAAACAATATTGCTTCCCTTTCTCTCATGTAGTACTAAGATTATTAAGATACAAAGATATTAGATAATAAGAAAATGTGAATGCCCTTTTTAACATCTCTCAAAAATTGAAACACTGTTTTCTTATCTTGCTGAAATACCAATTTTACCCTACAATTTAAGCATTTGCAGCAGAATTTCCCCCTCAGGAACCATCATATCTCAACCTGCACCTGTCAGCACGTTATCATGGTTAAAACTTGTTCATGGTCAGATTCCATATTGTAAAATAATAGGGGACAGCCTTGCACATAACACACTGGCCTCTTCCTCTTTCAGTGGCCATGTTTCTTTCATAGCAAGACTGTCCCAATAATGTCAAGGGTGAACCTCTTACTTAGAGTAGCCACTCCAAGGTTGGGTTCTGTCATTGTTATCAGAACACACTTCAACACGAAACTCGAACTGAAATCAGCCATGCAAATGTTGCCCTGGTACTTGGATTCCATGGAGGTATAAAAGTGCTCTTAAAGTGTCTAATTACTCTTCATGTCTGTGCTGTTCTCACAGCAGAAAGGTTAACAAATAGTTCACAGCTCAGCTCTGTTGCAGACAGCATTGTAGGCAGGACTTCTGGAAGCAGTTAATCATACCAGATAATCTGCACAGGGAAGTTTTGTGCATGATGAAAGAAAGTTTGCATTAACAAATTAATTTCAACTATTGTCACGACTCTCTACAGCTAATGAAATCTAGAGTGATAATCTGGAACAGTATTTGGCACAGCATGCCTTCTGGAAGTACATGGAGGATATTCTGAGTCCTGGAAATACTGTGCTGCTGTGGCTATTGATTGGATGTTGGCTTGTAAAATAAATAATCTAGCAATTGTATAAATTGGCATCATATTAGATTCTAAAATATGATGCAGCATGGAAGAATCTGTCTTTACAACAATAACATAAATCTTTCTTCCCAAATGATGGGGTGTACAGACCTCTCCAGAGTTAGTTTATTTTTGAAAAATAATTTCTTGAGTGTCAGTCATTACGTATTTCCTCTGCCACTTTCTCTGGTTCACCCAGTTTTGGTCTATTGGCTCCTTTCCTCTCTTGGGTTTTCGGGGCCTCCTCTCATCCCAGGTCTATGCACTTGCTGCTTCCTCCACCTGGAACTCTCGGCCTCCAATTATTGTTGTTGTTTTCAGTTTTCAAACTGGGGGTTGAACCCAGGAGTGCTTTACCCGTGAGTTACATCTCTGGTCCTTTTTATCTTTCATTTTGAGACAGGGCCTCTCTAAATTGCTGAGGTTGCTCTAGACTTGTGATACATAGTCCTGCCTCAGCCTCCCGAGTTGCTGGTATTACAGGTGTGGACCACCACAGCTGGCGTCCGCATCTAGTTCTTGAAGACATTGCTTCCTTTTCATCCTCGGCCCCATTCAAATGCCCTTCAAGGCAGGACTCCATTCAACCCCAGCCCAAAGAAGACACTCAGTCCAGCTCACAGCTCTCTTTCAGGTCTCTGCAAAGCAGTTCCAGTGTCCACCTCTGCACCTCAGACACTAGAAGGGGGTTCTATTTGGGAAACAATTTGGGTTTTCCTGTCCACCGCCATTTCACCCACACCTAGGACAGGGCTTTGCCCAGAGTCAGTCCTGGATAGTTATTTGAATGAACAGGTTGAAACAAGGCTACCCATAAGTTCAGAATTCATTCCTTAAGTACAAGTTGGGCTCCTGCGCTCAGTGCTGAGGGAGCCAGAGGTGAGGCAGGGTCCCCGCTCACTGGCTTACAGTCTAAATTGGAAAAATGATACATACACAGACCATCATCCATCAAATCCGTGTTAGCAGCCACAGAGAGCTGTAAATCAGTCTGATGGTTCAGAGAAAGACTTAACTCTTGGCTTCACAGAGCAGGTGATATTTGTGCATTATTCAGTGATGAGCACAATTCGGGTGACAGGAGAGTTATAGAGGCAAGGCATGAGTACCAATGCCTGCTAACCTTAGTTGACCAATGCAAGGCTATATATGGGGCTCAGCCCGGGTCTTGCATGCCTGGGGCTGAGACATCTGTGAAATACAGCAGCACCCTGAACTCTCAGTCTCCATTTGCCTGGCACTGTTTTAGAACCATGTGTACGTACATTAGAGGTGTGTCAAGAGGAATAATGAGCATGCGGTTTCTCGGCTAGTTTCTGAGCAGGCTCACTTGGCAATGACTCATGGAAGCAGCATGTAGAATGTGGAGTTTTCAGTGAAACTGCCTGTGCCCAAATGCCAGCCCTATCACCTACCAGTTGATGCCCTTGGGAAACTTACGTAATTTTACTAAAGCCTCTGTTTCCTCCTCTATAAAATAAGAATAATACCTTCTTTAAAATATTTTGGAAGGATTAAATGAGATAATCCATGTAAAATATTGGACATAAACTAAGCTCTCAATTAAAACAAATATATGTACTCTCCTTTGGGGCATTGGGAGCACTTCCAATTCTTCTTTAAAGTCTCGTAATACTCACATACAACCGAACTCATTAATTCTAGATTAAAATGTCAGATAAACAAAAGTGTTATTTCCAAAATGGCTTAACTAATAATAGATTTATTCTTTATTCAACATATTTATTTATTGAGCATCACTGTGTGCCAGGCACTGTTCTAGGCATGGGGATAGAACGATGAATGAAAAAGGAAAACATTCCTGCCTTCATGGAGCTTAAGGGGGGGGGGATAGATAATGGAAAATATAAATCTGGAAAACATATAAAATAGGTGGGATGGGGAGAAGTGTTAAGGAGAAAAATAATAGAGTTGGAAGAGTGAAGGAAGGAGGTACAAATGGCATCTAAGTACCCAGGGAAAAGCATACTTAGAAGGACAAGGAGTAAAAATGACTTGAGACAAGATCCCTCCTGGCTTGTTCCAGGGATAACAAGAAGGTCAGGGTGACCTTCAGGGGATGAGATGGGGAGAGAGTTCATGGAATACAGGAAAGAATAAAAATTCCTAGAACAAAGTCCTTGAGTAGATGAGGGGAGAGGGGAGAGAATAGACAGGTAGTGGGGTTGGAAGACACCTGAGGGGCTGGGGATATAGCTCAGTTGGAGAGTGCTTGCCTTCCATGCACAAGGCCCTGGGTTCAATCCCTAACACCACCAAAAAACAAAACATAACACCTGAGACAATCAACTTACAATGAGAAAAGGCTTATTTTATCTCATAGTTTTAGAAGTTGGCTCCATTGCTTTTGAACCTGTGGCAAGGCGGCACATCATGGCCTGAACACATGGTATAGCAAGGCATTTGCCTCACGTCTAGGAACAGAAAGTGAAAGAAAGAGGAAGAGACCAGGGTCCCCCAGTCTCTTTTCCCCCTGGACCCCACCTCTTAGAGTTTTCTACCTGCCAAGCTGGAGACTCAGCCCTTACTACATGCCTTGGGGAACATTCTAAATCCAGTCTACAGTAGTGGGGCCCATGGGTGCTCCTTGTAACAGGAGAAAAGGGACAGTACGTGGCATTGACAGGATTGTGGGGACAGTGTGAGTTCTTTTCTGAAGACTTCAGTTTTCTTAGCGACTTAGAGAGCAAGACCCAGCTTATGAGCCCAGACTGAGGGGCTCCTGGAAATTTGAGAAAACAGAAGGGACAGATGGTCACCTGGAGGCAGAAGGGCAGAGGCAGCATTAACGGACCCTGTGGTCAATGATCATCCATCTAAAGTCAGTCCAATCACAATCAGCACAGTTATGTGGGTCTTCCAAAGCTCTTCAGGGGTGGAAATGAAAACGTACCTCTGAAGGGGAGGGTTATCACTGGAGGAGAGGCTGTAAAGAAGGGATGACATATTCTCCAGGGAGAGGATCAGCTTTAGGAAATGTGACTTCTAGTGTTGATGGACTGTATTCATCAGGAAGACGGGGAGGCCATAGCTGAGAGATCCACAGTCGCGATGTTTTATTAAAAATGCAGTGGAACAAATTTCCTTCAGATTAAATGGGAAACTTTAATTATTCATAGCACATGCTAATAGGCAATTTTAAATTAAAGTTTCAGGCATATGAACCCAGTTTAAATAATTCAGATTCTTTCATGAATCCTTAACAAACGCTTTATGGAATTTTGTTCAAAATAATTCATATACGAACCTTACCCAGAAGTTTAACAGCCCTTCACATACATCATTTGATGAGCTAAATAATCCCCATCGGAGTGGTAGCCAAATAGGAATTATCTCCATGTTAGAGAAAACAAAAGCCTTTAGCAGCCAAGTTACCAGCCAACGACCACAGGGCTATTTGGTCTCAATTCTGGGATTTGGGCCATGTTCAAAACAGTTACCTCTGTCTCTCAACAGTACTGATACTATGATGGAAATGAACTTTAGAACACACAAAACAGAGGACACTTAGATGCTACAAACTTAGAATATGTGTGACTGGAAATCCCTGAGCTGTAGTCACTGACTGGTTGCCCATCATCCCCACCGGCTCTTCCTGCTGGTACTTTGCAAAGCTGGATGCATTGTGGCCCAGACCCAGTGAAACCAGCTTCAAGCCCCAGGATCTGTCTACCTCTGTATTTATTCTCGCTTTACTCCTTACTAGTTGAAATACTGATCTTTACCTTGGCATGGGCTGCCTAGGGAAGAACAAATACATTTCTGCACCTCCTTGCAGACAATGAGCCAAGTATTACTAAGTATGAGCCACTGGGATAAAGCATAAAGACATGGTAAATTTTTAGGGAGCGTTACAGCTGGTTCTCCCTTTGCCCTTTCTTTTCTCCCTCTTGCTGCTTGGAAGGATGCTATGATTGGAGGTGCTACAGCTGTCATATTGGGCCATCAGGTCAGGGGAGCTATACCCTAGGGATGATGGAATGGTGGACTGAAAGTCTCTTGACAGCCTTAAGAAGCCACCAACCCAGCCCTGGACTACTTATCTGGACCTTTGTTTTCAAAAAAGAGAAATAAATTTCTACTTTGTAAAAGCCATTGCTTTTTTTTTTTTTTTTTTTAACTAACCAATATGCCAACTCTTGAGAGAGATCTAGGATTTGAGTCACCAGTGGCATCTGGGAAGAGGAGGAGATACCCTTATACAATGGTGTGCCCATCCTGATCTCATCATCTCACAGGTTTCCCTCTTCCGCACAGCCTAGGAACAACATCTCAACAAACCACTGCATGCCTACTGGAGAATCTAAAATTGCTAAGAAATGAATTTTTAACTTTCTCTTCTATCTTCCCCTCTGAACCATAAATTGATATATTCAAAATCTGGTCCATGGACCACCTGCATGATAATCTCCTGGGGAGTTTGGGAGTTGCCAGAGCTCCTTAACAATTATCATCCCTGTCACAGAGAATGTCTTTGGAGGGGACCAGGAATCTGCATGACTTCCTTTAGATTCTCATACCCACCCACCACCCACCGACACCCCACTCCCCCTGCACCTGAATACTACTCCTATGTATGTTTTTATTTGTTTGCCTAAGCAATTACTTCTTTGTTTTTCACATCTGTATTTCCCAATGCTTTACCCCTGGTGGGCTATAAATGTGCATATGAAAGAACACATTCTGGGTTTGCACTACATTTTCATCATTTACAGCACCTCTTATATCAGTTCTTTGAAGTAGCAGGGAAGGGATTATTGTTCTGGTTACAAAGAGACTAAAATAGGTTTGAGAGGTAAGTGGTCTTTTTTCACTTTAAGAGATTGTAAAGAGCTAAGATATGAACTGAGATCTTATCACTCAGAGGTCAAATCTATATCATTCATGCCCGTGATCCTGGGGCATGAACGTGCATTTTTCTGAAAATGTTAAAATGCTTAAGTCTGAGTATCTCACTCATCTTCATAATATAAATATGTATCTTATATACTTTCACAACCAACCACATAAACAACATAACAATCAATTCATATCTTAGCAACCAGCAGCCAGTGTCATATAATATGAGTGACAACCTTGGCATTGATTTTGCTTGGAGATATGACCTAGAAACTTGCAGGTTGTAATTAAACTTTTTAGTTGATGTCAACGCAGATTTGACAAACTCCTCTTAGCTGCTAGATGTTGTATTAGAAAATAGGGCACAAAAACAAAATAAACCAATACAGCTCCTGCCTTTAAGGATGGAAAATTCTGGTTGTATTTGAGAACAAAAGCCTAGTGTGGGCAGAGTGCCGAGGCTGTAACGTGTCAGAGTCCTCCAAATAGGAGATGTTAAAGATTTGTGGGTAGAGAACTTAGCCGTGTTGGTGTGTGGGTGTTGCCCTGGTGAGAGATGCTGATACACTCTTGTGGCCTCACAGTAGAGATCATTATTAATGTGCTTCAAACACATAATGCTTTGAAAATGTACGTCTAACTTCAGAGGCAAATGTTTAAGACTGGGTTTTCAAAATTTGCTCTATGGAAGCATTTCTGATGCATGGATCCCCCACTGCCAAAGAAACCACACAGGAAGTTGCAGACAGATGGCAAAAACAGAAGCACTAGGGAGCACACAACAATATTCCATACGGCATATGGTTTGGGGCTTATAAAGGGATTCTAACATCCAGAAATGAATTAACCAGCAGTCACATAGGAATTAAGTCTTCTTTTGTGATCTTCACTGCAGTCCAGAAGTCCATCTCCCATCAGTACACACCCCAGCAAGAATAAATATGACAGCAGGAAGGAGAACAAGCAGGAAGTAAAATGAAATGCAAATCAAGGGATCAGTGACAGAGCCATAAAGCCCTAGTGGTCTAGTGGAGCTGGGTCCTATTGCCGACTGCTAGCTGGAGAGGAGTTGAGCTTTGCAGGAACAGATGTGGAATTTTAACATGGGAACAATTTCTAAGGGATAAGAATTTTGCTACAGGTGTAGGTCAAAGAGGTCCCGCTGCACATTTTTGCATAACTTGGAAGCTAAGAATGGATTTTACATTTTTTAAAGGATGGGAAAATATATATAACATATGATACAATGATATAGTTATATTTGCAGACTTAATAGCCAGGCAATGTATGTATTGAGATAAAAATCTTAGATTTCTTTTTCAATGATATCAATAGCCTCCTTGTTTTCCTCTTATTTAGTGTTCCTTTGGCACCAAGTTATCCTTCTGCTTTGGGGTCTGGATTAAACACCATGCAGCAACCTTCCAGATCAGGGCTCAGAGATTCACAGAAGTGTGAATAGCTGACTGCACCTAGTCAGTGTGTTAGCTGACTGCACCTTCTCTAGACTTGCTTCCCTTTTGCCTCACCCTCACCACCCTGGGCCTGCACCTCTCAAATAAATGGTTAGCTTTTCCTGCTGATCTAGGACCTATAGATCTGCCTTATTCTTTTCTAAATACTTGCATAGTTTGTTTGTTTGTTTGTTTTTTTACTTTTGTATATAAAAATAGATTTAACCCATCCTCTACGGCTGGACATTGAGGTCATCTCCAATTTTTATAGGCATGAATATTTAAAATATTAATTGATGTTGGTCCTCTATATTTGTATGTCATCTCTTATTTGGTCATATCATATTACTGCAGAATTATTATTTTTAATCCTAAAAAGAAAAAGGTAAACATTTTTTTTTCAAGGATTTGACATTTGTACTTTCATAGGGATTCATTTTCTGCCACTCATTTTTAAATTTTGTGAGCTGGCAATTCGGAACCCTCAAACCTCCCTGCCTCTGTACCTGCTGTCCTCCGCCTGAAATGCCCTCCCCAGAACTATCTGTCTGGCAAGCTTCTGGTTGTCCTTCAGCCAGTGTCTGCTCATCCTCCATGGCTCTTCCTCCATCCCCTTCCACATGGCGCTTTTCCAATGTTTAACTCTACCCTGAATGTGCTACCACTACAGCAGTTATCACTTTGGATAGTAACCGTTTGTTCATATTTCTGTTCCCCTACTGGCCCATCAGTTCTCTATGGATGGAAATAACATTTTTCACCTTTGTAACTCTCCAGCTGTAAATGTTCAACAGTTATCCAAAAATACAACACCATATTTGTCTCTAGGGATATCAACAGCAATCTGGCTTTAGTGGATTTGATGCTTCTTTTTTTTTTTTTTTTATGACCAGTTAAAGCTTTTACCAGAACACATATTTTTGCCCTATAAATCTAACAAGAAAAAGAAAGCATGTATTTTCTCCCCCCAGGGCCAATGACCAAACTCAGACCCTCCCATGTGCTAGACAAATGCTTTGCCACTAAGCTAAATCCCCAAGCCCAAAAGTGTGTATTCTTAAGGAAAATATAGTTCAGGTCAGTGAGACAGTCCTGCGTTCACACTGCTGCTCACTAACTTGATTTCTTACACAACTTTCTGAGCTTCCATTTTCCCATTGGACGAGTGGCCGTAATAATACTTACCTGGTGGGTTGGCTGTAAGGAGCAAATGTAGTAACACATGTATGTGTGCTGTTTTTCCTGTACCTGAAACAGGGAGGATGCTCAAAAAAATGCGAATTATCTTATGGGTCCCCTCTCTCCATTTCTCTCTTTTTAGCATTATATTGTGTAAATGACATGATCTCTTTTCATTTTGAAAGAATTTTGAGACTTATAACAACAACAACAAACACTTCATCTAGAGCTCTCTCTATGTGTGCTTTTTGAGTGTGGACTATTACAGAATTTGCCTAGAGCTACACATTAGAAGGGCCCGCCCTTTCAGACTACCAGCTGATGATTGGCTCACAGCGGCCCCAGCAACATCTAGCTGATTGGCTCCTCTACGGTGATGCTCATTGGGCTGTTTTTCTGCCCTTTCAGGCCACGGAGCTGCTCATTGGGGGACTTTTTTGGCTCCGCCCACATGACCCAGCCAATCGGCCTCAAGAGCAGGAGGATTGTGGGAGGTGGAGAGGCTGGTGGTTGGGGGAGTGGCTTGTGGGAAGCCGGTGATGGCAGTTGGGCTCTGAGGGTTTTTTCCTGAGGAGTTGTTTTGTTTGGTGTGTGTGGTTCTAAAAATAAAGTTAGTTTCTTTTGACAAGTGGCTCCTGAATTGTGCCCAGCCAGACTGCTGGCAGGGCTACCCTTCGTGGGTCTAAATTAACTCTCAATGCATTGAGATGATAACTATGTTTTTGTATTATCTTGGTTTCTAGGACTGACACAGAAGACTAAATAACCCAGCACAAACTGTGCTGTCTTACCCCAAATACAGACTAAGCATATACTTCATGGCATCGTAAAAGCTACAATTATTAAAAAAAAAAAAAAAAAAGTTTTTGGAAAAGTTGATATTGTTATTGAAGAGAAAAAACATCAAGTCGTGGTTATGAAGGAAACTTTGGTACTGATGGGTTGGACTTTGGTTTTGTTGGAATTACTTGGGACGAGGTGGGAGGGGGAGAGCTGGGCACCCCCATCCGTTGTTTGCAGCCTCTGGTGTGTTGACCGGCCCTGTCTGTTGTCATCCACGGGAATTTCTCAAATGGCATTTGAAGATAAAGAGTCTGGAGTGAGTCCCAGGCAAGGCCCTCAACCCTGAACCTGAAGGACGCCTTTGGATCACAGGAAGACTGAATTTCTTGGTGTCCAGCAGCCCCGGCCAGAGGTGCTAAGGGAGGCAGAGCTGAGCTCCTCTCTTGCAAAGCCCAGAGGGTGTGGTTTCCCAGTATGGCTTCTCCTTTTCTTCCTCCCTTTAAGCCATGTCAATGTATGGGCTACTCGGCACTCCGGGTGGGGCACTCCCCCCCACCTTACCCCTGCTTACAGAACATCAGTCAGTGGAAACCCATGCATCCCAAGGATGGGGGAGTCTCTTCCTGCCATAGGTGGCAAATCATGTTTGGTCTAAACCATCTTGTTGTTCATTCCCCTTTCATAGTTAGGGTTAGAGGTAGGTATGTGAGACTGTTCTAGCCAGAGCCAGGGGCAAGTAGGCTGGGGGATTCTCTTCACAGATAGATAACAGAGACTCAGAGAATAAAGTCCTTATGTACTATTCCTGCCTCTTCATTCTCCCTGGGAAAACTGATGTGAAGCAAAACTACTTAAAGCTGCAGCAGCCATCTTGTGACCATGAGACAATGACCATAAGAATGAGAAGCCAATAAATGAAAAGGGCAGGGATCCTTGATGACATTATGGAGCCTCAGAACAGTCCCTGGAGTGACCTCTAGACTTCTTGTTCAGTAAAATAAAGTAACTTTTGAGTTTAGCTGACATTAACTGGATTTGTTGCTAATTTTAGCCAAAAAAAAAATTCTAACTGATGCACTTTCATTCCCTATGGAACTTTCCACGTTGTCATTTGTGAAAGATCGAAAGTTGGAAACATGAAGATGATGAGATTTTAGATTATTTTTCATTTTCATTTCTCCATTTGCTCTGTTATCTGGATAAGAGAAAGCTGCAAGGACTTTTGAAAAACTATTCGGAACAAGCAATTTAGATCTTTAATACTCCTTGCTTTTTAAAATCTTGCTTAAAACACTATTTTTCAAAAGCTAGTCAATGCTAAGGAAACAGGAATTTTCTAAAAACTGCCACATCTCCCTTTGGGGCTGAAAACTCTTGCCTCTCAACCTCTCCCCACAAGGTGCTCAGCTGTCTCTCAATAGACTCTCTGCCTCCACCGGCTCCTTCCAAATTCTGACTTGCATATGGCACTGAATTACCATGTTGCCAATTCCAAGTATAATTCTACGATTTTTTTTTTTTTGGCTCCAGAGTGCAACAATAACTAATAACAGTTATCCATACCTCTTCCCTTAAGTTCCTAAGAAAAACTCTAATGAAATGCTGACAAGGTAATTCATTGACTCCCCGTGGGCCAGGGATCCATTGCTGGTCCAATCGGCTTACACTCTACAGAAGGATCACACGATACAAACAGGGTGGCTAACGCCTGCCTGTCCCTTCCACAGGCAGCAGAGAGGGAACCTATTATTGGACACATAGTGTAACGAGGTCTGGTCTAGGTATCATTGAGTTGCTGTCATGAGAATAAAACATTAACAGGATTCTCATGTACTTACAGGGTATCGATGGATGGAAACCTACATTACATTCCTGATCAGAGGGAGGTTATATTGACAGTATGATAGATAACATGACGGCCTCCCAGGAAGGGTGCAGCTCAGTGGTCGAGTGCTTGCCTAGTGTGCTCAGGGCCCTGGGTTCCTACTCTAGCACTGCAAAAAAAAAAAAAAAAAAAAAAATGAAAAAAAAAAAGGTTGGGGGGTGGGGGGAAGTAGGAAGAAAAAAGAAAAGTGACCTACCAATGATGTCTACCTCTCAATGCCATGCCCAGGACCTGTGAATATGTCACTTTGTATGGCAAAGGGAATAATGCAGTATATGGAATCAAGCCACTAATTGGTTATTTCACAACAGGAGCTTGTCACCAGGGTCCTTAAGTGTGGAAGAGGAGGTAGAAGAGGCAGAGGTGATGTGACGTAAGACAGACCACTGGCTGCTGCTGATTTTGGAGGTGGAAGGTGGACATAGACCATGGCATGCAAGTGGCCTCTGGAGAAGAACAGATTCGTCTCCAGAGCTTCCACAAAGGGATGCAACCCTGCCAGCATCCTGATCGTACCCCAGTGAGACCTTTTGTGGATGTTTGGCCTCCAGAGTCATAAGATCATGAACTTTGTTGTTTTAAGCCTCTAACTTTGTGGCAAGAGGTCACTAATACAAGGGGTAAGGTGGTATTATGATATGCCAGCAAATATGTTCTCTTCCCGCCCAGATCCCAAAACTGGGTTGGCAGTATCATCCCTCTTTTCCTGTTAAGGCTACCTAGGCTAAGAGATCACCCAGGTTACAAGTGGGAGACCTGAATCCACAAGTGCCTCTTTGAAGTCAGTGTCTGGGGTAGAGATGCAGGAAAACTGGACAAGCCCCACTCTGGGGAAAGGTATCTAGTGTCTTGATGTTAAATGATGACATCACAATTATTTTTCCTTTTTTGGAGTAGCTCCTTGCTCATGGGTTTCCACCTGGGCTGCCCAATAGAACTTTAAAAACTCCTTATGCTGAACCCACACTCATAGGCACTGACCCACACAGTGCAGGATGGGACAGGAGAGACTCTCAAAGCCCTCCAGATGATTCTAGTGTTTAATCCGAGATGAAAGCCCCTGTAACAGGAGAACGCAGGGGAGGCCTTACTAGCCTGCCAATCATTTTGAAAACTCTGGGTGCTGGTGCAGAGTAAAGGAGGTTTCCACAGCAGGGATGGAGGCTTCAGCTGTCCCCGACAGGAAATGTTAACACATATTGCAGAATTTCTTTATCAGCATTTGAGCAACAGTGTGCTGTTTTTAAAGAACAGCCAAATGAGCACTTGTAACCTAGGATGCATAAGAAATTAAAGACCAAAAAACGAACAAAACAAAACAAAAAACTTTGTTGAAGGTATCTTAGAAAGAGTGCTATGAAGCCATCTTGAGCTGGTCTTAAGCTTGTGAGCTGGATAGAGTCATTGTCCTTAAGGACTAAACCATCTAGTGAAAGACTGCTGAGGACAAGGACCCAAATGTGATGTGACATTATCTCCCCTTACGTTTCTATGCAAGGAGAGGGGACAGGAATAGCATTTCAGGGGACAGTTCTGGCAGTTGCCACCTTAACCTGGTGATATATTACAATTTCTGAAACTTATTTTCAAATGTTTCAGCAGAATAAGAATATATACACACGTACCCATATGAGCAAAGCAAAATATTGTCAAAAATGCCCAAAAAAGGTGATAGACAGGGCTGGGGATAGAGCTCAGTTGGTAGAGTGCTTGTCTCACATGCACAAGGACCTGGGTTCAAGCCCCTGCACCACACACACACACACACACACACACACACACACAAAGGTAGTAGTAGTAGGCACACATTTTACTCTTTCTTCAACTATCACATTCAGCGTCAGTCACAGTGGGACAGCCTGACATCATGTGACTTCAGATGGAATGCAATATGAAGGACACAGGGTCATCTATGAAGTATCCATGCCAAATAAGTTTAACCTACTCCTTGTCAAACCTCTAGACTTAACTTCTGAGGACAGGAAACCCCCAGGCAAAAGAAGCAAAGTGAATGGCACCATGAGAAAATGAGCAGGTAAATTCAGAATATAGAACATCCTACAGACAGCTGGCCTGTCTATTCAAAGGGATATATTTTTAAAGTATACAATTATTTTAGCATAAAATAATAAAGAAATATAAACAAGCATAATGCATTCATCGATTCTGATGTGTGCGTGCGTGTGGTGCAGAAGATTAAACCCAGGTCTCCAGCAAGATCTCTACCCCTGAGCTACATCCCCAGCCCTTGTTTTTTGTTTTATGTGTTGTTGTTGTTGTTGTTATTGTTGTCTTTAAATAGGGAGGAAAAAGAAATGCCTACAAAAGATGCTTTAAGATATTGGGAAATTTGAATATGGACTGCATATTAGATGATATTAGGAAATTGTTTTTATCTCAAGTATGATATCAGTCTCATGCTATCTTGGATTATACCCTTATTTTTCACTGAATTATTTAGGGGTGAAATATCTCAAAGTCTGAAACTGATTTTCAAATGCTTTAGCCAAAAGAACACATGCACACAGACCCATACTAGTAAAGCAAAATATTATCAAAATGCTAATAGTCTTTGATTAAAGGTGGCAGACACACGTGTACTCCTCTTTCAACTTTCTGAATGTTTTAAATGATTCCCATAAAATCTGGGGAAACAGCTCTAGTTATAATCTCTCCATTGGCAGAAAATGCCTCTTTCAAATGTGTCTCCAGGAGTGCTGAAGGTTGAAGTCATTCTTGTGACAATTTCTGAGGGTTTCACTTCCTGAAAGCGTTCACTCAAGTGTAGACCACATCAATGGATGGCTTCTTTCACTATCTTGACCTGTGTTGCCAGAGTCATCTAAATGGCCTTCCTCAGGCTTACTTGAGAGCTGGGTCTCCTTCCAGACACCAACTGGAGCTACCAGATTCCTAATGTAGGTGCCACCATACCTTACTTTTTGGAGATATGTATTTTAAAAGAAAAAATAGTGATAAAATATGAGCACAGGGTGATTTAGAGAAAAACAGCATATTGTAATTTATGTATCCAATGTCCCCTTCTAAAGCATTCCTGCATGACTCAGATTTGAAGTTCACCTTTTCAAGTCACCTTCAGAACCTACTTTACATTCTTCCTCAGTGTTCACATACCTTTGTCCTCGAAGGGCATATTAATCTGTGTGAACAGCTGAATATCAGCAAGGGCCACCCATGGTAAATAAAGTAATCAAGCAAGAACAGGAATGCCCTTCCAGCTAAATGCAAAGCGTGATTATGCATGGTGATGTTTCTTTTCTGAAATAAACTGGCTCTGATAAGAATTCATTTAATATATTACTGAAAAATGTTTAGACAATGTTAGTGTCATTTTAAAAGCATTATAAGGGAAGCTTTGGGGGTGATTCATTGCTCCCTTGAATGTATAAATTTGAATTCTAATTTTGAAGTATCAAGCCAAAATATCCTTACATAAATCAGTTTCCTCATCTGTAAAATAAGTAACATACCTACCTCAAACAGTTGTAAGGCATAAACAAGTTGATACATGCAAAGCACTTAAGACAGTGCCTGTTATTTTGTAAGTTTTAATAAATGTTGTCTACTATTCTTACTATTATACTGTCTAGTATTCTTACTACAATTTATCAGACATTTAGTCATACTACTTTGCAGTTACATCTAAGTATATAACTTAAAGCAGTCCTTTCCATTGCAAAGGAGAGAAACCTAATTCAAAATAGCTTCAGTCAAATAAAGAAATAATAACATCTACTAACTGGGAAATCCAGGTGCAGTGGTAGCTTCAGGTATGGCTAGATCCAGGTTTAGAACAATGGTATTAATGTTCTGTTTTTCATCTCCATTGTTCAACTTTGCTTCTCTAGTGATGACATTAGGGCTGTACAGAAAAGTAAAATGTAATAAGAGCTAAACTTGATGGAATGATGGAAATGTGCCAGATTCTCAGTTACATTTTTCAGATGCATTATCTTCCTTAATCTTCCGAATAGCATCAAGTGGTAAGCATTACTTCTATCCCTAGTTCAGGAAACTGAGGCTCAGAGAACTTAGTAACCATTCAAAGGCACACCCCTTAGTAAATGACAGAGCCAGAATTGGACTTAGGGTACTCTGACCACAAAGCCCTTGCTCTACATGGTTCTCTGTCCATTTGAGTCTTAAACAAGAAAAGAATAAGAAAGAAAGAAAAATCCCACTGGGTACCATCTTATTAAAACAGTGGTTTAAGCCAGGCATGGTGGCTCATGCCTGTAATCCCAGCAGCTTGGAAGGCTGAGACAGGAGAATCGTGAGTTCAAAGCCAGCCTCAGCAATGGTGAGGTGCTAAGCAACTCAGTGAGACCTGTCTCTAAATAAAATACAAAATAGGGGATGTGGCTCAGTGGTCACGTGCCTCTGAGTTCAATCCCTGATATCAAAAAACAAAACAGTGGTTTACAGATGAGGAAATAAGATTCACGGTGGTTAAGTAAATTGCTCAAGATCTTGAGCAGGCACCATGCAGCAACTGGAAGCAAGAGAAGAAGACGTGGTCCCCACTGGGCTGCTCTGTGCGATTGTCCAGCTTGAGCCCTGCACAACAGTGCCCTGGCCCACTGAGAAGGATGGAGGCTGCAACTCAGCCTGAATACAAACCCATGACCCTGCCCCTGCTGAACCACACAAAGTCTTCTTTACTGACCCAACTGTGTCTATGAGCTGGCATCAATGGGGAAGAATTTATAAATCAAGCAAAGTCCCTAGGTGGGCTTACAGGAAACCTTTCAAAGGAAGCATGGAAAACAGATGATTACAAAAGAACACAGTGGTGAGGAGAAGACCTCCCCCAAGAGCTAAATGTCAAGGCACCTGGTTGCTCACGTTTGCCCAGTCCAGACTTGAATAGATGAGTAGCCCACCTGGTCTGGTCACAGGACACAGGGCTACAGGGCAGGTGATTTCATGTGGCAGGGAGTACTGTGTCCCTTCAGAGCCTGCTCTCTGGATTGAGAGTTGTTCAATGTAGGAAAGAGGTATTCAAGAGCATGGGAACCACTGGAGCCTTATCAGTCTGATACGGAAAGACAGAGGTGGCTAAAAGCTATTTGAGTAGCAACTGTCACTTGTCTATCTTATTATCATGCCCTGCAACAGAGTCCTAATACTCTGTAAAATTGGACACCCAAATATGGCACAGGTCCCTTCCCAGCCCAAGGGTACATAGTGATTAATCTAAACTGACTGTCAAGGTTTCGTTTCCTTCCTGAGTAAAGTCAAATACAAGATATTGCTGAAGTAGTTTTATTTGGCAGGTGATCCCAGGAACTGTTTAGAAACACACGCTCAGAGATGAAAGAAAATGTATACCAAGCATCAAACTTGAGAAAGTTCCCTCCTGGCTTAACATAGAAGTATCTAGACCACGTAGGAGCTGTGTTACGTGTGTACTAGAGTGGATGGTGTCTTCAAGTCTAATCATTCATCAGTGGGAACATTTTCTAGTATTTGGGGGCCAACAGAGGTGAGGCAAAGAACCTCACCCCCCCACTGGTACAAAGGCCTATCCACAAGTATGGCTGTATGCTGGACCGGTAGTCATTGACGGGTATGATCCAATTGCAGTGGTACCAACCTAAGACAGGAGGCTGACGCCTTGAGGTCAGCTCATCCAATGACAGGTAAGGACCATTTGTAGTATTGGACAACCTAAGACAGGCACAGTCCCTAAGCCACATGCTTGTTGTTTAATTAAACAGAAGTGGGGGAGATGTTGAGGGTTACAGCCAAGTCAGAATAACGCCTGGCATTTTGCCAGAGGGAACGGTTGAAAGGTGATGCCAGTGAGCCATCGAGATGATGATGGTTATGTTAAGCTGTGTATTCAGTTGGATATAGACCTTTGCTGTCCGGCAATAGGGCAGCTCTTGCTGCCTCAGGCGCCCGCTACTTTGGAGTTCCCGGTGGAGTTCTCACGGGGTCCCCAGGGAGTTGGCGTGGAGCCGGTGGAGAGCTGTGAGAGTTCCCGGGAAGTGTGCGTGGAGTGCTGGTGGAGTTCGGGCAATAAAGTTTCTTGTTTGAACATACAAGTGCTTTGTGGTGGCTCGGTGATTTGTGCCCAGCCAGACTGCGGCATTTTTCAACACATGCTAGTATATGCAGCTCCTGGGGCTAACTAGCATGTTTGAAACCCATGGCAACTATGAATCAGTGTTCCAAGGAAGTTAATGGCAGGATTGGCCTTGCCCTGTGAAGGATGGGGCAATAAGAAAGATCCCTCTCCTTGTGAGTTGTCTCGCTGAGCTTAATAGAACTTTCAAAACATAAACACACCTCTGGTCAAGGTGGGAGGGAAGTGAGAAGGAATTTGGGCAGAGCTCTTAAAACACATATTATATCCTAATGAGGAACCCCCATCTTTTCTTGCTTTCTCTCATGGAATAGTTCCTCCTAGGCTCAAGACTGCCAACTAGAGACTACATTCCCCAGCATCCCTTGCAGCTTCACATAGTCATGTGACTGTTCTCTCCAGTGCAGGCTGAGAGTACCTCATCTTCCTCTTCTTTTCAGGGGAAATTGCTTTCCTCTTCCTGGAAGTGCTGGACTCAGCTTTGATTATGTGGAAGAGTATTTAGTGGGAGTTTTAACTTAAAATAAGGTGCCCCCTCTGTAGGTGAAGTTCAGGATGTCAGAGGGAAGACATATCAAAAAGCTTAGAAACTAGAAAAAACTTATTAGGAAGACATATCAAAGAGCTACTGATCTCTCTCTCTCTCTCTCTCTCTCTCTCTCTCTCTCTCTCACACACACACACACACACACACACACTCACACACAGTTACATTTACTTCCTCCCTGGAGACAGTGGTGGGGGATGAGTTTTATTTCCCTGTGGCTGGTGAGTCTTCCTTTGCTTTCAATGCTGACCGCCAGGCAGTGTGTCAGTGACCTCAGGCAGCCAGATTTCAACCTCTTGTCCACAGGGGGAGGTTGGAATCTCCTCCAAACTGCATGTCACGGTTTGCAAAACCCAGTCAGTATGAGTTGAACGATGCAAGAGACCCGTGCTCATGACAGAGGAGCAGGCTGACTTCATGCAAGCCCTGGCACTGAGCAGCGGGTAGCCTAGACACCGCAGTGCCCCCACTGTCTTTCTCTTCAGTGCAGCTTGTCTACATGGCTTGGTTTGGGGATCTAAACACATTTTCCTTTGTTTTTAAACTGATGCTAAAGTATTCAAGAATCCATTTCTTTTTTATTCAGGGATACTCGACCACTGAGCCACACCCCCAGGCCTATCTTGTATTTTATTTAGAGACAGGGTCTCACTGAGTTGCTTAGTGCCTCATCATTGCTGGGGCTGGCTTTGAACTCATGTTCCTCCTGTCTCAGCCTCCTGAGCCGATGGAATCAGAGGTGTACGCCACTGCATCCAGCCAAGAATACATTTCATATCAACATTTTTGCAATGTGCCTTAAGTTCATCATGTTTATGATTTGTCAAAGTGGGGTTAAACATTCTATCAAAGTGTGTTGGCCATTGTGGTCTACTTTTGTGGAAAGAGGGAGTGAAGCATACTTTAGATACTTCCTCCTCCACCCAGGAGGCTGAGGAAGGAGGATTGCAAGTTCAAAGCCAGTCTCAGCTACTTAGCAAGGCCCTAAGCAACTTAGCAAGACTCCATCTCAAAATTAAATTTTTTAAAAAGGGCTGGGGACGTGGCTCAACCCAGTGGTTGAGCACCCTGGGTTTAATCACTGGTATCAAAAAAAAAAAAAAAAAGGAAAAATACTTTCATAAACCACGCACATAAAAAGGATGCAGTTTCTGAGAAAAAGGAAACACGTGATCCCTGAGTGACCACATATAGCCCAGCCATCCTGTCTGCATGAACTGCCTAGACTGTGTCTGAACAGAGCAAAGGGATTTTTTTCCTTTCTTAATCCACTGCATTTTCTTTTATTCCTTTTTTTTAAAGCTGCTTAACTTTTATCCTGACAAGTAAAACAACGTAAGTAGACAATCAACATTTGCTGAATATTGAGTAAGTGCATGAGTGACGTGTAAGTGAATGTATATTTCCTCATAGGCCTGGAACAATGGGTCTTCCTGTACCATTTTGCTTGACTTGTTTCTGGAACAATGTGTCTCCAAAGATACCAACCTGAGCAGGGTCATGTGAGGACAGGAGTGCCAGTAGCAGAGGGGCATGGGGCCACCTCTGCTCATGCAGCTGCTGGTGGGATGCTGGGACACTGGGGTGGAAACCCTGGCCTCCGCGCACTCTGGGGAATGAATACGACAGTATCACCAACCGCCCCAGCAAACGCTCATGTGTCAGAGATTTTTGAAATGAAAAATTCAAGAGCAGATGGCAAAATAAAGACTCTTTACAAATGTGAAGTCTATGCTTTGTCTGTGTGCACATTACACGTTTTGTGTGCCATCAACATTTATGCCACTTCTATGGATAATGAGCTCACTTTGCCAGCTCCATTTATAGCTAATAACAATCAACAATCCCAGTTATTGACATTTCAGTTGTCACCTTCCACCACATGAATATTTATTGTCAGCGCTAATAGACACAGAAAAGAAAACTGTTGAAGGTGAATGCCAAAGCAGGTCTCAGGGCAAAAACAGTCTTTTTTCTTTACTTGAAGCATTTTGATCTAACCACTGCAAGAAAAACATTGGCACGGTGGATGTCTTGGAAGAATATGTTGATTATTAGGGTAAAGGGGGAAGGTGAGCTCATAGGACTTTTTTTGGTGTATAAAATAAGCAGCAGATGTGAAACCTTGGTCCCCAAAGTGGTTTTGGAAAGTGCTCTGTACCTTTAAGAGGGAGGCCTGGTGGGAGGTCCTTAGGTCATTGGAGATGTCGCTTTGAGGGGATTGTGGGATGCCAGTCTTTCTTTGTACCAGTTCCAGATGTGAGTATTTGATGTGCCTGCATTTGCCACCCTTGACAGAACTGAGCTCATGCAGGTGACATGCCTTTGAACCCCCAAACTGTGAGTGAAATAAACCTTTTCTCTTTATAAATTAGTTGCCTCAGGTATTTGATCATGGTGACAGAAAACTGATTAATACAACAGGCTCTGCATCTATTAGAGCCAGACTGTCTAAAATTTTTTTTAGGTTTAGAGGTCATGTAAGAGGCCCATTTCCTGCTCCAGACAAGATAACAAACACGTGACTACACTGGGGAAGGCAAAGGGTGCCTTACTGGAAAGATAGTCTGAGGGATGATATTCTATTCATTCATCCCAGTGACTAGTGGTCATCTAAATTATAAATTTCTATCTTCTCTGCAGACATGGGTCACACCTGCTGGTCTGTATGCTGGTTCAGCTACAACCACAATAGATTTTATTCTCTTTCCTACTAATTATGACTTTTGAATTCTTTAGTCATCCACTTCCCTTCACACGACCAGCTCAGCAGAAATGAACTACAACAAATATGGGCTCAGAGCTGGCCACCTGCCAATCATCTCTGCATGGAAAGAGCAGAACTTTTGGCTACCTGCCATGCCACAGGCAGCAGGGTCTGGGCAGTTCTTTAGAGGATGTTTGTGGACATCCAGAACAAAATGGAGGGCCACACTCAAAACTCCACCTTGATGTTTTTTTCTTGTGGTGGTCATTTTAGAAGAAAAACAAAAAAAATTAACAAATGTTCTGACTACTTTGAAAATAAGTAGCAAAAAAAAAAAAAAAATCAGAACTTCAATCTCTCCCCAACAAAATGTACACTGTGGTTCTATGTCATAGCCAAGCATGGGATACAGAATCTAAGACCAGAGTCATAGTTCTGTCACCTACTATTACATGAGCTCAGTCAATTACTTCAATCCTCTTGGTTTCACCGTGCCCCACAAAAAGATAAAATAAATCTGCCTTATAATGTTGTTCTAAAAATCGAATGAATAAGCTACACCCCATGTATGTATAATAGGTCAAAATACACTGAACTGTCATGTGTATCTAAAAAGAGCAACAACAAAAAAGAATCAAGTGAGACTATATGTGTGAAGGTTCCTAGAATAATAATCAACAGGAGTCCTTGAGAAAGATATGCTGAACCCAAAAGACAGGGGGACTGGAAGAATAAGAAAGAGAGAAGAAAATTAGCATTGATTGGAATCAAGTATTTTTTCAAAGGGTTATCTTATATTTTGCAAAACCTCTTGAGATAATTGATATAGCACCTATTCTAATAAGTAAAGTATGTCTTAGTCCATTTTCTATTGCTACAACAGCATACCTGAGGGTGGATAATATATAAGGAAAAGAGGTTAATATGGCTCATGATATTAGAGGATGCCCACACGGAGAGACAGGAAGCAAAAGGAATTCAGGGATAGGGACTTTTTAAAAAAAAATAATTTAGTCTTGTGGGAACTAACTGGGTCCCTAAAGAATGACATGAATCCCTTCCCAAAGTGGTGCCCCCAATGACCTAATCATCCTCTTCTAAGTCCCACCTCCTGAAGTTCCCAACACCTCAATGTTGCCACAATGGAGACCAATTTCCCGGACACAAACCCTTCAGGGAAACACTCAAACTGTATTCAAACCATAGCAAGGTGTTCCATGTGCAGAGAGAGAAAGTGATTGGACCAAGGTCAGGAAGTTTGGTAGCAACTGAGTCAAAATAAAATCTCAGGCTTATCAGACAGCAAAGCCTCATGACCAAATCTCATGGATCAGGTCTCACGGCAGCACCTTGACACGGGAAAGAGAGAAAAAAGGGCAGAAGGGCGGAAGGACAGACACAGTGGTAAGAAAGGGAATCGAGAGGCACCCCAGGGCAGGTGAGGTGCAGGAGGCCGTCAGATTGATCTCTAGGAGCCGCTGGAACCAAGGTCATGCCCATGCGCTGGGATCTCAGCGCTCGCCTTCATTCGGTTTCTGATCAATTCTTCATAGTTGCAATCTGCAATGAGCCTTCCCAGTGCTAAGCGGAGGATTCTGAGGTCCCTGAGAGGTGAGGCACACTGTGACTTCAGTAAACAGGGCAAGGACAGCTGTGACTCTTCTGGTGGGGTGGTGCCCAGAGTGTCTTCTTTGATACATGAAGGTGGTACAATGTAGACCCTGTATTTCATCCAGGTATTTCTTATGTGCCCTGCTCTGTAGCAGGCTTTTGGGATAAAATGATGAGGAAGACATGGTTGGTACTTGACCTTGAGCAACAATAGAGTTTAGTTAGAAGCCTCAGTTCAAGGTGGGGAGGGATGGAGAAAGGAAGAGGGTTGGGGAGGAGTCTGGGCAACCAATACTCCACAGTGGTTTCTTCAAGCCAAACAGCTACATCTCAGGCTTGTTGTGAGGGCAAGTTGGCCAGAAGAGCATTGGTACAAAAGTGGTACTCGCTCAAGGGCTTGGTGTTATCACTAGTGTGAACAGGGAAAGGGCAACTGAGCGCAGATGTGCCCAGGTGCCCCTTGCCCACACCCCACCTGCTCTGGCTGAACAGACCACTGTCTTGGCCCACCTGCCTGCTGGCTTCAGTGGGAAGGACTCTCTGAGGTGAGGCCACAGTTGTGATGTGGAATTACAAATAGCTGATGAGAGGAGGGGAAGGACTTGGAGGAGAGGCTGAGCATTCAGAGAGAGGAATGAGACTGTGTGAGAGGCATGACCCTCTGCACTGGTGCGAAGGAGAGGATGTGGAGGGTGGGTTGGGACCTGAGGCTCTGAGGTGTGGGGAGGAGGAAGAAAGGGTAGAAACATAAATTGGGCCTCCCACACCCTTATTTTTTTAGAGACAATTTAGAGATTTAAAAGTTCCCATTTTGAATGGGTTTGGCCGCCTGGGCCTTCTAATGATGACATCACAGGAGGGCTGAACCACAGGGCTTGGCACTCTAAGGCTTGGCGTTACAGACATGCACGACTGTGGAATGCACTGTGGTACAGGAGGTATTTACAAAGACCCAGGGGCTCAAGAGAGGACCAATTATTTCTCCTAAATGGGTCCCAGAATGAAGCAGTTGACCTGTTTGAGGACTGGCCTTGACTCTGATTAGATGAATGATCTTGGTAAGAATCACTTCCACTCTCTGAGCCTCAACTTCCTCGTCTATAAACAAAAGATCATCTATAAACAAAACAATTTTAAAAAACCATTCTTAAAGACTTGATGTGATGTTAAAATGAGATATTGCAGGTATGATATAAAATGAGGAGGTGGCTGCAAGTGCTGGCTGAGAACATGACTTGTGAAGCTAGACACGCTTGGGTTTGGATCTTGGCTCAATATGGGCATGGGCAAATTACAGGGCATTTGTGGGAACCAGTGGCTGATGCAGGTTGAGAGTTTATACAGCGCCTGGCCCAGGGCAATTTCATGGGTGGTATTAGATTTTATTTGCAAATATTGAAGCACTGTATAAGTGGCTAAGATTATTTTTGTAATATTAAGGCCTGAGTAAGGCTTAATAGTAACAGGCAGTAAATGCAAAGGGATGGGGGTCATGTACTATGTTAATTTCCTACTGCTGCTATAACATATTACCATGAACACAGGCTTATGCTCTTACTGTTAGGAAGGTCAGCAGTGTGGAATCCATAGACAAACTGTTAGCAGGGCAGCTTCCTTCTGGAGCCCTTGGGGAGAACCTGCATCCTTGCATCTTCTTTCTTCAGATACACCCCCATTCTTTGCTTTATCGCCTCCTTTGCCCATCAACAAGGCCAGCAGCAAAACAGCTTGTGTCTCTTTTCTTTCTTTTTTTCTTTCTTTCTTTTTTTTTTGATACTGGGCATTGAACCTAGGGGTGCTTAACCACTGAACCACATCTCCAGCCCTTTTTATAAATTTTTTTAGAGACAGGGTCTCACTGAGTTGCTTAGTGCCTCGCTATTGCTGAGGCTGGCTTTGAATTCGCAATCCTCCTGCCTCAGCCTCCAGAGCTGCTGTGATTCAGGTGTGCGCCACCGTGCCTGAAGATGTGTCTCTTATCTAACCTCTATTTCCATTTTTACAACTTCTCCCTGAAACTCATTCTACTGCCTCCCTCTTAGAAGAACACTTGTGATTACATTGGGTCCATGTGGAGAATTTGGGGTGATCTTCACATCCCAAGAACTATAACTTAATCATCTCTGCCAAGTCCTTTTTTCCATGGAAAGTGACGTGTTTACAGGTTCTGGAACTGGAATGCAGGCACCTCTGGGTGATTTGATGTAGCCTATCCCAATTGTCCAGGGAAGGAAAAAGGAAATCCAAGAAGAAAAATCTTAAAAATTGGGGAAGTTCGGCCCAGGTCCTACATGGGGAGGGAGTGGGAAACCGTGGGAAATGTGGGCTACTGTGAAATAAAAGCTACAAAAGTAATATTAAAAAATAAAGGCAAAAAATGCAGGAAATTAAGTGCAGACCTGATGGGTGGATAGGCCTGATGCTAATAAAGAAAAAAGCTTTATTTATGGTGGTACACAGCAAGGGGAATCAGTAAGGAGCTTCTTCAGGAAAACAGGATATTTGGTGCTTGGCAGGTTATGCTGGGGGGTCATTTCTCTCTCATAGTCTCATTTCTCTACTCGGCCTCTCCTCCAAGTCTTCCCCTCCTCTCGTCAGCTATATTTAATTCCACATCACAACTGTGGCCTCACCTCAGAGAGTCCTTCCCACTGAAGCCAGCAGGCAGGTGGGCCAAGACAGCGGTCTGTTCAGCCAGAGCAGGTGGGGTGTGGGCAAGGGGCACCTGGGGACATCTGCGCTCAGTCGCCTTTTCCCTGTTCACACTAGTGATAACACCAAGCCCTTGAGCAAGTACCACTTTTGTACCAATGCTGTTCTGGCCAACTTGCCCTCACAACAAGCCTGAGATGTAGCTGTTTGGCTTGAAGAAACCACTGTGGAGATTATTGGTTGCCCAGACTCCTCCCCAACCCTCTTCCTTTCTCCATCCCTCCCCACCTTGAACTGAGTCTATTAACTGAACTCTCCGTTCCTCAAGGTCAGGTACCAACTATGTCTTCCTCGTCATTTTATCCCAAAAGCCCAGTACAGAGCAGGGCATGTAATATTTGAATGCAATGCAAGGCCTTCATTACACCACCTTCATATACTAAAGAAGACACTCTGGGCACCATCCCACCCCACCAGAAGAGTCACAGCTGTCCTTGCCCTTCATTACTGAAGCCATAGTGTGCTTCACCTCTCAGGGACCTTAGAATTCTCAGCATAGCATTGGGAAGCCTTTGGCATATGTCTAGTCTAAACCTCTGTATCCAGAGGAAGTCAGAGCCCACCAAGGTCAATCCTGGGCAGTGACTTTACCCAGGGCTTTTTCTGAAGGCTGGTAGCAAACAAGAAGCAGGAATTTGGCACAGGCATTCCTCAGGTGTTTTCTAGGTGCCACTCTGTGCCTATTCCCAGCAAGCTATATGGTTTACAGGTTATCTTTTTACATAATTTTCCAGTAAATTTTATGCTCTATCACTGACCTCAGAATAGAATGAATCAAAATTCACCTTCAGTTCTGGGAAAGCCATTTGACCTCTGATTGCTCTTATCAAGACTTTAAAAAAAAATAAAAAAAAAAAGAGGAAAGACTATTAACCCTAAGCATGAAGAAGGAGCTCTCCATTCTAGTCCTCACTCTGATGCTTGGTCTTGAATACGTTCCTAAACAGCGATTTTTGACTCCAGAGCTCCTTCATGGCCTGAGATTACATGGTAACCCAGTTGTAATAAAGGGGTGTATCAATTAACCAGGAGGATAGAAAAAATGGAAGTTCATCGCTTTCCTAGATGAAAGTCAGTGTTTAAGGTTGTGGGAGCTCTTGCTCTATACAGGGGTCACTAGGGACCTTGGGGCCTTGGCCTCAGCCACATGAAGGAGTCTGACCCTCCACTGGTTCTAGCCAGGGAAGAAGAAGGAAAGCATGGGGCAGGCATGCCCAGTGTCTAGAGCAGAGGCCCCAAATGGCCCACATCCAACTGGTGAGAACTGAGTCACATGATCACATCTAACTGCAAGGCAGTACCGTTCATGACCATGGAAGGAGGGAGAACTGACCTGGGGGGGAGCGGCTGAGTCTGCTTCCTTACCTTAGACGGGGAACATGTAAGAAATAGGGCCTTTTATGCATCTATGAAGTATTATTATTTTCACTTGACAGCTGGGGACACTTCAAAGCGGCAAAGTAGTTAATGAATCCAAGTTAACACCCATAGTTGAAAGCAGAAGTGGAATTTAAAGCCAGGACCATGGGATTTTGAAGTTCCTTTTCCTTATTTCCTTATTTATTTCCAAAACATTTTGTACCCTGCATTCCTTCCTCTTCTTTTTTTCCTTTTTGAAAAAATTTGTTCTTGGGGCTGGGGCTGGGGCTCAGTGGTAGAGTGCTCGCCTAGCATGCATGAGGCACTGGGTTTGATCTCAGCACCACATAAAAATAAAATAATAAAATAAAGATACTGTGTCCACCTAAAACAAAAAAATAAATATTTTTTAAAAAATTGTTCTTAGGGGCTGGCGTTGTGGCTCAGTGGTAGAGTGCTCGCCTAGCATATTCGAGGCCCTGGGTTCAATCCTCAGCACCACATAAAAATAAATAAATAAAAACAAAAATATTGTGTCCATGTACAACTAAAAAAATTTTTTAAAAAATTGTTCTAATTATTTATACATGAAAGCAGAATGCATTTTGATTCATTATACACAAATGAAACACAACCTTTCATTTCTCTGATTGTATACAGTGCAGGTTTGCACCATATGTGCAGTCATACATGTATCTACGGTAATGATATCCATCGCATTCCACCATCTTTCCTGCTCCCATCCCCTCTGCCCTCCTCTCTTCTCCCTCCCCTTTGCCCAATCACAGTTCTTCCATTCTTCCCACGTCCCCCACCCCATTATGGATCAGCATTCACTTATCAGAAATTTCAGCCTTTGTTTTTTTGGGATTGGCTTACTTCACTTAGCATGATATTCTCCAACTTCATCCATTTACCTGCAAATGCCATAATTTTATTCTCTTTTAATGCTGAGTAATAGTCCATTGTGTATATATACTACAGTTTCTCTATCCATTCATCTATTGAAGGGTTTCTAAGTTGGTTCCACAGTTTAGCTATTGTGAATTGAGCTGCTATAAACATTGGTGTGGCTGTGTCACTATAGTATACTGATTTAAGTTCTTTGGGTATAGACAGAGGAGTGGGATAGCTGGGTCAAATGGTGGTTCCACTCCAAGTTTTCTAAGGGATCTCCATACTGCTTTCCAGATTGGCTACACCAATTTGCAGTCCCACCAGCAATGTATGAGTGTGCCTTTTCCTCCACAGCCTCATCAACACTTATTGTTGCTTGTATTCTTTTTTTTTTTTAATTAATTTTTATTGTAGGTTGTTCAAAACATTACATAGTTCTTGATATATCATATTTCACACTTTGATTCAAGTGGGATATGAACTCCCATTTTTACCCCATATACAGATTGCAGAATCACTTCAGTTGCACAACCATTGATTTACATATTGCCATTCTGGAGTCTGTTGTATTCTGCTGCCTTTCCTATCCTCTACTATCCCCCCTCCCCCCTCCCCTCCCCTCTTCTCTCTCTACCCCCTCTACTGTAATTCATTTCTCCCCCTTATATTTTCCCTCCTTTCCCCTCACTTCCTCTTGTATGTAATTTTGTATACCCCTGAGGGTCTCCTTCCATTTACATGCAATTTCCCTTCACTCTCCCTTTCCATCCCACCTCTCATCCCTGTTTAATGTTAATCTTCTTCTCATGCTCTTCTTCCCTACTCTGTTCTTAGTTACTCTCCTTATATCAAAGAAGACATTTGGCATTTGTTTTTAAGGGATTGGCTAGCTTCACTTAGCATAATCTGCTCTAATGCCATCCATTTCCCTCCAAATTCTATGATTTTGTCATTTCTTAATGCAGAGTAATACTCCATTGTGTATAAATGCCACATTTTTTTTATCCATTCGTCTATTGAAGGGCATCTAGGTTGGTTCCACAGTCTTGCTATTGTGAATTGTGCTGCTATGAACATGGATGTAGCAGTGTCCCTATAGTGTGCTCTTTTTAGGTCTTTAGGGAATAGACCGAGTAGTGGAATAGCTGGATCAAATGGTGGTTCCATTCCAAGCTTTCCAAGAAATCTCCATACTGCTTTCCAAATTGGCCGCACCAATTTGCAGTCCCACCAGCAATGTACAAGAGTACCCTTTTCCCCACATCCTCGCCAGCACTTGTTGCTGTTTGACTTCCTAATGGCTGCCAATCTTACTGGAGTGAGATGATATCTTAGGGTGGTTTTGATTTGCATTTCTCTGACTGCTAGAGATGGTGAGCATTTTTTCATATACTTGTTGATTGATTGTATGTCCTCCTCTGAGAAATTTCTGTTCAGGTCCTTGGCCCATTTGTTGATTGGGTTATTCGTTATCTCATTGTTTAATTTTTTTAGTTCTTTGTATATTCTGGATATTAGGGCTCTGTCTGAAGTGTGAGGAGTAAAGATTTGTTCCCAGGACGTAGGCTCCCTATTTACCTCTCTTATTGTTTCTTTTGCTGAGAAAAAACTTTTTAGTTTGAGTAAGTCCCATTTGTTGATTCTAGTTATTAACTGTTGTGCTATGGGTGTCCTATTGAGGAATTTGGAGCCCAACCCCACAGTATGTAGATCATAGCCAACTTTTTCTTCTATCAGATGCCATGTCTCTGATTTGATATCAAGTTCCTTGATCCACTTTGAGTTAACTTTTGTGCATGGCGAGAGAAAGGGATTCAGTTTCATTTTGTTGTATATGGATTTCCAGTTTTCCCAACACCATTTGTTGAAGATGCTATCCTTCTTCCATTGCATGCTTTTAGCCCCTTTATCAAATATAAGATAGTTGTAGTTTTGTGGATTGGTTTCTGTGTCCTCTATTCTGTACCATTGGTCCACCTGCCTGTTTTGGTACCAGTACCATGCTGTTTTTGTTACTATTGCTCTGTAGTATAGTTTGAAGTCTGGTATAGCTATACCGCCTGATTCACATTTCCTGCTTAGAATTGTTTTTGCTATTCTGGGTCTTTTATTTTTCCATATGAATTTCATGATTGCTTTCTCTATTTCTACAAGAAATGCCGTTGGGATTTTGATTGGCATTGCATTAAACCTATAGAGAACTTTTGGTAATATAGCCATTTTGATGATGTTACTTCTACCTATCCATGAACAGGGTATATTTTTCCATCTTCTAAGATCTTCTTCTATTTCTCTCTTTAGGGTTCTGTAGTTTTCATTGTATAAGTCTTTCACCTCTTTTGTTAGGTTGATTCCCAAGTATTTTATTTTCTTTGAGGATATTGTGAATGGGGTGGTTGTCCTCATTTCCATTTCAGAGGATTTGTCACTGATATACAGGAATGCCTTTGATTTATGCGTGTTGATTTTATAGCCTGCCACTTTGCTGAATTCATTTATTAGCTCTAATAGTTTCTTTGTAGACCCTTTTGGGTCTGCTAGGTATAGAATCATGTCATCTGCAAATAGTGATAATTTGAGTTCTTCTTTTCCTATTTTTATGCCTTTAATTTCTTTCGTCTGTCTAATTGCTCTGGCCAGTGATTCGAGAACTATGTTGAACAGAAGTGGTGAGAGAGGGCATCCCTGTCTTGTTCCAGATTTTAGAGGGAATGCCTTCAGTTTTTCTCCATTCAGAATGATGCTAGCCTGAGGCTTAGCATAGATTGCTTTTACAATGTTGAGGTATGTTCCTGTTATCCCTAGTTTTTCTAGAGTTTTGAACATAAAGGGATGCTGTACTTTGTCGAATGCTTTTTCCGCATCTATCGAGATGACCATATGGTTCTTATTTTTAAGCCTGTTGATGTGGTGAATAACATTTATTGATTTCCGTATATTGAACCAACCTTGCATCCCAGGGATAAATCCTACATGATCATGGTGCACAATTTTTTTGATATGTTTTTGTATCCGGTTCGCCAGAAGTTTATTGAGGATTTTTGCATCTAGGTTCATTAGAGATATTGGTCTGTAGTTTTCTTTCTTTGAAGTGTCTTTGTCTGGTTTAGGAATCAGGGTGATGTTGGCCTCATAGAATGAATTTGGAAGTTCTCCCTCTTTTTCTATTTCCTGAAATAGCTTGAAAAGTATTGGTATTAGTTCCTCTTTAAAGGTTTTGAAAAACTCTGCTGTATACCCATCCGGTCCTGGGCTTTTCTTAGTTGGTAGTCTTTTGATGGTATCTTCTATTTCCTCAATTAATATTGGTCTGTTTAGGTTGTCAATATCCTCCTGACTCAATCTGGGCAAATCATATGACTTAAGAAATTTATCGATGCCTTCACTATCTTCTATTTTATTGGAGTATAAGGATTCAAAATAATTTCTGATAATCTTCTGTATTTCTGAAGTGTCTGTTGTGATATTGCCTTTTTCATCCCGTATGCTGGTAATTTGAGTTCTCTCTCTTCTTCTCTTTGTTAGCGTGGCTAAGGGTCTGTCGATTTTATTTATTTTTTCAAAGAACCAACTTTTAGTTTTGTCAATTTTTTCAATTGTTTCTTTCGTTTCGATTTCATTAATTTCAGCTCTGATTTTAATTATTTCTTGTCTTCTACTTCTTTTGCTGTTGTTTTGCTCTTCTTTTTCTAGGATTTTGAGTTGAAGTATTAGATCATTTATTTGTTGGTTTTTTCTTTTTTTAAGGAATGAACTCCAAGCAATAAATTTTCCTCTTAGAACTGCTTTCAATGTGTCCCATAGATTCCGATATGTTGTGTCTGTGTTTTCATTTATCTCTAAGAATTTTTTAATTTCCTCCTTGATGTCTTCTATAACCCATTGATCATTCAGTAACCTATTGTTCATTCTCCAAGTGATGCATGATTTTTCCTTACTTCTTTTATCGTTAATTTTCAATTTCATTCCATTATGATCAGATAAGATGCATGGTATTATCTCTACTCCTTTATATTGTCTAAGAGTTGCCCTATGACATAATATATGATCTATTTTTGAGAAGGATCCATGTGCTGCTGAGAAAAAAGTGTAACTGCTTGATGTTGGGTGGTATATTCTATATATGTCAATTAAGTCTAGGTTATTAATTGTGTTATTGAGCTCTATAGTTTCCTTATTCAACTTTTGTTTGGAAGATCTGTCCAGTGGTGAGAGAGGTGTGTTGAAGTCTCCCATGATTATTGTATGGTGGTCTATTAGACTCTTGAACTTGAGAAGAGTTTGTTTGATGAACATAGCTGCACCATTGTTTGGGGCATATATATTTATGATTGTTATGTCTTGTTGGTGTATGGTTCCCTTGAGAAGTATGTAGTGTCCCTCTTCATCCCTTTTGATTAACTTTGGCTTGAAATCTATTTTATTTGATATGAGTATGGACACTCCTGCTTGTTTCCGAAGTCCATATGAGTGATATGATTTTTCCCAACCTTTCACCTTCAGTCTATGTATGTCTTTTCCTATCAAATGCGTCTCCTGTAGGCAGCATATTGTTGGGTCTTGTTTAGTGATCCATTCTGCTAGCCTGTGTCTCTTAATTGGTGAGTTTAAGCCATTAACATTTAGAGTTATTATCGAGATATGGGTTGGTCTTCCAGCCATATTTGTTTATTTATGTTACTAAACATGGTTTGTTTTCCTCTTTGATTATTCCCCCCCACCTTTACTGTACTACCTCCTGCTGTTGGTTTTCATTGATATTTTCCATTTCCTCTTCCTGTAATATTTTGCCGAGGATGTTTTGAAGAGATGGTTTTCTAGCTGCAAATTCTTTTAACTTTTGTTTATCATGGAAGGTTTTAATTTCATCTTCCATCCTGAAGCTTAATTTCGCGGGATACACAATTCTTGGTTGGAACCCCTTTTCTTTCAGTGTTTGAAATATGTTATTCCAGGATCTTCTAGCTTTCAGAGTCTGTGTTGAAAGATCAGCTGTTATCCTGATTGGTTTACCCCTAAATGTAATCTGCTTCCTTTCTCTTGTAGCTTTTAAAATTCTCTCCTTATTCTGTATGTTGGGCATCTTCATTATAATGTGTCTAGGTGTGGATCTCTTATGATTTTGCACATTCGGCGTCCTGTAGGCTTCTAGGATTTGGGATTCTGTCTCATTCTTCAAGTCTGGGAAGTTTTCTCGTATTATTTCGTTGAATAGATTGCTCATTCCTTTGGTTTGGACCTCAATATCTTCCTGTATCCCCATGACTCTTAAGTTGGGTCTCTTTATGTTATCCCATATTTCTTGAATGTTCTGCTCATGGTTTCTTAACAGCTTTGCTGAGCTGTCTATGTTCTTCTCCAGTTGAAATACTTTGTCTTCATTGTCTGATGTTCTATCTTCTAAGTGTTCTACTCTGCTGGTAGTATTCTCAATTGAGTTTTTAAGTTGGTTTATTGTTTCCTGCATTTCCAGGATTTCTGTTTGTTTGTTTTTTATAACCTCTATCTCCCTGTATAATTGATCTTTTGCTTCTTGGATTTTTTTATGTAATTCATTGTCGAAGTGGTCGAAGTGGTCTTTCATTGTCTGATTTTGCTGTCTAATGTCTTCCTTGAGACTCCAGATCATCTGAAGCATGTATATCCTGAATTCTTTATCTGACATTCCATCTGCTGCAGATATTACCTCTTCTAAAGCTGAGTTGACCTGCATTGCTTGTGGTCCTTTCTTTCCTTGTCTTTTCCTGCTGATCGCGTTTCTTTCTGCTTGGTGAAACTGTTGTGTTATTGATTTTTCCCCCTATATATTTATATTGCTCTTGTATAGCTGCAAAGTCTCCCTCGCAGGCTTTGGCGGTGGCTCTGCCCCTCCTCCAATTGAGGCAATGTGCCTACCACGCCAGGAGGCCGCTGTGCCTGTACTTTCGATGGGTCTGTTCTTTCGGTGGTCACAGGTCCGCCTACCTTGCAGGCGTGAGCAGCGGCTTTGCCCCTCCGCTGGCCACTAGGCCTGTTCTGTCTGTCGGTTGCAGATCTGTCTACCTAAAGGGCGCTGGTGGCGGCTCTGCCCCTCCCCCGACCGGGGCGATGTATCTGGCGAGCCACTGGGCCTGTTTTGTCGGTGGTCACGGTTCCGCCTACCTTGCACGTGCGTGGAGCAGCTGTGTCCCTCCGAGAGTTGCTGGGCCTGACCTGCCGGTGGGTGGCAAGTGCGCCTACCTTGCAGGTGCGGGGGTGGCTCTGCCGTTCCGTGGGTCACTGGGCCTGATCTGCTGGTGAGTCGCAGGTCTGCCTACCTTGCAGGCGCCCGGTGGCTCTGCCCCTCCCCCAACCGGGGCGGGGTGATGTGTCTGGCCGGCCGCTGGGCCTGTTCTGTTGGTGGTCACAGTTCAGCCTACCTAGCAGGCACGTGGGGCAGCTGTGCCCCTCCGCAGGTTTTTGGGCCTGACCTGCCGGTGGGTCGCAGGTCTGCCTACCTTGTAGGCTCGGGGGGTGGCTCTGCCGCTCTGTGTATTGCTGTGCCTGTTCTGCTGGTGGGTAGTGGGTCCGCCTACCTTGCAGGCACCCGGCGGCTCTGCCCCTCCCCCAACTGGAGCGATGTGTCTGGCGGTCCACTGGGCCTGTTTTGTCGGTGGTCCCAGTTCCGCCTACCTTGCACACGCGTGGAGCAGCTGTTTCATTAGTGCCTGGGCACACTCTCCTTGTTTGCCTCCCTCAGGCCCTAAGTTTGTAGAGCTTGGGGCTGAGAACCCCCAGCAAATTTGCTTACCTTCTGGTAGCCACACCCCCGTATCTGGTGCAAGAGACCTCAGTTGTCAGCACTGGTGGGAGCGGTAGCTGGGAGACCCGCACCGCGCGGCTCCCGCCGGCTCCTGCGTCAGCGCCTCCTCAGCTCCCGCCGGTTCCCGTGCCGCTGCCGCGGTTCCCGCCAGCTCCGGCCGGCTCCCGCGCCGCTCCTGCTAATTTAGAATCTGCTGGGAAGGAATCTCTTTGGCCGATCTTTGGTGACTTCCCCTCTCTGCTATGGCGGGCCCCTGGCTCCTTGCAGGAGTGACCGAAGGGAGAGGTGGAACTGGCTTGTCTCTGGTCTGACACAATCTCTGGTTTTAGATCCCAGTTCGCTAATTCATAGAGGCTTGGTTAGATTTCCTTCCCGTCCTCTCAAGGGGGGGAGCCCTTTCCCGGGTGGGCAGGGCCGTTAGCAGAGCCGGAAGGGCACGGGCCTTCTGTCGGGCCAGGCGGGGACCCTTCTGGCTGCGCTGGGCCGCCGGGGGCACCCACAGAGCCAGGCAGACGGCAACCACGTGGCTAAGAGCCGGGCGGGGTGACCCTTCGCAGAGCGGGCGGGCCGCCAGGAGTGCCGGGATGGTGGGAGCTGTCTGCCGGCCGGGCAGGGACCCTTCTCGACGAGCAGGGCCGATGGGGGCGCTTGTAAAGCCATGCGGCTGCAGCCTCGTGGCTAAGAACCAGGAGGGCGGGGTGGCTATTTGCAGAGCAAGAGCGGGATGGCTGGAGCTGTCTGCCGGCCTGGCGGGGACCCTTCTCCTCGAGCAGGGCCGCCGGGGGCGCTTGTAAAGCCGGGTGGCTGCAGCCGCGTGACTAAGACCCAGGCGGGCGGGGTGGCTGTTTGCAGGGCAAGAGCGGGGCCGCCAGGGTAGCCGGGATTGCAGAAACTGTCTGTCGGCCGGGCAGGGACCCTTCTCACTGAGCAGGGCCGCCGGGGGCGCTTGTAAAGCCGGGCGGCTGCAGCCTTGTGGCTAAGAACCAGGCGGGCGGGGTGGCTGTTTGCAGAGCAAGAGCGGAATGGCGGGAGCTGTCTGCCGGCAGGGCGGGGACCCTTCTCGCCGAGCAGGGCCGCCGGGGGCGCTTGTAAAGCCGGGTGGCTGCAGCCACGTGGCTAAGACCCAGGCGGGCGGGGTGGCTGTTTGCAGGGCAAGAGCGGGGCCGCCAAGGTAGCCGGGATGGCGGAAACTGTCTGTCGGCCAGGCAGGGACCCTTCTCGACGAGCAGGGCCGCCGGGGGCGCTTGTAAAGCCGGGCGGCTGCAGCCTCGTGGCTAAGAACCAGGCGGGCAGGGTGGCTGTTTGCAGAGCAAGAGCGGGATGGCAGGAGCTGTCTGCCGGCCTGGCGGGGACCCTTCTCGCCGAGCAGGGCCGCCGGGGGCGCTTGTAAAGCTGGGTGGCTGCAGCCGCGTGGCTAAGACCCAGGCGGGCGGGGTGGCTGTTTGCAGGGCAAGAGCGGGGCCGCCAGGGTAGCCGGGATGGCGGAAGCTGTCTGTCGGCCGGGCAGGGACCCTTCTCGCCGAGCAGGGCCGCCAGGGGCGCTTGTAAAGCCGGGTGGCTGCAGCCTCGTGGCTAAGAACCAGGCGGGCGGGGTGGCTGTTTGCAGAGCAAGAGCGGAATGGCGGGAGCTGTCTGCCGGCCGGGCGGGGACCCTTCTGCCGCGCTGCTCTGGGCCGCCTGCCGCTTGCAGAAGCGGCGGGTGGCCGCGGGATTGGACTCTGAGCCCGCGCTGCCGGTCAAGTTTCACTTGTCTGGGGCAAACTGTCACGTCTAATAAACTTACTAATTCTCGGCAGGTCTCCTTTCAACGGAATTTTGCTAGAAGATCCTCAGTAGGTAGAATGTAGCTGTTTTAATGGGTGTTTCTGATCCCGTTAATGTGGAGATATTGAAAGTGCTGCTTCCTCGCCGGCCGCCATGTTGGATCCCTTGCTTGTATTCTTGATAACTGCCATTCTGACTGGAGTGAGATGAAATCTTTAGAGTAGTTTTGATTTGCATTTCTCTAATTACTAGAGAAGTTGAAGTTGAACATTTTTTTATATATTTGTTGATCGATTGTTTATCTTCTTCTGATAAGTGTCTGTTCAGTTCCTTAGCCCATTTGTTGATTGGGTTATTTGGGGGGTTTTGGGTGTCTTTTTTTGGTGTTAAGTTTTTGAGTTCTTTATATATCCTGGAAATTAGTGCTCTGTCTGATGTGCGTGTAGTAAAGATGTTCTCCCACTCTGTGGGCTCTCTCTCCACATTATTGATTGTTTCTTTTACTGAAAAAAAAAAGCATTTAGTTTGAATTCATCCCATTTATTAATTCTTAATTTTATTTCTTGTGCTTTAGGAGTCTGGTTAAAGAAGTCAGGACCTAATCTGACATGACAAAGATTTGGGCCTACTTTTTCTTCTGTTAGGCGCAGAGTCTCTGGTCTAATTCCTAGGTCCTTGGTCCACTTTGAGTTGAGTTTTGTGCATGATGAGAGATAATGGTTTAATTTCATTTTGCTGCCTATAATTCCTTTCTCTTATGACTAATATTCTTCTGTTTAAAATAATCTAGTCTCTTTTCATTTGAGTCCAGTTTTTATTTTATTCTTCTTTTCTTGGTCCATCTGATTTCCATCTTTCTTGGTTTTTTTCTTTCTGTTCACAGCTCCTCTGTTAGTCTTCCCTCATGTTCATTTTTTCTCTTTCATTTGGTCACTCTTCTTTCATATTCAAGTGATTATAATTCAGACAGCGTTTTTCTGATCAAACCAACGTTTACTTCATTATATGTGGGTTTTATTTGTTTTGTTTCGTGGTGCTGGGCAACGAACACAGGGCCTAGTGTGCCAGGGATGTGCTCCACCACCGAGCTACACACCCAGCTCCTGTTTTATTTCCTCATCTTTTTTTTTTTAATAACAATTCATTCCTGGGGAAATATAAATACTTTTGGTCTGAGTTAGGCTACCTTGATTTCATGAGTAAATTTTAATGAGTAAATTCCATTAGATAATTAAATTACCTTATGATTCTAAAACATGTTTGCCTATGAAACAACTAGTCATCTTATTGAATAAGTGTGAAGGGCCGTATTGACTCTTATTAAAAATCAGTGTCCAAAACAAAACGACATATGGTCAGGTTGCCAAAAACCCATGGTGGATGCTGGAAACAGCTAAATTCTAAGCAGTGACTTCATTGCTCACAAGCAACAAAGGTAAGAAGGATTAAAACTTGGGAGCCACCTAGACAAGCAGCAACTTAATCTCTTAGGTTTTATTATGTAGCCTCCCAAAATATTCAGGCATTAGTGTGGGGGAAATGTTTATAAAAATTAATTATATTGGATTAATAAGAGGAAAAAGCAATTGTATGTCTAACTAGTTTCAAGAGAATCTTTCAACTCCTAAGCAAAATTATAATTGTCTCATATTCCAAGAGATTATCCTGAAACTTCAAAAGTTCATGATCAGAAGAGGAGGAGGAGAAGCAAAAATTAAATATGACTACATCCCACCCCCGGTATAAAATAAAATATTTTCTTATGTCTTTTGACTATAGTTGTAGAAGTCACAGAGAATGGATTGCGCATTTTCTTTAAAAAAGAAAAACAAATAGTCTAATGAGACTCAACCAAGCATCTGTTGGAGAGCAGATGTGGGTGAGCTCTGGAGCTGTTGGCAGTGGAGTTGGACAAGGAATCCAGGGGGACTGACTGCTGAAAGGATCAGCCCCAGCACTTTTCTTACTCACCTCATAGTTGGATGTGGGTGCTTCTGATCCAGCAGCCCTCCTGTTGGGCTTTCTTCCAAGAGATGACTCAGGACCAGGTCCCTTTGATCTTGCGTCTCTGCTACCCCTTGGGCATAGGAGTCCTGTGATTTTAAGATTAGCAAATGGCAAGAAAACAAAAGTGGAGGATTTGGTGGGAGGGGAGTCTCCAGATCATATACTGGAGGGGGAGACTGGGGAATGTCTCCTGATTGGTATCCTGGGGGAAAAGGAAACAGGATTAAATGAACAGAGCCACTCAGACCAAAAAAAAAAAGAAAAAGAAAAAGAAAAAAAGAAAAGAAAGAAAAAAAAAACGAATTTTCAAAGTGTTTAATGTTGTTTTCACTTACACCCATTTTCAAAGTGGAGTGAGATGGTCAATTCTAGGTGCCAACTAGGACTGGGCTGACGGAAGTCCAGATTGATCACTGGTAAAAATATTTCTGCAAGTATCTAGAAGAGATTAGCATTTGACTTGGTAGGATGAGTAAAGAAGGTCATATCTACAAAATTGAGTGGGCATCATCTAATCCCTTGAGGGCCTGAAAAGAAAAAGGCAGAGGAAGGGTGGATTTGCTGTCTCTGCTCAAGTTGGGACACCCACCTTCTGTCTTCGGACATCAGAGCTCTGGTTCTGTCCTGAACTCCCACAGCGCTCAGGCATTCAGACCAAATGACATCACCTGCTTTCCTCATCCTCCAACTTGCAGATGGCAGATCATGGGACTTCTTGGCCTCCCTGACAGTGAGAGCCAATTCCCATTATACACATGTGTCCACCCTGTGGATATGGTTTCCCTGGAGAACTCTAACACAGGGAACAACCCTGAAAAATGCAAATGATTGCAAGACACACTAAGCTGTTCTTTAGCAGCACATTTTGATTTGCACATCTGGAATTACAGTGACATTTAAATTCTCTTGCACAAAATTAAACTGTATTGGAAACGATGTTTCACTAATCATATGCGAACACATGGGGAAAAGCTGTTAAGATCTATTTTCAGGTTACAAAACCTGCAAATTTAGAATAGCCTTATATTCCCTTTCCTCTTTTCAAAAACAGGTATAATTCACAAGAGATGTACAAAAATCTTTTACCCATGCTTACTGAGTGAGGAACTGCAGGTCAGAAGTGGTAGGAGAAGACTACTGTTTTATTCTACACTCTTCTAGACCGCTTGGAACTTTTCTTCTATATGCCAGCACTATTTAATTTTTATAGAGTTTTTTTTTGTATTAAACCATAAGAGTCTAATAAATCTTTTCTAACACAATCATTGTTCAGTCCTAGCTTGGGTTGTATAAAACTCCTACCAAGGAACACATTCAGAATTTTAGGGAGACTCTAGGGTCTTAATCCAAATAAGTTCCTCTAGGATAAAGCTTTGATAATTGGAACAAATCAGGGCATAAATAACAAAACCATTACTATGACTACTGCTCCCCCCCACCCCTGCTGCACACACATACACACACTATCTCTCTCCACAAACACACACACACACATTCTCTCTCTCTCCATATACAAACATACACATTCTCTCTCTCTCTCATATAATTTACATAATATCTCCAATTTCCCATCCCAATATGTATAAAAATTTTCCCTACTGAGGTTGATATAGAAGGGCTTAGGCAGCCAGGACAAGACAGCGAATGAGGAGGTCAGGGGCAGGGCTAGAACAAAGGATTGTAGAGAGGGTCTTCTGATGAGGTCAACTTATGGCCTGATTCAAGTGCTCATGAACACTAGCAGAGACCTAATCAGACAGCCACTTCCGTATTCATGCTCCTAAGTGGCAGATCCAATAGGAGAACTAAAACAGACGCATGGACAGAGAGGCACCAATCAATAATAATGAGGAGTACATGGACAGGGAAGGAGATAAGGAAAAAAGGAAATTCCAACGACCATAAAAAGAAGAGGCCAAAACTCTCCCCTACTAGATTCCCAGCTCTGGGGCCCCTTCTATTCTGAAAAGTCAACTCTGTATCTCTGTCACTTTTACAATAATTCTACAATTCTACTTCTTGCTACCTCTGGGCTCTGTTCTTCGAATCTTTGCTGAACAGAGACAATGAATCCAGCACCCCTAGACCTTAACACTACCAAATATATATATACACATACACACACACACACACACACACACACACACACACATATATATATGTATATATATATATATATATTATACATAGATAATTTATACATATTTGTGATAAATATAAGCAGTTCCCTACTATACACAAACACATATTAAGGGAACTGAATATGTGTGTGTGTGTGTATATATATATATATATATATATATAGAGAGAGAGAGAGAGAGAGAGAGAGAGAAAGCATGCATTTTATTCTTCAGTTAGTTTATACTCTAGAGAAGGTAGCCATTCCCTGTGACCTCTTTGTGTATTTCCAGAATGGCTACCACTGTGCCAAGTTTATGGTGAGCATTTATAAGCATTAATTTTTCTTCCCTCTTTTTGCTTGGAATACACACTGGGTTGGTTCCTCTATCTGCTCCCACAATATTGAGCACCAGGCTGGGCTTGGCCACAAGCGTGTGTTGATGGGTTCAGCCATGACTGATGGCTGCCAGCCATCGTGCCCCACTGGTGTGCCTCAACCCAGGATGCACATTTCACCCACCCATTCACAGGGTTTCAACCACCTTGGTCATGATCCGTCACCATCTGCAGATTGGGTGAGCAGTTATAATGGGCTCTGAGGAGACAGGAAAGAATGGGCTCATAATAACAGTTTAAAATAATTATCCTGAGTGGGGAGAGCCAGCATTCTAGCGAAATCTGACGCTGATAGAAAAGTCAGGACCGATTCCGATTTGGAATATTTTTTACATTTAGGGCTATGGAGAAGTCAATGAGCCTGAATAAATGCAAATGATGAACCAAAGAGCTGCTGCCAAAGAAAGAGAAAGCTGCCTGGAGAAGACCTTCGGTTCTATCCTTTCTCAAAGTATGTTCCCTGGAATTCTAGTAAGTGAAAGCCCAGAGAAACCTGAAGGGATCCCAGCAGGGGAAAGTGCTGCTCTTCTGGATCTTGTTGTATAACCTTGGAAAGAATGTTACCCACACCCTGGAACCAAAACCACTGCCGACACGGATGCTTGGGCATTTAGATACTAATGTCAACTCTGCAGTTCTGTGATCTCTGAAGGCATCCCTTACATATTCACATCATCTTGTTTGCCTTTATTTGCCTCTGAAAGAGAAAAATAACCACTGCAGTCTCTCCACCACTTCTCACCTAAATGGACCTGAAGGTGAAAAGCTTTTGCTCTTCCCCTACTGTGGAGGACAGAAGGCAAGAAGGGAAAGCAAAGGCAAAGGAGCCTATAAAAATAAGTGACCTGCTTTTGACTATGTCCTTTTTCTTAGTGGAAACAAAACTTCCTGTGTGGGTCCTGCTATGGCTGTTTCTAGGCTTTTAAAGCTGTCCTAAACTCAGGTAAAGGGTAGAGAGAGCCTGGCCTGGAAACCCCTACAAGTTCCTGGGGAGACAGAGCTCCTGGGAGTCCATTGTATCCTCATTGCTTCCTACTACACACTAGTCTCCTCGTGAAGGGTTATGAAAATAATATTCCTACAGACAGCCCCTGGAGAAAAACGGAAAGACAGCTGGGCACGGTGGTGCAGGCCTGTCATCCCAGGGGCTCCGAGAGTTCAAAGCCAGCCTCAGCAACAGCCAGGCGCTAAGCAACTCAGTGAGACCCTGTCTCTAAATAAAATACAAAATAGGGCTGGGGAGGCGGCTCAGTGGCCAAGTGTGCCTGAGTTTAATCCCTGGTACCCCTCACCACCCCCCAAAAAAGGGCTGGGGTTGTAGCTCAGTGGTAGGATGCTTGCCTCACAAGCATGAGGCACCAGGTTCGATCCTCAGCACCACATAAAACTAAATAAATAAAATAAAGATATTGTGTCCATCTACAACTAAAAAAAAAAAAAAAAAACTTAAAAAAAATAGAATGAGTGTGTTTCCCAGACTCTCTCTGCACCCCAATTCTGTCCCTGCACACCTGAGCTAGGCTTGGGGAGGCAGTATATTAATTGAAGAACATTTCTTTAAAAATAATAATAATAATGGATACTGAATGCTGGGCTCTGGAATTTGATATTCCCCCACTGCAAATTAGTCCTAAATGGAGGCACAGTAAATATCAGAACTCCGGGAAACCATAAATCTTAGAGAAAGAAACCATAAATCTTAGAGATTTGACAACTCACTCCTTAGGATCTGGGCTCCCATCTCTCCAGGTGACAATGAGTTTCAACCTTTTTTACAACTGCTTTCCTGAGTTAAAGTTTTAACCTGCACAACTCGCCCCTGACTGTCCGAACGCCACGTCCAGTTTCCAATGATTTAACCACTCTCATTGCACTCTGTGAAACTAAAATCCCCTCTGTCACTGACAGCCATTTTTGTATCCAGAAAATGAGCCCCTATAGTGTCAGGGTCCACAAATTGAATCAACAGTTTCTCTGAATCTGTTGAGGTCTGCATCACCATTTTGCAGCTTATACCTCAACAACCAATAAAAATTCGCTCAATGAAGGTTTGTTGGGAAGATGCTTCCTGTATTCCTTTTTACCTTTTCAGTGTCACCTACAATTTCTGAGCATATGTGCCAAGATCAAAGGATTTTATAAGCAAAGAAAGAGCTTCTTGTTCTACACCCTGAAGGCCTGCGAATAAAGGTTCTGAAAATTTGGGAACGCAAAAACATGTTTGCAAGCTAGGTGAACAGCGCAGAGTGGCTAGACTGGTTGTTTCAAAAAGCTTTCAAACAGGCAGGGTTACTAATTTGTCTTATCAGATCCTCAGCATAGTAAATAAATCTGAACGAAACTCTCCTCTCACATAAAGAACTCTCTCCTTCAAGACCCAAACAAGTAGTAGAGCCTGTGCTGTGCATGCTCAAGGGCCTGGGTTCAGTCTCCAGCACCAAAAACAAAAAACAAAAAGAAAAGAAAAAGGAATCAATTCAGGACTGGAAAACTCGGAATTCTTACTGCTGTGACAGAAACATTACTATGTGGTTAGCAACAATTGGGACTGTATATAGACAAAGAAATCACAAAACTGATAGACCAAATATCATGGGACAAAGGAGGTCTGGGAGCTTATAATCTAGGGTTGTGACCATTTTGATTAGTGAGTTGGTTGGTTTGTCCCTAAGTATGGTTAGACTGACTTATTCCAACACTGTCACCTTACTGGTACCTATAGATTTGGAGTCTTGGAGCTGACTCACTGACTCGCCTCTTGGAAGATTTTTTTTTTGGGGGGGGTGGGGCAGGGGGGTGCTGGGATTGAACCCAGGGCCTTGGTGCATGCAAAGCAAGCACTCTACCAACTGATCTATATCCCCAGCCACCACCACCACCACCACCCCCACCCCCTGCTGGAAGCTTTTGATGACCCACTTTCTAAACATTTTTCCTTGGTGCATTATAATTATACACAATTGTGAGAGTCATTGTGATATATTCATGCATACATGTAACATAATTTGATCAATATCATTCCCTAGTATCTGCCTTCTCCCTCCCAGAGTCCCTCCCCCAACCATCCTCCTTTACGGTGCTGATCTCCCTTCTATTTTCATGAGATCCCCCTCCTTTTTTATTCCCTGTTTTCTTCCCCCATAGCTTCCACATATGAGAGAGCGCCTATGTGCCATGACCTTCTGGGTTTGGCATATTTCATTTGACATGATATTCTTCAGCTCATCCATTTTCCTGCAAATGACATAATTTCATTCTTCTTTAAGCTTTTGATCTTCACGTTGCTGAGACATTTGTGAAGAGAGTAAATGAACTGACATTGCTGAACTTTTGTCATTGGAAAATGAAAGATTTTAAATGATTTCTAATTTGAAGAAGTAATATGGGCTCCTTGTAGAAAATTCAAAAATACAGCTAAGAGTAAAGGTTTTGTTTTTTCCTCATAATTCTAGTTACCAAAAATAAATACCACTTTCACATGTACATTATATCCATTTGGATATTTCTTTTAAATAGTGGAGTAGCATGGGACTCAAAATTTGATTCTGAAGTCAGTTAATAAGCAGGGCGGAGGTATAAATTATCCTTGAACTGAACTCAAGGTTCTCATGAGGTACTGTGCACATGACTCTGTGTCACTCTAGAAGGTGTTTCTTAGGCAAAAGGTGTTTCTTATGCATGCAAAGGTTTGAAAACTGCTCAACTAGACTAAGAGAAGAAATAAAAGTTATATTTTATGATAACCTGGGGAGTCAGGTGGAGGATTCTGAGGTTGTCTTGCTTACTGGCAGTATTTACTCTTAAGTAACTATGACCTTGATACATATTCACAGATATTTTTATTGTGTTGATTAAGCAAGATAGTGGAGACACACCTTACTGAAGATTAAATTCTAAAACTGGTGCCTAGAATTCAGTATGATTCAATGCCATTCCACCCACACACACACCCTGTGTTTGTATGGGTGCACATACATGTATGTATGTGTGCATGCATGTGTGTGTGTGCATCAAAACTAAAATCATGCCTGCTGTTTTGGAGTCCACTTTTTCTCCTTAAACTTTGACCATTTTTCCACAATAATCAAATATTCTAAAACGCATTCTAGTTATTATTCAGTTTATTGTAATACATTCCTGTTGCTTGTTAGGAGGATTTAACTTCTCTATTTGAACTTTACAAATAATTTGCTCCATAAGTTATTAGAGCAGGCCTTCTTTGGTCTCTGGGCATCCAAAGGAACCACATGTGACTGTTGCAGGAACTGAGGGAGTGGTGCTGAAGCACTCCTGTGTTGAAAGAGTGAGCTCTCGGGAACATAGGACAGGGTGTCATAACCCCAGCATTAGAGTGACTAATTTTGTTAATTTTTACCACCACCCAAGATGATCTGGCTTTTGGTTATGTATTAATTATATTATTTCTCCATGAAAGCAATTTCACAGTCTTTTTAAAGCATGGGACATTTTCTACACACCAATAAGTCAAATGAGGTTAGAGAAAATCTGAAGGCAGAGAAATAAGGCAGTTATGGAAATTGTAGGAATGATATGGAAGACCTTAGAGGTCATGTTAAAGAAGAAGGGATGGTTAGAAAGTGACAAATTTGAAGCCCATAAGGACGAAGGTTTTGCAGGAATTGATGATTAACTAGATGTCAATATAACAGCCATGAGATCTCATTGTCCTGACCTGTTCCAGCCCCGCAATTCACAGCCTATGGAAACCCAAAAAGCACTTGGCACAATTTCTGCGTCCCCTGTTGTCTAGCTTCTGCCTTTCCTTTGAACTGTTGGCTCCTGTCAAATCAACTCCCAAGGTGAAACTCAGCTTTGACCTCTCAAACTAACCCACCCATAGCCACATTTATGGGTTCCCTGGCTGTGGCCGATCTTGCAGATTGGCCAGTACAGCACCACGCCTTCCCCCTTGCCTGCCTCTATTAAAAAAGATTTAAAAGCTAAATTATTTCCTTTCATCTCTGGTGTTCAGGGAGGCCATATGGTGCAAGCAGAAACTTGCTAGAGGTGTTTTGGGAAATATTTTACTTTCTTAAAAGAACGTCATCGTTACCCTACGTACGTGTACAATTACACGAACAGTGTGACTCCATGTGCGTTTTGTACGGCCAGAGAAATGAGAAGTTGTGCTCCATTTGTGTACAATGAGTTGAAATGCATTCCGCTGTCATGGATAACTAATTAGAACAAATTTTAAAAATGAAAAAAATAATAACATGACCCTTTCCTCTTTTTTCTTTTTGCTCCCTTGAGTATGGACTTAACGTGTGAGCCCACGGCAGCTATCCTGAGAATTTAATGTGGCAGGTATGAGCACAAAGATCTACAGAGGAGGATAGTAAAGTGGAGACAACTAGAAGGTCTGAGTCCCCAGAGACACCACTGACTCTATGCCAATAGCTACATATCTGGGATTTTAAGCAAATTCCTGTTTATTAAAGCTGCAATGATTCTAGTATTCTATTTCATGCAGCCTAAAATGTCCCTAACAGATCTGTGACATTTTGGAGGTCCCAGGGAGAGTGAAAAGGACACATTTTCCTTGTCCCTTACCCTATTTCTCTCTTCCCTTTTTTCTCTCTCATCTCATGTCCAAAAAAGAAAGCAGAATTATCTTCTAGATTCCCATAGAGTGTTTGAAATCACAATGACCTCCCCCTTGCATCTCCCCCTTACCCCCTGCTTTGGTCAAATGTACCTTAGACATCTCTTCCTTCATTTCAAGTATTTACCAATACTTTATTCCTTTAAAGTATATTCCTATAAAGTTGACTTTATTCCTATAAAGTCAACTCTCCCTAAAAGGAAATTCTGTTGTCAGGTGTTCAGATAAAAATATCCTCTACTTTCCTACATCAAATAGAAAGCATTTCTAAAAAGGATACCGAAGTCTAAAGCCCTAGGGATTTTGAAGAGGACCACACTGCCGGTATTAATGAGATAATTCTGCATAGTGATGAGCATCGATCTCAGTGTTGACTCCAGTTGAGCGGAGAGCCTTGCCCATCAGAGCCTGAGCAATTTGACTTGCTCCCTCGTGACAAGGAAAGTCATTTCCATGGGGCCATTCAACTGAGCATGCTGCCCGTATTTTGCATGTCCACTTTGAGATGACACTGTAAACCTGGAGAAAGGTCACCTGCCTAGCAGACTGCACCATAGACCCTGCCCCTTGCAAGTTCACCAGATGAAAACAGTCTATACCAGTGTGGATGCAGAAAGTTCCTGTGCTCAGCCAGCAGAGGTCAGTTGACAAGCATATCCAAGCCTTGTCTTGGGGAGCTCAAGTCATTGGGCGTTTTTTCAGAACTACTATGTGTGTCCTCTTCTAGGAATAATTGAGATTCAGGTGTACTTAAGAATGTACTTCCTTGCATACATAAATGATTTTAAACACCCCCTCCCGCTTTTTTTTTTTTTTTTTTTTGGTACTGAGAATTGAACGCAGGGGCGCTTAACCACTGAGCCACATCCCCAGTCCTTTTTTGTATTTTATTTAGAGACAGGGTCTTACTGAGTTGCTTAGGGCCTCACTAAGGCTGGCTTTGAACTTGTAATCCTCCTGCATCAGCTTTCCTAGCCACTGGGATTATAGGCATGTACTACCACACCCAGATAAATTTTCCCTTTCTGTGCAAACCCTCTACTCTACCCCACATATGTGATCCTTTGTTGAACCTATTTAGGATTTATTTGGGGGAAAAAGCATTCATTCATCTTATCCAGCAGGGGTCATTTTGCTCCCAAAGGGATATTTGGTAATGTCCGGAGGCATTTTTGGTTGTCATCACTGGGGTATTGGTAGCAGGAGGGTGATGCTCCTGGCCGCGGTGTTGCTAAACATTCTGCAATGTACAAGACAGTCCTAAACACCAAATAGTCACCCAGCTCTTAGTGTTCACAGTGCTGTCATTGAAAAACCCTGGTCAAACTCAGGAACCAGTAAAACTAAGAAAAGGGGGAAAAGGGTAGATTAGTATTTAATTTTTAGATGTACTGATGTATTTTTTTATTTATTTGCATTTTCTTTCTGTCATGTGTTGTCAGAGCCTGCAATAACTTCTATGGTATTATAACATATAATCTAATGACAATAACTGGATATTCAGAATCACATGTTCATATTTTTTTTACCTATTTTTACATCTTTTTTTCTTTTTTCCTCCTGAAGCAAAAATATTCCCTTAATTTCTTTTCTAAAATAGAATGACTTATCCAATTGTGGTTTTTTTCTTCATCATGATCTGAGTATTCTACCTAGGAAAGATTACAAGAATGGTAAATCACGCACACAATTATTTGGCCCATAGTCAGATGGCCCGCCATTGTGCTGCCTCAATTAGTCTGGGCTGACCTGCTTACCCATTCATGCTCAACAGAGAAATGATGCCAAGGTGGTAATAACAAACCTCTGGAGACCTTTGTTCATATCATCTCCTTCACTGATCCTTGTCATGTCAAATTTCATCAATCTCATTTACTTTTCCTTTTTGGAAGCTTCTTCACTCCACCACTTCTCTTTGACTAGGGAAGTTTTTCTGGGGCAGCAACCATGTTTCACTTTTCATTAAGTTCTGGAACATCAGGTATAAAACTATGACCCATACAAAAAGGTACCTAATAAACAATGACTTTGTGAATAAGGTATAAAACACAAGTGTGCATACATGCACATATATGTGTCCATGCATATGCACAGTATAAACTTACAGCGGTTTTTTTCATGTTTTTTTTAGTTGTAGGTGGACACAATACCTTTATTTTATTTGTTTTTATTTTTATGTGGTGCTGGAGATTGAACCCAGAGCTTCATGCATGCTAGGCAAGTGTTCTACCTCTGAGCCACAACTCCAGCCCCTGAACTTACAGTTTTATGCCACAGATTCCCTGTTTAGCCATCATATACCAAGGAAAATCAACTCATCTCCCAGAGAAGCTCCTTCTTACATAAGTCATGATCAAGAAAAAACTTGATTTGTGACCTTCAAGGACACCCTCAATGTAGAAATGTAAAGGAGCTTTAATGATTAGTGAAGGTTGTTAAAAATTAAGACTTTAATCTAAAACTCAATATACCTGAATTATTGGGAGATACCTTTCCGATCAAATTTCTCTTTCGAATATTATGTTTCTTCTGACTGTCTTCAGAGCAAATAAGAAAATCAAAAAAGCCACCGGAGACAATTTTCCATTTCCATAATGTCTATTTTCCTTTTAGACATATACTTCATCTCAAAATAAACTGACTTAAAAACATGGGAATGGGGACTGGAATTGTGGCTCAGTGGTAGAGCGCTTTCCTAGCATGCTCAATGCCCTGGGTTCAATCCCCAGCATCACATTAAAATAAATAAAATAAAGGCATTGTGTCCAACTACAAATAAAAAATTTAAAAAAATGGGAATGTGATTTCTAAAACAACAACAAAAGAATTTCAAGTTTTATAGTAAAACTGTTTACTCTTCACATGATATAAATTTTTATAACATCCAAAACAGTTTCTCTTTTGCCAATAAATGCAAATTCCATTTATTGCAGTCCTGTAATATTGTCAATTAAAAGTACATCACATGGAGCATCAAGTACACCAGACTCCGCAGTACATTCCCACCGTGCCCAGTGACAGCTACTGCTCTGTCCTAGATTGAGATGTCGTGAGATAGTTACTGGTCCTCTGTATGTAATCTCTCTCTTTTTTTTTTTTTTTTGCCATTATTAGCAAACAGTTTTTATCCATTAGCTGAGAGATCTTGAGCAATTGATAGAGCTGGATCTGCAATAAAGAATCAAAAGAATTCAGCGAGAAGGTCAAAATGCAAGTTTAGTGCATCTCAAAAATGATCAAGGAAAAGGTCAAGGAAATGAGAATCAGCCTGAATGTTAAAGTGCAAGTTTTAGTGCATCCAGAGATAGGAAGTAAAAGGTCAAGGAAACTGAGGATGAAGAGCAGCAGGCAATTGGGCATCGGTGAAAGGAAGCCTTCTGACTTTTGGAAAAGCTTCAGAAGCAGCAGTACAGTCTGGGAAGACGGACCTGCCCTAGAGGACACTGTGGCCTCAGGTAGGGAATGACCTCAGGGGAGAAGATCATTATCAATGCAGGACGAAGACTTGAAAGGACTCATAAAGCAGACGCCCCTGAGTCCGGAAGACTCAGCATTTCCAGGAGGAAATGTCATCATCCCAAGAATGAATTAAGGATATGGAGACATTACACATTTTTCTTCAAGTTTAAATGCAAGAACCTTCATTCTCCACATTCATTTGTTCAAATAACATCCATCCTTCTCTGAGCACTGAGGTCACAAGGGTTGTAAGATGGGGACTCATAAGAAGCTCACAGTTCAGTAGGGGAAGGGTGCAGGGTACTCTCTGCCTCTCTTGATCTGTTTTCCACCCTTCTCTACCTTGCCCAGTGGTCCCTGGAGCCTGACTTTCAGGAATAGCCCCAATTGAGCTTCCTTCCCTCCAGTTTTGGATGTGTTCAGCCCATGGGAGGCAGAACCAGAAAAGAAGTTCGGGAAGAAAGCAAGGTGAAGTTTTTACTGCCCTGGCTCCTTCCCTGCCTTGCGAAGGCCTGCGTGGCTGCATTCCCCTCCAGTCACGGCTCTTGAGAACGACAATGCTATGAGTCCAGCCAGATTCCAGTCACAGTTCCTCATGCCCAGTTCCATCAATCCCAGGGCTCTCCGTGGCTCCCCATAGGGTAGACTGAAGTCCTTCTTCCCCCAGCTCTTGGTTCTCTGTGACCTGTAAACCATCCCTCCATGAGCTTTCTTTCGTTTAGTTCCTGTATGTGCATCCAGGAAGACAAACTGGACAAGTAAATGTCCTACGGTGTCAACTCTGTAGCCGGCATGAGAAAGAAGAGGCCATTGGTCTTAACTAGAGGTAGGGAGGGTGTCAAGTGAGGCTGTGCTTTATGAAGTCCTTGTCCTATGGACTCTTCTACTTGCATATTGAAGTTTCCCTAGCAAGATGGAATCAGCCATACTTCAGAAACTGTGGTGGGAAAATCTGATGACAACCCCAGGAAGAAAGTTCAATGGCCATGTGACTGACTATATAATGACCTTCCATTGATCTAAAAAGAGTACTTTACTCAACTTTTTGAAGCACTTTGAGGTCACATGGAAAGCTATCTACATAAAATAGCACACAGAACAAGTTAAACTGTTTTGTTTGTTTGTTAAATGTTTTGTTTTAGTTATAGTTGGACACAATACCTTTATTTTTATTTTTATTTTTATGTGGTGCTGAGGATTGAACCAAGCACCCTGCACATGCTAGGCGAGTGTTCTACCACTAAGCCACAACCCCAGCCCCAAGTATAGCTGTTTTAAAGATCTAATCTGCTTTCTAGCTACAAAATGACTGTTATTAAGTTCTTATTCATTGCATGCAATATAGTATAGTGATTATGTATGGAATCATGCATAGGATATTATAGAATTGAGATTAGTAATTTCTTATCATATTCCCATGGAATAATGCTGTTACTATTCCCATTTTATAGCAAAGAAAACTGACTTAGAGAGGTTTAGTGACTCAGTTAAAAAGCCACACAGGTAGTAAAAGGCAGAGATGGGATTCCAAACCTGTCTACCTCTATTCTTTGTTGTTGTTGTTGTTGGACACAATAACTATTTTTTATTGATTTATTTTTAAGTGGTGATGAGGATCGAACCCAGGGCCTCAAATGTGCTAGGTGAGCACTCTACCACTGAGCCCCAACCCCAGCACCCCCACCTCTATTCTTAACCATTTTTTTCTAATAGAAATTTCTCAGATTATATATCAGTTAAAATAACATTGGATGCTACAACAGATAAACTGCCAAGTCTCAGTGACCCACCATAACAAAAGTTTCTCTCTCACTCATGTCAAGTTTATGGGGGAAGAATGGCTTACAGGGGAAGAGTCTTCTCCACTCTGACAGTCAAGGATACAGGCAGAGGGAGGCATGACGTGTTTTATCCTGAGCATTGATGTCCAGTCAGAAGAACAAAGAGAGAGAGTCGGGGGAGGGAAGGGGGGAGGGAAGGGAGATTTTATGGTTCAGGCACAAAATTCCAGACAAATTCTACCCACATTCTGTTTGCCAGCCACCCATTGTGTTGCTGGGAAATGGAGGCTAGCTCACAATCTAGGTGCCAAGAGAGGGGATTTGCTTGTCAGGTTATAACTTCCATTTGAATGGAAGTGTTCTGAGGTAATGGCCAAATCTGATAACCTCAGAATTCAGGTGAAGATCAAGTGAATTCTACAATATTTAGATTTTGCTATCAATACTATGTTGGTCAGGATCCAGAAAGGAGAATAGATAACATTCTAGGTCTTTCAAACAATGAGAATTTAAAATAAGGCCTGAGAGACCAAATAGGGAACAACGACACTACCCAGGCCATTGCTGTCCCCAGGATTGGAAGATCAAAAGGATGAGGTGGTATTGTCTCTGTGGGTCATGCACAGAAGGAGGGTCGTGCACAGAAGGATTCCCGGAAGAATAGCCAACTGCTCTAGGAGACTATGCCAGAGGTGCATCACATCTGCACACACATGTGCATACACATACACACACAAAGAGAGAGACAGAGAAACTCCTTGCCTTAAGCCTACCTTTACTGCCTTTTGAACTTCCCAAGAAGCCAATTGGCAAAGGAGCCTGAGAAATATAGGTACTTAAAATACAGAGTAAAGCAGGGAAAGGGCATGGAACGGATCTAAGAGCAAACAGACAAAGTGATCAATAATAATATATAATCTCCTCCAACTCTACACTTCAAATCTTACAGCAGACAAATGGATTGCTTACGTCTATACAATAAAGTATTATCAGTACCTAACTAATGAAGCAGAAAAGCTAACGAGACTGGATATTTTAGTCTTTGGAGTCTCCACTATATCACAGCCCAACGTGCAAACAATCAGATTTAACGATTATCAGGACAAATGTTAGATTCAACTTTTTGTGCTTTAAAAATAAATCGAAAGCTCAGAAAACTCTATAGAAGAAAAAAATCTTCATTTATTCACCCTTTAGTTTAAGTGCTAGGTTCTTAGCTGTGTGCTGGGATATGTCTAAAACTTATGGTCTAAAAATAGTCCAAATGCCCAACCATTCTCTGATCACAATGAATAAAAGGCCTGTCGTCATTGTGTGTGTGCTATTGGTTTTCCTCGAGGGTGTCTAAGTCCCCTTTCTAGTTGTGAGAACTGGTATAGTGAGAGTCTGCTGGGGCTAGATTCACCCCTGGTATGGATGCTGAGAGGTCAGGGGATTGTCTCTTCTTCCTGGAGGTAGAGATTAGACATGTGACCAAGGTTTGGCCAATGGATGCCGCTGCCTGAGGCCTCAGCCCTTGACATCCAAAGACAAAAGGAGACTTTATAATGTCCCCAAGGGTGCTGCATCCTGACAGGGCAGGCCCAGAGGTGGAAGTGGCCCCTTGGCCACACAGGCAGCCATTTCTGCAGGTTTGTCCTGGTCATCCTCCTCCTGTGATGGCTGTCTGATCACCCTTGATTTCCATCTCTCTTTAAGCCTGATCCTTCAACCCTGCCCTTTGTCTATGAACTATCTATTTTCTACTTAAGTTAATGGTTCATTTCTGTGACTTCAGCCAAGTGACTAATGAACTTACCACCACTCAGCTCACCTGCTCCTCTGTCACTCTGTTCACCTGTCTGCAAAATTCAGCCTTTTCTCATAGACTCTGTCCCCTTTCTTTGTCTCCACATTCTGACTTTATATCAGTTCTAGGGGAAAAAAGAAGTCACATTCTTCACCCCTGAAATCCAGGCTCTGTAATCTCAGCCAGACTCCTTCCAGGAATGCTCAGCTCTCCATCCCATCCCTCCAAACAGCTACTTCAATTCTTGGACATTTTTCTCAATCTCCCTTTGCCATCTTCCGTCCTCCTCGCCCTCAGGAACTTTCAGCAAACAATGTCCTCTGCTTCACAGTGGACATAGAGACCATGAGACATAAACTCAATTAAATAAGCAATCTGTGCATGGAGGGTGCACCCCTACACTCTCTTGTGCTTCTCTTTTTCAACTTAAGATTACTGGGGCTGGGGGTGAAGCTCAGTGGTAGAGTGAGACCATGGGTTCCATCCCCAGTACCAAAAATAACTACAAAAAGATTATTGTCACTATCACAGTTTCTAGTATTTGCACAGATCAAATAAACCTTTTCTGCCCAGAGAGTGTGTTGATGTGTGTATGTGTGTATGTCATACATTTTGTCTTTTTTTAAGCAATTGTCCCTATTTATTTATATTGTACTATAAATGAAATAGCTATATTTTTACTACATCTGAAGTTGTTTCCTTTTAGCTTATCTCTTTAGGGTATATTTCCAAAACAAAAGTACTAGGTTAAAGTGTATGAAGAATTTTTAAGGGACTGCTAAATATTGTAAACTTATTCTAAGAAAATAAGTTACAGTGGGTTATTGAAAAAAAAAGCATATTTTGTTTTCTCATAGTGACCATGTAGCCTTGGCTACATTGTTTTTGTCACTTTTTACTCTTATATTTCCTTTTTCTATTTTTTTCTCATAGATTTTCTGTGAGAGTGTACTATCTTCTGTTCTACACTACTTAGAATGACCACCTATGAGTTCTACGTGTTGGTTTTTACATCTATGTGCTTGCTAGGTTTGAATAGTGATTGGTGTGTGTGTGTGTGTGTGTGTGTGTGTGTGTGTGTGTGTGTGTTGCTGGGGATTGAACCTAGGCCCTTGTACATGCCAGGCAAGTACTCTGGTACTCTACCAACTGAGCTATATCCTCAGACCTGAGTAGTGAAGTTTTGTCAAATGTTATCACATTTATTTTCTCTGTCTTGTTAATTTCTTTCAATATCAACTTAAATACATTGTATATATACAACTTTTAGTTTGAGTGGTTGTGTATAATCATATATATTGCAGATCTGGTCATATCCTGTATTTAAAGCTTCAAATACTTATTTGTCCTTCCTAACTAGATTAATATATATGGCATTTTCAAAAGTTCTTTTTTCAATATTTAATTCAATGGATTGCAAAATAAATATTTAATTCAATAGACTGCAATTAAATATTTAACTCTTTGACACATCTGAAGTTTATTTCAATATATCATATGAAGTATAGATCCAAGCTAATTTTTCTTCATACTGTTATCTATTTGTTTGGCAATATTTATTACAAAGTCATTTATCCTCACACCCACCCCAGCATTTTTTTCCTACTTCTGACAGTGAATTTTTAATCCAATGGTTTTCTCAAGGCAGAGCAATAAATTATTTTGGAAAACTAGCATAGAGAATTCAGACCTGAAATTTTTCCTTTGAGAAACAGGAATTTTTGGCTTCAACTGGCTAGTGCATAGAAAGTTAGGGCTAAAAGGAACTTTAAAATTACATTGTTCAACTCCTCCTTTCTATTACAAAGGAGGAAGCTGAGATTCCAAGGAATTCAAAGTGCCACTTTGCTAGAGATGTGAGCAAATATGGAGAATCAAGGCATGTCACTCAAAATTAAGGAAGTGGATTTCAGATGAAAAATGCATTTGAGAATAAAAATATACTGTCATGACATAACACATACAAAAAAACAGCTAATAACAAAATATACCACTACTAACAAAATGCAGCTAATCACATGGCAATGACTATTAAAGACCTACTGTGATCTAAGCACTATGCATTCTTAATCCCCAACATGCCAATATGGGATATATATTATGATTATTGCCATTCATATCCCTAGTAATTTGCCCAAGATCTGCCACCAAGTGGCAGGAGCTAGGCCCCACCCCACCCCTACTTGTCAGATTTTTCCATTACACAACACTGCCTCCCAGCTACCCAGTGACAAAAGTGAGGCATGCCCAGCTATTAAAGAGCCTATTCTGTCAAGGCAAAATTCACCTTCCAGTTGAGACTGGTTAAAAGAGTGGTCTCAATTGCTAAAATCATGTACATTGGGACAAATTAAGTGAGCATTTTTAAGCATGGTTTATTCAGCTGTGTAAAATGTATACATAGACATGAAAACATCATCATAGACTTCTAAAATCTCTTCCTGTTTTAAAATTCCAGGATTCTAATTCCCACTGTCCACTTTCCATTCTTCTATACATGATAAAAATAGCACAAATGTTTAAAAGAAATGAAACCCATTTAAAAAAATTTTTTTTAGTTGCAGATGGACACACTTTTATTTTATGTGGGTGTTGAGGATTGCACCCAGTGCTTCACGTGTGCTAGGCAAGCACTCTACCACTGAGCCATAACCCTAGCGAAACCCATTTTTGACTCAATTAAAAGTACTTCTCCAAAACATGATGTTAGAGACAATAAAAGATTTTGTACTGTTTCAGATTGTTGTAAAGAAAAGGAAAATGATAACTTAGCTGAAATATTATGCAACTATTTTAAACTAACATCATGTAAAAATCTAATATCTTTTATTGCATTATTTTAGCACAATTGTTCTATAAGATGATATGGGAGAATAAATACTGTTTGATTTAAGGTTACAATAACAAAAACAAACCAGTGTCTGTTACATGATTTACCCCAAACGCAAATGTTATTTAACTACATTGTAATGTCTGATCAAAATATTGGTCTATTAATTACAAGCTGCTAGTGCTATAGCTTCAACTATATTTTTAGCAATTATTGAGCAAATGGTTATTTCTGCTTAAATAATTTTTATAGTTTACTATAATGTAACATGCAAATCAAATATTCAGGTAACTAGAGTACTTCACATAAGATCTTAGATTTGTATAAATGTAACCTATCCACTGAATAGAAATAGAATTCTGAATACTTGTGAATGGATCTAAGCCATTACCAATTAGCAAGAAACTCAGTCTTCCCCACCATAGGGCTACTACAGGCCAAAGGAGGCCATGCTGAGCATTTCTGCAGTTGTACTTTAAATATTTCAAGAAAGAAGCCTAGGTGTTTCACATATTGAAAAGAAATAGAATTATGGTACAAAAAAACTGGGGATTTTTAAAAAATAACTAAGTCAATCATATTATTAAATGGAAATAAGATCCTTTTTTGTAGATTTCTAAAAATAAAATACTTTGGATTAGTAAGAATAGACAAAGAACACCTCACCAAATGATTTGTACAAGTTTCTGGTATTTTTCCAAAGTCTTCATTTTCTATTCAAATGCTTTAACGTTGAATATATTGCCTGAAGAGGGCACCCTTTCCCTTTGCTAAAACTTTAAAAAAGTTTTAAAAAGAAACAACAAATAAAGAAAGATAAAATCTGTAAAATAGAAGTATTATATCAATTTCAAGTTTTCAGTAGCCTTGCTATTTTGAATTAAATATTTAGTAAAAGATGCATGCATAAATTCCATCATTTACATAAGTAGTATTGCTTAAAGCATGGTTAAGGAAAGAAATCCCTGCCTGGCCAGCATTCAATTTAGAAATAGAAAAATTTTAGTAACATACCCATTCACTTGCAAGTCGTCTATGACTGCTTTTACACTAAGGTAGCAGAGTGAAGTAGCTCCAGTGAAGATCTTGTGGCCTGTGAAGCCCAAGACATTTACTATCTGGCCTTTTACAGAAAAAGTTCGCAAGACACAGCTCTGGGTTATCTAGCCAAGTTGGAAGTGCTGAAGCATACAGTATTAGGTTTTTTAATTTCATTTTTTTCCCATGGGACCACTACTGATATCTACCCCCATTACCAATATATGAGCATTCTCAATGTTCTCATAGTGGAGAAAAGAAAGTTCAGAAATGGATGTAGTTTTCTGTATATACATGATTTGTGATGGTGATTTGCAATACTTTGGCTTCAACTATACATGCTATTAATAATAGTTGTGACTGTATCTTAGCTAGCCTTGGATAACTTTTCTTAGTTAAAGCCTGTCACTAGACAAGGTCCTAGACTCTTGATATTATCTAGACCTTGTACTTCCCTGGTGTCTTGATGAAGACCATGCTAAGGGTACCCTGCCTCCTATGTGTAGAAGAATTTCATCTGCTGAGACTATCTGTGTCCTCTTACAAAACCAGGATGGTACAATATAAATTGAGTGACATTGGTGCAACTGCAGAAATATAAAAGGAAATCCCTTTTATACTGAGTACAAAAATAATTACACAGTATTAAGGAAAAATACTGAATTTAGTTAAGAGTGTGTGAACTTTAACCTGTTCTAACTACTGTATCATATGAATGGAGAGAGAGAGAGAGAGAGAGAGAGAGAGAGAGAGAGAGAGGCAGTATTTGGAAGAGGTTAAGCTTATGGCAGTGAAAACCCAGCATATATGACAATTGGAAGGAATTATTTTCTATCTCCTCTTCTATGTAACAAAATTGCCTCACTGGGGTAACTCAGCATTATTAGTAGTTCTTGTTTCTTATTGATCTGGTTATATTCTCCAGGTAGGCTACAGTCAATATTCTAGGAAAACAATTCCATAAAAAAAGCATAGAGTGAAAATGAAGGAAACGGGGAGAGAAGGAAGGGATAACATAATGATAAAGGGAAGATCAGTAACGTAGAAGAAGGAGATTGAGAGGCAAAGCGGAGGGATGGGTAAGGGGAGGCAATGCAGAATGAATTCTTTAAAAAAAAAAAAACAAACATGTTACAGCCAGGCACAGTGGCACACACCTGTAATCCCAGTGGCTCAGGAGGCTGAGGCAGGAGGATTGCAAGTTCAAAGCCAGCAAGTGCAAAGCCACCTAGCAACAGCTAGGTGCTAAGCAACTCAGTGAGACCCTGTCTCTAAATAAAATACTAAAAAGGGCTAGGATTGTAGCTCAGTGGTTGAATGCCCCTGAGTTCAATCCCCAGTACCAGCCCCGGCCAAAAAGTTACATGCGTTTATAAATATACCACAGGGAACTTCACCTTTATGCATAGGTACAAAGAACCAGTGAAACATAAAAAACTAAATGAGGGAAAGAAAGTCTAGCAGAGTAGAGGAAGGAGATGGGGACAGGAGGGAGAACAGGAGGGAGGAAAGGGGATCGTGAACTGAAATGGAATTTCCTGTATGTACAATGCGGTCGGGATAAACCCAACTACTATGCATAACTATAAACCTCTAATTTAAAAAAAATAATCAAGCCAAAAAAATCAAAATTACAGGAGTTGCCATACCTATCCATAGATCTTGTTATAGAAATCAATAAATTTATTAATAACAAATAAAAAGAAGCAGCCTAGGGTGGTACCAATATTTACTATATACATTTTTACCTATTCCTCCTATCTTCACTTGGATATCTTGATTTTAATCCAAACCTGGAGTTCCTTGGTCAAGAAGCCCTCAATTTCAACACCAGAAAATAAATTTCTGCTGTTGCAGGTGGCAAAGGAGCAACGACCATGAACATGGAGGGCAAGAATAAGGATCTAACTGTGTCTCAGACGTTCAACCAATCTTTCTGGCTTTAGACTCACCTTCGCCTTTGCTTTCAGAAGCATTTGGGTCCGCCACTTCGGAGTCTTTGGGATTCTGCCCTTTTCTGGGTTGTTCTTCACTTTCCCACTGCAAGCCTGGAGGTCCACAGTCTGGGTTAACATTTCCTAGATTGCATTCCCACTTTCCAGATGGGCTGCTGTGGCCCAACTCCCTTCATGCACTCTGTCCTTATAGATATGTATTTTCCTAAAACATCCCTTTATTTCTATCTTACTGTGGTTTTAGAAGTGGTCGCCAGTGTATGTGTTCAACTTCAACTTCCTTTTTTTTTTTTTTGGTACCAGGGATTGAACCCAAGTGCACTTAACAACTGAGCCACATTCCCAGCCCTTTTTTATTATTATTTTTTATTTTGAGACAGTCTCACTCAGTTGCTTAGAGTCTCATTGAATTACTGAGACTGACCTTGAATTTGCAATCCTGTTTCAGACTCACTGGGATTATAGGCAAGTACCACCACACCCAGTTCAACCTGCTATCTATGATGCAAAGTTTCAGTCCAGGTTTTACCAGTAATAAAACTGGTTTATCCATCAGGTTGAGTCGGTGAGTTGAGATTTTCTACTTACCTTTTCAATTCTGTTTTTTCCTTGTTTGGTAGAATATCTGCTGCATCTCTTTTTCTGTTAGATTGATGTTATATGAAATTAAATCAGTTGATGTTTTAGCAAATTCCCATGAAAATCATTTTAAAAGATAATTTTATGGAGGGGGGGATTAGGAGTGCAGTTCTGTGGTACAGCTCATGCTTAACATGAGCAAGGATCTGGGTTCAATTTCTGACACCAAATAAAATAAACTGATTGAGCATGGAAATTTTTCCTCCATGACTAAAATTAAAAACTAATACATGCATATAAGTTGCTATGGACTGAATGTTTGTATTCCCCCCAAATTCATATGTTAAATCCTAACCCACATAATCCCCACCTTCCTGGAGCTGGGATGTAACTCAGTGGTAGAACAGCTGCTGAGTTGCCTAGGGCCCTGGGCTCAATCCCCAGCACCACATAAAAACAAAACAAAAACCCAAAACTCTAAATACCAAGATGGTGATATTAAAAAGTGAGGTCTTTGAGAGGGCTCTCTCCTAATGAAGGTAATTACTGTCCTTATAAAAGGGGCCAGAGAGATCCCCTTACCCCTTCCATATTTGAGGGCACAGGGAGAAGTCGCCCTCTATGAGAAGCAGCCTCAGCAGACACCCAATCAGCCTGTGCTTTCATCCGGGACTTCCCAGCTCAGAACTGTAAGAAGTCTATTTCCGTTATCTTGAAGCCACCAAGTCTATGGCATTTTGTTATAGCTGTCTGAAAGGGCTAAGACATATACACATAAAAATGGAAGTGAATATTAAGACATAGAACTAGGGAGTGGGACCTCCGGCACACAGAAATGATTAAATTAACCAAAAAGCTTTAATTATTTAAATGCTCAAGTATATAATTACCTAAGCCTTTAACTGGAAGAGAAACCTGACTAGAGCAAATCATAGTTGTCAAATCATATTTTAATAAGATTTCATCAAGTCAAACTGACAGTATTTTTCAGAACAGATAATTACTAGTATTAAAGAACCGTGGACGTTTTTCTCCGGTGCAGACTGTGCAGAAATCTTTATCTCTGTGCTAGTCACAGCAGTTTGTAAATGTGATCGTGGTGTCTGGAGTTTATTGAGAAACAACTGTTTCCTTACTATTAAGAGGGAACTGAGAACGCTGATTGTCCCTCACAAAGGACAAGGCGTATGTCTATAGTCCTTCTGAAAGGAAAGGGATGTGTGAGTCATCTAAATGCTCATGTAATCTCTAGAGTAGAAGAGATACAGATAAAAAAAAAAAAGAAAGAGAAGAAGAGAGATTGAGTACTTAAATTACTGGAAGAAAATGAGATTAGAAAAAAATTAAACAGCAATTATAATGAAAAGTCAACAGATTTTCCTCCCTGAGTTAAATACTAAGGTATCTTAATAAATTTATACCAGGAGCAATGGGTGCACACCTGAGGCTGAGGCAAGAGGATCTCAAGTTCAAGGTCAAACTCAACAATTTATTGAGAACCTGGGCAACCCTGGTTTCAATCCCAGTAACAATAAAGAAAGAAAGACAGAAAGAAAAGAAAGAAGTCCAAGCTGTATAGTGGACCTTAAAGTATGATTTGTGTGGGTTGGTTGTGTAGTTCAGTGGTAGAGCACTTGCATTAGGCCATGGGTTCAATTCCCAACACCACCAAAAATATATTTAAAAAAGTGGATAGATAGATAGATAGATAGATAGATAGAGGTATGCACAATACACACATACATATAGAAGATTATATATATATTTATATATATATTATATATATATATATATATATATATATGCATATAAAACTTGCGGGTTATCTTTGATACACAATTCAAGGCTAATATTCTTTTAATAGTGTACCTACATATGAATTTTCAGTTTTCCCAGCATTATTTGTTAAAGAGGCTATCTTTTCCCCAATGTGTGGTTATGGCGCCTTTGTCTAGTATAAGGTAACTGCATTCATGTGGGTTTGTCTCTGTGTCTTTGTTTTAGTCAGCTTTTCACTGCTGTGACTAAAGGATATGACCAGAACAACTGTAGAGGAGGAAGAGTTTGTTTTGGGGCCCACGGTTTCAGACGTCTTGGTCCATAAGAGGCTGGCTCCATTCCTCATGGTTTGAGATGAAGCTGAACATCATGGCGGGAGAGTGTGGCAAGAGGAAGCATTTCCCATCATGGTGATCAAGAAGCAGAGAGAGATTCCACTCGCTGGATACAAATATATACACCAAAGCCACGCCCTAATTCCTACCTCCTCCAGCCACACCTTACCACTTCAGTTACTATTCAGTTAATCCCTATCAGGGGATTAATCCACTGATTGGGTTAAGACTCTCACAACCTATCATTTTTCCTCGAACAGTCTTGTATTGTCTCACACGTGAGCTTGGGGGGACACTGTACATCTAAACCATAACATCTTCTATTCTGTTCAATTGGTCTTCAGGTCTGTTTTGGTGCCAATACGATGCTGTCTTTGTTACTAAAGCTCTGTAGCGTAATTTAAGGTCTGATATCGTGATGCCTCCTGCTTCACTTTTCTCACTGAGGATTGTTTTAGTTATTCTGGGCCTCTTATTTTTTCAAATAAATTTTATGATTGCTTTTTCTATTTCTATGAAGAACATTATTTGAATTTTAATAGGAATTGCATTAAACCTGTATGGCACTTTTGGTAGTATGGCATTTGACAATGTTAATTCTGCCTACCCAATAACATGGGAGATCTTTCCATCTTCTAAGGTCTTCTTCAATTTCTTTCTTTAGTGTTCTGTAGTTTTCATTGTAGAGGTCTTTCACCATCTATTTTGTTAGATTGATTCTCAACATTTGTTTTTGTTTATTTGTTTGGTTTTATTTTATTTTGAGGCTATTGTAAGGAATAGTTTTTCTAATTTCTCTTTCAACTGATTCATCATCGGTGTATAGGAACACAATTGATTTATGGTTGCTAATTTTATATCCTGCTACTATTCTGAATTTGTTTATGAGTTTTTAAGTTTTCTGGTAGATGTTTTTGGGTCTTCTAAATATAGAATCATGTCATTGGCAAATAGGGATAGTTTGAGCTCTTCTTTTCCTATTCATATCCCTTTGATTTCCTTCTTTTGCCTAGTTGCAAATAGTTTCAAGGCTATCTCTCATCCTGCATAAAACTCAATTCAGAATGGGTCAAAGACTTAGGAACTAGAACAGAGACCATGTGCTTAATAGAAGAAAAAGTAGGCCAAATCTTCCTTTATATTGGCTTAGGACCTAACTCCCTGAACAAGACTCCTAAAGCACAAAAACATAAAATCAAGAGTCAATAAATGAGATGGATTCAAACTAAAATGTTTCTTCTCAGCAAAGGAAACAATAAATAATGAGAAGAGAGAGCCTACAGAATGGGAGAAAATCTTAACTACACACCCCTCAGATAGAGCAATAATCTCTGGGATGTATAAAGAACTTGAAAAACTTAACACCAAAACAAACAAACAAACAAAAAAAACAAATTACACCATCAACAAATGGGCTAAGGATCTGAACAGATACTTCACAGAAGAATACATACAATTGATCAACAAACATGAAAAAAATGTTCAACATCTCTAGCAATTAGGGAAATGCAAATCAAAACTACTCTAATATGTCATCTCCCCCACCCCGTCAGAATGGCAATTATCAAGAATACAAGTAACAATAAATGTTGGTGAGGATATGGGGCAAAGGTACACTCATACATTGCCAGTGGGAGTGAAAATTGGGGCAACCACTATGGAAAGCAGTATAGAAATTCCTCAGAAAACTTGGAATGGAACCATAATTTGACTCAGCTATTCCACTCTTTGGTTTATACCCAAAGGACAAAATTAGTATACTACAGTTACACAGCCACATGAATGGTTATAGCAGCTCAATTCACAAGAACTAAGCTATAGAACCAAATTAGTTGCCCTTCACCAGATGAATGATTTAAAAAATGTGGTATAGATACACAATAGAATATTACTCAGCCATAAAAAAATAATGACTTTATGATTCTTGTTAATAAATAGATGGACTGGAAACTATCATGCTAAGTGAAATAAGTCAACCCCCCAAAAAGTCAAAGGCCAAATGTTCTCTCTGATATTCATATGCTGACTCACAATAATGGGGGAGTGGAGATTAGAAGTCCATTTGATTAGACAAAGGGTAATGAAGGGAAGGGAGGGGAATGGGAATAGGAAAGACAGTAAAATGAATCGGACATGACTTTCCTGTGTTCCTATGTGAATACACGACCAATGACACTCCACATCATGTCCAACCACAAGAATGGGATCCTAATTAGAATAAGTTATACTCCATGTTTGTATAACATGTTAAAATGCACTCTGCTGTCATGTATATCTAAGAAAGAACTAGTAAAAATAGTGCATCAAGGTCTCCTTTCTAATATTGCTCGGTTCAAGAAGTACAAACATTTCACATTCATGCAGGTAGAATTAGAAATGAGAGATGAGAAGGTGGTAGATCAAAGTAATACCGATGAAAAACAAAAATACCGTGTATCAGGCAGCTTCATTTGGAGCACAATAATCTCCCCAGGGGCTACCCCAGCAGACACTCTGGGTTCTGTGGGTTCTGACTTCAAAGGCAAGGCTGAGAGAATGATGTTCCAGAAACATCAGGAATTACGTGGTATTCAGGAAAAGCAAAAACAAAATACCCTCTTAATTCTCCTCAATTCAACACTTTGTGGAGACGTATTTGCTCAGCATGCTAACAGGTTACAGGGCATTGAGGTTTCCAAATGTGATTCTCTTAGGGTTTTGTCCTGTCCCTTCTGATGTGGTTGGGGTGTTCCTCTGATCAAGTAGAAACTGAGCTCTTGGTGATTGAAGACAGAGCTTTCCTAGGCTCACCAGATCATTTACACCTGATCAAATACCCAAATCCCTCAGGCAAAAGGACACAATGATGGATGCTTAAGTGACACCATCACCTAAAGAGAATAAATGACACTTGTCTTGAAATCTAGTTGTGGCAGGCAAGGGTGGGTGGGGCGGGAGTGCTTGACAACTACACACTATGAGAGGAAAGGGAACACAAGCAGCCCTGGTATTAAATTTTTAATGATCAGAAAGCCCTAGTGGGAACGGAAGTACAAGGAATTATTAAAATGAATAATGAGAGTAAATTGGCCGATTTCGTGAATGTAATGAAAATAGGCATAAATAATAGATATTTTAAATTTTCACAAAGGAAGTCCATTAAATTCCAGCTGATCTGCAGAAACGTTCACTGTGGGTGTACTTTGGGTTTATGGCCAGCAATGAGTGTACTGATAAAGTCTATTGGCACATTATTTACTCATTCTTTAATCAGCCTTGAAATTAGGCCACTAGAGAAGGGTGACTAGCAGTTCAATTTTCTTTGTTAAATTCAGGGAGCTTATCAAATTTTAGAGAAAAAGTTGACGTGATTTTATACCTGTATATTGTATTATTGCTGTATTTTGATTTATTCTTCATAGATGTAAAGGAACCAATCCAGGGATTCATTCTTCAACATGTATTATGAGCTCCGCATTGTCCTAGATCAGAATAAAAAAGGCAAGAAAAACAGTATTTAAAAAAATCATTTATAACATCATGGCACACAGTGACAAAACATTTGAAGAAAAATAGACTAAAGGGTCGGTGAATAAGAGAGTAGTGCCATGTTGGTGACAGGTTCTGCCAGTTCATAAGGGCTCACTAGAACGTTTTTAGGAAACTCAGAAACCAGATATAAAATACAGCCATTATCAAAAATTAAATTGTATAAAACTACAAGTAAGTACATTGTGTTAAAAACATAACAAATGCCCCCAAATTCACCATTTTCTGTTTTGTTTACTACCTGTTAGCATTAACAATACTCTTTATGTTCCAGGCATGTGTTGCATAATGACTAGACAGGTTTGGAGAGATGTGTCTTTAGGTGATTTTATCATTGGGTGAACATCCAAGGATTTACTTATACAAACCTAGATTTTATAGCCTACTCTGCACCCAGACTATAAGGGATAAATATACATATATACATCATGATATGTATGTTCCATAACATATAGTGTGTGTGTGTGTGTGTGTGTGTGTGTGTGTGTGTGCGTTTTATTGTTCCTAGGGCCATGAAGAGCTTGAAATTAAATCAAGCACAAGAAGAAATGATGCGATCAGGAGTGGAGGTAGACACAAGATTTGTGGGGCTGCTGCCAAAAGAATAAAATGCAGCACAGCTATTTCACCTATTTACAGAAAAAAAAAATTGGGGGGATGTGGGATACTGAGGATTGAATCCAGGGATACACTCTACTCTAAGCTACACCCCCATTCCTATTTATTTATTTATTTGAGACAAGGTCTCTGTATATTGCTCTTGTGACCCTTCTGCTTCAGTCTCCCAAGTTGCTGGGACTATAGGAATGTGCCACCAAGCTGATTAAACTTTTTTTTTTAGTGTCGAGGAACACTAGGGATTAAACCTAGGGATGCTTTGCCACTAAGCTACTTGTTCTTTTTATTTTTTATTTTGAGACAGGGTCTCACTAACTTTGTGAGGCTGGCTTTGAACTTGTGATCCTCCTTCCTCAACTTCTCTAGTTGCTGGGATTACAGATGTGCACTACCATGCCTGGCTACTTTTTTTGCAGGTTGGGGGTAACCAGGGATTGGACTTAGGGGTACTCAACCACTGAGCCAATCCCCAGCCCTATTTTGCACTTTATTTAGAGACAGAGTCTCCCTGAGTTGCTTAGTGCCTCACCATTGCTGAGGGCTGGCTTTGAACTTGCAATCCTCCTGTCTCAGCCTCCTGAGGTGCTGGGACTATAGGCGTGCACTACCGCATCAGACTTACTTTTTTTTTATAATAAGTAAAATGAATATTCTAAAATAATGATAATAGTATAGAAAATACATAAAGCAATTACATAGTTAATATCATTATGGAGTATTTGGTAATTCACATAATTGTATGTGGCAGATGCTATTTCCAGCTGCACAATAACCTTGTTCACAGTAGCATCACCACAAACAGGTTGAGTAGCATCTGGCACTGTGACATTCAGTGATTATTATGACATGAGGCCAAAGGAATTTTTCAAATCCATTATAATCTTATGAACCCACCATTGTATATGAGATCCATTCTTGACAAATATTGCTGTCATCTATTATATCTCTTTGTTAAAAATATCAGATAATGGTAGGACACTCTGATTTTTTGTTTGATGATGTCACATGGTAGCTTGAAATCATCCATGATGGATTCATTTATACCATGGAAATAGGCAGGATTTTTTTTTTTTTTAAATCTCAGATAGTCAATTGTTAAACATTTACTAGCACTTTTCAGAAGAGAAGCCTTTATGATTAACTGATATTTAAGCAAAGGCCTGAATGAAATTTGCACATTTGTCACTGAAACATCAGGGGGAGAGCAAAGCAGGTCCAGGCCTTAGACCAGCACTTGCTTGACACATGCAATGACTGGACCAGAGAACTTCAGGGTTGATCTCAGTGAGGGAGGGAGAAAAGTGGCAGACAACCAGGTTGGGAGACATATGTAGTAGAACTGTGAAGCCCAGGGTAGAAGGCACAGATCTTATCCTAAGTGCATAGTGAAGCCATGGGAAGATTGAAAACAGAGAGGGATGTGGTCTGACCTATATGACTACCAATCACGCCGTTGTATGGAGGAACACAGTTGGTTCTATCCTTAGAGGAGAATGGATTGTTTTATCAAGTGGAGGTTCTAAACTTCGGCTAAAATTGAAATGACTAATGATTATTCCTGCCAGGTACATTGGTGCATGGCTATAATCCCAGAGACTCAGGAGGCCAAGACAGGAGGATTGAAAGTTCAAAGCCAGCCAGGGAAAATTATCTAGACCCTGTTTCAAAAAATTAAAAATGGGGTTGGTGGGGTGGTGGGGGAAAAGATATGAGTGGCAGTGACATGTGCCACTTCCAGGAAGAAGCTTTTAAGAGACATTTTGTGTCCCCCACACTTTGGTCATTCCACAATGACTGCAGAGGCCACCTGATAGAGGCCTCCTGATCCCTGAGGGGCTGTGTGCAATACATATTGGTCATATAACAGGATTTTCTTTGACTAAATCCTAAAATGTATGGATTAATTTCTTACTTTAGCTTGGCTTAGCCTATCCTAATACAGAATGACAAACCAGTAGCACTTTCCTAATAATACCCAACTTCCATGGGCCACTTCTTCTGCCAGACACTGTGTTAAGCCTTTTACTTTCTCATTTAAGCCACATCACTCCTACAAGGTGGACACAACTATTGCTTCCATTTTTGAAACAAGAAAACTGGGGCCAATAGAGGTTAAATGACTTCCCAGGGTTCCCCAAGAAATCAAGGGTAAAACCAACATCAGGTCCCAGATACCTGACATCAGAGTCTTCCATTTCCTATATGAGAAAAGAACCAAGAGCTATTCAACTCTATTTATCTTTTTAGTCATTTATTGGATACTTACAATGCTAGGCTCTGGATAGACAAAGAAAAACAAGGTAGCATTGCTGTCCTCCTAGAGTTCACAGTACCGTGAGGGAAAGATCACAAGAGAGAATTATAATAAAATGCATTTATAGGAAATACAGGAGAGAGAGAGAGAGGAATAGGCTAAATCAGCAAAGTCCAGACTAGAGAAAGCTACAGGACAGGTGAGCCAGTGTCTTTGACAAGGAAATTGCAAGATAATTGAGGCAGAACCTACAGATTAAAGGAGACCTAACAGACTTAGCAACCTGGCTCCTGATTCAAGCAAACTGGAAAAGAAAATCGGGACTCAATAGATAATTGGAAATTTGAACACTAAATAGACAATTGATTATATTAAGGAATCATTAACTTTAATGTTAAAAATTATAGGTGAGATAATGGTCCTTGCGATCAGTGTCTTTGCATTTCAGAAATACTGCCAAAATATTAGCTGAGCTGGGTGTGGTGGCACACACCTGTAACCCCAGTGACTTGAGAGGCTGAAGTCCTGCAGGAGGATCATAAACTAAAGGCTAGCCTGAGCAACTTTGTGAGACCCTGTCTCAAAATATAACAAAATATAACAAAAGAACTGAGGATAAAAATCAGTGGTAGAGTACCCCTGGGCTCAGTCCCTAGTACCACACACACAAATCATTCTTGAAAACAAAATATTTGTAGCCAAAATGATGCTATGTCTGGAACCTTCTTCAGAGAAAATACAGGAGGGGCAAATAGATGGATGAAGCAGGACTGGCCACGGATTGATCATTGTTGAGCTGAGTGATGGTTACATGGAGATTGATTTAGTAAATATTTGAAACTTCCTATAATAAAAAGTTTTAGAAGAACTGTCCCTGGGATGGACACAGAGGAACTAAAGAATTGCTGACAAGGTGTTTGGAAATGTTGGGAAGGCTTCCAAGGATATTGAGACATGCACCTGAAAAAGAGTTCTTAAGCCGAGAGGGAGCATGCATAAACAAACCTAGTTATTTTGAGCATCAGCTCACATTATCAATGTCAGAGATGGTTAATATTTGCTTTTCATCAAGAGCAGGCTGTTATCACATGGTAACAGACTACAAGAGTTCATGGAACTTCCTTCTATGGGCCTGTGTAGAAATGGGCTGAGTAGAGTATTGGATTGAGTATTGGATTAGGAAATCAGGAGACTCAGGGTGAGATTCTGGCTATGTTATTAGCCAGCAGTATGTCTTGGAGATAGGTTCAAATTTTCTGTGAATCTGTACCTCATCTATGAAACAGGAAGTCTGAATTCTTCCCTAAGGATCCTTCCTGGTTTTGTCTACTATTCAATGTGGAATAACTGTGGGGAATCAGCAACTTTAAGATACAGTAGGATCATTGTCAGAAACCAAAAAACCTTCATGGTTGGACACTCCCCGAATGTCTCCTGCACGTACAACCCTTGCCCCACCCCAACATGACTTTAAAGAGATTTCTGCTTCACATGGGAAGCAGGTGGCAGTAATTCACTATTGTGCAACATATTTCGGCACAGGGCTTAAGATCTGGGTGCAGTCTCAGTATGGCGGGAAAATTTATTTACAGTCTGGCAACTTCCTTGTTAGAAGTTTCTTGCCGCTTGAAAATCTTACTTGCTTTCTTTTCTTGGTTTGATAAAGAAATATTGAGAAATCTGCCTCTTGGTGTCTCTGATGAGGTCTAAACTATTTGATTGGACGAAACTCTGGTCCACAAATTTCTAATATAACAAGATGTGTTGCCAGGTGCTGTGGCACACACCTGCAATCCCAGCAACCCAAGAGGCTACAGCAAGAGGATTGAGAGTTCAAACCAGCCTCAGCAGATTAGCAAGGCACTTAGTAACTGAGCAAGACTCTGTCTCTAAATAAAATATAAAAAAGGGCTGGGGATGTGGCTCAGTAGTTAAGCACCCCTGGGTTCACTCCATGGTACCAATAAATAAATAAATTAATTAAATAAAAGGTGTCAAAACATCTCCTTGCTACCTGACTCTACGCGACTTTTGATGCCTAGCAGAGACTCAGCTGCAACCACTCCATTTATCATGGAGGGACTCATACACATGCTGAGGCCTGGGACTGCTCATTTTTAGACACCTGGTCCCACCCCCACCATGGGAGAAAGTGGGAATCTGAGAGCACTCTGGCAAGTAAATGGTAAGTAGTCCCTGCCTGGTCTTTGTGCCCCACAATTTCTGCCCCAGTGTAACTGAGAAGAACATTGGTCAGGTGCAGGGAAAGGAGAAAGTCCAAGTGGAGCAGACAGCAGAGTGATGGACGGGGAAGCCAAGGCTGTCCATTTGCTATAGTTTGAATGTGCTCCCCCGAAATTCATGTGTTGGAAACATAATTGTCAGAGTAATTTTGATCCTGAACTTGCCAGACTCTGGAACTATGAGTTAAATAGATATCTTTCTAAATTACCTAGCCTCTGGGACTCAGTTATAGCAACAGAAACTGGACTAAGAAAGCCTCTTCTTTTCTTCTTCTCTGTGCAAGGGAATGACCACACTTGCCAGGCTGCCTCCCAGACTTTAACCACATCCTCCTTCTTGTCTCTACTCAAGCTGCAAATGCTCAGAGAAACTTCCTGACCAGGGCAGCCTCTGCCAACCTGGGATCTCCTTGCTTCTTTTCCTGAAATTTTATCAGTTGATTATTATGAATTAACTTCTATGACTATATGATTAATATGCCTTTTACATTACACTTAAATGATATTACAGATCCTGGATTATATGTTTTTTTTTTCTTTTTACAATTTAAGTAGAACAAACAGGAAATGCACTATTCATAAAACTGCAGCTCAGTAAATTACTACACATGAACACACCACTGTGACCTTCACCAAGGTCAAAAAATAGAACAAGTCCAGAATCCCAGAGAGCAGTCTTCATCTTTCCCAAGGAAACCTCTCTTGATGGCCATAGACTGCATTTGCCTCCTTTTTATATTTTAATCTTAAGACTTTTAAAAATGGTCATCCAACTTAATTCAGTGACATTTACCTTTATAGTGCACAGTTCTGAGTTTTGATCAACCCATGGAGTTGTGCGACCACTACCTCAATCAAACTGCAACACCTCCACCACTCCCCAAATGTCTTTGTGCCCTCTAGAGTCAACTCCATCCCCCACTCTCAGCTTTTGAAAACCACTGATTTGTTTTCTGTCCTTATAATTTCACCTATTCCAGAATTTTATACAAGTTAAATGATTAAAAAAATTTTTTTTGGTGGGGGATGGAAAGGTAGAGAGGATGGTTTTGCTTCCTCCACTTAACATAATGTTTGTGAGATTCATCCATGATGTTGTGTATAACTATATAATTGCTATATAATTGCTGTTTAACTCTATAATTCAGCCTCCTGAATTACCGTAATTTATTTATACAACTTGGTATGAATATACCACCATGTATTTATCCATACTATTGTTGGTGGATATTTGGGTTGTGTCCAGTTTTGGGGCTTTTATAAATAATGCTGCCAGGAATAGTCTTGCACATGCTTTTTCACGCTGAGATACTGCATCTTTCAGGCTTAGTGATCCTACCATCAGGAAGAGGTACTCCTGTGTTGGTTTCTAGAGCTTCATTTTACCTTTCACACCTAAAGTGACACCTGACCTGGAATTCAGATGTGAGGTGGGTGTTGAGTTTCTTTTTTCTTTTTCCTGTGTGGATTTCCAGGTCATCTAGCACTATGAACTGAAGATAGTCCTTTCCCATGCTCTGCAGTGCTGCTTCTGAAATAAACTGCACATGCACAGGTAGCCTCATTTCTGGACCCTCCATTCTGTTCCACCAGTCTACTTAACACTTTAATTTTGTTCGTTTTTCAAGATTTTTCTATGCTTTGGTTTCTTTTTCTTTCCCTTTCCTATCTTTTCTTTCTCTTCTCCTTCTTCCTTTTTTTTTTTTTTTTTTTTTTTTGGTATTAGGGATAGAACCCAGAGTGCTTTTCCACTGAGCTACATCCCCAGTCCAGTCCCTTTTATTGATTATTTTTATTTTGAGACACTCTTGTTGAGTTGCTGAGGCTGGCCTCTAACTTGTGATTCTCTTGTGTCAGCCTCCTAAATTACAGGAATTACAAGCCTGTGCCACCCCACCCAGTCATCTGTTCTCAACCTTTTGAATTCCTGTTACAGAGCAAGAGCCCCACTGCAGAGCTGAGGCAACCACAGTGGTCAGTTACTGGTTCTTATGACACCTAAAAGATTTCAGACAGGTAGCTCAGAGTAGCAGGCGTAAGTTTATTAGACAGTCTACGAAAAGGAGAAAAGGGGACACTCTCAACGGAAAGAGTGGGTCCTCTCGGAAGGAAAAGGACAGTGTGCACCTTCTGCCCTCCAGTTTTCTTGGGGCTCACAGATACGTTTCCAGGGGGTGCTGCCCAGGTCCACCTCTTGGCTTCTGACAGCAGCATTGTCTTAGATTTCCAAGTTCCCAGGTGTGTGATTTTATCCCATGGAGATTGTGCTATTATAATGACGTGCTAAAGATCTAAGGCAACTCTTAGGCCTCCTCTGACCCATTTTGATTGGAAATCGGAGATTCTATGGTTAGGGGGCTTTGCCGAGCTCCCTGACTTCTGGAATCTGGTCTGTGTAAAGATCACAAAACCTCTCCTCTTCAGAGTAACTGTACTTATGGGCAGGGAGGAGAATTGGGGCCCGCATTTCTTTTGCAAACAACGGATTGTTTGCTGAAGAATGCAACAAGGAATTTTTTTAAAAGAAAGCATGCTGGGGGTCAGCACAGTCGCCCTGGGTTATAGAATTATCCCCTTACCCTCACGTTCCCACCGTTCACGTCTGTCTTACTTATTATTTCTATACGATTTTTAGGCTCCTATCAGGGTGTACTCAGCCACGTGCCTGGCGCACAGGAGGAACTCAACCTATAGCTATCGCATGAATGCAGGTCTCGGGAGCTCTCAGAGATGATGGCAAAAAAGTTTTCACGCGCCAGCTGCTACCATAGACCCCTGCTCCCAGCCCCGGAGCCGCATCTGCTAACCGCAGGACAAGAAGCTGCAGCAGGCTGTGCGTCACATTCCTCCGGCTGTGCGGCTGGCTGCTCCGCGGTGTCCCCGCCCCGCCCTCCGTCCCCGCCCCGCCCCGCCCTCCGTCCCCGCCCCGCCCCGCCCTCCGTCCCCGCCCCGCCCCGCCCTCCGTCCCCGCCCCGCCCTCCGTCCCCGCCCCGCCCTCCGTCCCCGCCCCGCCCTCCGTCCCCGCCCCGCCCCTCCGGAAGGGTCGTCCGGCCTCTTGCAGTCCGCAGTGTCCGCGCAGGAACCTCGGTGGCGACTACGCCTGCATTAGGAGCCAGCGGTATAGGCATGGACGCCCGGCTGGAGCAGGAGACCGCCCAGTGGCTGCGCTGGGACAAGGTGAGAGGCGAGCGGGACTGAGGGCACCGGAGGGGGTGCGGGTTCCTCCCCAGGCGCGGCGCCGCGTTTCCTGCGGCGAGCGCGGGTGCCCGAGCTTCCTTCCTTCCCTCCCCCGCCAGCCCTCCCGCCGCCGGTCCCAGGAAAGATGCGGCCACCAAGCCTCCCCGGTTCCTGCTGGCATGTGGCAGCATTCAGATTCGTCCGGTAAAGGTTGTCCCCCAACCAGGCCAGCCATCTGGCCGGCCTGGACTGAGCCCGGGAGGTCCGCATGCCGCAGGACTCGGGGCTCTGTCTGGTTGAGAAGCGCACGCCTTCTGTCCCTCACACCCGCTCTTCCTCTGCAGTGGGCTGTGCAGCCCCAGAGATCCAAAATCGTCCCTCCTATTCTGGGATCTTTGCAGAGTAATGTTCCGATCCGCCTTTCCTTGCCCCTTTCTTACAAATAGGGCCCTCCCGAGTGGACCTGGCTGGCTCAGGAGTTTCCAGACAAGGACCCCTTTGGACATAGCATCACTTTTTCTGTTTACTCTCTTAGAGCAGAGAGTTGGGACCCAGCTCTGGACAGCACTTCCTCTTTCCTAACTTCAGTCTGTCTTTTGTTATCTGTTCCTTCAGGGTGCTGTTGTTTGCCCAGAACATTTCTCTGCTTTCTTCTGCTGAGCTTGTATCTTATATTATAAAAGCTGTTTGGGGTCTAGGGTTTCATATTATTGCTTCTGTTATGTAACTTACATAGAAAGGCTTCCCTAATTCCGAAGAGTAACGTATTTCTAATACTGATTCTGAATTGCCAGTTCTTTTCCATAGTGCTTCCTGCAATTGGAAGCAGCAACCACCAAACAAACAAACAAAAACAAAACAAAACAAAAAAACACTTGTAGTATCTGTGTCCAGGGCTGACTTCAGTGGGTGGTGACACTGTGCACTTGGATAGGATGTGATCCCAGAAGAGCCTGTTCTTAATGTCATGTTCTGCTGTCTTGTCTTCAGACTCTTAATTGTTGAACAGTTTCATTTTTAGTTGTTGAATCATTTTCATTTTGTGCTAGGTTCCTGAAAATTATTTAGCCAGTGCTGGCTGCTCTCACTTCCTGGTTTTAGTGCCTGAACAGAGCCTGGCACACAGTAGATGCCTGACATATTTGTTGAATGAATGAATCCAGGAGACTGCAATCCAGTGAGAGGGGCCCTGTCTTTTTCTTTACTTGCCATTCTCTGGCTCCTGTGTATGAAAAGTCAGCAAATCCCATTTCCAGGATGCTATTTACAACTCCTTATGGGAATTTTTCTTTTCTGGAAAAAATAACTTTTTGATTCTTAAGGGAAGGAAAATGTTTCCATTTCTGATAACTTAGTAACTGCAGTATATAGCATTCTTTTAAAGTCAGAATTTGTCATTCATTTTTCCATAAAACTTTCTCTTTGAGGAAAAAATAAAATATAATTTCTACAAAATGATGCAACCTTACAGAGATGGTAGCCTTGCTGGGTAGAAGTGAAAGGGATGTTGTCTTTTTATTTATTTATTTTTTAAATTCTCACCCGTCCTTGATGCTCTTTTCCTCTCTGTTTCTTCTTTGACTTGACTCAGGCACCTCACCAGCCCATTCATGGAACTCCCACCAGCCAAAAGCATTGCAGCTGCTGGTCTGATACCATGCAAGGCTGGGGAAGCAGCCTCTGCATTTCCATTGTACCTTCATCCCTGTCCTTTTCCTGGATATTAGTTTTGGTCACTCCCAGTGCTGATTCTCATCTCTGCTGCCCTCTGACTTTTCATTATCTCTCTGTCTGCTTTGTTTCTCTCAGGCTACTGGGTCCTTTATAGATATCCAAGGCCAATTAAGATTAACCACATCCACACTGTGAATGAGAGAATCCCTGGATCTTGATGTGACTGTGAAGTCTAGGTTTTCTCAACCACTCAACAGATATTTGTTGAGCCTCTTTTATGTACCAGTTCTGAGCCCTTCCTTGGGGGCACCTGACAATTTGATGGGTAAGATAATAGTATGTATGGCTTTTAATCAAAAAGGGGGGGTTGTACACGATTTCTGTTGAATCTGGAACAGTCTGGAAAGATGGGCATAATTCCAGGAAGTCAAGGTTTTATTGCAATAGCATTTCAGAGTTTATGTGGTCACATCTTGCCTAAGTGCTCATCGAAATGGGTAATAACTATAAAATAGAAGTGAAGTGCTATCTCTATATTTCCCGAAACTCTTAATTTAAAAGTCTGATGGGGAATTAATGTGATTGTCATTATTTTTCTCCAGTCTTAACATTTTCTACAACTGTTGTACAAAGAAATAGGGCAATGTGTAATGAACTTAAGTTATTCATGGTAGTATCTGTTTGAAGCAATTAATGTAATAGAAAAAGAGCTAGGTTAATGCCCATAATATACTTTAAGCAAGAAACTCAATTTCTGTACTATAAAACACTATGCAAGGTGGGGGGGGGGGTTGTAGCTCAGTGGTAGAGCACTTGCCTAGCATGTTTGAGGCGCTAAGTTTGATCCCCAGCACCACATAAAAATCAATAAATAAAATAAAGGTATTGTGTTCATCTACAACTAAAAATAATAAAAAAAATTAAAAAACACTTGAAAGTCTTCCATCTCTTGCTTACTTCTAGGAGTTATTACAAGATTCAAATTTAATCAGTTATATGAACACCTTGTAAAACTTATAAAGCACTGTAGAATATTTGGTTTTGATTTATATTGTATACTCTATCACTCCTTGGGAGAATTTGAGGACATTATGGAAGAAAATGAACATTTAGTTATATAAGTGCCAAGTAGAGAAAGACATTTTTCATTAATTTAATTTAAAACCTTAAAAAAAATTGTCAGGCATACAATCAATCAACCAGTACATGAAAAAATGCTCACCATCTCTAGCAGTCAGAGAAATGCAAATCAAAACCACCCTAAGATACCGTCTCACTCCTGTAAGATTGGCAGCCATTATGAAGTCAAACAATAACAAGTGCTGGCGAGGATGTGGGGAAAAGGGTACTCTTGTACATTGCTGGTGGGACTGCAAATTGGTGAGGCCAATATGGAAAGCAGTATGGAGATTCCTGGGAAAGCTGGGAATGGAACCACCATTTGACCCAGCTATTGCCCTTCTCGGACTATTCCCTGAAGACCTCAAAAGAGCGTACTACAGGGATACTGCCACATAGATGTTCATAGCAGCACAGTTCACAATAGCTAGACTGTGGAACCAACCCCGATGCCCCTCAATAGATGAATGGATAAAAAAAATGTGGCATTTATACACCATGGAGTACTACGCAGCACTAAGAAATGACAAAATCATGGAATTTGCAGGGAAATGGATGGCATTAGAGCAGATTATGCTAAGTGAAGCTAGCCAATCCCTAAAAAACAAATGCCAAGTGTCTTCTTTGATATAATGAGAGCAACTAAGAACAGAGCAGGGAGGAAGAGCAGGAGGAAAAGATTAGCATTAAACAGAGTCATGAAGTGGGAGGGAAAGGAAGAGAAAAGGGAAATTGCATGGAAATGGAAGGAGACCCTCATTGTTATACAAAATTACATATAAGAGGTTGTGAGGGGAATGGGAAAAAAATAAGGAGAGAAATGAATTACAGTAGATGGGGTAGAGAGAGAAGATGGGAGGGGAGGGGAGGGGGGATAGTAGAGGATAGGAAAGGTAGCAGAATACAACAGTTACTATTATGGTATTATGTAAAAATGTGGATGTGTAACCGATGTGATTCTGCAATCTTTGTAATGTTTTGAATAACCAATAAAAAAAAAGAAAACTAAAAAAAAAATTATCAGGGAAGTTCTATATTGTTCAAAGGTTAAAGATAGGGAACCTGAGAATTTAAGAAGCTAGATAACCCTGTAAAATCAAACTATATTACAGAGCAATAGTAACAAAAACAGCATGGTACTGGTACCAAAACAGGCGGGTGGACACAGAGAATAGAGGACACAGAGACTAATCCACAAAGTTACAACTATCTTATATTTGATAAAGGGGCTAAAAGTGTGCAGTGGAGGAGGGATAGCATCTTCAACAAATGGTGTTGGGAAAACTGGAAATCCTTATGCAACAAAATGAAACTGAATCCCCTCCTCTCGCCATGCACAAAAGTTAACTCAAAATGGATCAAGGAGCTTGATATCAAATCAGAGACTCAGCGTCTGATAGAAGAAAAAGTTGGCTCCGATCTACATATTGTGGGGTCGGGCTCCAAATTCCTTAATAGGACACCCATAGCACAAGAGTTAATAACAAGAATCAACAAATGGGACTTACTTAAACTAAAAAGTATTTTCTCAGCAAGAGAAACAATAAGAGAGGTAAATAGGGAGCCTACATCATGGGAACAAATCTTTACTCCTCACACTTCAGACAGAGCCCTAATATCCAGAGTATACAAAGAACTCAAAAAATTAGACAATAAGATAACAAATAACCCAATCAACAAATGGGCCAAGGACCAGAACAGACACTTCTCAGAGGAGGACATACAATCAATCAACAAGTACATGAAAAAATGCTCACCATCTCTAGCAGTCAGAGAAATGCAAATCAAAACCACCCTAAGATACCGTCTCACTCCAGTAAGATTGGCAGCCATTCTGAAGTCAAACAACAAGAGCTGGCGAGGATGTGGGGAAAAGGGTTCACTTGTACATTGCTGGTGGAACTGCAAATTGGTGCAGCCAATTTGGAAAGCAGTATGGAGATTCCTGGGAAAGCTGGGAATGAAACCACCATTTGACCCAGCTATTGCCCTTCTTGGAGTATTCCCTGAAGACCTTAAAAGAATGTACTACAGGGATACTGCCATATTGATGTTCATAGCAGCACAGTTCACAATAGCTAGACTGTGGAACCAACCCAGATGCCCTTCAATAGATGAAAGGATAAAAAAAAATGTGGCATTTATACACCATGGAGTATTACGCAGCACTAAGAAATGACAAAATCATGGAATTTGCAGGGAAATGGATGGCTCTAGAGCAGATTATGCTAAGTGAAGCTAGCCAATCCCTAAAAAACAAATGCCAAATGTCTTCTTTGATAAAATGAGAGCAACTAAGAACAGAGCAGGGAGGAAGAGCAGGAGGAAAAGATTAACATTAAGCAGAGTCATGAAGTGGGAGGGAAAGGGAGAGAAAAGGGAAATTGCATGGAAATGGAAGGAGACCCTCATTGTTATACAAAATTACATATAAGAGGTTGTGAGGGGAATGGGAAAATAAACAAGGAGAGAAATGAATTACAGTAGATGGGGTAGAGAGAGAAGATGGGAGGGGGGAGTGGGGATAGTAGAGGATAGGAAAGGTAGCAGAATACAACAGTTACTAATATGGCATTATGTAAAAATGTGGGTGTGTAACCGATGTGATTCTGCAATCTGTATTTGGGGTAAAAATGGGAGTTCATAACCCACTTGGATCTAATGTATGAAATATGATATGTCAAGAGCTTTGTAATGTTTTGAACAACCAATAAAAAAAAGAATTCTATGTAAAAAAAAAAATGAGCACTCAGTGGATACTAAAAAATAAATAAATAAATAAATGAACTGTTAAATGAAAAAAAAAAAAAAAAAAAGGAAGCTAGATAACCTACCCAAGCACATGGAGTTGGTAAGTGATGTGTCTGGAATCCCACTCTGGGTCTTCCATTTCTCTAAAAATGCTTGCCCTGATCAAGAAAATAATACTTTGTAACACCAAACCAACTTTCTATTTCAGACTTCGAAATCATCAAAAAATTGGAAAGCCTATATGTATGTATTTTTTCCCCAGAGATTAGAATGGTTGTGGTTTCTTTTTGTGGTTGTTGTTCTTTTTTGTACTGGGGATGGAACCAGGGGCCCTTTACCACTGAGCTACATCCCCAGCCCTTTTTATTTTTCATTTTGAGAAAAGGTGCCACTAAGTTGCTGAAGCTAGCTTTGAACTTGTGATCGACCTGCCTCAGCCTCCTGAGTTGTGGGATTTTAGGTGTATACCATCATGCCCAAAGGATTTTTGTTCTTTTTTTGGTTTTTGTTGTTTTGGGGACTTTTTTTTTTTTTTTATTGCAGGCTTTTCATTCTTATTCATCTGGATGTATCTTTTATATATATTTCTTTTTTTGCAGAATCCTTTAACTTTGGAATCAGTGAAACAACTAATTGCAGAAGGTAATATGGAAGAACTTCAGAAATGTTTTGGGGCCCGAATGGAGTTTGGGACAGCTGGCCTTCGAGCTCCCATGGGAGCAGGGATTTCTCATATGAATGATTTGACCATCATTCAGACTACACAGGTACCACGTTTTTATAATTCCTAGTTACTCTTTTTTGTGGGGGAGGAGGATACCAGGGATTGAACTCAGGGGCACTTGACCACTAAGCCACACCCCCAGCCCTATTTTGTGTTTTATTTAGAGACAGGGTCTCACTGAGTTGCTTAGTGCCTCGCTTTTGCTGAGGCTGGCTTTGAACTCGTGATCCTCCTGTCTCAGCCTCCCAAGCTGCTGGGATTACAGGCTTGTGCCACTGCACCTGAGTAATTCCTAGTTACTCTTAATGTATCCCCTGGCTCCTTTTGTATTTGACAGACCCAATTTGTTTCACTTGTGGACATGTTTGTGGACTTAGCTAGTGCAAGGAGTCAGCACCATTTACTCTATCAAGTAAGGCTTGTGCAGTTGGTCAGAGCTATTTGTTTTAAAACTCGTTTTGCCTTTCATCTATCCATCCATCCATTCACTTAACAGATTTATTGAGTGTACCTACTATGTTCCAAACATTGAGGATGTATTAATGACGAAAACAGATGCCCTCATGGTGATTCTGTTGCAGTACAAGACCACCTCCTAAGCTGACTTTCAGGGTCTTATTTCTGCCATGGCTAAATAGATGCTAGTAATGAAAAGGTCCTGCTAGAGTTATCAAGAGCCTATTTTATGTAGTTTTGACTTGTATTAGATTGAGTGAAATTTTCACTGGTTGACGTTATTACTGAATTCCCTTACCACGATTTGTGATGTTCGTTGTCAGAGTTGAAACCCAACTTTTAGGAATAGAAATGAGGAATGTGACAAAACAGAAGAGCTGCCACTGAGAACTGGGAGAAGGGTTGTTGAGAGAAATGAAGTAGAACAGCTGATTCCATTTCTTCAACTCCTTAGATTTGTTAAGAATGAACATTCCACCTAGCACCAGAAGGAAATAAAATAAATGAAGAAACATTACCTTAATTCTGGGAAAGCCAGAAAGGCTAGAAAAATTGCCTCATGTTGATAACATGTGCCTTACATATATAGCCCCGTGTAAAAGGCAGAGTCGGGCATGTTCTAGTGAAATCCCAACGAGGAAAATTTATCTACGGGATGAGCCTTAGGAACCCTGGCCACAAACTTACTAAGCTACAGGCCCCTCTGTGATGTTTTTGGAGGGAAGGCTTAGGAGGGGGTAGGCATGGGGATCCTTGTCCGGTGTAGGTATGGCCCCTGAATGAGATCACTTTTTGTTTCAGTGGCTAAGGCTGTAGAACAAATCACCCCAAATACAGCGGTTTAAAATAACCCCACGTTGATCTTGCCCACAGATCTCCAGTTTGGGGAGAGCTCCGCGTAGACAGCTCTCCTCTGCTCCTCTTGGTATCATCTGAGCCAGTTTTGGAGTATGGAATAAATTGTGGTATTCTTCACTCCCATAACCGAAGCTATTGCTGGTGTAGACTGGGATCACCAGGGCCGGAACACCTACATGTAGAAGCCGTATGGACTTTAATGACTAAGTCTGAAAGCCACACAGAATTGCTTTCACCATATCCCACCTGTTAAAAGGAAGGCTGCTCATACCCAAGGAGAGGGAATGTAGAAACCTACTTCTCATTGGAAGAAGGTCAATGTCCGATCATGGGATGGGATATATTGCCATGATTGGTTGCACCTGCTGTTGTGGACACGTTTGTGGACATTGTTAGGAGATCTCAGGATTCTCAATGAACCCAAAGCTTTTTCTCTACTATCCATCATATCTAGTTTTCAAGAATGAGTAAAGGCATCTGCAAGTTAGTCTTAGAACTCATCTCACCTACTTCCCCCTAGAAGAATTCGTTTTTTTCCTGAGGATAGATCCTGTTTATAGTTAAGACTCCTATAAAATCAAGATGAATAGGTATTTTTAAAGGTCATCTGATTCAGCCAGTCGCCTCTTGGAACACTCTTTGCAAACTTTCCACTCCAAAGTGATCTTCTAGCCACGTGGGGATACTTACAACAGGAGATGAGGACGACAAGGTCAAGAAAGTTTTGTGAGAGCAACAGGAACATCTTTAACTTCAGGAGTAGTTCTAACCTTGGAGGAAAGAAAATTCCCAGAACAGTCCCCTCAGCCTTCCACCCCGGCTGTAAGGAGCATTCCCCAGCGAGAATGCGGATGTACAGCCATGTTGGTTCCTTATCCCAGTTCTGACTTTCATTATGCCGTCGGCACTCTTTGGTTGTGGAGTCCCATCCACATGTTCCTCTGAAATTTGCCTGGTTTGATATATGTGAGTCAAGAACATTTCAAAATCACAGGGCAGAGGCTGGAGGAAAGTTTCTGTGTTATTTGCCTCATTGATAGAGACTATCATTTCTTTTGGACAGTTAATTTGTGTCTCTTTTATGCTGCTTGTGATCCTTGAGCTTAAATTAATTAATCTAGCTATGACTTATCAGAGATGGAGAACACACTGCCCTCTGAAATAGCCCAGTCTATCTCTGGAACATTTTCATTAAGAGAAGGTTTCAAGGCGGGGGCGTGGTGGCACATGCCTGTAATCCCAGCAGCTGAAAAGGCTGAGTCAGGAGGATCAAGAGTTCAAAACCAGCCTCAGCAACTTAGAGAGGCCCTAAGCAATTCAGTGAGACCCTGTCTCTAAATAAAATATTCCAAAAAAGGACCGGGGAATGTAGCTAAGTGGTTAAGCACCCCTGTGTTCAATCCTTGGTGGCCCCCCGCCAACAAAAAAAGGGTGTCATTATTTTGAACCAAAACCTTTCTGTAGCTTATAAGTATTGATCATAATTCTACTTTTTTTAAAGTCAGAAAAACAAGTTTCCTTCTTGTGTTTTATAATAACTTTTCAATTCTGAAAACCTCCCTCATCCCCAGTGACTCATTTGTCAAGAATTAACATCCTTTTCTCTTGGCCATTCCCTCAAATTCTCGTGCTCAGTAGGCCCAGAAATTTTTAGAGAATTTGGAGATATAAGGATTTGGAATAAGGCTGCATGCTTTTTTGCCCGCTTAACCACTGAGGAACAATACAAGTTGACTAGGAAAAGTGATGGGTGCTATTGCTCTTTAAGCTGTAGAGTATTAGGAGTCTACATGCCTTCTAGGGGCCCATAAAACCAATACCCATGTATCCTAATTTTCTTGAATCACTGAACCTTAGAAGATATGCCTAATGCAGTATGTCTGTCAGGGGAAACTAAAGGAATCCTACATTGATACTGCTTTAGCAATAGACTGTGAAGTATCTCCTTAACCGAAGTAAGAATTATACTTGTATACAAGACTTTCTCTAATTAAAGTGAAGTAAGTAATATGAACCATCATTATTACAAAACCAGAGATCTCTTTGCTCTATAATAATATCCAGTAAATTGCATCTTGAATTCCAAGTTCATTGTTTTTGCAATCTTCTGTATTTGAGAGTAATGTGATATCACTCTAACACTGGGGTGCAGGAGTCGTGTACACTATCAGGTCTGGGTAGGTGGTGAGAACCTCAAACGACACAATTTTTATTTGTTCTAATTGGTTATGCCCTATATTTGGACTGATTATGGCCTCCTTTAGACTTTTGGAAAATAATATCCCAAATAAACAAAACTGATTTTGATCACTTGATTTTCAAAGAGGAAGGAATACAGGCTTTGCAGGAAAATAAGAATTAGAAGTATGCTCTTAGTGACACATACTTGGTGTTGGATTCTCCACATTTTGCATTCATTCTTATGACAGCCCTGTGTGGTAGGAACTGTTACTCCTGTTTTACAGAAGAGGAAGTGAGGTGTCGAGATGTTACAAAACTTGTCAGTTGCTCGTTGGTGGCAGGGTGAAGTACAGATACGGGTTCTGGCTCTAGACATGTGCTTTAACCTCCTCATTGAACCACCACCTCTCACCAGACCTCGAGACAAAACCAGGCTGTGCTACTTACATGCCTGAAACTGGGCAAGTCACTGTACCTCTCTGAGCCACCATTTTTCTATCTGTGAAATGCAGTTTCTTGGCAGAGTTGATTTGGGGGTAGAGATAATAGGTACTAAGTACCTGACACAGTGCCTGGTATACATAGATAATAAATAAAACTATTGATTTTCAGTTGTTCACCTAATCTTTTTTCTCCCTCTGCTAGAATATTCTCCTATAAAAGTAAAAAAAAATGTAATTTGGTGCTAAATTTTCTATATCATATGTATGAAAAGGATGTGTTAAAACACATGCTCTTTTGTGTCTTTAGGGATTTTGTAGATACCTGGAAGAGCAGTTCAGTGACCTGAAGCAGAGGGGTATTGTGATCAGCTTTGACGCCCGAGCTCATCCATCCAGTGGAGGGAGCAGCAGAAGGTACTGTGACATTTTTTTAGAAAACAGTTTTTTGATGTTCACTTTGCAGTTTTATTTTTATTTAACATTTCAGTAGCTTGACTTTAAATACATTCATTAGCTACATTGCTTAACAATAAAAGTGATGAGTAAAATTTCTTTGCAACTTTAAAAAATTCTGGCTCCAGATTTGGGTTAAGAAAATAAATGACTTTGACAATTTAAAAAGTAATCCCTATCTAAGGGGAAGAAAATTTTTCAAGTGGCAATATTATTTCTCCCTCTTGCTTGCTTGCTTTTATGTATATTTTTTTTTCTTCCACTATTCACAAGTCTTATGGTCCCCTTCCCATTCTTGAACACCCGTCTCAGTCTGCATTTTTGTAACATTCCCTAATCAGTGGGACTCTCTTCCGTAGCTGTAGTGAATAATGATGATAGTAGTGATGATAGGAATAGCAGTCATTATTTCAAGTGCTGGTTATGCACCAGGCTTTCATGTATTTACTCTTTGAATCCTCACAACAATCTGGAAGGTACTTATGAGATCCCTTGGTCTCCTTGGGGGATTGGTCCCAAAACCCCTTCAGATACCAGAACCTGTGGATGTTCAAGTCCCTTCTATAAAATGATGGGGTATTTGCATATACCTATGTACCAATTCCCATATACGTTAAATGAACGCTCCATTACTACCATACCTAATCAATGTCAATGCTATGTAATCTGGGGAATAATAACAAGAATGAAAGTCTGCCGGTGTTCAGTACAAACACAGCCATGCTAGGCCTCCTCACGTAGCCCGTGTAAGCAACATCATGACATTTTCAATTCACAGTCATTGAAATCTTTCCCCCATGTGACAACTGAAAATGTCTCCATTTCAGATGTCCTGTGGCGGGTGGAATTACTATTCCTCAGTAGGTGTTTGTGGGATCCTTAATGAAGCAGAATCAAAAGAACAGGGCAGCAGGGACCCTGACAGCTGTTGCTTTTAAGTTGACACATGCTCAGATGCTGAGTGACCATTAGACGTGGGGCACATTGCCTGGCCCTTCTTGGCTGTAGTCTCATTTCTGTAAAACAGTGGAATGGAATGAGATGACTTGTAAGGAAGGCTTTAATACTCCATGCCAATGTAAATATTTGGGAGAAACATTTTCCTTGCTCCTTCTGCTATGTGCAGCCTAAAGAAGGGTTCCAAGTTCATTTACTTCACCCACAGCCCTGACGACCGAATTTCCTTTTCTTCCTCCTCCCTGTGTTTCTAGGTTTGCGCGACTTGCTGCAACCACCTTTATCAGCCAGGGGATTCCTGTGCACCTCTTTTCTGATATAACCCCAACGCCCTTTGTGGTAAGCACCATTTCCTTTTCTAAATTCCTGTCACAGGATCAGGGATAGGATTTGGCTGAATTTTAGTCTTCAGTGCTATTGGGATTCAGGTATTTCAGTGACGGAATTGCACCTCTTCTTTTATCAGGCCACCTATTTTATCTCCAGGAGAGTTTACCCAAATCCTAATAATCTTCTAGTATTCAACACTGGATTCATCAGAGTTGATTTTTTTTTTAGGTGTGATTTTCCTTTTGCTTGCATTCTAATAATATTTTAGTAAGTAAGCAAAATGGTTTTTGTTTGTCTGGTTTTTAATTTGGTGTAGATCTTTTTCCCCACTATCATAATAAGGAAACTTTTTGGGTCTTGAATCTGAATTCACTTCAAACCCTGTCTTATTTTTTTTTATTTTAAATTTATTTATGTTTTTCTAATTTGTTGTACATGACAGCAGAATGTCAAACCCTGACTTATCATGAATATTTTTGACAAGATGGTGTACAGATGAAATACTAGTCCCGTGTAGATTTGAATGGAATCCTTAATGAAGCAGAATCTAAAGAACAGGGCATCAGGGACTAGGAGAGCTGTTGCTTTTAAGTAGACAGAACTATAAGAGCTGAGCCAGATGCTGAGAGTATTTTCTTAGAACTCGTGGTTGGATGCAGTTTTTTGCATCAGGCAGAAATGTGAGTGCGTTCGTTCAGAAGTAAGTCTGCTCATTTGTGTTTGCTGTCTCCAGGACACTGACAGATAGCTGCACCTCCTGGGTTGTAAATAACCCACCCAGCAGACACTCGGCGTATTTCACATCCAGATGTTGTTCACGTTTTGTTGTTTGATGGGAAAATTATACTTCATTAAACATCCTAATTATCTTCTGTAGCAAGTGTTAGTAACTATTTTTTTGTATCAGGCATAAAATAAATGAGTGTCTCCTGTTCGTTTCCCTGATTATGGAGTAGTTCTGACCTTTTCTTCATACCAGGACATCTGAGGGATGTGGCATAACTTCTGAGAGCAGACAAATGCAGTGATTCTTGTTGGGGAAGGTGGAGGGGGACAGATGATTCGAATCTCAGCTTGCCTGTCGGTAGTCCATCTCATTTGCAGCCGTAGCGGGTATAATCCAACCCCTCTCCTTTATTTTGGAAGTAGTCTTGTAAAGAAGGAGCAACATTGAAATAGAAGGGAGGGATGTTTAGCCCTGGGGTGAGAGAGAAATGAGCAACCTGTAAGGGCACTGTCCGTTTCCTCGGCCTCTCCCTTAAAAGCAAATGAGAAAGAGGAGGAGAAGGAAATCACTTGGAGGGAATAAACTGAATATTTGAACTTATGTCCTGAGCAAAAGCTTTAGTAGAATATGGAACGGAGCTTTAGGTAATCTTTTTTTTTTTTGGGGGGGGGTACTGGGGATTGACCCCAGGGCACTCAACCACTGAGCTGCGTCCCCAGACCACCCCCCTCCCCCGCACTTTTAAAAATATTTTATTGAGAGCCAGGGTCTTACTAAGTTGCTTAGGGCCTCTGTAATTTGCAGAGGCTGGTTTTGAACTTGTGATCCTCCTGCCTCAGCCTCCCAAGCCACTGGTATTACAGGTGTGCACCACCGTGCCTAGCCTAGACCATCTTTTCTTAGAAGAGTTTTCTAGCTGTACCAAAGAGAAGGTGGAAAGAGAAGGCAGGTCCTAGGAAAGTACTTAACTTTCTTTTTAGGACACACATCCTGGGATTTTGGGCAGCCAGGTAGTTCCTAATCGATCTAGTTCCAAGCCAGTTCATTCTAGTTGGAAGGTGGGGGGGGCGGGGGGCTTGCGTACACTGTTTGGGTATAGAACAAAAATATCGAGTGACACATTCTGATACTTACATTTATTAAATGGGGGACTAAATTGGCACAAGTAATATATGATATGCATTTCAAGTCCGTTGAGTTCTTTATGAAAAACTCCTCTCGTCTCCTGTTCTCTTGTAGCCCTACACAGTATCACGTTTGAAGCTTTGCGCTGGAATCATGATCACTGCCTCCCACAACCCAAAGCAGGATAATGGCTATAAGGTGGGTTTTTCTCTCCCCTCATTGTCCTTCATCAGAATCCTGAACCCACGCTGTTCTGGCACTGTGATGGCTCCTCTGTCCGCATTGACCCTCACCCTCCCGAATACATTCCCGGCTTCTCTAGGTTTATTGGGACAACGGAGCCCAGATCATCTCTCCTCATGATAAAGGGATTTCTCAAGCTATTGGAGAAAACCTCGAGCCCTGGCCTCAAGCTTGGGATGACTCCTTAATTGATGACAGTCCCCTCCTTCACAACCCCAGTGCCTCCATCAATGCCAGCTACTTCGAAGACCTTAAAAAATACTGTTTTCACAGGTAAGTGGATGGTGTCTTCACTGACCTTGAGAGAGTGAAGTCAACGCAATTCAGCAAATTCTATCAATTTCCACTGAGTTGTTCTCTTGAGTTGCTGCTGTATCCTGTGGGTCAGGGGTTGTCAACTTTTATTGAAGGGACAGACAGTAAATACTCTCAAGCTCTGCAGGATACCCAGACTCTCAGCTACTCCATATCACTGAGGGAGGAAGCACGCTGCAGACGTCCCTTCTGGGAAGCAGTGCAAATGTGACTGTGTTCCCAAACACTTACAAAATCAGGTGGCCAGCCACCCACAGGCCATGGTCTACTGAGCTGTGACGTAGGTGTGGTATACATGTACATGCATGTGTACAAATATATGTGTGTGCATACACATGTATATACAAACAAATAGGTACAGTGAACTTTAGACACAGGGTCAGGACACAGACTAACAAGGAAGGTGCCCACAGCAAACTGACTGGGTGGTAAAAGTCACAGAACAAGCTACACATACACTATATTGTTATTTATGATTTTGAAATACCCATGTATGCATTCACATATACACAGAAAATTCCCCCCCATATATATATGTGTGTGTGTGTGTGCATTCATACATACATATGTACGTGTGTGTATACATATATATATATATGTATACACACATACACACACACATATACTTTTGAAAACTTGAATAAGAGTTTCACAGAGGAAATACTGACATTTTTATTATCCTTAGAGAAATTTTCTGTGCATAGGCAAGCATATACACATGTACTTCAAAATTATAAATAGCAATATAGTATGTGCTTAGCTTGCTCTGTAACTTTTGCCACCCAGTTATTTTGCTGTGGGCACCTTTCTGTGTTAGTCTCAGTCTATCCTGACCCTGTGTTCTCAAGGTCATCATACCCATTCATTTAGCCCTGTGACACAGACTCAATCATTTTAGTTGCTAAGCAATGTAGCTGGGTGGCAGTGTTCTCCTTCAATAGTGTGCTATAAGTCCCAGTACTCCTGATTGTCCCTCAGCAAGAAATCACTGCTTTAAGAAGCTGAATCCCTGGGTTATTCCTAATATTATACTTTTTGGGCATCTGGGTGTGGTGGCTGCAGTGCAGGATGTGGCCCCCCAATCCCATCTAAGGGGAGCAGCCAGACGGTAGAATGTCGCCCTTAGCTGTGACATGTGGGTCCGAGCTGCCAATCATAGCAATATTTTTCTCCCTGAGGGAAAATTGTCAATTTCTAACTTTTGAGGACCATTGTTTCCCTGGTGAATAACCAAGCAAAAGGCATCTGTGAACCTTACCTCTGACCCGCTGATGCAACTTCACAGAGTTTACAGTGTTTTGTTACTCCAGGTAGCATGAAGTGAACCTTGGTGCACATTGCTTGTGTGTGTGTGTGTATCCGTGTATCCATCAAATAACTTTCTGAGGCCAGCCTGGGCAATTCAGTGAGACCTTGTCTCAAAATAAAATTTAAAAAGTTCTGGTAGTAAATCAATCCAGTACTTCCCCCCTCAACACACACACACACACACACACACACACAAGATTGTACATGCATTACAAAGTTGATAGTTAACAAATAGCCCTCCAAAAATGTGATAGCGGTTGACAATTCCACCAACAGTATATGTTAAAAGTATATGACCCCATAAAATCTCTTTTTTCTTGATTTGCTAGATGGGAGTGATATCACTTGTATTTGCATTCTTTTATGAATAAACTGTTTATTTATTAACCTATATTTTTCTATGTATTTGTTAATATTTTGTACTTAGAAAGCTGTTTTGTTTATAAAGAAAGCTAGTATTCTGTTGTTATTTTCGGAATTTTTTTTTCCTTTTTTTGTTGTGCTGGGGATCATCCCAGGGCCTCGCGAGTTATCTACCACTGAGACACATTTCCAGCTCTGGAATTTTCTAATTGAAATTTTTTGTTGAACTTTAAAAATATTTTTTGTGGGCTGGGGATATAGCTCAAACGGTAGCACGCTCGCCTGGCATGCGTGGGGCCGGGGTTCGATCCTCAGCACCACATACAAAAAACAAAGATGTTGTGTCCGCCAAAAACTAAAAAATAAATACTAAAAAACAATTCTCTCTCTCTCTCTCTCTCTCTCTCTCTCTCTCTCTCTTTAAAAAACAAAACAAAAAAATTTTAAAAATATATTTTTTGTTAATATTATATCTATCTTCTAATATATAGCTTCTGAATTTTATGTCATACTTTGAGAAAAAGACTTTCTCTACACCAAGATTATAAGAAAGTCTCCTTATTTTTTCCTATAATTTTTGAGTTTACATTTTATAATATTGAGTCTTTGAGTCATTGGTGATTTTTAATTTCGTATGGGATATGAAATAGAAAAGTAGCTGTGGTTTTTGTTTTTATTTTTGTTTTCTGAAAGGTTTGCAGTTATACAAGCCATAAATTGAAAAATGCATCTTTTTTTGGATGGATTGGAAATGTCAATTCTAGGAATCATTTTCCGATATTAATTGAGTGCTTGTTATCTGCAGATAATTGTTGCAGTTCCTTCACTTACAATCTCATTTTAATTCTCCCAGCAAAGTGTAAAAGTAGGTTCTGGTGTTTTGCAGGGTTATAGATGAGAGAGCTGAGACACAGATGGGTTAAGCAATACCCAGCATTCACACAGCTTAGAAGTGGCAGTACTCCAGGATTTAATTCAGAGTCTCACTCCAGAGCACATTAACCACTAACCCCTACTGCTTCTCATACATACACTTTTCCCAGTTGAAACTTAATTAGCTTCTAGACTCTTTGTTATGTTCTTCTTCTTTTTTTTTTAAGTTGTCAATGGAATTTTATTTTATTTATTGGTACGTGGTGCTGAGAATCAAACCCGGTGCCTCACACATGCTAGGCAAGCACTGTGCCACTGAGCCACACCCCTAGCCCTGTTCTGTTCTTTTAATCTGCCTTTTATATCTAGTGCCAAACTGTTTAATTACTATAGCTTTGTAATGTACTTTAATATCCAAAAGTTTTTTTCAGCTTTGTTCTCCCTGATCTTTCCTTACTTCTTTTTCCAGATGCATTTTTAAAGTAAATGCTTATTTTAAACCACCGTCCTTTTAGAGAAAACCTTGTACATTTATTCGTTTCCAAAACAAAACAAACAGATAATAACTTAAGCTTCTAGCAGTCAGAACATCGGAAGTTGTCAACTTCTCTGTAACTTCTGCAAATTTTTATTTTTATAGTTATTCTATCTCTATCGAGTTTCTAGGTCATGACACTGTCAAACAGGATTGTTACTTGGCAAAGATAAAGGTTTTATTTTTTTACATTTTTACATATGGCATAATTTATCACAATTTGTTGAAATAGACATTTGAAAGTTATTTCTGAAGCTAATAAAGAATATATGGAGCCCCAGATCCCAGCTCAGGCATTGCTGTGATCAGCACCCAGGGGACCAACTGTGTGTCTCGTCCTGGAAAATGAGCTGAGCTTCTTTCTTGTGTCTTCCTCTGAATGTGAAAGCTGTACCATAGAATATAATAGTCAGAAAGTAGTCAGATTTGCTGAAAATAACTACAGAGTAAAATTTAAATTTGTGTATGTCACGGGGAGATATATGTGTTTAGAGAGAGAGTAGATGAGTTTTGGTTCTTTTTTTAAATGAAAGTGTAGAGTTGTTCACTTTTCTTGTACATCCTAAATTGCATTAATTTCTTACATTCTGAAGAATAAGGCTCCTTGGTATTTGGCAGACCTTCCAGAAAGTCATATTTGTAGAGTCATATTTGTATTTTGAGAGTCATATTTGTAGCTTTAACATTTTCCATGATGTGTCTGATCCTAGGAGTATAAACAGGGAGACCAAGGTGAAATTTGTGCACACCTCCGTCCATGGCGTGGGTCATAACTTTGTGCAACTGGCTTTCAAGGCTTTTGACCTTGTTCCTCCTGAGGCTGTTCCTCAGCAGAAAGACCCCGATCCTGAGTTTCCAACCGTCAAATACCCGAATCCTGAAGAGGGTAAAGGTGTCTTGGTAACCTAAATTTTTAAGATTATGAAACCTACCTTTAATCTTCAAAATTATTACTACCAAGTAAAATTAAAATTTCTGTGTGTTTTCATTGTGCTGAAGAAAAAATGAATTTCATCATTGGAAATATGTGTGTTTATTAGTCATTAATTTCTTAAAGGAACTTTGAAATTAGACACTTTAGAACCAGAATGTAAGGGTTGAAATCTAAATATTGTTTTAATTAAATTTAATGTACTGTGTTTCCTTAATGTCAAAAGGTGATCGTAATAGAATGGAGTTTTTGTTGTTGTAATCATTGTTATTCCTTAATTGTCATTTTTCTGATGTAAAAGAGTATTATTTAAATTATGGTTCATAACAACAGATTTAAAGGTTAAGTAACAGTGACGTTGAGAATCAGTTTACTTTGGTTTGTTTGTGGTGTTGATCACATAGCATGCCGGGAAATACCAGTCCAGCCACATACATCCTGTCACATGCAGGTTGAGTCACAGGGCAGGTGTGGGCCACACACTATCTCCCATTATTTGACCTCTGGTTTAGGAAGATATTATCTGACCCAAGAAAGACCAGCTCCAGAAATAAAATTCAGCCTTAGTTTAAGGAAAGTTATTTTTAGCTCTTAAAAACTGAACATTTCTAAAAAGTAGGATATGCTTGCTTCTTGATTTCAATAATTTTTAAATTTTCATACTCTTTTTCAGACTTTATCTTTTGCTTTGGCTGACAAGACCAAGGCCAAAATTATTTTAGCCAACGACCCAGATGCCGATAGACTTGCTGTGGCAGAAAAGCAAGACAGGTGAAATGAATTGTGATTATCCATATAATGAAAACTATAAAAGACAACATTTTTGGCAATAATATGTTCTTGGGGAGGCTAAATCCATGGGAAAACATTTTCCATTTATTTTGCATTTGTTTTGCAAATCATCTCAAGAGAACTTTTTGTGGAGTCCTCTAATTTAGAAAGAGACACTGCTCTCAAGGGCAGGGGGATCACATCATTGACAAGCCTGATGCAGGGAAAATCAACACAGTGTGTATTTGGGATTGAAATTGCTGTTTGTGCTCCTCCCTCATTTTATAATTGATTTTGATGTAACTCTCTCAGTGCCTAACGAGGGCAAAGTACTTTGCTGAGTGCTGGCTTCACGACTCAGTATTTGTCAGTGGGTCTCCTAAGGAACTGGATCTTCAAGGAAATGTTGAATTTAGGTGGAACAAATAGAGGGCAATACCTGTGGGGTATTGGCACAGTGTTTAAGACAAGTTTGGCCATTGAGTTTGTACAAAGGAATAGTAAGGAGGTCTATTATGTTTCAAAACCTAAGTTTTTGCAGGTTAAAATAAAGCATTGTGTGTCATCTCTGACATGCTCAATTTGTACAGTCTTCAGAGATGGACTATTTTCCCAGTACACGGTTGCTGCTCACATATTTGTGAAGCGGTAGTCGTTATGTTTCCAATGTGTTTTTTAAGATAGTCTTGCAGAAAGCACAGGGAGGCCTTATCTGCATGAGAGTCCTATTCTGCTGGCTTCTAATGCCTTTCTTAAGATCACAAAGTTGAATTTTTATTTCAGTGGTGAATGGAGAGTGTTTTCTGGCAATGAGCTGGGGGCCCTCTTGGGCTGGTGGCTTTTTACTTCTTGGAAAGAGAAGAACCCAGATCGCAATGCCCTGAAAGACACATACATGTTGTCCAGCACCGTCTCCTCCAAAATCTTACGGGCGATTGCTTTAAAGGAGGGTTTTCATTTTGAGGTAAGGTGTTGGTGGGACTCATTCATGCGTTTTCCTTTCTTTGTCTCATAGAAGATCTTAAGACATTTTTTTTTTTCTTTTGCATTATCCCTTTAGGAAACATTAACTGGCTTTAAGTGGATGGGAAACAGAGCCAAACAACTCATGGACCAGGGGAAGACTGTCTTATTTGCATTTGAAGAAGCTATTGGTAAGAAGTAATAATGAGGATCATAGACTCAGTTAATATGTAGGATATAAATAGATGAAAGATTTGAACTTGGGTTCAAAAGATCCACAGTGAAATAAGAGCACACAGTTTACTTTGCTTCTCTATTACTCAGATCAAATGTGAAACTGTCCCACTCCAAAATTGGCATCTCATTTTTTTTTAAAAACAAAGAGGAATATCTTGCAAATAATCAGGCCATCTGCCAACAACTGAAAACAGAACATTATGCACGTGGTTGCAGGTGGCTTGAGAACCCAGCCTAACTTGAGTCCACTCCCTTGCAAAAGTGCAAACAAGGATGTTTGCTAAGGCTGTCCAGGGCAAGGGGAAGGCACTGCTCTGGTGCTCCCATCAAAGTCATGGTCACGGGAAACCATGACCCAGAATAATTGAAGACCCTTGTCTTAATCTGTCAGTATATACAAACAGAAAGGAGAGCTAGTTCTAGAAACACGAATATCAGATGTTTGCACCAGAAATTGTTTAGCTGTTAACTTGGTAAAAGGTTTTGCACATTAGCTTTATTTTTGTTCCTCCGTATATTCCCTGCAGCGCAGCTAATGCATGTCATTTATTTAATTGAATGAAGTGTAGTAGCTTAGCCTTTGTATTCTTGTCAGAATTGTTTTTCTATAGCTTTTCTTTGTTGTTTTTTTTTTAGTTGTAGATGGACATATGCCTTTATTTGTTTTTTTTATGAGAATTGAACCCAGTGCCTCACACATGCTAGGCAAGCGTTCTACCACTGAGCCACAAACCCAGCCCCCTATAGCTTTTTTAAAAAATAATATTTTATTAATTGTATATCTGTCACTCAGTGACTGAAAGAAATGGATGACACTGACCTTGGCCTAGAGCAGCTGACAGTTCTAGTTGAGTAATCACACATAGGCATATAGGCTAGGTGTCAAGACAAATTGTGTGACTATCAAGAGCTGTTGGGTTGGAGAGAAGACAGAGACAGATAATGATTAAAACAATTAGAACCAATTTCATATGACCTGGGAGGACTCAACATGAATCTAATTGATGAGCATCATTTGACAAGGAGGGAAAAATCTCACTGGTTATTCCACAAAGACTGCTTGAAGATCTGTTTTGTGCTAGAAACTGGGATAAATTCTTTTGGGGGGGAATGGGGGGAAGACCAGGTATTGAACTCAGGGCCGCTTGACCACTGAGCCACATCCCCAGCCATATTTTTATGTATTTTATTTAGAGACAGGGTCTCACTGAGTTGCTTGGTGCTTCACTTTTGCTGAGGCTGGCTTTGAACTCACGATCCTCCTGCCTCAGCCTCCAGAGGCACTGGGATTGCAGGCATGCACCAGCGCACCCAGCATAAATTCTTGACCCTATGGTGGTAAATGTACCACCTCTAATATGCAGTAGCCAGGATGCATCCGCACGTGCAGCCTGACATGGAGTGATAAAGGACTTCCCTGCTCAGGGTGTGTGTGTGACACGTGTTTCTGCAGGATATATGTGTTGCCCTTTTGTTCTGGACAAAGATGGAGTCAGTGCTGCTGTCATAAGTGCAGAGATGGCTAGCTTTCTAGCAACCAAGAATTTGTCTCTATCTCAGCAGTTAAAGGCCATCTATGTGGAGTAAGTTTCTATTGACTTTGTCTGATTGGAGTAATATTTTTAAATATTTTATTGTGTTCTTCTGCATGAGATACTAACATTCTTTCTAATGCTCTTACTTTGGTGGTATGTTCTATTTCTTATGAAAAAAATGATCACCTTTCCTTTTGGTACTTAAGCCACTGATTAATAATTTCATTTGCAATTGCATTTATTCTTAAATGACAACCTTAGTTGCAGAAGTAGCTAATTGAAGAATGTGATTTTTAAGTTATCCAAGGTCAAAGAAAAATTAAATGTATTCATAATTTATCTTTCCGGTATTTGTAGCAAGTACCAAACTCTGACTATAAGAGTGCAAAAGCAGCCAGAGTTATCACACAAAGTAGTGGACGAGGTGTGGCTGGGTTCCAGTAAAACAATATTAATTTAAAAATATAGTGTGAAGGCCAGGAAGGCATTTGGTGATCCCTGAGACAGATTGTTGGACCTCTTTTTGTGTGTATGTAGCACTGGGGATTGAACCCAGGTTCACTCTACCACTGAGTGACATCCCCAGCACTGCCTGCAAGTTTTTTGAGACAGGATCTCCTAGATTGCCAAGGCTGACCAAATGTATAATTCAAATGTATAATTCTTGGACCTCAGCCTCCCAGTATCTGGGATTACAGGCTAGTGTCACCATGCCAAACATTGGGCTTCTTTTTAAATACTAGATTATTTCTTTAAAGTTTATTTGTTTCATTTATTTTAGAATATACTGGTTGATACATATTCTGTATATGTTCTCCAGAATTATGTGCTGCTCATTTTGTATGACTTTGTAATTTTTTTTTGATAGGTATGGCTACCATATTACCAAAGCTTCATATTTTATCTGCCACGATCAAGATACCATTAAAAAATTATTTGGAAACCTGAGAAACTATGATGGGAAGAATAATTATCCCAAAACTTGTGGCAAATTTGAAATTTCTGCCATTAGAGATCTTACAACTGGCTATGATGATAGCCAACCTGATAAAAAAGCTGTGAGTAACATTTACTTTTATCAATGAAAATCTTTTTATTTATGGACTCTGGATGCAGCTTTTGCTTTCTATCAGCAGTTCTCAGCTGAGGGAGCATCAGAGTCACATAGAGGGCTCCTTCAGACAGAGTGCTGGGGCCATCCTGGACTTTCTGATTGAGCAGGTCTAGGATGGGGCCAGTAATTTGCATGTGATGAAGATGTTGACATAGTCAGTCTACCCTTTGGGAACCACTACATTTCTTCTTTTTCTTACTTTTTTTTTTCTTTTCTTACTCTTTTGTGTGTGTGTGTGGTGGGGGGTACTGAGGGTGGAACTCAAGGACACTCAATCACTGAGCTACACCCCAGGACCTTTTTCTTTTCTTTTTTTTTTCTATTTGTTCTTTTTAGTTACACGTGACAGTGGAATTATTTTGAGACCTCATACAAACATAGAATACAACTTCCCTTTTTTGTGTTGAACAGGATATGGAGTTACACTGGTCATGTATTCATATATGAACGTAGGAAAGTTATGTCTCTTCATTCTAATGTCTTTCCCATTCCCACCTTTCCTTCCTTCACCCCTCCCTCCCTCCCTCCCTCCCTCAAGCAATCTGGTGAAACTCCACTCACCACCCCCCACCTATTGTGAGTCAGCATCCACATATCAGTTTTTAGTTTCCCATGTGACTGGTTTTAGTGTAATTTTTTTGTGTGTGTGTGATGCTGGGGATTGAACCCAGGGCCTTGTGCATGCAAGGCAAGCACTCTACCAACTGAGCTATATCCCCAGCCCCAAGCATCCGCATATCAGAGAGAACATTCGGCCTTTGATTTGAGGGGATTGGCTTATTTCACTTATCATGATAGTCTCCAGTTCCATCCATTTACTGGCAAATGCCATAATTTTATTATTCTTTATGGCTGATTAATAGTCTACTGTGTATATATACCACATTTCCTTTATCCATTCATCTGTTGAAGGGCACCAGGTTGGTTTCATAGCTTAGCTATTGTGAATTGAGCTGCTATGAACATTGATGTGGCCACGTCACTATATTATGCTGATTTTAAGTCTTTTGGCTATATAGCAAGAAGTGGGATAACTGGATCAAATGGTGGTTCCATTCCAAGTTTTCTGAGGAATCTGCATACTGCTTTGCAGTATAATTGTACCAATTTGCAATCCTACCAACAATGTGTGAATATACCATTTTCCCCACATCCTTGCCAACATTTGTTATTACTTGTATCCTTGATAATGGCCATTTGACTCGAGTGAGATGAAATCTCAGCCCAGTACCATTTTTCTACATTATTTTGAGACAGGATCTTTCTCAGTTGCCAAGATTGGCATCAAACTTGGGATCCTCCTGCCTCAGCCTCCCAAGTAGTTGGAATTATAGCCTCCCTTGGTCCCTCCTGGCTTCAACTACTTGCTTTCTAGTTAATTTTACCCTGTTCTGTGAATGTATGGAACTGTGAGCTGAAAAACCTGGAGTTCACCTTCTTTACACCATGTGGCTCCTCCATCAGAGCCAGAAAGAGTTGCTGGCTCTGGCCAGGGGTTGGGAGAAGAAGTGTAAGAATATCTTTATGAGATGTTAGATGTCTTCTTTGATACTTACCTTTGTATGTATCTTATTTTCATCTGCCCACAAAATTTTTTAAGAGATAAATAATATTAAAATAGTTATGATGAAACATTGGGACAACCACTTCCCTCTCAGTTGGGATTCCTGGAGTTTATCACCAAATTGCTAAATAATGTGATGTTTTGACTATCGGGGTTAGACTTTATTAATTTTTTATCATGGAGATAAGGATATAGTTCTTTCATTTCCCACATTTGATTCTCCCTCTCTCTGTCCTCACAGTGGATTTACATCTCACCCTGCTGGTTAAATCAGATCCTCGGCTTCTATGATTATGACTGGTAACTACAGTAGCCTGCTTAGCTGAGCAGTGTATTTTTTTATTAGGTTTCCATAATTTATATAAAAAATTATGTTCCCTGTAATGAATAGTTGCTCTGTTCCTTTATATGCCTGGATTTCCATGTAATTATTACCAGTTGTTCTCAAATTTTCTGGATACCTCCCAGTACTATGTGTCACACGTCCCACGGATTCAGCTCTTCTGTGGCTCTGTTTTGTTTCCAGTGGCTTCCTTCCTGGCCTCTCTTGGTCCCTCCATCTGGGCCGACCCAGCTGCTCTCTAGGTCGAGGGCACAGCTGTAGTCCTGGGAATGAAGTTGACAGCGTTGGGTCCCTTGCTCCTGACCTCATGTCTTCCTCTTTCTATATTTATTTTTCTAGATCACATTCACTAATTGTTTCCTGAGAAAAAGTGAATAGGATAGAAATTTTTGGAGGCGAAATTTAGTTCTGAAAATGCCTCATTCCTGCCTGTGCTCGATTGACTCAGTTTTGGAAGCCGTGCCCCTTGCTGGTTGGCTAGCGGGTGTCACAGGGGCACTCACTCATCCCCTCCGCACGGTCGGGGTCCCAGCGTGCTGCACACCGGGTCACTTCCTTGCAATTTGGGCTTTTTTTTTTTTTTTTTTCCTCTTTGGGAAGATTGTAGGAACTTTTCTGTAAACTTCATGTTCTAAGATTTCTCAGTGACGTAGGTTTGTTTCTCTGGGTTCTTGGTGAGTCTGTTTTGGTCTGTGGAATCATTTCTTCTGAGTTTTCTTGGTTATGTGTTGAGGAAGGGGCTTGTTGGTTGTTTGTAAAATAACTTCACTTCCTTGAAGAGTTTCTAGATAGACTCTGGCTCTCCAGGATGCACATTCTACTTATCTTACTTTTTTCCTTTCCTGTTTTCTGTCTCTATCTTCCTCTACTTTGGGGGTGGGGGGAATATTTGAGATTGAACCCAGGGGTTCTTAACCACTGAGCCCCATCCCCAGCCCTTTTTTATATTTTATTTGGAGACAGGGTCTCGCTAAGTGGCATAAGACCTTGCTAAGTTGCTGAGGCTGGCTTTGAACTCACCATCCTCCTGCCTCAGCCCTCCCGAGACACTGGGATTACACGTTTGCACTCCTGTACCCAGGCTTCCTCTACTTTTGAGGAGATTTCCTCAACTTTAACTTTCAGTGCTTCTGTTGACTGTTTATTTCAGCCCTTACTCTAATGGCAGGCTATTATTCTTGTTTTATATATGCCATATATAATCTCTCTAAGGATGTTAGTTATACCTTTTTAAAAATTTAGAACCCCCTGCCCTATCGTCTTTATTTCCCGAAAGTTCTTTTGGGGTTTTTTTCCCCCGTTTGTTTTGGTCATTGTCATTTTTCCAGTGTTTTTTCCCGGGGGTCTGCTGGTCCCTCATTATCCTTTGAATGCTTAAAAGCTGATTGGAAGCTCTGTGTATGTGTACACATCAAATGACTTACTTCACTCCAAGGATATTGGGCAGCAAGTCAGCTTTTTTAAGGGGACCCTCGTCTGGGGCTGTTTGGCTGCTCTGGGGAAGTCCAAGCCTGGTGGATTGCCTTAAAGCTCTAAGCCAAGGCTCTGGAACATGCTGGGGGAAGGCTGAGGACCTTAATCCCTTTTAACCATATCCTCCACTCCATGGTGCCTGGTTCCCCGCTTCTGAGATGTTCTGGTTCAGGCCACAAAGAATTGAAGCATCTTCTGCAGGGGTGGAGAAGAGCTGGCTCCCTGGCCCATGTGGGCTGGGGGTATGGAGCTGGGTGGATCCAGTAGCTTCTTTCCAACACTGCCCCCCCCCTTTTCGCCTCCTGCCTCATACCTTGTGTACCTGGTGCCTCCAGTTCTTGAGATAGGCTGGGATTCTGCATAGCATGCACACTCCAACTGCTTCCTGTCTGTGTCTCCTGCTCAGGGACTACGATGTCACTGGCACGGGTCCCATCACCCCAGTTCTGCAACTCCATCTGTTTTCTGACCTCCACAGTTGGTTGGCAACCTATCAACTGCTCTCTTCTTTTCCTGTTTGCCCTTATGTGTATGTTTCTGAAAATATTTCCACTCTAATTTTAGTAGTTTGGGGAGCTATCAACTATAAATTCATATGCCAAAAACTTTATATTAAAAAAAAAAAAGAATTGCTGGGCACAGTGGCACACACCTTAATCCCAGTGGGTTGGGAGGCTGAGGCAAAAGGATTGCAAGTTCAAGGCCAGCCTCTGCAACTTCGTGAGACCCTAGGGATGTAGTTTAGTGGTAAAGTGCTCCTGGATTCAATCCCCAATACCAAGAAATAAAAATTAAAAATCTTATAGACTTTTTTTTTTATAAAATTTCACTTAGCAACAGTGAGATATGGCCTAATTTTTTTGTAGTACATTATTAATATGTTTAAGTTCATTGCCTATGAAATGATATGCTTTAATGTGAATGAAAACTTTGTAACATTAGTAGATCTAGGGAAGTAAAAAGCTGGCACCCTAAATTTCTTATTATGTCTTTCACATGGAGAACATTTTCTGATTTCCTCAAAAATATTCTTTTCTAACCAATAAATTGGTTTGGCATTTATTTTCTTGCTTATCCAGGGGAGAATATTAGTTAAACCAGTCTGGTTTGTTACTTGCTAAATGTGCAATGTGTGTAAATTGATTCCTAGGTTCTTCCTACAAGCAAAAGCAGCCAAATGATCACCTTTACCTTTGCTAATGGAGGCGTGGCCACCATGCGGACCAGCGGAACAGAGCCCAAAATCAAGTACTACGCAGAGCTGTGTGCACCCCCTGGAAACAGGTATGACATGGGTAGCAGCTGATGGGACTTTTGTTCCCCAGTATTCCTAGTTGGTTCAGTTCAAGTATGAAATTAAAATTTTCATCTTTCCAGTGTGTAGTTTAATTGGAAATTGTGGTAATGATGTGATAGTAACAACTGTTTGAGCATCCAGGGATAAGAGTGCTCTTTCTTACCTACTTATTTCTCTCCTACCTTTCATTTGGGAAAATCCCATTCCTAATTTCAGCTATAGTAATAAAACTTCCTTTTTCTGAGTATTTTCATTGGTAACTGCTATCCGTGAATTTTTGTTCTTCTTGAAAAAGGGACAGTCTTCCTGTGTCTCTGATATAATTAATTAAAATTTCTTCCACATGCTCTCAATAAATACCCTTGAGGATCTACACAGGTTTGAGCCAGGAATAAAGAGTCCCTGCCACCAAAGAGCTGAGGGCTTAGTGGCTTCAAGGTCAGGTTTCTGTGATCTCAGCAAAAAGTTGAAGTGGACACCTTCCAACCAAAGTGTCCTAGGCACAGATAAATATGGTACTGTGGGGCTGTGGATGTGGCTCAAGAGGTAGCGCGCTTGCCTGGCATGCGTGCGGCCCGGGTTCGATCCTCAGCACCACATACAAACAAAGATGTTGTGTCCGCCGAAAACTAAAAATTAATAAATAGATAAATATTTAAAAAAAATATATATGGTAGTGTGTACCTACTTAATACTGAGCTAACTGGCACTTCCCTATTCAGGATATGATGGAGACTCATCACAATTTTTTTCTAAAGGTTTATTAAGCCAGTGCTGCCCAATAGAAATAAAATGGACCATATATGCAGTTGAGAACTTTCTGCTAACCAGGTTTTAAAACAATGAAAAAAAAAAAACAGGTGAAATTAATTCTAATAATATATTGAATTTAATATATCTAAAATATTTTTATTGCAACATATAATCCACATAAACAACTTTTGAGATGTTTTACATTTTTTTAAAAAAGTACTTGACGGTCTTCAAAATTCATTCAGTATATGCACTTACAATGTATCTCAACTTGAATGCTCTATTTTTATTGAATATATTTCTTCTGTATTTAGAATTCATAAATTTTTCAGTAGAAAGAGTAATTTTGATATCCAGATTATGCCAATAACAGAATCAAGTGTCAGTTTTAATTTTAAATTTTGGGGCAAAAACTCAACCATTAAACAAACATGTAACAGTTCATTTTCTAACAATCCTTGATTATCAACATTTTACTGTGGTATTGTATAGGTATCAGTGTTTCATTGTGGTTAAATAATAAGCTATCTGTTACTATATTGAGTATGGTCTTCCATAGACATTTCTTGGTAATTCTCATTCCTACTTCAGGTTTTCAAACCCTAGGCATCATTCCAAATGAACATCAGTTCAGTTTAAGGATTTGTTTTCTCCCTGTCTTTGTCTTCTCTTTTTTCAGTATTCTTGAAGTGTATTCAATATTTCAGAATATTTTCCTTTAATAACAACAATAATGTTTAAGACTATAAACTATTTAAACTTTCACATGGCTTATTGACTGGACTTCAATTCAAATATTTGTTTATAGGCTGATGGAAAAACTGAAAATCTGTGCTTGTATTATATTTATTGAAATGTTGGCCAGTAAGTAGAACATCCTGGCTCAAGCAAAACACCAGCCTACCCAGTATACAACAGCAGTGAATCTATGACCAAGAAGCTTAAATATTATTAATATGTTTTATATCATGGATTTCATGTATTCATAGAATTCTGTAGCCTGCTAATCATTTAGAATAGAAAATCCTTTCAAGTATAAGTCCTGGTGTTTATTTATTTATTTTTCTTTTTTTCTATTTATTTATTTTGCATTATAATTCTTAATACACCACTATACAATAATTTATCATATCTTTTATTATATATAAGGTATGTTGACACCATGTCCTAGTGTTTAAAAGCAGTTAGCAATGATTTTAGTTTTGTCCAACTTTTTATTTCAAATGTGGACCTCTTTCAAAGCTGAATTTGAAAACAGTGGCAGTGTTAAAAAGATAATTTATATGATTAAAATTAATTTGGTTGCTGAGAGTTCTGAACAAATAGAGCTCAGGTATGTCATTTTGAAGACTGAGACATTAGAGTTTTATCCTTAAGGATAAAATAAATCTTTGACAAAGTTTGTACTTTATATAGCAAAATGTGTGAATTCTCAGACTGAATAATCTAAGGGCCTATACAACAGAGTAGGCATTGGTGGAAACATTTATATGCAGTCAGCTTGAAGATTCTCAAATAAACCCTACTACTGAGACATCAAGATGGCAGTCCACTATGGGGGATTGAGGAAAATACACCAGAGTGCTGTGATAGTATACAACCCAGACAGCAAGAAGTTGAGTTGGTTCTTTTAACAGCGATTCCATGAAAGAATGAAGACATAGATTTCTTACCCACACAAATGGACCGTGGATTTGACTTTCTCAAGACTTTTAGTATCATTACAACAGTGCATTTTGAGCTTTTTAGAAGAAAAGTAGCCTACTAACACAGATGGTAGTTTGTATGCCTGGAATTTTTTGCGTTTTGATTTATTTGAGTATGACCTCATGGAATATTAACTTTAACAAAATTTCTAACACCTGAACATTTTCAGACATGAAAATATCAAAATAATAATGTAGCAAACCCACATACCCTTCACCTAGGACAGGGGTTGACAACACTTCCTGTAAATAGATAGTGAACACCTCAGGTTTGCTGCCTGGGTGGTTTTTGCTGCAGTTGCTCAGCTGTGCTATTGCAGTGCAGAATCAACTGTATACACAAAGCAATGGATACTATTGTATCCCAATAAAACTTTATTTACAAAAACAGTCCATGAGGCATAGTTTGCTGACCCCAACCTAGACTCAGGCTTTGGTAACATCTTGCGGTATTTGCTGTCTCTCACCATATGTTATATATATATTTATGAGCCATTTGAAAGTATACTTTCAAACGATACTTCATTCCCAAATATTTCAATATGCATCTTCTAGGAACAAGCCACTCTCTTAATATCCCAGTGTTATTAGATGATAATTATAGTAAGGAGGGTTTCAATAGCCAATAGAATAGAGATTTATTGCAAGGATTTATCTTAGGTCATTTTGGAAACTGGTGAGGCACATCTGAGATCCAGAGAGCAACTCTCCAGAAGGCAGGCTAGTGTTCTTAGGCATGGGTCCAAGTTGCAGTCACAGGTTAAATTCTTCAGGAAAAGCTTTTAATATCTTTTAGGATCTGACTCATCCAGATAGTCTAGGATACAGTCCTTCATTTAAAGTCAATTGGTTATAAAAGGTTAATCACATCTACAAAATACCTTCAAATTAACAACAAGTTAGTATTTGAATAACTGCGGGCAAAAGCGTAGACAAATTCAAACTTGCCTGAAAGTCCCAAGTGTCATTCAGCTTACATGGTTTTTCATGATTTTAGAGAAAAACAAGTGCTATATAATACACTTCTATAAAGTGCTCCAGACTTAGATTTTCCAGAAAAGGGGATTCCTCATCCTGGTTTGAGTGGTCATAGATGGTGTCCTGTTGTTTTTTAAAATGTTGTGAAATTTTCTCACACTTTAATTTAAAAAATGGAACATTTTAGTGATTAGGATGAGGAATAGTAGACAAAATTTTTTAAAAAAATTTTTTTTAGTTGTAGACAGACATAATACCTTTATTTTATTTATTTATTTTTATGTGGTGCTGAGGATACAACCCAGTGTCTCACACGTGCCAGGCAAGTACTCTACCGCTGAGCCACAACCTCAGCCCCAGTAAGACAAAACTTTAGTTTTAGGAATTACAGTATCAGTAAGCCATATGCAGTAGTACTGATTTTTTTTCCCCTACACAGAAGAAACACAATATCAGAAACCATTACAAATCGGTGTGGAAAGGAATCAATATGCATATGTGCCATAGCTTTAAAAACAAACTTGATTAATAAATAAGAAAGTAGTAAATTCACTGAGTTTTAGTTTTCAGTTTTGTGGGTTTTTTAAATATAATTATTGTTTACCTTCTTGAGAACTATTATTTTCTTCAAAGCACATTTATGGAGAAGGAAAAAAATTATAATTCATATGCATTTATGAAGCATAATTACTGTATATATTGCCAATAGGGATAAAAATAATTATAATGATAGCTACATTTATTGAGGTCTTTGGACCAGGTTCTGTGCTAATTACTTTATATAATATATCTCAATCTGTATAACAACTCTCCTGAGAAGGTAAAGTCTTTATCTCAATTTTACAAATGAGGAATCTGGGCCTAAGAGAACCTAAGCCACTTGCCCAAGGGCACATAACTAGCACCGGAGTACAGCCAGAATCAATGTCGGCAATGAAATTGATTGCTTTAATCGTACTGCCTAGCTATAGCAATGTAAAAATGACTTTACCTAATTACAGAGATTGCCATTTCCACTCAAATAAACTTTGCATATAAATTTTGCAGATAATCAAATATAAAGTAATTGACTGATGGAAAATGTGATGGTGTGAAGGGTTTAGTTTTCATGTTCAGCCTTGTGGTTTTAGGTGTTCAGAGTCACTCACTAGACTCTATAAGCTGCTAGAAACCTGTTTAACTGTGAGTCCATTTTATCTGTTGTTTACTTTCTAATGGTTTGCATAGAAATATTTCCCACTTGATCCTTGAAAACTTGATTTCCTTAGCATGATCAATTGCCCTAGATTTTTGTTTATACTTTCGTGGTGATGATTTTATTCTGGAGGTAGATAAATAATAAGAAAACACTGGGAGCCCATTTCTTGGTATTTGACTGCAGGCACCTGTGAGGAGGTTCCCACCCGAGTCCATTCTAGGAAGGCGGTTTCATAGCTTGAGGATAAGCATCATCAGGAATATTTGAAGCCTGAGACCCTGAGGACTTCACAGAGCTGTCATTCATAAAAGTTTAGCAGGAGTTAATAGTAATTGGAATCAAGAAGGCTTATACTTTTAGGTATAAACACATCTTTTAGGGATGATAGGCCAAAATTTGTGTTTCTTGAAAAATCTTAGGAGAAGAGCAAGGGCTAGCTTTGTTTATAGTCAAGAACTTAGAAAAACCTTTAGGGAAAATAATACATGTTGTCTCATGGGATTTTTTTGCCTAAGTCAACAAATGTGTTCCCATGAATAGTCACTGGAGTTCTGTTTTTTTTCTGATTTAGTCCCTCTCTTAAAGTTAAATTTCAGTGTCACTTGGTCCATGAAGGGAGCTTTTAATATATTCTTAGGAATAATCCATTAATCTGGATTTTTCCTCCTTATTTTCCAGTGATCCTGAGCAGCTAAAGAAGGAACTGAATGAACTAGTCGATGCTATTGAAGAAAATTTTTTCCAGCCACAAAAGTATAATCTGCAGCCAAAAGCTGAGTGAATTTCAGCCTTGGACGTAACCACATTTACCTCCAACTAAACTGGACTGGATTTTTTTTCCCCCAGTACTGGGGATTGAACCAGGGCCTTGTGCATACTAGGCAAATGCTCTACCACTGAGTTATATCCCCAATACTTTTTAAACTTGATTTCTTTAACCAATATTTTTGAAGACCAAATGATTCACATTATCACTATAAAAGTATTTGTATATTTTAAACAGATCTACATTCCTCATTGCTTCATGTTTGATCCTTAAGGTGACTAAAGAAAAGATAACCTAGCAAACTAACATCCCTATTAAAATGTTAAGCTTGGGCATTTTCTGAATTTTTACAATTTTAAAAATAAATAACTTTCAAAAACCAGATTGTAATCAATATGCCTTAATTTGCATAAATGTGTGTTTTCTGTTGAAATAATCAAAAACCTTGTACAATTACTAAATTCTGGGATGTCATATGTAGGATAGCCACGTTTTAGGTATGTGTACATATATGTTTCTATCAGTTATTTATAAATTAAAATAATAGGTTAGATGTTGTATTCATGTTTGGGAAAATACAATTCACCGAAACCCATAAAGTGAAACAAAATGTACTTTAAAAATATAAGGCTTTTTTTTCCCTTTTATTTTATTTATTTACTTGTTTATTTTAGTACTAAGGATTAAACCCAGGGCCTCATACATGCTAGGCAAGTGCTGTATACTGAACTGAAATACATCTCCAGACCCTTTCTTTTATTAAAGCAAATGGTGCCGTTATTATTATTAATGGTTACTAACAGGTTTAGGACAATGAAGTTGTATAATACTATTGACAGTCATTTTGCTAAAATCAGGGGAGAAGATAATTTATGTCTTCATGATGCACAGTTTATGTTCTACCAGAACTCTTAAATCTATATTCAATGTATTCTATCAGTTTAATTGTAGAAGCCATAGTTATTTCTGGCTTATGTTTTCTGGTTTCGGACTATTCTCTAGGGGAAAAAAAAAATAAAAGTTAGGTCTGTGTTCTCTATAACCCCTTTGAGCACATATCCTGAACTGGTTCTCAGAGTTTGTGTCTGAGATGAGTAAGACGCAGTCCTACTATGCAGCGCTCACAGTCTAATCCAAATTGTGACAAGTAACAACAGAACTTGCAAATTCTATCCAAGAGTTATTGGTGAGTACTAGGTGTTTGAAGTGCAGAGTTCCCTCTGCCCAGAGAAACCTCACAAAAGGGGCAGTATTGATGCTGCTCTGAGCCTTCCCAGCTCAGAGCAGCATCAATACATGCAGAGGAGCTGGCAGGTGCGGGAGAGAGGGACAGGGAAACAGGACCCGATGAATCTTCAGGATGCACCCCACTTCTCTGCCACTCACACGATGAGTGATCCTGTTGGACCAAGGCGGGGATCCCACCTCCCAACTTAGGTTCTTATCTGTATTACTAAGAAATAGCACACGGTGGATGCTCATTATGTATTTCTTAACTTATTCCTGTTAAGGGATAGAAGGTAGTGCCCACTACCTGGTCCATAAAGCTCAAAGCAAAAAGACCCCTGGGTTTTATTCTTGGCCTGCAAGGAGCCAGCCCTGTGACCTTGGTCAACTCACTTAACCTTACAAAGTCTCAATTTTATCATTTCTAAAGTCTTTCTTTTAAGGATAGTTTTAGTTTTATAACAAAATTGAAAGGAAGGTACAGAAATACCCCATATACTCCTTACCCCCACACAGATATAGGCTCCCCCTTTCTCAGCATCCCCTGCTGGAGTGTACATTTATTACAGTGAATCTACACACATCATTATCAAGCAAACAATGGAGACAGTAAAGATCAGTGAGTACCAGGGGTTGAGGGCAGGTGGGATGAACAGACAGAGCCCAGAGGATTTTTAGGGCAGTGAAAAGATCATTCTATGCTATTATAGTGGAGGATACATGTCATTAAACATTTGTCCAAACCGATAAAAAGTACAACACCAAGAGTGAACCCTAATGTAAATGATGAACTCTGGGTGATAATTTTGTCATTTTTAAAATGAAGAAATTTCACTACATGGTCTCTGAGGTCATTTCATGCTGCAGGTCTTTAAATTATGTAGAAATCCATAAGAGCAACTATCAGCACCAATAAATCACTGGCAATTCCCTCTGGCAAAATGCTTAGCTCTAGCCCTCTTATAAGACCTAACATCTCAAAGAGGGGAAAATATTCTGAACCAAAATAGGATGATGGCCTTGTGCTCACACCTTCCCTTGCCTTGCAGCGTGGAGGATGTGTGTGGTCAGACTGGAGACAGGTGAGACAGAGTCATATGGCATGCAGATGTCTCACAAAGTGGTTGCAAGAGTCAGACAGTGGTCACCAGCCTCTGATCAGGACTGAACTGTCACAGAGCCCAATCTTCATCCTACTCACTAAACTTGCCTGGGGAGATCTCCTAACTTGAGCACAGAGGTGGCAGTCCGTTTTCTCTTGGTGCTTAGAAAGATCAAGTCCCAAGTTACCTAAGAGTCTCACTTGCAGGAGGAAATGCAGGCCAACTATTTTTACTTTTATTCTTTGTGGTCTCTGAAGTAACAGCTGTTCCTCTTTAAAAAACCATTGAGATTGTCTCATTGATGTATCTCAAATCATGATGCTATTAAGGGAAAGTATTGTTATTTCATTGGCATTGGAAGATTGTGTGGTTTTTAAAAATACATTCTTTAAGGGACAGAATAAATATGTATATCCTGCTTTGAAGAGATTTTGAAAGAAGAATATCTAAATTATATATATGATTTCTACATCCCCAAAACAGCTTCCTCAGAGTTAACTGTGCTCTCATTCATGTTATCGTTTGGTTCTGGAATGTTCCCAAAGTCTCATGTGTTGAAGGCTTGGTCCTCAATGCAGTGATGTTCAGAGGCAGGACCTTGGGAAGTAACTGGATCATGAGGGCTCTGACCTCATGAGTGGATTGACCCATTGAGACCTGAGTGGGCTGCTGGGAGGTGGTGGAAACTATAGGTGGAAGGGCATGGAAGAAGAAAGTAGGTTAGTGGGGGTGTGCCCTGGAAAGGCATTTCTTGTCCCCAAGCCTTTCTCTCTCTTCTGCTTCCTGGCTGCCATGAGCTGAGCCACACCCTTTCCTCTGCCACAACCTTCCACCATGATGCTCTGCCTCACCTCAAGTCCAGAGCAATGGAGCCAGTCGACCATGGACTGAGACCTCTGAAGGTGGGTGAGCAAAAAGGAATCTTTCTTCCTTTAAGTTGTTCATGTCAGGCATTTTACTCACATCAATTCACATGTTCACTAATTGGGCCATATTTGAATTCTGCCAGACACTTTTCTGGATTCTGATACAGTGTCCTGATCTCAAATGTAGGCTAGCAAGAGAAATGCAATAACATGCATAACATGCTGCCTTGCAATAAGAAGGCCCTTGAATTATCAACAAGCAGGTCTGTAATGCCCCTTCTTGAACTTGTGTCTTTCAAGTTCAAACTCCTGACATTTGTTTTTAAAGCAAAATGACTCTGAAGCCATTGGCGTATCATTTTTTCTGCATCATTTCTTTTTTCCATTCTTACTACAAGAATAGTTGTAAGGACTAACTCAATCATTAGAAGCAAGATTTCATGCTCTTGGGCAGATGAGAATCAAAGTTTAAAATAACATTACTTGTTCTATAGAGTGCTCCCTGAAAGCAAAGCATACTCAGATTAGTTGGACAAGAAAGAAAACTGTTTGGGGAGATGAAGAGCTCCAGCTGACCGGGGTCCTGTCCATTGTCATCTGGATGAAGAGCAGAGTTGAGAGATATGGGCTTTTTTGACCTGGCTCCCTTGGTAGTCCCTCAAAAATAAAATTTGAGAAACAAAGCTGTCATCCACCTCCCATGTAGGTTCAGCTATACCACTGTATGTAGGTTTGGCCCAACTTTGGTACAGAATGGAGTTGGACGTACAAACTGAAGAGCCAGCTCCTGGTCTAACCAGCTTTTGAAACCCTTGCAAAATGGTGTTATGTAACTTGTAAAAGGAAGTGAGGAGGGCAAGTTTTAGATGACAGAGCCTGATTATGTCCTTAAAGTACACTGTTCTGAACTCTCACCTTCACTGGGAAAGGGCAGTTTTGTAAAATCTCTAGGTGGCAAGAGTGGAACGCCGCTCTCTATTTTATGAGCGTTCCCTGGTTTAGTGAACTGTGGAGGAGGCCGGTCATCTCCATGAGCTTCGCAGGCTTCCTTCTTTCCCTTCCTAGCCCTGGGTGGGCTCATTCCCCATGTTGTTATTGTCCTCTGTCCCCTGAGAGCTTCTTGGCTATGGTGGGACCACAGACATCCCTACTATGCTCTGACCTTATGGTATCAGTACTTTCATGCTTGGACTTTTCTCAGTCAGATGTCCTCAAGCTGCATTGAAAGTAGCCCGGACCCAAATCAGTTTTCCCCACTCCGTTGCCCATGGCCATTTCCTATGATGTACTCTGCACTGACCCCTGCCCAGAATCTTCAGTGCTTCTCATGTCTGATTTTCATCTTCCTCATTGTGAGAATTTACTCTCGTTTATTCTTTTTATGGACCATTTAAAACTTACACAAAGACTGATACCTGTCACCCAGCTATAGCAAAATTTCTATTCATGGCCAATATTGTTACATCTATTTCTCCCTCTATCCCCATCTTACCAAGGAACCATTCTTACTTGGGACAAGCAAATCCCAGACTTGTCATTGTAATATTTCAGTATGTCTAAATAATTTCAGTATGTGTCCATAAAAGATATGATCTTGTTCACATATACATACACATAATCACACTACTATTGGCATGCCAAAATATATTGACAATTAATACCAAATACCTTGTCAATGTGTACATTTCCCCACTTGTGTCCCATTCTATTTAAACTGCTTGGATCAGGGTTCAAATAGTGTCCACTCATTGTATTTGACTCATCAGCCTCTTTAATCTCTTTCAGTCTAGAAGTTCCTTCTTCCTTTTCTTTTTCTTATAATTTATTCTAAAGTGCCTGATTTGCCCCTAGGGTCTCCCACATTTTTTGTTCTGCTCATTCCCTGCTCATGGGTGTAGCATGTTCTTCTGTGCCCTATATTTCCTGCCAACTGGTCCAGTTAGACTGAGAAACATGATCTGATTCAGGTTTGATTTTTTTTAGCAAGAACACTTGATTGTAGAGAGCGGTAATTTGAATCAAATCATGGCCTTTGATTCTCTTGTGTCTAGGTTTTTGCTAGAGCTGACTATGCAAAAGTGCAGGTCAAGATGCCCCAGTTGCTAACGTAAGCCGGGGTGGCTATGTGCACAGGCACACAGCTTTATCAGTCGAGGCCTTGAGTTTGGCACCTTCTCCCAGGAATAGAGAATTCTGAGCAAAAGAAGATGACCCCAATGTCTCGCCATTCCTGCATCCTTTAAATCGCCTGCTTTGCTGAAATTTCCCACAATTAAAACCTTTTGATGAAACCTATGTAATAAACTTACTGAGCTAGCTCTGGGTCAATCAAGCCTTATCCAGGCTTGATTACCTACCTGGCCCCAGCTTTTCACTGTATATGTGTCTGTTTGTCTTTTCTTCATCCCCCATCTCTCCTGCGTGTCCAGTTATCCCCTTCACTCACAGCCAGAATCCAAGGGAGATGAGAGGTCCTCAGCACTTGATGGTAGCACATAGTGTGGCACTCACCACATTCCAGTTGTTTTCACAGCCCCAAAGATTAGCAATCGCCCGCCACTGTGCCCACTCCTGCGCTGCCCTGCATAAGGAAAGGGTGATCGGTCAAAGGCAATGGGATTCAATTAAAAAGAGAAGATGGATCAGTGTGTCTGGTGTCGCTCATACAATGCATAGAATAATGCCAGCCTGGCAGGCTCCTCAAGCAGGGGGCAGGCGGGGCTGATGGACTGTTTCATGCAGGACTTGAAGCATTGAGAGCTCTACTGGGTTTCAGTCTTTCGAAGTTTCCTTTTGATGGCTCATCTGTTCTAGAACAAAATCATACTGTTCTACTGTTATGAAGACCAACAGAGAAGGAGAACATGAGCAAGGTGTTGAGAATCTCAGAGATCTGGAGAAGACTGCTCAAGAGGATCAGCCACACCCTAGATACCGCCAGAAGTCAGAGGGAAGATGAGACTCCTCCTCTGGAGGGCTTGTGCTCTGATGTGAAACCCAGAACGAGAACCCCAGGCTTGGTTGGTAAGGCTTGCAAGGGATTTAAATGAGGATGAGTTTGTGCTGCTTTGTGAGAAGGGGGTAGTCATTAGAGATCTATGTTGGTCAGAACAGAGAGCAGGCACATGGTACCTGTTGTGCAGAAAATACTCACAGAGAGCTGTTGAACTGTGTGATGGCCTTGAACTTTGCCCTGGACTGTGCGGTTTCTGTGTCAAGCAATAGGTTGAATGGACCCCACAAAGTCATACAAAGGCAAAGCTTCTGAGAGAAGTCTGTGAAGTCACGCAGAGATTGGTCAGCGTCATTCCCTATCAGCTGTGCTCTATCACAATAGCATCCCTGTCATCTCTAACAACTAGATCTGAGGGTTCGGCTTTTTCCAGAATCACCAGTTGGCAACACAAGCCCGAGGTAGGCTGATGAGCGGAAACCTAAAATAGAGAACTGAGCCTACAGTTGAATGGTCAGATCTTGTGCATGAAACAGACTCAGAATTTAGGGCCAGTGTATTCATTTTATTTGGGAAATATTGACTATCTGTGAGGAAACATAAAGTGAATATGTCACTTTCTGAATTTAGAACTCAAAGGAATGGAGAAATATTAGATTTTTGCTCATAAATGGTATTAAACTCTACATGCTGTTCTGTCACTGCTTTTTAGCCCTAGTTAAAAGGTGGACATCCCCAATCTGGGCATAGTGGCACACACATGTAATCCCAGCAATTCTGGAAGTTCAGGCAGGAGGATCACATGTTCAAGGCCAGCCTGGGCAATTCCACGAGATCCTGTCTCACAATAGACTAAAAAGGGCTAAGGATGTAGCTCAGTGGTAGAGCTTTTGCCTAGCATGAGCGACGCCCTGGCTTCAATACCTAGCACTATTAAATAAGTAATTAAATAAAATGGACATTCTAGCTGTTTCTAATTTTTATTAATATAATATTGCAATTAATAACATTTTATATCCACTTTCCTCCCATTCTAGTATGGGATAAATGCTGTTGCAATAGCTAACATATCTTTTTTGTTGGAAAGATGGCAGGAGATGATCTAGGTGAAAATATTTTATAAATTTCAAGTGTTAAGTATGACTATCATTGTACAAATGGACAAATTAGATTTATAAACTACTCTCATAACTACGTATTTAATGTGTACAGTTCTGTTTTAGAAAAATCTTTCTACTGTCCTGTTTCCCAGGAGTTGACAGTAATCATTAAAAAGAAAAAAATCAGTATCATTTCTAATATTTGCAAACCATATATCTGTTGGGGCTTAATACATAAGGAACTCATACAATTCAATATCAAAAAAAATCAAATTTAAAAATTATGAATAGACATTCCCAAAGAAGACATACAGATGGCCATAAAGTATATAGAAAGATTCTCAACATCACTAATTATGAGGGAAATGAAAATCAAAAACCACCAAGAGACATCACCTATTATGGCAATTATCAAAATGATGAGCTAAGTATTTGTGGGGCTACAGACAAAAGGGAACCCTTGTATACCCGTTGGTGGAAATGTAAATTTCTATAGCCATTAGAGAAAACTGATGAAGATTCCCCAAGAAATTAAAAACAGAATTACCATATGATTCAGCAATCCCACTTTAGGGAATATATCTGAAAGAAATGAAAATAGAACAGGTGTCTGCACTCCCACGTTTATTACAGCATTATTCACAATGGACAAGACATGGAAGCAACGTGTGTCTGTTGGGAGATGAACAAATGGACAAAGAAATTGTGGAGTATCTATATAAGCAGAGGAACTTTACTCAGCTTTAAAGAAAAAAGTCTTGCCATTTCATAACCACATGGATGAATCTAGAAGACATTGTAGTAAGTAAATACTAACCAGAGGCTGACAGACAAAAACTGCATGGTGACACCTATATACGGACACCAAAAATATCAAACTGATATAAAAGGTGGGGTGGGCAAGGGAATCAAAGGAAATGTCGGTCCAAGGATATAAACTTTCAATTATACAATATATAAGCTCTGGGGATCTAATATATAGCATGGTGCTATGATTATCAATACAGTATTGTATACTTGAAGTAGATCTGAAAAGTTTTCACCACACATGCAAAAAGAAAAAAAGAAAAAACATGATTGATAGGTACATTAATTTGATTATGGAAATCATTTCATAATATTTAAGTATATCAAATCATCCTATTGTACATCTTAAATTTATACCATTATGCTGTACAATTATACATTAATTAAGCTAGAAAAAGAAATATCATTTCTGTGTGACTCACCACACCTGTAGGAGTTGAGATTGGGTTTCAGGTGCGACTTCACTGCTTTCTGTGTGATATCAACATGCGACTTGACGTCTCTAAACCTCATTTTTGGGCTGGGGAGGTAAATCAGGGTTAGAACACTTGCCTAGCATGTGAAAGGCCCTGGCTTTCTTTAAAAAAAAAATGTAATTCTCATTTTCCTATTTTTTATTAGGAATGGAATCAAAAACAGATTTTTTTTTTTTTTGAAGTGGAGGTCCTGGGGATTAAGCCCAATAGCACTTTACCACTGAGTTACATCCCCAACCCTTTTTATTTTTAATTTTTAAGACAGGGTCTCACTAAATTGCTTAGGGCCTTGCTAAGTTGCTAAGGTGGTCCTTGCTAAGTTGCTGAGGCTGACCTTGAACTTGTGATCCTCCAGCCTCAGCCTCCCAAGCCCCTGGGATTATAGGCATGTGCCACTGTACCCAGCTAAAATTATTCTTCTCAAAATAGTTTTTAAAAACATTTTTCACTTGCCTTAAATAATGTACAATACTAATCAGTAACTAAGGAGGAAATGAAGATCATCCAAAGAAATTTTTTATTTATTATAACCTATGAGGCATCAGGCCCGTATGGCATAGAGGTGTAGCCACTTTTGTTCCTCCCTAGATAAAAGTTTGTCTGGGAAAAAATTATAATCTCCCTAAGGAAGAATTGGGGAGAAATACAGATTTATATAAAATATAAAATTGTTTTACAATTCTGGAGTGATAAAGATCTTTCTAACCATGACTCAAGTAATGAGAGTAAGGACTTAAAAATTCGCCTATGTTAAATAAAAATATTCTGCAACAAACTGGAGAAAATGTTTGCGATTTGTGTCACAAAGAGCTTGTCTCCCTAATGTAAAAAAGATCCCCTAGGTATCAATGACACAAAGAATTAAGAAAAAGGGTAAATGATACAGATAGTTCACAGAAGAGGAAACACAAATGATTCTGAAATATGTTAGCCAATTCCAAAAAAACCAAATACCAAATGTTTTCTCTGATATAAGGAGGCTGATTCAAAGTGGGGTGGGAGGGGAAGGGAGGGGGCATGGGGTTAGAAATGATGGTGGAATGTAATGGACATTATTATCCACAGTACGTGTGTGAAGACACAAATTGGTGAAATATGCTTTATACAACCAGAGATATGAAAAATTGTGCTGTATATGTGTAATAAAAATTGTAATGCAATTAAAAAATTAATTAAAAAAGAGAATTGTTTTACTCTTAGCTTTCCATGCCATTTTAGTTGTACATTCCATTTTCATTCTTTCTGAATTTACTTTTAAAGTCCTAACATATATACCTGCTTAATCAAGTCCAAAGTTAATAATATTCCTATCCTTCACCCAAACAACACAGGAATTTAATTTTTGCTTAGATAGTATTGAAATGGTGCAAAACTCAAAAGTGAAAATATAGTGAAAAATCTCTCCCCTGATTCACATGCACCCAGTTCCCATGAATTAAGGCAATCATCTTTGCCAATTTCAAGTGTATTCCTACAGAGATCTTGTATACAAAACAATGATGTCATGGATTCTTGTCTTGATTTATTTTATCCAAAGTGTAGGACACTATACACATTGTTCTACACTCAATATTCTTTTTAACTTTACAATTATGAAATTGTGTTTAATGTTTGCAGTTATTCACTCCCTCCTGCCCTGTAGATGGAGAATACTGAGAAATCTATGTTCATTGTTCCAACCTGCTCAGAAAATTCTGACCCAGACAAAAATACATTTATCTAACTCAAATAAGTTCTTTTATTGATGAATATGAAGGTTGTTTCTAATTTGTGCTATTTTTTTAAGAGAGAGAGAGAATTTTAATATTTATTTTTTAGTCTTCTGCGGACACAACATCTTTGTTTGTATGTGGTGCTGAGGATCGAACCCGGGCCGCACACATGCCAGGCGAGCGCACTACCACTTGAACCACATCCCCAGCCCAAATTTGTGCTATTTCAAACAATACTGCAGTGAATAATCTTGCCGTGTATCATTTAATACCGTATGTGTGCATGCGTGTGCAAGATAACCCATTTAATTTTAAAAGTCTCTCAAAAATAATTATTTTTGAAAGTTAATGCTTAGGTAGATACCTCAACCTGTTTGCTATTATCGATTCACTCACTGTATATCTTCTTGCTAGAGCCCATATTTTATAGGTTGTTTTAATATTAGTCTAAAAATGTTACTCTCATTCATTAATCCATGTTCTATTAGGTAAAGAATTCTAAGCTGACATTTATTTTCCCTGGCACTTTTTTTTGCCGCAGCCTGGCTGGCTGGGCACAATAACCGGGGTGGGGGGGGGTGAGGAACAACTTGTGTACCTTGATACAGCAGGAGTAGGAGCCCTTTATTGTAGGACAACAGAGGTATTTATACATTCCACACAGCTTATCTTAATTAGCATAAAATAGGTACAGCAGTCAACCCATAAGGAATCTCTACACTTAATGGCTCGCTGGCGTTACTTCACAAACCACTCCCTCTGGCAAAATGCCAGGCGCCATCCTGACTTGTTTACAGACTCTAACATTTTTTTTTAATTTATTTTTTAGTTGTAGGTGGACACAATATCTTTATTTTATTTTTATGTGCTGCTGAGGATCAAACCCAGTGCCTCACGCATGCTAGGCTGCTACCTCTGAGCCACAACCCCAGGCCTTCCCTGGCACTTTGAAGTCATTCTTGAATTATATTCTGAACTTTTCATTTATGACCTGAAGTGAGCAGCTAATCCTTTTGTAAGTTTTTTTTCTCTTTTCTTTCTGACTCCTTTTTAAAAGAAGCTTTTGAGGTATAATGTACGTAGAATCCTGAATGAATAGCTCAGAGACTTTTTACTTTGTATAGGGCCCTGTGACCATGAAGGTCTGAAACATTACAACATCTCAAAGGGGACCCAGTGTTCTCTCCTAGCTGACACCCTCCCCTTGCTGCCAGAGAAAGCAGCTCTCCTGACAGTCAACACCATGGATTAGTTTTGCCTGATCCTGAACTTTACATAAGTGAGGATAGGTCATTTGCTCACTATCTGACTGCTTTTAATACACCTCTGCCCCTGGTGCTCTGCCGTTTCACTATGATATGAATGTTTCTGGCTCTATCTCTGAGCCACTGTCTTGGTGACCCTCAGAACTGGCATCCAGTTTGCTAATTTCTCTTGAGATGTTTCTTATCTGCTGTTTAACTTTTCTTTGGAATTTCAAATTTCAATGATTTTTAAACAAATTTCCAAGAGTCCTATTTGTTCTTTTCTCATATCTTTTTTTCTTGTCCATGAGTTTCCCGTTTCATCCTGTTTCCCATTTTTGCAATGGTCCATGTTTGCATATATGTAAATAATCTTAGTAATATTTTTTAAAAGATTTTTTTTAAAGATGGGTACAATATCTTTATTTATTTTTATGAGGTGCTGAGGCTCAAACCTAGTGCCTCACTTGTGCAAGGCAAGCGCTCTATCGCTGAGCTATAACCCCATCTCCCTTAGTAATATGTTTTATTCTCCCTTTTAAATTGTTATTTAAACTAAAGTTTTTGAATGCTACTTTCTCAGTTTGTTGTGTTAGCTGTTCCTCTGGTGGACTGTTTACTAGTGTGTTTCTTGTTTTGTCTTTGGCAGAGATTTTTTTTTTTTTAAAAATGTATGAGACTCTTGTGCCCTGATCATAGAAATACTATTACAAAGTAATTTTGTGTTTGCTTCTTCAAGGTCCTAAAGACTTCATTTAAAAAAAAAAATAGTTTGGTTGTTTTTTATTGTTTTCTTGACGTTTCATTTTGTGTTATTTTTAAATTAATTGCTTTGCACTTACAAATACAGGTGTTGATTATAAGACACTATTTACCCGTTGTAAAGAAGACATATTGAAATGATTCAAATATGTAACTTAAATAATAAATTTATATTTAGCAACATAATGCTACCCCCAAACAATTATATACAGTGATCTTATTTTTCATATGAAGAAGTGGGATGTGGTGGCATGTGCCTATAAAATCAGCAGCTCAGGAGGCTGAGGTAGGAGAATCACAAGTTCAAAGCCAGTCTCAGCAACTTAGCGAGGCCCCAAGCAATTTAGTGGGACCCTGTCTCAAAACTAAAAAAAAAAAAAAAATGGGGATGTGGTTCAGTTGTTATGCACCTCTGGGTTTAATACCCAGTACCAAAAAAAAAGTCATTTGGAAGGGCAAAAGGCCGACATGGCAAAATAATACTGAAGGAGAATAAGAGTTGAGAGAGAACGTGACTTTCTTTCTTTCTTTTCTTTTCTTATTTTAGTTGTGTATGGACAGATTACCTTTATTTTATTTATTTTTATGTGGTGCTAAGGATAGAACCCAGGGCCTCATGTGTGCTAGGCAAGCACCTCGACACTGAGCCCCAGACCCAGCCCCCCAAGGAGATTTCTTAAGACACAGAAATACCAAACCATAAATTGAAAGATAGAATCATATTAGAATTAAAAGCTTCCGTATACAAGAGCTGGGCTGTGGCTCAACGGTAGAGTGCTTGCCCAGAATATACTAGCCCTGCGTTGAATCCCTAACTCCAATAACAACAAAATCCCTCCCGTACCCAAAAGACTTTACCAAGAGTTGAAACACCAAAGATAATCGAAGAGGAGCTTTTTATAACCTTTTTCTCCAAGTTTCTAATGACCTTTTTTATGGGGGTGGTAAGTCACTGGTATTTGAACCCAGGGGTGTTTCACCACTCAGTCACATCCCCAGCCCTTTTTGTTTTTTTATTTTGCAACAGGGTCTCACTACGTTTCTTAGGGCCTCACTGAGTTCCTGAGGCTGGACTCCAACTTGCAATCCTCCTGTCTCAGCCTCCTGAATTGCTGGGACTACAGGTGTGGGCCACTGTGCCGGGCTTCTGATGACTCTTCGTGTTATTTTTATTGGCTTTAAACCCCAGCACCAATTTGTGAACATAAACTCACTCCTACTCCTGTATGGACACAGGCTTGGAATTTTCTCTTTTGTTGGTGAACTCTCCCCAGCTCCTCCCCACCCTGCACCAGTGGCCTGCTTTCAGCCCCAGTCTGGAGTCTCAGGCACACTACAAGTTTCTCTGATCCTGGCAGAGAGGAAAATCTTTTTCTTCATCTTTTTCATAGAGCCAACAGTGCTTTCAGGTTTCTGGTACTCCAGGGGTGCAGACAGAACACCAAGGACAAGAACAGGAAGCTTGAAAAAGGGTTCAATAGAACTGTCAAAGGACAAAAGCAAGGAGCCCAGCTCCCTGCCTCCTAGCGGCCCAGGAGGGGTCCAGCCAGTGTGGATGCTACACCCTGGGCCCTGGAAACCACCCCTGATCTATTCCTCCTGCAGGCCACAGGCAATCAGCAGCTGTTTCTGTCTGCCTTAAAAAAAAAAAAAGAAGAAAGAAAGAAAGAAATTCACCCATATTTTAAGTACCTGGGACTGTCCCTTTGTTTCTTTAGAACTCAATTGTGTGGGTATTTTAGAACTTTTTGTTCTAGTAAAAATTTATGAAATTTCAACAAGTGTGCTTGTTGCAGAACTGCCCAATCCCGACTATACTTCCTGTGCCACCCTATTTGCTCCCAAGAAAACCTCATTTGAAGGGAATAGGACTTGAAAGACTTCTTCAATCATTCAATTTTAAGTTAAAAAAAAAAAAAGTTACTGACTTTGGAGAAGCTCTCCTTCCCTCATTGGCAAAATTCTGGCCAGTTAGAGGGGTACTGTTTCAAACTTCCTTACAGCAATCTGACAGCAGGAATGCAGTCAAAACCTTTCCAAACAATAGGAATTATCAGAATTTTCATCTGAAAGAAAACAGTCTCTGGGAGGAGACTTCTGTTCTCCCTGGAGAGAGAGAGAGAGAGAGAGAGAGAGAGAGAGAGAGAGAGAGAGGGAGGAAGGAGAAGGAGAAGGAGAAGGAGAAGGAGAAGGAGAAGGAGGAGAAGGAGAAGGAGAAGGAGAAGGAGAAGGAGAAGGAGGAGAAGGAGAAGACTATACAAAAACTGACAAAATCCAAAGAAGAAAGAAAAGAAATTGCATCACTGAATAATAGTCATGGCAATCCCATGCTTTTAGTATGTGCCAGATTCTGTTATGATGTTTTCTAACTCATTCACCCTAACTACAACATTGCAAGGTGAGCAGTGTTATTTTTATTCCCATCGACAGGCAGGGACATTTAGACAAAACATAGGCCAATCAACTCCCTCGGGTGACACAGCCAAGAGTGTCCTTGACCACTTGATGCTGGACAGTGGCACAGGTGTGGACTTTTCCTTCCAAGGAGTGTTCAAGCAAAGGGTGCCTTAGCATTTTGTGGTCCTGGAACACTAAAGAGGAATTTAGCACAGATTTAGGGAACCTTGTCACTAACTTTTCAGGGATTCTTAACCTGAGGTCAAAGGTTTTCCAACAACACTGGGCATAGAATCCAAGAAGTCATGGGATTTGAATGGAGAGTAAAAATACACTTTTTAAGTTACTTGTGGCAATTCTTATCACAATTTAGGATTTTTCATTATTTATGTTGGGAAAAAAAAACAATAATATTATTAATCTTTGTGATGTTGTCCTCAATAGAAACCACAGATTTTCATGTCACATTTTGGTTGTCACATGTAACTCAAAATAACATACATCCTCATCACTATCTCAAAATCATGGTAGTTGTTAGACCAATAGCTATATCTTATTTACCATGTTAAAAATGAAGCTCATATATCACAATATCATATTTTAAGATATATATTGATATCCACATTTCCATTACTTTTATAATCATATGTATTTTATTTTAGGCATTTAAAAACATTTTGAGAATGGTCCATAATCTTCATCATACTGGCAAAGGGGTCTATAATACAAAAATTGTTAAGAAGCCTTGTTCCAGAGAAGGGGTCAGCAGCTGTGGATCAAATCCATCTGCTCGGTTTTGACTGACCTGTAAACTAAGAATAGTTTTTACATCTATAAATGGTTGGGTAAATTTTTTTAAAGGATAATGTTTCATGACGTGAAAATTTATAAAACTCAATTTAAATTTCAACATCATGTATACCAGAACACAGCCATGCACATTTGTTTACTATCACTTAGGACTACTTTTGCACTCTGACAGAGTTAAAAGTTGGAGCAGGGATGGAATGGCCTGCAAAACTTAAAATATTTTCTAAATGAGCCTTTGGGGAAATGTTGTCATTCTGAATTAGAGAAGTATAAGATGCTGAAGACAGGGAAGAGGTCTCCATTTCTTTGCATGACTTCAGTGAATTCCCTCAGGCCTGTGGACATTATAGCTCATTACCAGGGTTCTGCTACATCCTTTATGGTACCTACCCACTAATTTGGGAATCTTACTGAATTCTCCCTCCCTATTTTTTTTTCTTTTTCTTTAAGCTTCCCAGTCAAGAACTTGCATTCCCTGGAATAAAGGAGAGCACCCTACATTTATTTAGCAACAGGAAAATGAGAAGAGGGCTAAATGTGTCCAGCTAAGCTTTAATGTTAAAGGAAATTACTAACTAATGAAGCAAGATCCCGCTACAATGCTGTTGCACAACGTGAATTATTATGCAATAGAAAAAGTAATCAAAAAGAGGCTAGCTCGCAGTGTAGTTTTCCAATACGTGCTGATTGAGGGGAACTTGGCCCCATGGAAGATCCCCTTGAAGGTACAGCCCAGCTATGCACAGTCCTATGAGAAAGACCTGGACACAAGGAAGTCTATTGGAAAGCCATGGAAGTAACCTTGTTAATTCCTTATTAACAAAACAATTCTGTAAAATAGTGCTACCAAAAACAGTAATTTAGCCAGGTGCAATGGCACATGACTATAATCCCAGAGACTCAGGCAGGAGGATCACAAGTCTGCATCAGCCTCAGCAACTTAGCAAGGCTCTAAGTAATTTAGCAGAACCCTGTCTCGAATTAAAAACTGTTGGGGATATGGCTCAATGTTTAAGTGCACATAGTTTAATTTTTGGTACCACAAAACAAAACAAAAAGACAGTAATTTAAAAGGCAGTAATATGGTTTAGAGGAAAAGAATGAAGCTTGCAGGCAAAACCTCTAGGTTAAAATTTCAACCTCTTCCCTACAGGTTTTCTGCCTAAGACAAGTCATTTAAACTCCAGAGGCCTAGACAACAAGGGAAAGGGGAAGACGCACTTTTCTGAGAGCTGCAGAAAGGACTAAGTAGGAGAAGACATGTAAATTACAAAGCACTGTACACCCTGCTGATGACAGGCAAGGTGATTGTGAATAAGAACATTTGGCACATGTCTGTATTTCCAGCAGCAACTCTGGAGGTCAAAGCAAGAAGATCTCAAGTTTGAGGCCAGCCTCAGCAACTTAGTGAGATCCTGTCTCTAAATAAATAAATAAATGGGTCAGGATGTGGCTCAGTGGTAGAGAGCCCCAGGTCCAATCGCCAGTACCAAAAAAAAAAAAAAAAAAAAAAAGTATTTGGTACAATGTGGAGTTGAAGCCCGTGCCAAGAAAGTTGATAAATATGTTCTTTGCCCCATGTTAAGTGTGCTTATTCATTCATTCGTGTATTCATGTCTGCCACATCTCAGAAATGACTTAATCCCAGCGACTCAGGCAGGAAAATCACAAAAATTTTTGGCCCCGGGGGCCAAAAGTAGAGCAATGAACAAAGCAGACAAAATTTTCTGCTGCCCTGGAAGGAGAAGGATAAATGACAAGTAATATACTCAAGTCACACAGATACTCAAGTCATGGTATATTAAAGGAAGTACAATGGAGGAAAGCAGAAATAAGAAAATCAGACTAAAGGAAGAAAGTAGATGACACAGAATGAAGCTAGGAGGGAGGTAGAAACCAATGCTTTTAGACTTGTTACTTTCTGGGCCAATAAAATTTCCCCAAATACTAGGACTTGCCACAGGGATGCTACCATGTTCTTTGAGCAAGTAAAAGCATTAAAAGCAAGACAGAAACAAACCCAACAAGGGCTGGGGTTGTAGGTCAGTGGTAGAGCACTTGCCTAGCATGTGTGAGGCACTGGGTTCAATTCTCAGCACCACATATAAATAAATAAAATAAAGGTCCATTGACAACTTCAAAAAAAACAGACATGTATTTAAAAAAAGCAGAAAATTATCTTACCATTGGCTCTAACCCTAAATTTCTTTGTTAATACCCACAAAAAAGGAAAAACATCAACACAGAATACAGAATAATCTAGTTCAGTGTTATGAAAATAACATTGTTATTTACATTTTATGTCAGATGGATGAAAACTGGCACAAGCTGGCAATGGATTAGAGAGAGCATTTACACAAAATGAACTGTACTCTCTCCCTCTCTCCAAGCAGTAGACCCCAAATAAATAGGACCCATGAACCTATTGGTCAGTGCAGGGATGGAGACACAACCAGTCACTCAAAGAAAGAAAGATTTTTCCTGGTAGGGCCCTGAGAAGAACTTTTCCTAAATTTTTCCAAGGATATTAAATACCATCTTCAACCATATCCTCAGACTGAATTGGAAATTTTTATAAAATGTATTTTTTCAGTTAGACAATGGAATAATGTCAAAGTATAATTCAACAAAAGAAATTTTTCTGGATACAGTCCAGGCTAACTGCTCTTCGATCCTCTTTACAACTGAAAAGGAGCTGAGTTCAGGGATCCAGGTTCTAGAGAACTAATTGGACTATACGTTATTCATACAAGTCTCCAAGATCATATTTTTCTCAACCAAACTTTCGGCAAATACGGTGCACTGATGAGTTCTCAGTTGTCCCAAGGTTTTGCAGTCCTGTGGTACATGTGGAAATTGGAGCTTGTGTTGATGGTTAAACAAGGAATCATATGTTTTAACATTCACCTCTCCTGGGGGCCAGGACTCATCTCTTAGCTCAGTTTAGAAACCTGGAGAAGGCACAAGGAGTGAACAGAGATCTACACAGTTTCTAATCTAAGAAAGTTCTATAGAAAGTTCAATGAACTTATGAATGCCACCTATTATAAATTATTTTCATTCATTCATTCATTCATTCATTCACTTAGCACATAGTTTCTGAATGCCTACTATGTGCTGGGCTCTCTATTCTATGCATTGAAAATAGAACAATGAACAAAGCAGACAAAATTCTCTGCTGCCCTGGAAGGGGAAGAGGAAAGATAAATGACAAGTAAAATACTCAAGGGGCGTGCCTGGCAGCTTTGAGTAACAGCAAGACCAGTGTGGGCAGGAGCAGGGTCAAGACTGATAGCTGATGATGTAGTGCAGAATCAGTGGCATGGGGGTGGAGGAGGGGGAAGATCCCATAGGGCCCTAAAAACATAAGGATTTTTTTTTTTTTTTTTTTTTGGTGCTGGGGATTGAACCCAGGGCCTTGTGCACCTGAGGCAAGCACTCTACCAACTGAGCTATATCCCCAGCCCCCAAAATAAGGATTTTAACTTTTACTCTGGGAACTCTGAGAAGCCATGGTGATACGTTCTGACTGATGTTTTCATAAATCCCCTTGGCTTCTGCCTTGAGGATAGACTGTAGGGTGGTGAGGGCAAATGCACAGAGACTAGTTAGCCGACTACTGAGTCTAGGTGAGATGGCACATGATGGACCAGCATTGGCATGATGGCTTTGGGATCCTGTAAGGTTGCCTGCTCAGTCAGCTTATCCACTCTGGGTAAAATCACTGAAATCCATTAACTAGCTCTGCAGATGTACAAAAAAATTCTCATCAACTTTAGACAAATCTAGATACCACAATAAAAGACGATGTGTTGGCTAGTATTTGTTCAGTGGTGTGCTGGATGCCCACTCCCATGTCCAACTCAGGTGGGAAGTGGGGACATCAAGGAAAGGCTAGATACCACCAGAGAGCTGCATGGAGCGGTTGCTTGTGTCAAGCAATGACAAATAGGAGCGCCTGCTGAAAAGGGAAGTGGAAGCAGTGCCCAGAGTTTTATCTGCTTTGTCCATAAAAGGAGATCAGACACTGAACAGAAGCTTGCTCTGGGGCTTGAGTACACAGTCCACCATGCATGGATTTATGTCCTCTCACCAATTGTCGGCACCAGTTCTTCATGCAAGAAAATTTTTATTTAAATTTCTGAAATTCCAAAATCTGCTCTGGTTAACTGCTAATTTTATTTATTTTTTAAACAACATCCTATTTTTGTCACTGTTAAGCCTTTCAGAAAGCAATTCCAAGGCCCTGGCATTGTAGGCCAGTCAATGAAGGAAATAGTCTCGGAATTTGACTTTGTCCATTTTCTTGTCATGAAGAATATGTCTTACATCTAATTGAGATTGAACATTACTTAATATATCTTTGAGGCTAATAGTAACTGCAGAAATTTGGTAGGTTGGCAAATAGGGCAACACTGGTGCTGCCAGGGTTGCCTTCTCCCAAGCTTCTCAATCACACACACCCTTTTCCACTGACCATGGACTTGTTTCAATGACCCTTGTGTACCTAGGGCTCCAGAAAGTCACCATCAGTCAATGAGAGTAAGTGCACCCAGTGAACTTCTTTATCCTCTGGGGGTTCTATCCAGTGTAATCTTAATGTTTGCCTTTACTGATGCCAAATCTGGAAACAGGTCCGCTGATGAAGAACTCTTGCTTCGTTATGTAAATTTTGAAATAAAAATGGGTCATGGCAATAATTAAAGTTTGGATTCCTCACTAATATGGATATTTAAATACCTAGCTAATAGATTTAATGAGTAATTTTATTAAGGTCTCTTCTACATTAACCAAAGTTGTTTGTTTGTTTCTCTGTTTTTCTGGTGTGCTGGGGACCAAACCCAGGACCTCAGGCATGTTAGGTTAACCAAAGACTTTTAATTTTAGATTTATATATTGTTCCCTTAACATTTTATAAGTCAAGTGGCCTCTATTTTCTTGCAACCTCTGGGCTTCCCACTTGATTTAACGGCATCAATGGTTCACAATTTTCAAGAGCTCTGTAGCCATCTTAAAGCTGATATTAATGTTGATGGCCTTTGGCAATGAATAATTAATTATGCTGCAAATGACTAAATCAGGAATGACTCCATAGGGGAAGCCCTAAAAGAACGGTGCATCACAGGATTTAAAAGACATTTGAGGTATATAGTTTTTCCAGTGCAGCCACTATGAGTGAGTTCTTCCCATCAGGGGTTTTCACTCACCAAGCCAATAGGTCAGTAACTGATTCAGCCAAGTGTCCCTTGTAGGGAATGTTTCACATCCCTCATGCTTCTGGTCTCAATCAGGAGAAGCAGAATCACAGAAGGGTTTAGCCCTTTTCCCTACTTAGCTTAAAGATGGACCAACCAGACATCTTCCTGGGCCCAGGGGTCTCCAAGACCCCACAGCCCCGCCACTCTGCCAGGCTGGTGTAAAAGCTCTGCTGGGACTTGCAGGTCTATGCATCACAAGGAAGGGGCCACTTCTCTTTGGAGCAATGGCACTTGTGGGCAGGAGTCCAGTGGTTAGTGTAGTGCTCTCCCTTCTGTGCTGTAACAATGTGGACCTCCACTCCCTCTTTGACAGTCTTTGTCTTGCCCTCCCAGGTGTCACCATCAACTCCAAAGTCCTTTAACTATTTCTTCCAGAGCTGCTAGAAACCTAAGGGCAAATGCGTAGGCTAGCTCCCACTTTTTAGGATAAGCTGCCATGGGACCAAAGGAGGGGTGGGGAGTCAAAAATCTTCATTGTGCCTTATAAAGGAGATTGTTTCTAGGAAGCAAAAAGTATTAAAAATCCCTCATTATTCTTAGAGCACGAACTGTAGCTGGGAACTGAAAAAGTGATGCAGAAATTGCAAAGGTCCACCACTATCACCCCCCACCCCGCACCCCCTCACCTCTGCCCTGACCCCTTTCTGTTATGTAATAGATTTTACCATTGTCTACCAGGTATGCATGTAAAGCAGAGTGTAGGCCCTTGAAGTGGATGACCTGTGTGCCTGCCTGTCTCAACAGCTTAGCACTCTAAAAGTAGGTATGTTCAGCAGGCCACCACAGAGAGTTGTACAATGGAGCTGAGCTAAAAACATGAAAAACAAAATATGGTATGACCCAAGGAATAACAGTAAGGCTTAACTGGTTTACCTGGTTTTATAACTTAAACAATTTCCATAATGTACTCAATGTTCTACTCACTGAAGTATTCATAACTGTATACATTCCTTACCCCTTTTAAAAAATGATTTGAAACTAAGGACACAAAAAGCTGTACTGTAACAAAGAATGAACCCAGCACTACAGGACAGCTACACTCAAATTCCCAGCCCCTTCCCTAAACTCGACTTCCAGCTTCTCTAGGTTTTTTTTTTTTTTTTTAAAAAAAGGAAAGATGCCACCTGGGTTTCTCTGATTGCCTTCCTTCCGCACACCTCTTGATTTTCTTCCTGCATGCCTCCTCCCCACTGGTTTCTGCAGAGAGTGTTATATCTCTCCTCTTCTCTTGGAAGTGAAATTGTCCCTATTTACCTGGTGGAATAGGAGTTTGGGAGGTTTGCTTCTTTCTTGCGCACTATCAATTCCTAATTCTAAGTAGTTGGCTTTCTCAGTCTTTACATCTCCTCTGTGTCTCCTGTTACACGTCACAACGTCGCTGGAGACTTCCCCAAGGCTCAGCTGTGGCAGACACGCCAAGGTGTGTGTGTGTGTGTGTGTGTGTGTGTATGTGTGTAGCTGAGTGTAAGTGTGCGTGCGTGTACACATTCGCGCGTGCATGTGCGCTTGGCGCTCAGGGAGAGAAAAAGTGCCCAATCCAGGCTCTGCGTCACACCCGCAATCAGTCAGAAATGGGGTTCACTGATGTTTAATCCGGGGAGAGCATTTCAGTCTTCGCTGTTTCCCTGAGTCCCTGATTTTTCCTCTTGCCACCAGCGCCCCATCGGGCATCCGTGCCTAGGTTTACTCCTCCCATCACCCAACCCTAGGGCAGGCAGAAGGGGTGATGCGGGGAGAGCCAGGTGGTTAGGTCGCCTCCCGGCGTTCTGCGCAGTTTTCCCCAAGTCCATTTTGGAGGGAGAAGGCGAGGGGGCAAATAAGGCGAGGCTTCTGGGGGAGAGCGGAGAGCGGGCGGGCAAGTGCCACCTGCTGAGAGCCTCTCGGGCCAAACTAGCGACGGGCAATGCCACCTTCTATAAATAGGTTCCCGAGGACAGAGTGTGCGACCGCACATCCAGCCGCGAGGGCTCGAATCACGCGCCGGGCCCGGGACCTCGGCTTCCCAGGAGTGCTCTGGGCCAGGATCCTTCGCTGGGGCAGGATGGGGCGGCGGCTAGAGCACCCTTCCCGCTCCCAGAGCCGCCCCCCCACCCCCCACCCCCGGCTGTGCTGAGGATGGGCCGCTGGGGAGAGTGCGGGAGGGGGATGAAGGCCGCGGCGGACCCGCACTGCAGCAGCTGTTGCTCGCCTGTGACTCGTCCGTCCCGGCCGTGCGGCGCGGGCAGAGTCACACGGCGCAATGGGGAAGGGAGGGGGGGTGCGCCGCGTCCCCCTCTCGGCTCCCAGGGGACCGAGTAGGGAGATCCCGTCTTCTGCCCTCCCCTCGCCTCCCCCGCGCTCGCCCAGCCAGGGAGGAGGAAACGCGAGCCGCGCGCAGACACCCCCTCCTCCTCCTCCTCCTCGGCTGTGGCTGCTGCTGCTGCTGCTGCCGCCGCCGCCGCCGTCCACTCTACGGTGCCTGTTGCTGCAGCCGCCGCGGGACCGGCAGTGTCCTCAGCCTGGAGAAGAGGCGCTAGATCTGCGGAGCTGTACCCTCCCAGCACCCGGCGGCGGGAAGAGCGCAGCCAGCTGGGGACGATGGATGCCCCGCCCGCTCAGGCCGTCCCCACCGTGCCCCGGAGCACCTGCATGCCGCGGCCCGGCCCTGGGCTCTGAGCGCGCAGTGGCACAGGTAGGCGCCTTTTGGGGCTTCGCCCACGCCACCCGCTGACCCTTCTCGGTGGTCCCGGCTGCTCCCAATTCTCGGCGCGCCCCTGCGCTCCCTGGCCGCGGAGAAGGCGCAATCCTGCAGCTCAGGGGCGTTCCTGCTGTCCTCGCGCGGGGTCTCTGGGGGCGCGCAAGGTGGGGGGGGGGCGTGGAGTTCACTGCCACCGTCTGGTCCCCTACTTGCACGAAAGCGAAACCTTGACGTTCCTAGCGACCCGGGAGCTTCGGCCGACTTCTACCCTGCCCCCTCCTCCCGCTCATTAGTCTTCTCACCTCTCTCCTCCTCCCTCCCGCCAAATATCGTGTTTGTAAAGCGACCACATTGGAAGGACGGTGATCAGAGTGACCCCATGCCACCCTTTAGTAAAAGTTTAGAGTACTTTGTTTTAGTAACTTTGGCTGCTGCACCAGTGCGAGCAACATTTCTTTCTATGGGCACATCCTGTACCAGTCATTTTGAAACCCTGCTTAATTGTTTCTAGCAGCTTCCTGGTCGCTGAGTGATTATAAGACCCTCTCGAACGGCGTCACACATTGTTTCTTCTTCTTCTTTTTTTAATGAAGTGTCATTTTGTTTGAAGTCCAGCTAGTGGTGGCTTTCTCCGTTGTGATTCTATTTAAAATAGCTTGTTCTCCGGAAGTTGCTTAAAAAGGAAAAGAAATTGAAAGTGATGATTGTTTCTTCCATCCAACAATTTAATTTTTGGAGTACCCTATATTACAGGGTAGATGTTTACTTCATAGATCTCTCATCTTTCATTCTAGATGCTTGGATGATTTCGTAAATTGATAAAATCAGACTTAGAAGGAGCTTTAAAAAATGACCTGGTTTAAATGGGTCACACCCAAGTAACTCAACTATCTCTGCAAGTCCAAACTTCCCAACTTTTTGCATTGGACAGGCTGAACTAAACGTACAGGCCCTGATAAAAGAGACCTTGTTTAGAAGAGCAGAAATTCATTCTCTTTCCTAGGCGTGAGATGGGAGTGGTAGCTGTTGCCTGCCCCTGACTTTGTTGTGTTTTGGGAGTCTACTCTGTGTGGGAGGGGTGGGGGTGGAGGAATGGAAGGGGAGATGTTCTGAGGCTTATTGGGGAATGCACCCTACAAAACACTCTGTGCTTGTGTGACTTTTCAGGTTCTATGACTGTCTGAGGTTTGGGATCCCCATTGTGAGTTTTGTACCTTTTATAAGCGTTCAGACTGCTCCTTTTGGTTAGGAGGGAGATGTGCCTCATTATCAGCTCCTTTCTGGGAGCCCTGAGGATGGATGGTTTGTGAACAGGTGCTTGTCAACCATTTGAAATTGAATATGTTTGCAGTCTCCAATCTGCCTGTTTCTTCTTCTTGTTTTTTCATAACAAGTTATAGGGAAATAAGATCATAACAAGTGCTTTCCAGATTTATCTGTAAGTTCCTATCAATGTAACATGAGCGGCTGGACAGTAGGCAGAGCTGTGAGTTAAAAGGTACCTATAAAATGGTGAATACAGGTGGAGTATTCTGATACTGTTGAGTACAGAGACATGAAAGGAGCCATTAGTGTTTCAAAGGAGGAAATAAAATCAGGTGGTCATTAATATAAATACATTTACATGGATTTGCATACCAGGAGAAGAGGGAAAATTGAGTTATGAATTATTAGCATTAAAGGAAAGTTTTGCACATGGGCCTCCTGCCATAGTCTACCATTATCTGTCCTGCTGAGAGCTCTGGGATTTCCCTTTTCACTGTGATAACATTTCTGATTGGGTGGTTGTCATGTCAGTGTTAACTTTTTATCTCGCAAGACAGTTTGTCACAGTATGAGAGGGGAAAAGGAGAAGATGGCCAACTGTGAAGAATTGGGGCTTGCCCCTTCTTCCTCAATGTCCAGCCATTGATAATTGCTAGGAGACAGCCCGGACCAGAAAGGCTGCAGTCACAATCACTCATGCCCTGTTCAGAGCCAGCTGTGGTGGTTACTTCTTTCTGGCCCAGATAGATCTTCTAGGATGTTCTAGGGGGAGCATTTCTCTGTAGGTTCCCAGTCTCCATGCTTTCCAGATTCTCCCAGAAAACCTAAAATATATATGTATCTATTTTGGGGACTCAATGTGAATGCCTGGGCACACTTTGCTCTCCCCTTTCCGTTGTCCACTGTGCTACCTTCTGAAGGTTAAGGGCCACAGTAGTCTTAATACTTGATCTGCTCCCCATCCCTTTTCTTTCCCTGGTTATTGAAACTTCAAGAAGTAGAATCTGTGCACTAAAATGACAGTCTGCTCAGCAGGCAGGGAGCACTGGGACCCATGTGGCAGCACTGATGCCAGAGGATTTGGGTCTTCAGCCAGAACCGTTACCTTGCAGTTTCCTGTGCTTTTTCTCCTTTCCAACCCTGAATTCCAATAAAAATATTTTTTTAACAAAATTCTTCACAAAAGGCATGGCAGTTTCCATTTTCAAGGTTTTTTGACATTTTCAAACCAAAAATTCTGTTTGATAGGTTCTTAGATTTAAGGACAGTGCATCCCTTTTCAGGTTTCAAATGTTTAGAAAGAAGATTTGTCATGTTTGGGCCATATGAAATAATCTTGAACCTCTGGTTTCAGTAGAACTGAAAAATTTAAGAAATATATTTTAGTACTAAAAAAGAGCCTTTTTAATTTTCGAAGGTGTCTGTTTCCTTTGAGATGATAACAACCATTTTTTTTTAATCTTGGAAAGAAAATGCATCTATTTAACTTTAGCAAAACATGATACATGATCAGTGAACCTAGACTTCCGAAGTAGGTAAGCATTTGTGGTCGTGTAGTCAGAATTAGTGAACGTATATATAGGTAAAGCGCTCAGAACAGCACCTGGTTCATAGTGAGCACTCAAGTTACTTATTGCTATTGCTATATTTATTTGTTTGTTTTATATTTTTAGAGTATAACTTTAATATTAAGTTTGGATTACTGAGGCCAGGTAAAATCTAGATAGAACACCCAAGCTAATCCATTAGAAAGATATTTGAGAATTATTCCCTTCTGATATATTGTTATATAGGAAGAAATTTGTGCATAAGACAGATTTGGATTCCAGTCCTGCCTTCATCATTTATTAATAAGGGTCTATTCTGTGATGGGAATGATGAAACATACTTCTCAGAGTTGTGAGAGTCAACAGGTTTGTATATGTAAAATGTCCAAGAAGAGGTCCGTATTGCTCCAGTGAGTAGTTAAAAGTAAGCATGAACCCTGGACCCAAGGGACCTTGGCCCAAATCCTGATTCTGTCACTTTCTGCTGGTATGACCGTAGGCAGGTTTCTTTCCTTTCCTGTGCTGTCAGCTCCCTTCTCTCTCCTCTTTAAGTTGGAAGTTATAAAGATAATAGTTGTTCATAACAGTCCTTATTTTTCATGGTTGTTTTGAGAATTAAATCAGTTAATAGATACATGGTGCTATTGTTATGTGTTAACTGTTATCATTACTACTTTCCTTAAAGCAGCTAAGCAGGAGGGAGGGTTATACATAATCTCTAAAGGCCAGTGGGGACCATCTCCAACCTCTATTCCTTTGTCCTATGCAATAAAGTATAAGAGAACACAAGAAGTGGCGTTGGTGGGCTAAAGAATTAGGCTTGAATTGGCTCGGATTTATTTAAGAAGGAAGTCTTTCAAAAACAACATTATTTTACATGTCAAATTAGAGGTGTACCCTATATTGAACCATCCATGATGATGGTAGGGTTAGAACTACTGGTTTTGGGACCTCTGTGTGCTGGTGAATAGCTTACTAGGTAGCTCTCAGGATCATTGCAACCTGGGCTATTGGTGGGTGAGTGTACACCCTGTGGAGGAAGTGGACCATTGGTGTACCCACGCCAGTGGCCCTATTGTGTGGAAGTAGACTACTTCAAGTTTCAGAATTATTTTGCTCAGTTACATGCCCATTCTGGGTAAAGAACAGAAAAATTAGACCGTTGAATAGCCACTGGGAACTTCCTATTTCTCCTGGGCTTCGCAACGGTTACTCAGTATTGCCTGGTTCCTAACCTGGCTGGGAGCGATAGGCTCTCAGCACTCTTCCCTCCATCTTACTCTGAGTCATCTGTGTTGCTATAATAAAATTCCTCAGGCTGAATACTTTATAAAGAAAAGGGGTTTATTTGGTTTACCATTCTGCTGCCCGAAATGTCCATACACTGGCATTTGGTAAAATCCTCCTGTCTGTGTCACTATACCATAAGCTAGGTGATGCTGTAGCAGACAATATACCAGGGCAGGTGAATGTGTGGACGTGAGAGATTACCTGTTGAGGAAGAAAAATGGTGGGGAGGGATCAGGGTCCTTTATAACAACCCAGACTTGTGGGAGCTAATCCACTTCTGCAGACAGCCTGCCCTATGATACCAGCATTGATTCCTCCAGGAGGGTGGTTATGACCCAAACACCTCCCACTAGGCCCTGCCTCTAGAAGGTTCCACCACCTCCCACTACCACTGCACTGAGGACCAAGCTTCCAGGACATGAACCTTGGGGGACACACTTAAACCATACCCAAACCTTCCCACCAGCATTGCAAGCAGGTGAGGGCTGAAACTGCAGAGGCTGATACATTGTGGCCACTGGGAAGTCCCTCTCCTACTCTCTGTGGGGGCTGGGAAGAGAGGGGCTTCCCACTAAGCAGCTTATTAAAACTTATCCTTGTTTCTCTTGTTTCCTGATCAATAAATCCCATCCTTTCTTCACACATCTCCCCCACATTTTTGTTCCTGAAGGGAAGATGGAGCAGCTTTGTTTCCTCATACAATAGTGGAGACATTTTGTATTATGCATTATGAAAATAAAATTTACCAGATTTTAGTGATAGAAGGAAACTTGGAGATGATCTTGTTTTATACTCTTATTGAGAATAAACTTGAGATCTGGAGAAGTAGCTCGCTTTTTCAACTTCACACTTGAAAGTGTTCTCCTGAGGAAATTGAGGTTTGCAGCGCTTGGATTGGAGTCAGGGACTGGGATTGTCCTAATTCTGTCACTAAATTTGAAGAAGCCACTTCATTTCTCCAGAACCCAGTTGCCTCATTTCAAATATGAGAAAAGTTTCTAAATGGCTTAAAAGGACCTTGCTAGCTTTAAAACGTTATGGTTCTAAGTGCGTGCTTCTAGGGATAAGTAGCATAGCAGAACTCACAAGATATTGAAACTGCTTTAAGAAAAGGGTGTCTTTATGTTTTGAGTAGCTGCTGCATTTAAGGTCCATTCCAGGAAGGTGCTGCATAGAATACAAAGAGTCTTTCTGGCAGAACAGGGCTTGTTCACACATGATTCTACTAACAAGAACATAACAATGCATGATAGTATTTTCACTGTGGATAGTAAGCAGAAGAGGCCTCCTTGGAATAGGTGATTGTCTCTGAGCCTTAAAGCAAATGGTCTTAGCTGAGGTTGAGTGCAAAGTATATGGCTTGAAATGGCTTTAAAAATAATGCAGTGGTTGGTTAGTACTATTGCATAGTTCATCTATTCCATGATACTTTTTATTGAAAAGTAATGTATTACTCACCTAGTCTAAGTCACCATGAATCTTACATTAGAAGAATCAGAATTGCTTATAAATAATCATGGCTATGTCTGAGGTCAGACTTATAATTTGATATTTTATAAGCAGTGTTAAGGTCTAATCTACTTTTTACAGAAGAAATACGAATGTGCCACAGCTGGGTGAAAAGCCAAAACTTTAGACATTCACAACATTTTATCAATAAAATGGCATAACTAATTTGATGAACAGAGCCTGGTTCATAGTGAGCACTCAACTAAAATTACTTATTTCTATTACTATATGTATTTTTTAATTTTATGTTTAGAATTTGATATCAGGTTTGGATTACTGAGACTATATAAAATTTGGAGGAAAATGGTTGTTATCTCAAAGTAAACAGATACCCTCAAAATGAAAGGCCTTTTTGCTAGTGCTAAAACATTCCCTACAGTCTGATTATTTAACAAGTGATTTAACTATCAGGAAAGCTGAAGTAATTCTGCTATGCTTGTTGCTCCCCTAATAATTACTGCATCACCTAAAATAATGGAGAGATCTGGGATTTGTCCTTTGTAGTCATTCTAGTACTTCTTCAAACATGTCTTGGGATTAGCAGCTGTCAACAGTTAGAACTTGAACAGATTCAGTTACAGAACTGGACGTTAAGCCAGACATTTAATGCCACTTTCAAGAGAGAGAGACTATTATTTACTGAATTATATGAAGTTCTGATCTATTTTCATTGTCAGGGGAAGCTGTATACTGAAGGAAGAGAGTCAGGGACTGCACTTTCAGAAAATATATTTGGGCTCTAAGTAAAGTATTGGTATATTTCTGAATTTTGGAACATTTAAATTTTTAAAAATCCATTCTGAACTGTATGAATTATAAAAATTTACTTTTAAAATATGTGTGTGTGTGTGTGTATCATGTAGAAAAACATGTAGAGTTAAAAAAAAAGACTTCAGTTTTATTTCAGAAGAGGTTTAAAGTTTGAAATTGAATACTGAGTTTCATAATGCTAAACCTTAAGAGTTTAAGAAGCTTGCAGTCCTGGACACCTGTTCAGACCCTTCTGGTGAACATAATGCCTAGGCAAAGAGTGCCCAAGGACATAATGATGGCTGCTCTGAATCATCTTGGAGGAAAGAGGTGGTGTAAATATGAGCTGGAATTAAAGGGAAAGAGTGGGAAGGTTGGGAGACGGTTCTCGCTGGGTCCCTCATGTTCTCACGTATCCTGTGAATGCCCTTGTTCTGAACTACATTTTCAATCACGTTTCTACAGAATACAGTTATGGAAGATAGAGCTAATACAAGACTGGGCAGCCTTTAAAATATGCAAGTTCCTTGGCTCAGGTCCTTCTCCTGTCATCCCCTGTGATGAGTGTCCACTGACCTGTTGGGATTGGGATTGAGGGAAATGACACAAGTACTGATTCTCTGGCTACTGCTATTGGTCTGAGTAATCAATTGTCCTTTGTCTCTGACCCAGGAATCTCGGGTCTTCTATCTGCAAGTTAACTTGTGGCAGGCTAACTTGTTAGCTGACAAATATGGTAAAATCTCAGGCCTTTTACGGGTTGTAACAGGAACTGTGTTCCAAAGAGAAAGGAATGGTATATGCATTGTAGCATGGGAAAGCACATCTTATTTGGGAAACTATAAATCTCTATTTTCAGAGTCAAAAGATCTATGAAAGAGGTCATTAGGGAGAGTATAAAATTGGGGGTATACACAGGATCAGATTCCAAAGAAACCTTACATGACTTTTAGAGGAGCCTAGATTTTAGGGGAGAGGGTTGGTTACCAAGAGAATTTTAGCAGAGGAGTGACTGGTAAATTCTCTGTTAGTAAAATTGCCTGAGGGATATGAGAGATGGATTGAAGGATGAGTTGCCTTTTCTAAGTGAGGAAAATGTAAATTTAGATGGTGGAGTTGTAAGTAGTGATGAATAAAGAAGGAATCTTTAATCTGCTGTATTTTGGATGTAGAAAGTCCATGTGATAAAGGCTTGGTCTGCAGGGAGGTGCTACTGGGAGAAGCGAACCCTTTGGTGGACGGCTACTAAGAGGTCTTTAGATCACCCCATGTGGGTGTACCTGGAGGCAATAGTCACTTGAGGTGAGTGGTTTTTCTCTTCCTCACTCTCCCTCCGTGATGTGCTACCTGGCCTCAGGCCTAAAAGCTACGGGGCCAACTGATCATGAACTAGAACCTGTGAAACCATGAGTTAAAATAAATCTTTTTCTCTTTATAAGTTGATTACCTCAGATGCTTGTTACAGTGACAGAAAACTGACTAACACAACCAATAAAATGAATAGTTCACTACAGCATAGTAGTGGAGGGAAGAGAAGTTCAGTTAAGGAAGGAGGTGACACTGATTTGGTTTTAAAATAGCTAATTTCAGGCTGAGGTGCCTACAGGGTATCCAGACAGAAATATGTAGTGACTGATACTGATCTGGACCTCACAAAGGAGGTTTCCATAGCAGAAAAACACTTGGGAATCATTAGGGGACATGTGACTGATGCATTCTTGTGCATCAGTCAAGAAGATGGTCTTGAGAGTCAGGTACAATCTCTCTCATGTCACTTTTTTTTTGGTTTTGTTTTTTGCTACTGGGAATTGAACCCAGGGCCCTCTATAGCTGAGCTACAGCCACAGCCGTTTTTTGTTGTTGTTGTTTTTTTTTTTTTTTTTTTTTTAAATTTTGAGACAGGGCTGACTCTCTGGCTACTACTATTGGTCTAAGTAATCAATTGTCCTTTGTCTCCACCCAGGAATCTAGTGTCTTGCTAAGTTCCTTAGGGGCCTCGCCAAATTGCTGAGGCTGACTTTGAACTCTAGATCCTCCTGCCTCAGCTTCCCGAATTGCTGGGATTATAGAGATATGCCACTACTCCTGGTTCTCAGGTCGCTTTGTGACAAGCAACTCAAGCTATCTTGAGCTCCCTTATGAATAGTTTTCTGGTTCAGAAGAATAGCCTCCCCATGTACAGTGGCACATACCTGTAATCCCAACTACTTGGGAGCCTGAGGCAGAGGGACTACAAGTTTGCGAGGCCAGACTGGGCAAATTAATAAAAACCTGTTTCAAAGTAAAAAGGGCCGGGGCCTGACATGGTGGTGCACAGCTGTAATCCCAATGGCTTGGGAGGCTGAGGCAGTAGGATCTCGAGTTCAAAGCCAGGCTGAGCAATTTAGTGAGGCCCTAAGCTACATAGTAAGACACTGTCTCCAAGTAAAAAATAAAAGGGCTGGGGGTGTGGCTCAGTTGTTAAGTGCTCCTAGGTTCAACTCCTGGTACCAAAAGGAAAAAAAAAAAAAAAAAAGGAAATAAATAAAAATAAAAAGGGCTGGGAGTATAGCTCAGTGGTGGAGTACTCCTGGGTGGGTGGAGGGAGCAGAGAAAGAGTAGCCTCCAACAGATAAATATGAAGGTTAAAAGTGAGGCAACACATGTAAAGTACCCAGCACTCAATAAAAGTCATCTGAGCATTAGACTGTATCTGTTGACCCCAGAAGATTAGATGAGACTGTCCAGAGAAAAGCAGTTGTAACGTGAAGGAAGTGAAGGAAAGGATGAAAGCCTTTAAAGAACTTGAAAAAAAGCAAAAAAGCCCTTGGAAAGGTGAGATGAGAAGCAGAAGAGCTTCACTCAGGGAGGTGTGGGCAAGAGTTGAGAAATCCAGCAGGGACCAGGGAGCTGCAGGCCACAGAGCCCCCTTTGGATTTCACAGCCTTGGGGACCTGAGTGGCCTTCAGGGAAGCAATTTCAGGGGCTCTGTAGTGCAGTGTAGTGGCACCTACAAACAGGGATGGGTGACAGGAAATGGAGACAGTTAGTGTAGACTTTCCCTGAAGGAATTTGTGTAGACAAGAAAGAGAAGGAAGAGTTTGAAGTCAAGGGGAAATATCTTTTCTTCTCCTTTTGAATGGGAAAGACTTCACACATTTTTAAAAAAATATTTCTTGAACCCCTTCTCTAAGCTAGGCCCTGGGTCCAGGGGTAAAGAAGAAGACAGTCTGCTTTGTAGTTTCTCCTTCTGTCTGTGCTCAGAGGGATACAAGAGAGACTGAAGGTCTAGGGAGCTAAGGAGAGGAGGATAGGGCAGTCTGATTAGTAATTTCAATTAAATATATCAATATTATATATTATATATCAAAATAAATCAAAATATATCATTGAAATAGAAAGAAAATCATAATTTAGAGCTTTTCTATCATATATGTATCATGCATATTAAACATATATGTATATCTTTTCTAATAGTCTAAGTATTCACCTATTACTTTTCTCAAAAAAATAGACCTCACAAAAATAATGATTATTTCAAAGTTATCATAAGTGGTATGTTTGTTGCTCAGTTTAATTTCTTTTTTAATTGATTTTATTATTTTTTTTAAATACACGACCAGTTTAAGTTTTTATACATGTTCCACATCTGGAATAATGGGACAAAATGTGTTAATCTTTGAGAGATGCTGGGGATGCAGCTCAGTGGCAAAACACTTGCCCAGCTGGGTTTCCTTCTCAGCACCACAAAAATAAATAAATAAATGAAATTTGATTAATATCACAAGGGATAAGGCCAATTGTTTAAACCTAGTCTGCTTCAGTATTCTGTGATAATAAGTGGATAATATATATTTTTTTTCTCATAAGATTTCTTTCTTGGGCGAATCATCTATACTGGATTTTATTATCTTGAAAAAATTCCTTGAAATAATTACTAGATAATATAACAAGGTTTAAAGCTGTCAGAGGAGCACTGGAGTGCTTTCTATTGTGCTTGCCTTTGCTGGCTCTGTGAGGCTCATGTTTAACCGTGGTTTCCCAGAGGGATCTTTGTGTCCTGTAATGAGTGTGACAGTTATGCCATTACTAGGTTTTATATGTGATACAATTTCAGGAAAGCTCTTTCTAAGCGAAGCAGCTTATTTGAACTAGTATTCATGTCTTCTTACATTGGTTTCAGACTTTTAAGTTCTAGAATAATAACTCTCTGAAAACAGCTATTGCTATGACTTCATTAAACTCTAATGCCTGTTTCTCTCCCCCAGGATTCCACATCTGAAGCGTGTCACATAGATTGCTTCGTCTAAAATAGGAGAACGGTGGCAAGGTTGGGCTGTCTCCAGGTCTTTTCCTAAGATGGAACCGATAACATTCACAGCAAAGAAACCTATGTTTCCTAATGAGATCTCGGTGGACTTTGGCCTTCAGCTGGTGGGCTCTTTGCCTGTGCATTCTCTGACCACCATGCCCATGCTGCCTTGGGTTGTGGCTGAGGTGCGAAGACTGAGCGGGCAGTCCTCTAAAAAGGAGCCAGCTACCAGGCAGGTCCGACTTTGGGTTTCACCCTCTGGACTGAAATGCGAACCTGAACCTGGGAAGAGTCAGCAGTGGGATCCGTTGATCTGCTCCAGCATCTTCGAGTGCAAGCCTCAGCATGTTCACAAACTGATTCACAACAGCCACGACCCAAGTTACTTTGCGTGTCTGATTAAGGAAGATGCCGCCCATCGGCAGAGTATCTGCTATGTCTTCAAGGCTGATGATCAAACAAAAGTAAGTTGAGGAGGGGATTCCAAAGATTAAGCTGTGGCTAGATGGCATTTATGGAACAGGGATGGAGAAATTTAAGCATACTGGGATGAATAAGGGGATGATGTTGCAGTTCTACATAGATTACTTAACTGAATTTTGGGTTTGTGGGATTGTTTATCGTTTCTTTTTTTTTTGAAGAATGCTTTATAAAAGATATTAGAAAATATAAGTTTATGTGTTCAGAAATTCAACAGAGAAATATGTCTAGAACCATAAATAAGGGTGGAAGTGTTAGGGCTCATATTTAAGGTATCTGTTCTAAAGCTTCAGTGCTTCTCCAACTGAAATGTGCATGTGAACCTTGCACATTTGTGTTAAAATGCATGTTCTGATTTCACAGTGGGTGGACCCCCAGCATGGACTTCTAATGGGCTGACAGGGCTTGACAGGTGATGCCCTGCTGTTCCTTTGCAGATTGCACTTTAAGTAGCAAAATTCTAGATCAGTGATCTCCACATTTTTTAATTCCATTAAGAAAAATATAGCTATTTATAGACCATATAAAAATACTTTTAAGCTATTCATGGTGGCCCATCCCAGTAACTCAGGAGGCTGAGGCAGGAGGACCACAAGTTCAAGACCTGCTTGGGCAACTTAGCAAGACCCTGTGTCAAAATAAAGAATAAAAAGGACTGGGGATATAGCTCAGTGGCAGAGTGATCCTGGGTTCAGTCACCAATACTGCAAAAAATAAATAAAATACTTTTAACCATTTCCCAAGGTGTAATTTTCACTTATGAAAAGGTCATTGATAAGAACAGCAGGTACTATTTGGGGGCTCTTGTCATGTGTTTCTTCCTCAATGTGTTTGAGGAAAACAGATAAGAAAGAGTCAAAGCTCTACTGTGTTCCTGTTCACTTGTTCTTGTACTGGTACAGTCCAATGCATTGGTTACTGCACCATTATTGCATTTATAACCACAAATATTAAGCCACTAAGTCTAGGTAAGATTGAAAATATAATCCATATAGCCCCCTTTTTCAATTGAACCCATGAAAAAATGCAATTTGTGCAATATACAGACAACAAACAGTTGAGGGCCCCACAGCTAACCCCATGCACAGACAGAGGAATTCCTCTGCTACATTAAGTGCCAAGCACGCCCATGTGATTAGAGCTCTGGGCCACTCATGTACTGAAAGAGGATGGCAGTGTTTGTCCCTATGGTAAATGTCAGTTCAAATTTAAAATATGCATAGAATGCTAATATTTCTTCTCTACTCCATTAGGTTATTTTGCATACTCTCCTTTATATGGAAATTAATGTTCTTGGTATAGTCTGTCCTCCATATCCCCAGTTTCCACATTCACGGATTTAATCATCCACAGATAGACAATATTTGGAAAAATGATTGCGTTTGTCCTGAAAATGTACAGATATTTATTTCTTGTCCTTATTCCCTAAGTAATTGAGTATAACAACTACTTTTATAGCATTTACAATGTGTTAGGCATTATAAGTAACCTCGAGGCTGTGTATAGGTTTATAACAACTACTTATATAGCATTTGCATTGTATTAGGCATTATAAGTAACCTGGAGGATGTGTGTAAGTTGTATGCAAATTCTGTGCTATTTTATGTAAGGAACTTGAATATCTGAACATTTTTTATGTGGTGGGGGTTTCCCAGATCCAATCTTCTGCAGATACCAACAGGCAGCAGTAGGTCTGCAGAGACTCACTTTGATTTGTTAATTGTTCGATGCTTTTCTCCATTGATTCAGTGATCGCTGCTCCAGATATGGTTCTAGAGGCATTGATAGGGAAGAGAAGCAGGGGATGCGTGAACAGCGCATGATGGAAAGAGAGAAAATGGAACCTAACACATGCCCAAACATAGGGAGACTTTTTAAAATAAAGGCTAGTGTGGAGCTCAAAACCATCACTTCACCCACACAGAATCAGTTGTCTTAGAACTGAAGTCATGTATGTTATCGCCCATGCATCTCCAATGGACATGACAGTGTTGTGCTCAGAAGGACGAACTTCCTCCATTCTAATTCCGTCTCGGACACCCATATACTGTTTCTTTGCAACTGAGTCTGTTTCCTTGTCTGTAAAATGGGTATAATTATAGTATTTATCTCATAGAGTTGCTGGGAGAACTAAATGAACTAGAACAGGACCTGAAACTTAGTAAGCGAGCTAGGAGTGTTAGCTCAATGATAGAGTACTTGCTTGCATAGCATGCACAGGGCCCTGGATGCACCCTTTAGCACTGCCAAAAGGAAACAAAAAGGAAAGGAAAGAAGATAAACTTGCTAAGCATTTATGTCCCATAAAAATGATTTATTCAGGGGTGGGGTGTAGTTCAGTGGCAGAGGCAGCCCTGGATTTAATCCTTAGTAGACTGCAATAAATAAATAAATAAATAAATGATTTACTCAAGAATGCTTTGCTGGAAGCAGATTAAGTGCTGATTTCACTTCAGATCTTTGGCAAAAAGGAAAAGGATATTGAAATGCATGTCTTCTGCTCTCAGGGATGAGATCCTGGTCATCCTTGAGCAAGGCAATTATAAAACTGCATAAATAAAATGAACAATTCTCATTACTTAGCCAGATTCCATAATGAAAATCAGAGGATCGAATGGCCTCTAGCCAGGCCAGCTCTACATAAGGATTGAATTTCCTTGGGGAGGGATTTTTCATGTCTGGTTGTTGAACACTTTGCACTTTTGACTCTTTCCAAAAATCTTTCATAGCCTTCTGTGAACTGGCACTGGTCAGTTAGGTACTTAGGTATCCGACAAGAGGGAGAGATTGGTAAGTAAATTCTTACCTCAAAGTAGAGAGTTGGCCTTATTCTGTATTCTAAAAAGCTATGATTGAAATACAAATGAGTTCTTAAGTTATTTTTGGCCTGTGTACAATTTTTACAAACACAAATCGTCACTCAGATATAAATTTCTGCCAACCTGCTCATTTTATGAAAGAGCAATTTGCAACACAGATACTTGAATCAGAAATGTAATGATAAATGCCTGGCTGTGATTCTGACTTGCGTAACATCCGTTATGTTCTTGGACCCCATTGGCACTGCATCTCAGCAGAGGCGTGTCGCTGTAGGAGCAGGTTAGCCTCCACTGTCATTTTTCTTGACTATTTGTAACATTTGCTTAGTGAAAGATTTCCCCGGATTAAGGCCTCTTCTAAACTGGTGGGGTCAGAATCAACCGTGCTTGCTGAAGGAGACATAGGTGTACTGCCAGGGTAGAAGCAAGAAACTCCTATTTGAGAGGAAATCCTTTATCAGAATCTAAATAAATTTGCTGAAGAATATCTAGGGAAAAGAAGTACCAAAAGGAGTGATTTCACAGGTGCACCATGAGGTTGCACTTGCCATTCTAGGTTTCATGGAATATTCTCAAGTGGTTCCACACAGAAGAGTCTCCATGACCAAATGCATTAGGGCAGCATCTCAAATCTTTTGGTCTGAGGATAACTTTTCACTTTTTAAAACTTATTGAGGATCCCAGAGTGCATGAATTTATGTGGGCTATGTCTATCAATACTCGCTGTACTTAAAACTAAAACTGAGATAACGATATTGATTTTTAAATTTATTTTTTAAAAAGTTATAAACTCCCTAAGTATTTATATAAATAATATTTTTATGAATAATAACCATATTTTCCAAAAAATATTTAGCAGTTAGAGTGATAGTTTTATTTTATTTTCCCTAATCTCCATAATGGCTAGATTAACAGAAGATGACTAGAATCTCATAGCTACTTTGTTTTGTTTTGTTTTGCGGGGGGGTGGTTGGTGGGTACCAGGGATTGAATTTAGGGGCACTTGGCCACTGAGCCACATCTCCAGCCCTATTTTGTATTTTTAGAGGCAGTGTCTCACTGAGTTGCTTAGCGCCCCACTTTTGCTGAGGCTGCCTTTGCACTTGCAATCCTCCTGTCTCAGCCTCCTGAGCTGCTGGGATTACAGGCATACACCACCACACCCAACTCATAGCTGCTTCTTCATTTATTCTATTATGATTCGAAGTTTTGATTGAGAATAGGAAGGAAATTTGGCCTTACACCGATGTGTTGTAGGAAAATAGGGAAGTTGTGGTTATTTTTCTTTCATACAACAACTCAAAACACATTTATTTATGAAATCACTTGTGGATAACTTATGTACTTCAACAAATATAGTATTTAATGAAATTTGTCATATACAATGAACTTCTCTTTAGATAAAAAGTCTTGTTTACAAGTTGAGGAAGACATTTCTTTTAATTGAATGTAGATTTTAGAAAAGCATTCATTATATGGTACTAGCATAATAAAAATGGATTTCCCAAGAATTGCTCACGTATTCAGTGAAATTAAGAGGTGAACTAAAATTTTTTCAATCATATTTGGAAAAAATTCAACACGTTTACTAACTTGTTGAGTCTTTGCCATCTGATCTTTTCAGCTTCTATGATTAATTTCTAAGTGCTTCTCTTCTTTTCCCAAGGCTGATTAAATTTGGCCTGTCCATCTACCAATATCTTTTGCCAAGATGTTTGTGATCACCAGAAAGGATCTTGAATTTCCAGCAGTGCTTCTTTTTAATTTCGGTACCTGCATTCATCATGGCTTGAGCATCCCTGGGAGTTTTAAGTCTAGCATGCCTGGTCTGTATCTCTTTCTGGTTAATCAACATAAACAGCTTCTAAGATCACAGCCAAAGTGCCCTATACAGCATCCCTTATGATTTAAAATATGTGTAACAATCGTTCAACTTCTAAAGGTTAGCTGCAATATGAAATCTGAAACAATATCAAAGCACTTCTGCATTTTCTTATATTAAGAAATATAAGAGGGACGACTTCTGATCTGCCTCTCAAACTATTGGTCTTTATTGTGATTTAATGAAGGTTTAAAGATACACAATTCTGTACCATCTTGCATTGATTTTTTGAGTTAGACCACAGTCAAAACACTTCTGTAACCTCTGAAAATTCCTGCATCAAAGACAAACTGTTACCTTTTTGAACCCAATTTTCCTCAAAATGTGTGGCACCGTAGATCACATTTTTCTCATAACACCTTTGAGCATCCCTTCAAACATGTGACTCAGTGGTTTAAAGGTCTGGTTTGGGGCATGGTTTTGAATCTGGATCTGATGAGGGGTGCTAACTAGGCTCTACCCATCATACCACGAAGAAAGCAAGAGCTCTGGTCAGGCTCAGGCCTAGAAAAATGGTCAGGTCAGAAAATCCTCTGGAGAGCTTTCACTTTCCGGCTCTTAAGCATCACTTCCTCTAACAGAATTCGCACTCAGAAGAACATCTGAAAGCTGAGCGCAGTAGCACATGCCTGTAATCCCAGCTAATGAGGAGGCTAAGCAGGAGAATTGCAAGTTCAAGGCCAGCTTCATCAATTTAGCAAGACCCTGTCTCAAAATAAAAAGTAAAAAGGTCTGGGGATGTAGCTCAGTGGTAAAGAGTCCCTCAGTTCAATCCCCATTGCAGGGAATGGGGGTGAGGGATGACTTCTGATCTGCCTTTCAAACTGAGAGTTACTTTAGGTCACTTGTAAGAGTATCTAAACCCTTTAATTAATCCTTTTTCTCTAAGGGGTAAAAAGTTCTGCTTCCTTTAAAGCGGCTTTACAGCATGACCTGGGGCTTCTAACCTTTTGTTTGTGTATTTATGACAATCAAAGGAAAGAATGGGGACTGGGGCTGTGACTCAGTGGCCTAGCATGTGTGAGGCACTGGGTTCCATTCTCAGCACTGCATATAAATATATGAATAAAATAAAAGTCCATCAATGTTTAAAATTTTTTTTTAAAAAAAGGGAAGAACAGTTTTGTGTGGGGATGACAGGAACTATGGCGTGGATAGTGAGTGGAGGAGAAATATAGGCTGGTGTGTGGGAAAGAGGAGACGACTGTGTGTTCAAGACTCAGGGTAAATCTGACAGGGAATATGCCAGACATTTTTTAACTGGTGTTCTTTATCGTATTTAAACTATGTCATAGCTCTTCAAATGCTGTTTCCGACTCTAGTCAGATTCTGATCTTCTGGATTTGGTGTTCAGCCTGAGCACAGCGTGGGTGTTTAATAACTGTGACAGGACAGATGTCACCAATGTAGGAATGCTCCTGGGCTTCCCCTTTTGCATCCTGCCTAAGAGAATCCTTGAATTGCTAGGATTTGAATTGATTTGAAATCCTTCCCTAAAGAGGAGAGCAGGCAAGTCTGAGAGGACTAAGTGTAAAAGGAGGAGCATGGATGGGGCTGGGAGCAGGGGAGGGAACAGGAGCTGGAATAGACACACAGAGGTCTGCTTAGAGAGGAGGGACTTTTTAAGTGAGGCTTGGGAAGATGTATTTGGATTCCTTTAATGACTCTGATTTTTGTCATTAAACTGCATTTCTTGAAGGACACATAGCTTGAGACTGAACCTAGGTGGCTCCCTTGCTTAATTTCAAAACTACTTAACTATTTGTAAAGGGAATCTAAGAGCCAAGTTTGTTGCAGGGAACAGTGATCAATGTTTCCTTTTGAAATTTCCAGTAAAGAAGCAACGTATTCTTGTAGGAAGCTCCATAAAGCCTCATCTTTCCCACTAACCGCAGGGGATGTGGAGTTCCCTGGCTCAGCCTCTCTGGACTGGTTACCTTGCCTATTAAACGAGAAGGTGTTCTAAAGTTGTTTTCCTGTGATAGCAGGGTGAATTCTTCCATTCCCCTATGTTTAAAGCCAGAGTTGTTTGGACTGTCATATTACTTCATTTCTGAATTTTTTAAAATTTTATTTTTGATTGTGGCTTTGTTTGGGTCGTGCTTTACCCATTACTACTTTGTCTTCATCATTTACCTTCTGCTTGGAATTCCAAGGTAGCAGTTTCCCATATGCACCACTTATGTCAAGGTCCCCGACAGAGCCTGGCTGCCACTGTGTGTCTTGCTTGGTGGTTTTATTTGCCAGCTCATTACTTTCTTTGCTAGCGTGAAGACTGTAAATGATAACACTGAGCTGGAGCATTTTGTTCCTGAGGGTGATCGTTCTGAAGAACATAGTATTCTTTTTCAGACATTCAGACTTCTATTCTCCCTTCTGTGTGTGATGTAATTTCTAAATTTCAGACATGAGCCTCTTTTTTTTTTTGTTTTGTTTTGTTTTTTTTTTTTTTTGATATTAGGGAATGGTTCTGAAAAAAGTTTTGTTAGAAATGTTTTGGAGGATTTTTCATATGTTAAATTCCCACCGGTCGCCTTCTGTCCATTCTGGCTTATTACGTAAATTTCATTTGGGTTTCACGTGGCGGCTATGAGTCAGGGCGCGGTTACAGGGAACAGTGTATCAGTGTCAGTTAATCAGCACTTGACCGTCTGTCATGCCAGACAGAAGTCGGTTGCTGGGTGCAAAGGGTTGGCAGAGATTCTTTTTCATCTATAAAAAGAATGTCCGGGGACTGCTTGAACTACGAAGTATTTGTTGGAAGGTTTGGGCTTATGACACTGGATTGATTACATAATTTATTTTTTACTTTGAAAAATGAGTCTGAGGGCTTTGAAAGCACCTACCTTATAATAGATGTTTAGATGATTTTAAAAAACATTGTCACTTTATATAGCTTTGCATTTTTTCGCCAAATGCTTTGAATTTGATAATTGTTTTTTAAATAAATTCATTCCTAAGAATAGACTTTAAAAGTATCTTGAAACTAAAGTTGACTTGAATAGTAAAAGGGTTTATTTATAGCCTAGACCTTTACAATTCAGTACAATAATCAGTAGCCATATGTGGCTATTGAGCCTTTGGAATGTGGCTCATCTGAGTTGAGATGTGCGAGAAGTGTAAAACCATAATGGATTTTGAAGATGAAGTTTGAAAGACAGAATGTAAAATACCTCAGTAATTTTCAATATTGATTACGTATTAAAGTGATCATTTGGGGATATATTAGGTTAAACAAATTATATCACTTAAATTGGTTTCATCTGTATAATTTTCCCTTTCTGAAATGTGCCTACTAGAAATTCAAAATAGCATATGTGACTGGCATCCTCTCCACTGGTTAGCCTTGGACTACACTCACTACTAATATCTGAATATTTATTGCAGAGGGATCTTAGGTCCCCCCTTTTCTTTGCTGCCTTTTATTTGTGTATTTCCTGGTACTGGGGATTGAATCCAGGGGTATTCTACCACTGAGCTACATCCCCAGCACCCCCCCCCCTTTTTTTTTATTTTTGAGACAGGGTTTCACTAAGTTGCTAAGACTGGCCTCGAACTTGGAATCCTCCTGCCTCCCTAGTTGCTGGGATTATAGGTGTGTGTGACCGCACCTGGTGTACTTGTTAATGATAGAATTTTGCTCAGGCTGGGTGTGGTGGTGCATGCCTGTAATCCCAGCCACCTAGGAGGCTGAGGCAAGAAGACGTCAGCCTCTTAAGTTTGAGGTCAGTCTCAGCAGCTTAGCGAGACCCTGTCTCCAAACAAAAAATCAAAAGGGCTGGGGATGCAACTCAGTGGAGAAGCACCACTACTAGGTTTAATCCCCAGAAAGCAGGACACTTGCTTGTCTTTTGACGGCTAGACACTGACACCTGGAACGGTACCTGGCACACAGTCGTGAATGAGTGAATGAATGTGTGAATGCAACCCCTGTGTGTTCACTCTGAAGGATGTGTTCTTCCTTTCTATTTTTTATTTTTATTTTAATTTTCTATTTTTTATTTTATTTTCTATTTTAGCCTGATCTCATCTCCCTCTGCATTAGTTAGGGTGTCCCAGAGAAACAGTGTCAGTGGAATATGTATGTAAGGAATTGGCTGATGTGATTATGGAGGCGGAGAAGTCCCATGATCTGTCTTCTGAATGCTAAAGGAAGCTAGTGGTGTAGCTTGTGAGCTGAAGAGCCGATGATGTGGGTTCCAGTCTGCATCTGCATTCCTGATAACCAGAAGCACTAAGGAAAAAAATCATTGTCCAGGCTCACACTGCAGAGAGAGAATTCAGCTTACTCTGCCTTCTCCTCTAGGCCCTAAAGGTACTGAAAGGGATGTCTGCCCTACTGAGTCTACAGATGCATCCAGAATTAATATTTAACATGATACTTCAGCATCCCATGGCCCACCCAAGTTGACACATGAACTTAGCCCTCACACCCCCTGTGCCGCCATATGAATTCACTGCCTCCGTTTTCTTTTCCTCCCCTGACCAGGGCAGATTTCTCTTGTTAGCTGGGATAGTGTTCTTAGATGCCACCCTTCCTCCCCATCCCTCCCGAGCTCCTTTCCTCTTCGAGTCTTTGTTCGTAGTGTAAAAATCACTGTCTCTAAGCACCTTGAAATCTGCACAGTTGTCTTGGTTTTTATGTATACAAGATTTTCTTGGTATTTATTGGTGATAGCCGTGGAAGAGACTTCCTGGATATTGAGCAGCCTTTACGGCTGAGAAACCCTTTCTTGTGTGTAGGTGAAGTTCTTTCAGGTGTAACATGAGCCCATTGTCTTTGGATGAATCTTTTATTCCAAAATAATTTTCCTGATTATGGAAGTATTTTATGTTGACGGTAAGAAAAATTAGTACAAAAAATTAAAAGTAAAGCTTTCCCTTTTTCCCTATCTCTTAGAGAAAAACCAACATTAAGAGATTGGTATATATCCTTATGGATTTCATTATTTCATTTATATAAACAAATGTTGCTATACGAAATCATTTTATATATTCTGTTCTACCATGTCTCCCTCTCTTCATACACACTCATGCACAAACACACACACATGTAAACATATATATGAATGTATATGGATATGTTTTTGCATCTTTTTATGGTAGTGGAGGTGCGTTCTTTTTAGCAGTTGCACAATTGTCCCTTATTTGCAACATTGTGACAAGAAGGGCTGTTTTCATGACCACATCAGAACTATGTAATTAGCTTAATGAACTATCTGAGGGGTGCCTACGGAGTGTGACCAGGATGGGCCGAAGGTGATTCTTGAGATGTCTAACCTGCTTATCATAAGAAAGGGACAGGATTTTGGAGAAAGTCAGGCCTCTTGAGTCAGAAAGGAGTCCCTAGGGTGGAATAACTGAGGTCTTCTGTCTCAGGAGGTCTCACTACAGCTTCCCTTGCTGATAGCCTCCAATACAAGAAGTGTGTGAGCACTATTTATAGAAATCAAAGAGAAGAGTCTGGGAGCAGTTGATTGGCCACCTTATCTCCCTCTTCTCTTCTTGTCCAAGAATAAAAGTTTCCTTTACTGCTTAGTCAGTGCTCAGTCTTGTTACTGGTTCCACAATTCTGGACCCAGGAATTGTATATATAGGATCCAGCCTTTGGGCTCAAAAATGAATAACACTCCTCTTTTAAAAAAAGTTCACTAGGTGTATTTTGAAGATAATCCCTTTATCAGGGGGCATATATCAGAGCCCAGTTGCCTTGTGCTACTTCCAGGATGTTAAATTTCAAACCAGAGATTAATTACATTTTAATTTTGATGTCATGCCTGAATTGGATTCAAAGCTTAAAAGAAAGAAAGAAAGAAAGAAAAAAACAGCAACTGGAGACAAATTGTACATGCAAGTGAATAAATGTTACGTCCATGTGATTCCATTCTCAAACTTCATTTATAACATTTGGATTTCTAAAGTCTCTTCCACTGTATTATGGATGACCCCAGCCTTATCATGATAAATGAGCTGACTAACCACGCCCCCCCCTTTACTATGAAGAAATTGGAAAAGAAATGGGAAAGAAGCATTGTTTTCTATTGGAAGGACGAATAGAGTATTTGTGCTTCATGAAGAAAATAAAATTATGTCAAATAAGATTTTAGGTTTTTCTTTATTGCCTTTTATGTTTTAAATACTGGACAAACCAATATCATCATGGCATGTTTCCATCATTGTCTTGTAAGGCTAAGCTTACAGTTTTTAATGAGTCTGTGATATATGAATGCACACTTCATCTACCAACTAATAATAAATGATGCTGCTATTTTATTATAGCTAGCCACATATTTTTTTAAGTTTCTTATTACAGTTCTGGTATGCATAACATTTTTTGGGGGTGCTGGGGATTATACCCAGAATTTCGTGAATGCTAAGCACATCTTCTACCCCTGAGTTCCATCTCCCGCCCCAGTATAACATTTTTAAAATGCTAGTTAGCATAATCCAGCCTAATTGCTGAGAACTGTTGAATAAATTTTCCTTTAAGATTTTTTGATAGCAGTCTACTTCTTACAACAAAACAGCAGGGGAAAAAGCTGTGCAAGGAAATGATCCTCTCTGTAGGCTTGGGTGGGTTTTGGGTTTGTTTTTTTTTTTTTTTTTTTCCAGTGCTGGAGATGGAACCCAGAGCCTCATACATGCTGAGCAAGTGCTCTGCCACTGAGCTCCACAACCAGCTCTGGATGCTGGAAGATTTATAACCCTTTTTTTTTTTTTTTTTGGGGTATAAGAGATTGAACCCAGGGAGTGCTTACCCCCTGAGCTACATCCCCAGCCCTCTTTTGTATTTTGTTTAGAGATAGGGTCTACTGAGTTGCCCAGGTCCTCACTAAGTTGCTGAGGCTGGCTTTGAACTCATGATCCTCTGTCTTAGCCTCCCAAGCTGCTAGGATTATAGACGTGTACCATTGTGCATGGCTACCCCGAACCTTTTTACAAAATAACAAAAACAAACAAAATATCTGGAAACATGCATCTTGGAAGTGAAAGGTTCAAAAGAAGAAATAACCAAGAGAATGTTAAAGTTATAGGTTTTATTTTGATCAGTTTCTCTTCAGTTAACTACTGAGAAAAGAACAACTGCTATTCTTTAAGACTCGTACCATGATCCCTGGTTAAAACTGCATGTGCATAGTGCTCAAAATAAATAATGTAAATACAGAATCTGCATCATCATCTGTTTCATAGTTTATCTATAAAGAGCTTCCCCCTCTTTTGACTCCCCCAGTGCTAAGTGACTACATTAAATAATCTATACTGACACTTCGAGTTAATAAACTATTTCTACCACAAGCAGAATGTTTTCATTGAGCTTCTGTACAGCTGGCTAGAGTTGGTTTCATTCAGTAAACTGATCATCTATGTGCCAGGAAGTGCGCTAGACATAGCAGGTGGGAATCCCAACAGAGCTGGTTTCCTTGAGGAGCTTAGAGTCCAGGGATCATGGGGGCAGGGTTTGGAGAACAGTCACACAGAGATACTTCAGTATTGCCTGGTAAGGGGTACAGAAGCACAGCTATGCTCAGGGTCTTAGGTGAGCTGTCCTCTACCTGGGGGCTCCGGGGAGCCATCTTAGAGAACATGATGTGTGAGCTTTGATCTTTTAAGGAGGGTTGAGAAATAATAGGTGATGAGGCCAAGCACAGAGCCATGGTGGGGTGGGGAGTGGCAGTAAAGAGGAAGGAAAAGAAATGCGTAAGCCTTAGTGACTGCCTGAGTCCGGATATCAGACGAATATGGGGCTGACATGGGAGAGGAGCGGAAGACTTCTGTTCTGGACTTTGGGAGTTTGGGGAGTCATTTAAGGGTCATCTAATGGGCCAAAGCTCAGAGGAGTGGTCAGGGCTGAAGATAGGTACACAGAGCATACACATGGTGCTCAAAACTGTGCAAGTAGTTTGTCCAAGGACAAAGGAACACTGGAAAACATTAACAGGTAGGAGGGTAGAGGAAGGGGAGTCTAAAATGAACGTTAAGGTAGGAGGAGACTTGTGACACAGCCGTGTCACTGGAGCCCCACCAGCAGGGGATTTTAAGAATGGGGATAAGAACAGCAGTGTTAAGAATGAACTAAAAATAAATAAATAAATAAATATTTAAAAAAAAGAATGAAGTTTGTAGTTTATGAGGTGTAATTGAATGTTTCTTGATTTGAGATCATTTAGTGCTTTGGGGTCATTATTTCTAAACATCAGGGATGATCATAGGATGGCAGGTATTGCTAGCTAATTGGTCTGGATGCAGCTCCTAAGATGAAGAAGGACATGTTTCCTGGAATTGTCCTTTTTGAATAAATTTCTCAATTTCTTTGAAAAAGAAAAAAAGAATGAAGTTTGTGAAGCTAATAGCTGACAAATGTCCCCTAGATTTGATGATACGGGTGATCATTGACCACCTGGCGGTGGATTAATGGGGGCTGGATGGATGACTGAGCTCATTGGAGAGAAGATGGAGTAATGGCAGGGACATGCCCTTTGGGACTTCCAACCCAACTTGGAATATATGTAAAATATGTAATTTCATTTTGCCTCTCCTAGTTTTTCTTCCTTTTTCTATCCCTTCTCCCCCTTCCTCTCCCTATCTCCTTCCCTCCAACTCTCCCCTCCCCCTCCCCACAGCCTCCTCCAAACCCAGGGCCTCACACATGCTAGGCAAATGCTTTCCCACCCAGCTGCACCCCTAACCCCCATCTCTATTCTTGAATACCCTTCCACTTTGTATTTTCCTCTTTTTTACCTCCCCTATCTGTTGACATTAAAAATGACAACCACAACTAATTTGCATGGTTCTTTGTGATTTACGAAATATTTTCGCACTCATCACCATATTTAATATGTTTGCCCGTCCTTTGTTTTAATATCATAACTCATTTGCTGTTGTTTGAGATAGAGGCTGAGAAGGTCCTAGATGCCTTGCAATTCATCCTCTTCTTTGATATTGAGGAAACTGAGGCCAATAGAAACTTAATATCATGTCCAGTTTCATTGCTATTTAGTGGTAGAACTTTGGTCCGTGCCCGACTAATATCCTTTAAACCATACGGGCACACGTGCTAGATTCTGGTAGGCAATAAACCAAGCCACAGACCCTCCACCCACATCTGTGGAAATTGCTTAAACCTCCCTCATTTTGTACCCACGCATGACCTCCACTTGCTCTTTTTTTTTTTTTTGGTCTGAAATAATTTATTAAGAAAAGCCTCAGAAGAATGGGATAGAGGACAGAGGAACAGGGTAGGGGGAGTGTCCTGGGGAGCAGTCTCTGATCTCTTCTGCAGGTGGGGGCAGAGGAGACTCCTGATGTCCAGGTGGGATGCAGAAGTGCTCTGGGCTGGAACCTGCTCAGAGAAGCCCGAGGTAGTTGGCACATGTTGCTCCTGCAGCTCTTCAGAGTCCACCTGACCAACGCCCAGGCAAGGTGTCAGGATCCACAGAGCACAGGGTCCTCTGGCTGTCCCCTTGTTTTGTCTGTGTTCACTTTCCGCTTCATTGGAGCCACACTTAATGGATCTGGCAGGTTTCTGCCCTCTTACATTGGAGCTACTTACTGCTGACACGTGGCATGCAACAACACAGTTGTCGGACACAGGTAGCAATTCTCCCAGTCACCGGCTTCCAGAGCTTTCTGTTGGTATGGGGTAGCCCAGAGTCAGGCTGGGAGGCTAAATCAGGTGTGAAGGTCGTTGCAGGTGGTAAATGGAAATGGAGGGCAGGCTGGATGGTCCTTGTGATGCGCTTCTGCCCTGACTGTTGGGCCTCCTCAGGCAGCAGAGGCTCATAGGGCAAGGGGAAGGTGTAAAGGGCAGGCTTGCTGGGGATCTCTGAACTCTCTCTTGGCCAAGACATCCAGGTCTGGAGTAGATCATGACCCATACTGAACATTACTGTCAGTATTTTGGGATCTGGGTGTTTGGGGAGTGCCTCATTATAATTATGGGGTTAATACTGCATCAGCCCTGGGTCAGCCATGGGTGCTGAAGGATCTGTTTGGCAGTGGGCCACTTCCTGGGGTCAAGGTCAGTATTTGGTGGGTGAGTATTTGTGCTACCACAGAAACACAGGGAGGGATGTGGTAGGTTTCAAGCACTATCTGCCTCAGCATCTCCTGAACAGTAGGTCCCCTAAATGGGCGCCTGCCTGTCAACATAAAATACAGAACGACACCCAGGCTCCAGATGGGGCCCCTCATACGCTTGCCTCAGGATAATTTTGTGAGAGTGCCCCAGAACTTGTGCAGTTTCTGCCCAGGCGTGAGTGTGGTGCTGAAGCCAAAGTCAATAAGTTTGATGTGGCCTCTGGCATCCAGCATGATGTTCTCTGGCTGGCTTCATGGCACATTATCTGCTGGAAAATTCTTCGACATGGCTCAGTTGCTGTCCCACCTGCATGCTCCATCACCATGTAGATATTTCTGTGGGTCTCAACAACCCGAAATAACTGAATCACATGAGGATGGCCCAGGATCCTCGTCATATTAAGTTTGGAGAGGACTGGGAGGTTCTGCACTGTCTCGGGCAGGACATTCACTGCCACCTCTGCCCCAGTGGGACGATGGTGGACTAGTTTTATCTGGCCACGCCCACCACACCCAGTGTCCCTCAGGACCTCATACCGGTCCCTCAAGACTGCCTTCTTGCAGGAGCTGGGCCCCTGCAACACTACACTAGTCTTACTATGACTCTGGCTAAACATCCTAAGCAAGAGCATGGCCTAAGGATGCTAATTTTAAAAAGAAAAAACCAACAACAGACCAAAACAACAAATCTAAATAAAAAACACAAGATAAAACAGCAAACTCAAATCAAAGAACCAATATCCAAAGACCACCACCACCAACTACCAACAACCAAATGCTTTAACTATCTGGGAGTCCAACAGGTAACCACCAAGAGCTTCCTGTACTTGTGGACAAAAATCCAGCTTCAGCCACTCTCTTATATGCCTGCACCTGGAAACTTACTCTGTGTCTCCTTGTGACATCAGAGCAAGCAATTGCCCAGTCATGCCTGGCCATAACCCCCAGTGGCCATCTCCCTTTCGGGCCTCTAGAACTTCTTCCATTTTCAGAATAGGAGTCAGGGAGGACTCTAAACATTTTTTGCTCTAGTGGTTAATGGGGACTGATAGTTACTTGTTTAGGAATTGATATTTGTGGAGAACTTCAATGTACTTTTCATTTTCAGCTTAAAAAAATCTGTAATAGCTTTTTGCTTCGAAAGACCACAACATTATCTACACTCAAGGAATTCAATTCCTTTTTCTCCCAACGTCGAGTAACTGGTGTCAAAAGGATAGTAGCACCTCACTCACATGGTGATACTATAATAAAATGCTCTGTTCCCCAAGATGCTGTAGAGTGCAGTAATAACACCTGTGGGGACGAGAAGGAGGCTTAAAGGTTCATCATAATTTCTTCATACAGTCCTACATACAATTCATGTGTGTTACATCATGACACCAGTAACTGAGGGGGACCAGTAGAGATGTACAAGAACAGCATTTTCTGGGACTGAAGCTATGCTGCTACAGGTTCACATCAGAGTTGTTTCTCCATCTCATGTTAAAGGGACAGGGAACTGCACAGAAATACCTATAGGACATACCTAAAATGAAAGGAATAGAAATATTCAAATATTTCAGGCGAGGGATCAATTAGATAGGAGGGAAGACAATGGTACAAGGCACAGTGAATCAGGAGCCTGCCCTCCTCTCCTTATAAGGACACCAGTCATTGAAATAATAGCTTGCTCTACTCCCATATGTCCCCATCTTAGGTAATAACTTCACAATATTGCCATTTATGAAAAAAAGGGCCGTATTCTGAGGTGTGGGATCAAAACCTATACAAATGCTCTACAAGGTATAATTTAGTCCATAACATGTTCTAGTCCTATTTTTCTAAGAGTTTTTATCCATAGGTGTTGAATTTTTGTCTTATGACGTTTCTACATTAATCCATACAATCATCTGACTTCCTGGGCTTACCAATGAAGTACATATCTTTAGTGGGTATGGTCTTGTAAATTCCTGATGCCCAATGACCCAGTGACCTTTCACTTGGTTCACTTCTAAAAGATTCTACCAGCCATCGTTACCACACTGAGGACCAAGCTACCAATACAGGAACCCTTTGCTGCGTGGGGGGTGGGGGTGTTATCCAAACCACCGCAATAACCATTTTCTTATTACCCTGCTGATGTCTTCAGGGTCTGTCGAAATCAGTCTTCCACTTAATACATGATATTGAAAATTTGTCCATTTTTTCCTTCATCAAAGTTATTATAAATTTGTGAATTTTATGAATCATTTCAAGCAAGCAGCTCTTTGTCTCATTGACTTCTTCTGTTATCTCTATTTTCAATATAATTAATCTCTACTCTGATCTTACTCATTCTTTCTTCTGTTTGATTTTGGTTTATTTGCTCCTCAGCAACTCACCCCGCCCCAACACCCAAGATTTCCCAGGTGGTAAAAATGGTTATTAGTTTGTGCCTATTGTTCTGATTGGTTAAACATGACAGTAGAATGCATTTTGACACATTATACACAAATGAAGCATATCTTCTCATTCTTCTGGCTGTACATGGTGCAAGGTCACTCCGGTTGTATAATAATACATGTATATAGGGTAATGATGTCTGTCTCATTCCAGCACCCTATTATAACCCCTTCCCTTCCCTTCCCTCAGTTCTCTCTGCCCATTCCAAAGTTTCTTCATTCTTCCCTACTGCCCCCATCACCCATTATGGATCAGCATCCACTTATCAGAGAAAACATTCGACCTTTGATTTTTGAGTTTGGCTTATTTCACTTAGGATGATATTCTCCAGCTCCATCCATTTACCAGCAAATGCTAAAATTTCATTCTTCTTTAAGGCTGAGTAATATTCTATTGGGTGTGTGTATACACACACATCTCATATTTTCTTTATCCATTCATCTGTTGAAGGGCATCCATAGTTTAGCTATTGTGAATTGAGCTGCTATAAACATTGATGTTGCTGCATCACTGTAGTATGCTGATTTTAAGTCCCTTGGGTATAAACCAAAGACTGGGATAGCTGGGTCAAATTGTGGTTCCATTCCAAGTTTTCTGAGAAATTTCCATTCTGCTTTCCAGAGTGGCTGCACCAATTTGCAGTCCCACCAGCAATGTATGAGTGTACCTTTGCCTCCATATTCTTGCCAATACTTATTACTTGTATTCTTGATAAGTGCTTTGACTGGGGAGAGACGAAATCTTAGTTTTGATTTGCATTTCCCTAATTGCTAGAGATGTTGAGCATTTTTTAATATGTTTGCTGATCAACTGTATTTCTTCTTCTGTGAAGTGTCTCAGTTCCGTAGCCCATTTATTGATTAGATTATTTTTAAAAATTTATTTATTTTTGGTGTTAAGTTTTATCCTGGAGATTAGTGCTCTGTCTGAGGTGCATGTAGTAAATATTTTCTCCCATTCTGTAGGCTCTCTTTTCACATTATTGATTGTTTCCTTTGCTGAGAAGAAGCCTTTTAGTTTGAATCCATCCCATTTATTGATACTTCTTGGGCTTTAGGAGCCTTGTTCAGGAAGACAGGTTCTAAGCTGATATGATGAAGATTTGAGCCTACTTTTTCTTTTTTATTAGGCACAGGTCTCTGTTCTAGTGCCTAAGTCTTTGATCCATTTTGAGTTGAGTTTTGTGCAGGGTGAGAGAGAGAGTTTAATTTCTTTTTTTGCTACATATGGATTTCCAGTTTTCCCAGCACCAATTGTTAAAGAGGCTATCTTTTTTCCAGTGTATGTTTTTGGCTCCTTTGTCTATTATGAGATGATCATATTTATATAGGTTTGTCTCTGTGTCTTCTATTCTGTACCATTGGTCTGCATGTCTGTTTTGATGCCAATACCATGCCATTTTTGTAACCATTGCTCTGTTCTGTAGGTTAAGGTCTGGTATTGTGATGCTTCCTGCTTTACTCTTCTTGATAAGGATTGCTTTGACTATTTCTGGGTCTCTTATTTTTTAAATGAATTTCATGATTGATTTTTCTACTTCTATGAAAAATATCACTGGGATTTTAATAGGAATTGCATTAAATCTGTATTATGCTTTTGGTAGTATGGCCATTTTGACAAGATTAATTCTATCCAAGAGCATGGGAGATTTTCCATCTTCTTTTTTTTTTAAATTTTTTGTTTGTATATGGACACAGTCCCTTTATTTTATTTGTTTATTTGTATGTGATGCCTGGGATCGAACCCAGGGCCTCATGCATGCTAGGCAAGCGCTGTACCACTGAGCCACAACCCCGTTGCGATTTTTCATCTTCTTAGGTCTTCTTCAATTTGTTTCTTTAATATTCTGTAGTTTTATTTTTTTGTTAAATATTTATTTTTTAGTTGTAGTTGGACAGAGTACCTTATTTATTTTTATGTGGTGCTGAGGATCGAACCCAGGTCTCACACATGCAAGGTGAGCGCTCAACCACTGAGCCACAACCCCAGCCCAGTATTTTAGTATTTTGTAGTTTTCATTGTAGAGGTCTTTCATCTTTTTGGTTAGATTGATTACCAAGTTTTTCTTTCTTTTTTTTTTTTTTTGAAGCTATTGTGAATGGGGTAGTTTTCCTAATTTCTCTTTCAGTGGATTCATCACTGATGTATAGAAATGCATTTGATTTATGGTTATTGATTTTATATCCTGCTATTTGGCTGAATTCATTTTTTAGTTCTGGAAATTTTGATGGAATTTTTTGGATCTTCTAAATATAGAATTAGATTGTCAGCAAATAGTGATAGCTTGAGTTCTCATTTTCCTATTCGTATCCCTTTAATTTATTTCATTTTTCTACTTGCTCCGGCTACAGTTTCAAGGACTGTGTTGAATAGAAGTGATGAAAGAGGGCATCCCTGTCTTGTTTCAGTTTTTAGAGAGAATGCTTTCAATTTTTCTCCATTTAGAATGATGTTGGCCTTAGATTTAGCATAGATAGTTTTTACAATGTTGAAGTATGTTCTTACTATCCCTAGTTTTTCTACTATTTTGAATATGAAGAGGTGCTGTATCTTGTCAAATGCTTTTTCTGTATCTATTGAGATGACCATATAAATCTACTGATGTGATGAATTGTGTTTATTGATTTCCGTATATTGAAACAACCTTGCACCCCCGGGATGAACCCCACTTGATTGTGATGCATTACTTTTTAATATATTTTTGTGTGTGATTTTCCAGAATTTTATTGAGAATTTTTGTGTCTGTTCATCATGGATAGTGGTCTGTAGTTTTCTTTCCTTGATGTGTCTTTGTCTGGTTTTGGTATCAAGGTGATACTAGCCTCATAGAATGAGTTTGGAAGGGTTCCCTGCTTTTCTATTTCATGGAATAATTTGAGGAGTATTGGTGTTATTTCTTCTTTGAAGATTTTGTAGAGCTCAGCTGAGAATCCATCTAGTCCTAGGCTTTTCGTGGTGATTAGGTTTTTAATGATGTCGTCTAGTTTCATTGTTTGAAATTGATCTGTTTAAATATCTTCCTGATTCAGTTTGGGTAGATCATATGTCTCTGGAAATTTGTCGGTGTCTTTGAGAGTTTCTATTTTATTGGAATATAAATCTTCAAAATAGTTCATAATTATCTTCTGTATTTCAGTAGTGTCTGTCATGATATTTCCTTTTTCATCATGAATTTTAGTAATTTGAGTTTTTTGTCTCTCTTCATTAGTGAACCTAAGGGTTTATGAATTTAATTTATTTTTTCAAAGAACCAGTTTTTTGTTTTGTAGTTTTTTCAGTTGTTTCTTTTGTTTCAATTTCACTGATTTCAGCTCTGATTTTAATTAGTTCCTGTCTTCTACTGCTTCTGGTGTTGATTTGTTCTTCCGTTTCTAGGGCTTTGAGATGTAATGTTAGGTCATTTATTTGATGACTTTTTATTCTTTTAATGAATGAGCTCAATGCAATGAACTTTCCTCTTAGTACTGCCTTCCTAGTGTCCCAGACATTTTGATACGTCATATCAGTGTTCTCATTTCCCTCTAAGTATTTTTTATTTCCTCCCTGATTTCTTCTGCTATCCATTGTTCATTCGATAGAATGTTATTTAGTCTCCAGGTGTCAGAGTAGTTTCTATTTTTAATTTTATCATTGATTTCTAGCTTCATTCTGTTATGATCTGATAGAATGCAGGGCATTTATTTCTTTTCTTTTTTGTTTTATTTTGTACTTGCTAAGAGTTGCTTTGTGGTATATTATATGATCTATTTTAGAGAAGGCTCTATGCTTCTGAGAAGAAAGTGTATTAGCTCGTTGATGGATGGAATACTCTATATATGTCTATTAAGACTAAATTAGTATTAAGTTTTAAAGTTTCTTTGTTCAGTTTTTATTTGGAAGATCTATCCAGCAGTGAGAGGGGTATGTTAAAGTCTCCCAGTATTATTGTATTGTGTTCTATTTGATATATAAGAAAATTGTAATATACTATTCAGACATCCTATTCCTCAGTAAATTGATGTGTGAAAAAGATTTGGTTTCAAAGATGGTAGAGATGTGATAGAGACAAGACAGCAAAATTGAACAATTTTTCCATTCGTTTTTAAAATTTTCTCAGCCTACCTTGTCTGCTGAGAGGTGGGGTTGTCTGAGGTTTCATGGCAGCTCCAGTCCTATGGGACCAGACTGGTTGGCTGGGGGAGCAGATAGCAAGGTGCTTTCAAACCCTCCTCCAATATTCCCACCCGTTGTTGCCAGCCCCTTCTGTCCTGCCCAGTTAGGAATCACTGAGCTGGAGAGAGCCTGGTTATCTCCAGTTTCTCCAACCTCCCCCCTCCCCTGCACCCAGCCCCTAGTCTCTGGCTTTCCATAGGCTGGTCAGGTCTGGACTGGCCCACCTAGACCCAGCTACAATCTGATGGACCTGGGCTTCAGATTCCCTGCCTCTGCCTTGCTGCAGTCCCAAGATCTCAGTGCCAGTCCAACTTGCAGAGAGACCATCAGGGATGTGCTCACACAAAGGAGAGACCCTGCAAAGAGGCAGCCAGATGGCAGCTACTAGGACACTCAGCAGAAAGACCTCAGGTGCAACCAGACCTGCGGGTACCCTGACAGTAGATCTCCAGACCCTGGCTGGTGTCCGCATAGGGAGGCAGCCCGCTCCAAGATGGTGGTGGTGGTGGTGACAAACCTGCAGGCCCCTTGGCCCTGGACTCCCAGGCCCTGGCCCGTGTCCCAAGATGGTGGTAGTCACGTGTAACCAAACCTGCGGGTACCTTGACAACAGACTTCCAGGCGGGCAGTGGGCAATACGTGGGTGAATGGCCCGCTATCTGCTGGCAGATGGTGGGTGATCGGGATAAGCCATAGGGGTGGGTGACCAGTGGGGGAATCGGTGGGCAGCAATGGCTGCCTCGCTGAGAAACAGTATTTCCTCTGCTTAAATCTCCACTTCCTCTTAATTCTTTTTTTTTGTTTGTTTGTTTCTGTCTAGCTTCCTTCCCTTTGATTTTTATCTCCTACTAGAAAGCATCCATCCTTTTTTGCCTGTGCAGATCCTTTTTTATTTAGTCTATCAACAGCACCTCCATGTAGCCCATTGGGGAGGATCCATGGTTAATTAGCATATCTGTTACATTGGGCTCCGTGATAGGTTGAGAGATGGGCTTTCCATTCAGGAAAGAACAAGGTCAACTCTGGAAAGAGAATCTCTGTCAGGGTTGCCGAGGATCACAAGGGCACTGCCTGGAAAGAGTGTATGTGATGGATTATTACTCAGCCATAAAGAAGAATGAAATTATGACATTTGCTGGCAAATACTTGGAACTGGAAGCTATCATGGTAAGTGAAATAAGCCAATCCCCCAAATCCAAATGCCAAAAAAATGTTCTCTCTGTTATTCGGATGCTGACTCATAATACCAGTGCCTGGAGGAGGGCGGTTGGGCAGTGTAGGTTCACTGGATTGGACGGGGGGAATGAGGGGAAGGAAGGGGGGATGGGAAAGGGACAGACAGTTGAATAAATCAGACATAATTTTCCTGTGTTCACATGTTATGCTCGAATTTGGGACCCCCAAAAGACCACCAGAGACCAAGATCCATGTAAGCAGCAAAGAGGTGTTTATTGCGAGCTAGCTCGGTCCTCCGCTCACAGCAACTGGTGACGTTGAGAGGCCTGGAGACTGGGGTTTGCAGCAGTTTTATTCTCTCTTTGGGGAAGACAGGGACTTCACATACATCATAGCATCTCTTAGCAAATCATCACACACCGTGGGAAAATCATAAAACAACTCTAAAACATGATTAGCGTATCAAGTGGCGGGAAAGAATCTGGAAAGGATTATCGGTTAGTTCAAGGGGTTGACGCACTTAAAACTGATTGGTTTAAACCATGAAGATGTCGCAAGGGGGGGTACTGCCAAGCTGCAGGGCTTCTAGTTTAGATATTGGTCACCACACCTAGGTGGGGGCCATCTGGAATTTCAGATATTTCGATATCTTGGCCTATCTTAGGCGATCACCATCTGCGGCTTTTCCGAGAACTGTTTCCACAGAGATTCTCTGTGGTGTTTTCCTGACTTTAGGACTGCAGTAGGTCAGAGGTTAAGTTTCAGAGCAAAATGAGGTCCCAAGTAGAATGAGGTTGCTTAGGTCTTTCACATACATGAATATGTGACCAGTGTAACTCCACATCATGTACAACCACAAGAATGGGAAGTTATACGTCATGTATGTATGGTGTCAAAATGCATTCTACTGTCATGTGTAACTAAAAAGAATAAATTTTTTTTAAAGGAAAAAATTTAAAAAGAGTCTATATGATTGAAATCAGCACGAGGGCAGCACAGCTAAAGGACAGGGCCACAAGGTCTTTTAACATCCAGCCTTCCTGGTGCTGGAGCTGTCTTTTCAAATGCACAAGCCAATAAAGTCGCCATTTATGTTTAGTCCTTTTGAGCTGAGTGGCATTTGGAACCACAAGAGTCTTGATATTTTTCCTGTTTAGCCTCTTCTGCACCTGGACAATGCAATCACCTTGCTTGTGACAGACTGCATGGTGCCCAGGCTGCCTTTCACACAGGGAGTTTTGTCTTCTTTATTTATGCTGCTGGGTGTTATTCTTACCAAGCTTGTAACCAATTCTGCCAGCATCTTTCAGTCTGTACGTACACACTTTCTTTTCAGTATGTATGTGAACACTGTCGGTAGGTAGAACAAAGAAACAAACTAAGTAAAAAAAAGTATGTACTTTTTCTATTTATAAATGTGACACATAATCATTGTAGACAATTTGAAAAAAAAAATAGAAACATGTAGCACAGAAAATGGAGTCACCCTATAATCATGCCAGAGATAATTATTTTTCAGGAGTATTTAAAATTTATTAATAAAATGATATAATATCCTCTATTGCAAAAGATCTAAGTAGTTTGGTATCAATTTACTCTGTAAAGAAAAGGGAGAAATTGGTTCTGAAAGTTCCCATATCTACCTTTGACATGTTTAAATTATTCAATTCAGTTACTGCAGATTTATGACTTTTGGCTTAGAGGACATTTATCCTACAGAATTTGCCAGATGGTGCCCTGGGATGGTGCTATGATAATCTGTCATCATTAGAGGGAAATGCTCCATAATCTGTCTGCATTAGCTCCAACTATTTGGAAGGAAATGTGTGTGCTTTATAAGAAAGTTATCATACGGCAAAACCATACAGGAAGACCTCTCTAGGGAAGATCATGAGTTACAGCAGTAAATATTATTATCTCAATGCTAATGCCAGAGGGAGAGATAATGTAAATGACCCTGGCTGTACACCAGGACAAGATTTCCTCCCTTTCTGCCTCCCGGGGGTATTCTCTGCCTTCCATGGCTTTAGGTCAAGTTGCTGTAGCTTCTTCTTAATGCTTTAGCTTTGGTCTCCAGGAATGCTCAAGTCATATGGCAACTGTGTACAAATTAGAAAAAAAGCGCCTTCTTCCTCTTTTTCACTTGCTTCCTTGGGCAGGCACCCTCGTTCAGTGAACAAAACATAATGTCCATGGAATGGTCCTGGCTCTCCCTTGTGAAGGTTTGCTGTCCTTTGGGGATATGGATGCTGTACATATTCTAGATTAGGCGATGCATCCCCAATTGTAGGTGAGCGCTGGTGATGTGACCTTCAGTTCAACACATATTTACCATCTCTCACTGTCCAAGTCTAGTCCCCCCGGAAAGCTGCCTGGACATCAGTCCCGCCTTCTCCTTGGCTGCTGCTGCCTCCAACTCTGCTACAGAGACTAGAACTTTAAACACAGTCCCCTAAATTATGGCTGCACTTATTGCCAGTAGTTTTGTCTAGAGGTGCTTGATGTAATTATTAGCAGCTTTTTCAAATGAATACGGGCTGCTAATAGAGGTGGGAACAGATCAGCTAAGTTAGTTCTTCCAAAGCCATGGCTCCCTTTAAAATGCTCCTCACTCCTATCTGTTTTTTTCTATTGAAATGAAAGTCTTCTCTTCTGCAAAAATAAAAGTGTATTGGGGTTGGGGATGTGGCTCAAGCGGTAGCGACTCGCCTGGCCCCTCTAGTTTTTGTTTAACCATGGTGATGTTGTTATTAAAGCAAAAATAGCAAGTACATTGTCTTAGACATAGTGCATTTTTCATGTTAGAAATAATCATTGTGGAGCTGGGGCTGTAGCTCAGTGGCAGAGCACTTGCTTAGCATGTGTGAGGCACTGGGCTTGATCCTTAGCACCACATAAAAATAAATAAAATAAAGGCATTTTGTCCATCTACAACTACAAAAAAAAATTTTTTTAAAGAGAAATAATCATTGTGTCATTATATAAATGAAGCATAATTTTGTCAAAATATGTGATGCAAAGTGATGCAGAGCTGCTTAAATACTAATCCTTATGCTTTCATCTGGCTAATGCACTTTAAGAATATGGTTAGGTCGAAATTCAGGTCATTATTGTCCCTTCACAGTAAGAGTCATGACTGATATGTGGCAACTGTGATAAAAAGCATGCACTCTGAGCTGCTCACTAGCTTAAGGACCTCAGGAAAGGTCCCAAATCTCTTAGTCTCCTGGAATAAAATGGAGATGATAATAATAGCACCTCTGCCCTTGGCTGTTGCAAGGATTAAATGAGTTAATATGTGTAAAGTGCTTAAAATAGGGCCTGGCATATAATAGGAACTACTCATGGTAACCCTCTTACATGAAACTAAAATTTAGGTCCATATTTACCATATAGTATTTTTTTTAATTCTTTGAGCAGCATAATTGTGATTATATCCAGATGTTTAAATGTGTTAAAACAGAGTGATTTTTTTTTTAAATTTTTTGATGCTGGGGATAGAATCCAGGGGCCTTTATCACTGAGCTACATCCACTGTTCTTTTTTTTTTTTTAATTTTTGTAATTTTTTAAAAATATTTATTTATTTTAGTTTTCGGCGGACACAACATCTTTGTTTGTATATGGTGCTGAGGATCGAACCCTGGCACGCATGCCAGGCGAGCGCGCTACCACTTGAGCCACAGCCCCAGCCCTGTAATTGTTTTTAATGTAGATGAACACAATACCTTTATTTAATTAATTTATTTATATGTGGTGCTGAGGATTGAACCTGGTACCTCATGCGTGCTAGGCAAGTGCTCTACCACTGAGCCACAACCTCATTCCCCTCTGTTCTCTGTTCTTTTTTTTTTTTTTTTTTAATTGTGGATGGACACAGTATCTTTATCTGTTTGTTTTTATGTGGTGCTAAAGATTGAACCCAGTGCCCCACATATGCGAGGCAGGGGCTCTACCACTGAGTTACAGCTCCAGCCCCTTTCCCCATTCTTTTTATATTTTATTTTGAGACAGGATCTTGCTAAATTGCTGAGGCTGGCCTTGAACTTGCCAAGTTGCTGGGATTACAGGCCTGTGCTGCTGCTCTGGCTCAGAATGATATTTTGTAAACTTTGGATAAATGAATTACCCTAGTAAGAGTTTTCCCTCTTGGATAGGGTATGTTTGATATCAGAGTCAAAGTAAACATTATAAGTAGAACCATGCTTTGTCTATTACATCTGATTATTGAGTCTCTGTTTCTTAATCCCTGTGGCAAGATCCTCAGTTCTGGTTTGCATCTTGCGCAGCCTGTTTGGATTCTATTCACTCACCTCACTAAGGCAGCCAGCCTTTGCAGTGTGTGTACCTCTGAAAATTTGGATCTTGATTTTGCAGGCTCGTCTATGCACAGTAAACAGCCAACCTGTACCAATTTCCTTCTAGGCTCTTTTTTTATTTTGTCAGATAATTGGCTGCTCTACTCAGAAATACTGTGCACTCCTCAGTGGGAGGCCAGAATTTTAGATAAAACACAAGAAATCCAACTTTAAGCCATTCCAGTCTTTTCTATTGCAGGTATAGATACCATTATAACTTTGATAAATTTATGATGGTCACCTACTTTCCTTTTTTTAATGGTACAGTAATTACACAAGTAACTTCTTAAAATCCAAAGTCATACACATCACAGACAGAATTCTCTGAAGCCTTGCATTTCTTTCTGAAAGGTCTCTAGGGTTGGTATATAAACTGTGGGTGAGGAAACAAAGAACTCATTCATTTCTGGACTGCTAGTCTGAGCCCATCATTGATGCTTTACTTTATCATGATAAAATTGTAAAATGGGGCCAGGTGCAGTGGTACACACCTGTAATCCCAACAACTCAGGAGGCTGAGACAGGAGGCTTGCAAGTTTGAGGCTAGCCTGGGCAATGAAGGGAACCCCTAAGCAACTTAGTGAGATCCTATCTTAAAAAATAACAAGGGCTGGGCATGTGGCTCAGTGGTAAAGTACCTCTGGGTTCAATCTGTAGTAAGCACCTGCACCAAAAAAAAAAAAAAAAAAAGAAAGAAAGAAAAAAGAAATTGTCAAATGGTTCAGAGTAAAACCACATTCAGTCATTCAGTAATTTGTGTCTCCTTAATCTGGTTCTGATGATTTTTTTCTTTTCGTTGTTTGTTTGTTTGCAAAGCTGGGGATCAAACAGGTCCTTGTCTGAGCTAGGTGAGAGCTTTACCAGTGGTTTAGTCTTTTGGGCTCCCTGTAGAGTATTAGTCAAAAGTGCAGGTTCCTTAGCCTCAACCCAGGAACCCCAGCACCTGCGTCCTGACAGAGGTGGTTGCTTGACCACAGTCTAGAAGAGGTGACCTACTTACTTGCTGCAGATGGGTAAATTTGGCTCCAAGTTTTCTGGCAGTCATTGTGCAAATGGAAGGCTGTGTTTTCATAGTGTGCAGATAGCATCTTTCGCATATGGTATCAAGGAGGATTTCACTATGTTAGTATCAACTTGAAGAGCTGGTTAGGACGGTGACTTGTGCATATAGGAATTCAGAAAGGAAATGTCTTCATTCTTCCTCCCTCACGTGAAGTATGTCAATGAGCCTGTTGCAACCAATGACCTGGTATTAACTGACCTTTTGGGAAGGGGTGCTAAAGTTTTTTAGGGAGAGAAAAGGGGCAAAAAGAGGAGAGGAGGAAGATGAGAAAAAAGGCAGAAGAGCGAGCAAGCGATTATGAATTTGGCCACCACTTGGACAAGGGTTCGCTACTATGTACAAAAGATAAGCACATGCATACCTTATGCTGTGGTTGGGACATGGTTGCGTTCCCCAAGGGGCCCATTGTAAATGGAGGCTTGATCCCAGAGTGCTGGTATTGGGAGATGGAACCCTTGAGAGGTGGGGCCTAGTGGGAGGTCCTTAGGTTATTTGAGGTGTGCCCTTGAAAGGGAATGTGGGAGCCCAGTTTCTCTGACCTCCTGTTTGGCCATGTAAGCTCTTACACACATGTGCCTCTCATATATGAGGCAGCTGAAAGAAGACCTTCACTGGAACTAAACTGATGCAGGTGCCATCTGAGCTAAATAACTCCCTTTTTTCTTTATCAAGTAACTTGTCTCAGGTTTTTGTTATGGTAATGAAAAGCTAATATACCCTAGAACCCAATAGTGCCACTCCTAAGACTGTGTCCTAGGGATTTTATGTGTATTAATGCCAGAAAACATGAATGGAAAGTTTATAGCAGCATGATTTGTAACAGCTAAAAGCAGCAAACAACCCAAATGCTCACCAACATTAGAATGGATAACTGTGGAACACACCGGAATACCAAACAGCAAAGAAAATGATCGAATTACAGTTCTGTGTAAAAACATGGATGAATTCTAAAGTCAAATGCTAATCAAAGTAAATCAGATGGGAGAAAATACATACTGTCTAACTCCATGTATCTAAATCTTAAAGTGAGTAACAAGAGGACTGACGTATTGTTTAGGAATATATAGTTAGAAATTGAAGGTCAAGATTTTTTGTTTTTACAGAGAGGGAAGGGGTTGGGACCATGATGCAGGACATAAGAGTCTGTGGACAGAAGATAGTCATCTGCATCTTTACCGAAGAGGCAATTATACTGTGTCCATTTTGATTTAAATTGATAAGTGATCTTATGTTCGTTTCTGTAAGTGTGCTATTTTCACAATAAAAAGTTTTTAAAATACCAAGGGAATGTCCATCGGCAGACTCAGGTTCATGGACAAACAATGGTGGTAGATGCATACAATAGAATATTACTTAGCGATGAAAAGAGATGAAATGTTGATACATGCGACAAACAAACTATCTAAAAATAAGTAAGCTGCTGAAAGGGAATGAGTACTGTTTGACTTCAATTACGTAAAATTCTAGAGAGGAATAACTACCCTAAAATGACAGAGGACAGCTCAGGGATTGCCTGGTAAATAGGCAACGTAGGAATGGGGGGAAGTGTTTACCAAGGCACAAGGAAACTTGTGAAAGCAATAGATACCTTTTATTTATAATTGGTGCATTATAGTTATATATAAAAGTGGAATTCATTGTGATATGTTCATACATACAAGTGACATGGTTTGATTAATTTCACTTTGCTGTTCCTCCCCTTTCCCATTTCTCCTCTTTTTCCCTTTCTTTCTCTTCCTACTTCACTGTTCTCCTTTCTCTTTTCATGAGAACCTCTTTGTTAAAAAAAAAAAAAAAAAAAAAAAACACCTTATTTTTGTCTAGCTTCCACATATAAGAGAAAACATTCGACCCTTGACTTTCTGCATCTGGCTTATTTCACTCAGCATAATGTTCTCTAGCTCCAAGTGCTGGATATCGTCCATTTATCCAAGTATATGTCTTGAATATATGCCTATTATTGTATGTCGATTATACCTTAATGAAGCTGTTAAACATGCATAGGGGGAAAAAAGAAGGTGTCAGAAATACCAAATAAATGGAACTGCCATAGTTAAGTGTGGAAACCCCTTCATGCAAGAGATGCAGGCGTGGCTGGTCAGCCAGGACTTGCCCTGTGTTGACAGATAGCTGACCACTGACTCTTGCTTTGTGCCTTTTTTGCTTCTTTTGTAAATTATAAATGCCTTTCCTCTCATGAACCTTTATTGAGTAAGGGAAAAGGAGAAGAAATCTTAATTTGGACAATGTAGTTGCTCACTAACGGTTCATACAGAGTTCAGAGAAGCAGGCTTTGAAGGAAAATTGAGCAAAGCCTCTGCCTTTACCCATCCTCTGTGCTTCTCTTCCATTAATGTCAATCATTTGAAGATGGCTAACTCTATTTGGTTAAGCTCTAATCCCCAGCTATTAGGCAAAAGACTAATGTTCTCATAATGTACAAAGTTTTCTAGGCAGTGTATTATACTCCTGTATTCAACTTTTAGAGATGCATTAGAATAATAATCTATTTTAAAGACAAATTTATGTGTTGATACAGTGGGAATACAAACAGTCCGCAACTTTGGACAGTGTGACTTATGATGTTTCAACTTTACAATGGTGCGAAAGTGATAGTCATTCAGTTGGAATGATATTTTTAAATTTTAAATTTTCATCTTTTCCAAGACTAGTGATCTGCAGTAGTGTGCTCTCATGAGCTGCAGTTCCAGTTAGCCAAGCAATTATGAGGGCAAATGACCAACTCTACAGAGTGCTGTGTTGCTCAGCAATGGTATTTCATGATTTAGGTGTATTAAATGCATTTTCCAATTTTCTGACTTATGATGGGTTCATTGGGAGCTAACCTCATTGTAAGTCAGGAGCATCTCTATTTGTAAGAACCCAGAGTATAAGGTGCTGTGAGCTTGACCCATTCAACAGTGTTTTGTATTGGTCCTATTTTTCGTGCTTAGCTTTGTTACTCAAATAAATTAAATAATATTGTTTCTCAGAATCATATCTAACTCGGAGTGAAGTTAGATACATGCCAAATATTTAAATGAACTAGATGGAGACCTTTTAAAGTTAGGATAAGCCAATTTAGTTCTTAAAGTTTTCTGTGAAATGCCGTGTTCCATGGTTACAGTTTTCCAGAAGGACTAGTTATACTTTTAAGCAAATCTGCTTTTGTCATGTGAAGATTTTGATATTGCTGAAATTCTAAACATATTTTGTTTCTCTAAAGGAGTATTTTCCAAGGTGTTAAAAATCATAAATGATTATTTTAAATTATAAGTAATGAAAAGAGGAAGAATTAGGCATAATTAAAAGATAAAAACTCATTATAATACAGCAAGGGAGAATCTTACTGGATTATTCTTTGAGTATTCTCTTGTTCATATGGAGGCAGACTGGAGTAGGAAAAGTGTGTATTCTGCTAGGGATCCAACCCAGGGCCTGGAGCAAGCTGGGCATGCACTCTACCCCTGAGCTCTACCTCCCACCTGAGGTTTTTTAATACTGGGTTTATATAAAAATAATGATGGCAGCTGCCTCCTCTTGCATGCCAACTTCATGCCATGCACCACGGTATGACCTTTTGTATTTTATTTCTATTGTCTCAAATATTTTTGGAATGAAGAACTGTTTTGCTTATTATCCCCCACCTTTTCCCACTCCCCTCATTCCTTTGCCTTCGAATTCATTCACACAGGATTTTTCTCAAATAACATCCTCTAATGTAAGATGAGTTTTACTTTCTCTTGAACTTCAAATTTAATTTACCTTGCCCTGATGATAATAACTGAGCAGGATCAAGAATTAATTTTATTTGGAGGGGTACAAGGAGGAACTCAAGGACACTCAATCACTGAGCCATATCCCCAGCCCTATTTTGTGTTTTATTTAAAGACAGGGTCTCACTGAGTTGCTTAGTGCCTCACTTTTGCTGGGGCTGGCTTTGAACTTGCGATCCTCCTGCCTCAACCTCCTGAGCCACTGGGATTACAGGCACATTTAAAAGATAGAAACTCATTGTAACACAGCACCAGGCAAGAATTAATTGAGTTAGATTGAAAAGCCTTCTATTTTGTATCTGTTCCATTTCTTTTCCCCTCTGCCCATGAACTTTGGTTGGTTGGATTTTTACTAATGAATTTGGAATCATCTGAGCAAATCTTGAAATCATCTGTCATTGTTTTTCCCCAGTGGCAGCTAAAGATTGCTTTTGTGGGCTTTTGCCAGAATAAACAGTCTGACTCTTCAGCGAGGTCTCTGAAACTTAACTCCCAGTCATTGGGGAAGGATGTATCCTGAATGAATCCCTTTGCCCTTTACAAAAATAACTTCTATCTGTTCTCTATAACCCATTCCTTTCATGATGCATGGTTTAGCCCACTAAGCTTATAGAGAATATACAATTTCATTTATTTCTGAGCTTCTGATTTGTGTGTGTGTGTGTGTGTGTGTGCGCACACACATACGTAATACATACATACAATCCAGGGACGCTTAGTCACTGAGCCATATCCCCAGCCCTTTTTATATTTCTTAAATTTTGAGACAGGGTCTCACTAAGTTGCTTAGGGCCTTGCTAAATTGGTGATGCTGGCTTTGAACTTGCGATCCCCCTGGGGTTACAGGTATGCACTAAGGGTTTACAATTGTTCCATTTTAATGAGCTCATTACACTGAAGGTCTCATGAAATAAACTTTTTTTCTCATCAACACTTGGAGGAAATAATTTAAAGGGCTTTCAGGTGGAAAAAGCATTGGAAAATAAAAGTACAAATTCTAATACCCTTGAATGAGCAAGCATTTTTCAACTTTAGATATGTAGATTGTTACTTTAAGAGTGACTCAATTCAACCTTTCTTCTGAATTGTGGCATTTTGGAGCGGGGAGTGGCCCTGATAAGGCAAGTCAAACTCCTTCATTTTGCAGATTAGAAACTTTGATGCAGAGAGGCAGGTGCTGAGCAGTGGCAAAGCTGGACTAGAACCAGGTCCTGGCTCTTGCCCCTCACAGAGTAGTTTTTAAAGTATTTGGAACTTTTGTTAAACTACTCTACTGTCCTGGGTCCAGGTGGTTAAAAGGGGATGTATTGCCTTGTGCAGTGTGCATACCTGTAATCCTAGCTGCTCAGGAGGCTGTGACAGGAGGATCACGAGTTCAAAGCCAATCTCAGCAACTTAGCCAGGCCCTAAGCAACTCAGGATGACCCTGTCTCTAAATACAAAATAAAAAGGGCTGGGTTGTGGCTCAGTGGTTAAGTGCCCCTGGGTTAAATTCCTGGTACCAAGGAAAAAAAAAAGAGTATTACCTGCTTTTTAAGATCATAAAATGTTAATGCTTTTCACTAAACACAAACCTATACACATACATACATGTATATGCTCTATACATGTATGCTGCGTACACACATATACATATATACTACATATAATACACATCTTCACATACACATTTATCTATTTATACAAGTACACCTCTCTCTCTCTCTACACACACACACACACACACATACACACACAGGAGCAGCAGCAGCAGAATAATAAAATAATAAGAGCTCTGGAACCAGGAAAACCTAGATCCTTACTAGTCATGGCTGTGTTTCTTCAAACAATAACATAAACATTTTAAATCTCAGTTTCACCTTTAATAAAATGGGGGAAATAACTGACTATAAAAAGCAAAATAGTGACTCCCTGCTGAGTGTTAACATGCTGTCTACTATCTGAACAAGTTTTCAATAAATGCTGATAGTAGGCTGGCCATGTGACTCAGTTGGCAGGTGCTCACAGGCTCTGCATGAGGCCCTGGATTGGATCCCCAGCACTGCAAATAAGTAAATGTTAGTAGCTAACACTGTGAACAACATGTACACCAAGTTGACTCATGAGTAAATTTAAGAAAAGATAGGTATGATTCACAGTTTGGATTTCCATGCTGGTCACAGCCAGCATGGGTTACCTCTGTGGACTGGGATAACTCTACCTAGGAGGCCTGTCAGCCCTCGGTTTTGGGGACTGGGACTAAACCAGGGGATATGGCACAGTTTTATTAATTTGGAAGAAAAGATACTTTAAAAAATTTTTTTTAGTTGTAAATGGACACAGTACTTTTATTTATTTATTTTTATTTTTATGTGGTGCTGAGGCTCGAACCCAGTACCTTACACATGCAAGGCAAGCACTCTACCACTGAGCTACAACTCCAGCCCCAGAAAAAGAAAAGATACTTTTTAATAGATGGCAGAGTGTTTGTTTAGTCCTGATCTATGGTGGAGAGAACAAAATATTTCAGGAATTGGAAGGGGGCCTGTGGAAGGTGAGCAGAAGCCACCACCTATGTTGCATAAATTGAACATAAAAGAAGATTCCTGCACCTGTCAATCTGTTCTTGGTGTCAATGGACTTCTGGGAGAAAGCCAGAGGGTGAGAGGCATTGGCTATAGATAGAGTGTGTTGCATGGTCTGAATGCTGAGGTGAAGGGGAAGCAGTGTGGTTGGAAGAGGAACCATAGTGACTGGAATCTGGTAAGGTCAACTGGCCAGACAGTTGTCTGTCCAGGGACACATCCAGGAGCAAAGCCAGGAACTCAGGATGTGTCACTGAGCAACTGTGCTTACCCCAGGATCACAGGGCATGGGCAGCATAGGTGTAGGGTGTCCAGAGGCTGTGCTGCGGGGTGAATGGACATCAGGCTGCCCAGACAACTCAGGCACAGGATGAGGTCAAGACCAAGAGCAAGATTAGCCAGAAATATATACAAAAATTGAACTGGAAGGAGTGAGAAGAGTAAATCAGAGGCCAGGCCAGGGACAGATTGAAGGGAGGGAGAAGGTGTGTTGCTTCTGCTGTCACCTGTTCCCAGTTGTGCCCCTGGTCAGACAGCTGATGCATATCAAGAAAAGGAAGAAGGTTGAGCAAAAAAGAAAAGGGTTTCTTTGGGTAGGATGGAAGCCTGAGTTGGCCAGCAGAGGGGAGTCTGACCAAGGGATAATTTGCAGAGGTTTCTGTGAGAGGCAGGTGGGAAGGGGCTTTCTTTGTAGACTCCACATTGTCTGTGACTGAAATGCTTGCTCTTCCTCAGGGTTCTGTCATAGACCTCCTTCTCTTTCCACATATATCCACAGAACACACTCCGTTTTGCTGTAGTAACAAATGAATCCAGATCTCACGGGCTTATAACAACACACCTGCATTTCTTGCTCTGCTGAACTGTTCACTGTGAGTTGTCTACAGCTGGGTTCCTCATAGTTTTTATTCTAAGACCAGCTTGACTGAGCAGCATCTCTCCCTGGAATGCTACTGATTGTTGTAACAGAAGGAAAAAAAGAGCCCAGCAGTAACCTTGAGCTGGCCTTGAAGCTTCTGCTCAGAAGGAAGGGGACACATGTCATTCCATTCACTTTTCATTGGCCAGCACAAGTCCAATGGACAAGCCCGACATCAACAGGGAGGCAAGATCTAATCTTTGCCAGGGAAGGACAGTGAATATTTGTAACAGTGGGACAGTTCACTAAGCAATTGTGCTTACCCCAGGATCATTTCACTACTCCCACCATCTCAGTCAGTGAGAAGTCTTAGGTCTCCTTCTCTAGCTCAGGTCTCTGTACTGAAAAGATCCAACAGTTCTCCCTGATTACTTCAAACAAAAGTCATCTCCTCCTCTGTTTTTTTTTTTTTTTTAAAGAGACAGAGAGAGAGAGAGAGAGAATTTTTAAAAATATTTATTAGTTTTTAGTTTTCAGCAGACACAACATCTTTGTTTGTATGTGGTGCTGAGGATTGAACCCAGGCCGCACGCATGCCAGGCGAGCGCGCTACCGCTTGAGCCACATCCCCAGCCCATCTCTGTGTTTGTTTGTTTGTTTGTTTTTTCTTTATGATTGATGGCCCAGGGTTCACCTGGCTAGCCAGATCAGACTCCTGAGATTCATCTTTGATTTCTCTTCCTTCATCACCCCATATCCAGCCATCAATCAGAAAGTTCAGCACATATCCCTTAAATATGTCCCCTTCTTCTCATCTGTCCTGCCCCTAATAATCAGGGGCTGGTATTTATCATCTGGATTACTTTGGCAAGCTCTTAAGTAATCTCCATGCCCCCATCTTTTCCTTCTTGACTTTGATCCACCCAGCATCCAGGGATGGTCCTAACAATACACCCTCTGTGGTCCCCTCTGCTCAAGCTCTCACAAGGTTTCTGCTTGTCCTGACACCTGAGCCAGGGGACCTCAGTAAGCCTCTTCATCTGCCTGCCCAGACCCCACTTAATGACTGCTCACACCCCCCCACACCCCCCAGGCTGATCCTGCCGCCCTCTCTAACCATGCCATGCTCTCTATCACTTCTAGAATGCTACAGGCTCTTTTGTTCCTTCTGCCTATGATGCTGAGTATCCTCAGCGGCTGACTGTAACTCACATCTTAGATCTCTGCGTAGACGACACTCACCCCCCAAATCCTCTCTCCTCTTCCTAAACTTGGAACGCTGTCCCCATTGGGTGCTCCATGGCACTGGCTGCCCTTGCTATGGCTCGGATCACCATTTAGAGCCAACCCAGGTGCCCACTGTCTGTCTTCGTGCCTGCATTGCCATCTCTGCATTCTTCTCTGCATTGCCATCTCCAGCTCCTGGGAGAGCACCTGGGACATTCTAGGGACCAGTGTTTATGGAGTGATGATGAAGGTCCAATATGGTATCCAAGAGCGGACTTTGATCTGACCTCAAGAGCAAGGCCAGAGGGTCCCCTGCTTTAACATGAAGGGGAATTGATTAAGAGTAGCTTAGGGCTAGAAGGAAACAGTGAAGCAAGACAGTCTGCGGAGAAAGACAGTGAGTGCATCTCACCAGGGAGGGATTTTTATCTGTCTTGTTCACTGATGCATCCCTATGCCTAGAACACATAGTAGGCAGCTAATAAATAATTTATTGAATGAATGAATGAGTGAACAAATAGTAGGTCAGGATTCTTTGGCTCCAACAACCAACCTGATCCACCTAAGCCAAAGGAGACACTGGAAGGATATAGGGTGGTTTGCAGAATCGTCATCAAGTCTAGAGAACTAAGCCCGGCAAATAAACCGGGAGGCAGCCAGGCAGTTCTCACAGGGCCAAGGCTGCGTCACAGGAGTACCTGCCAAGGGCACCACCCTGGCACTGCTGCCGGACACTGTTCGCTGCCCTGGCCATCAGTGGCCTCGCTGCCACCAGTCATCAGTGGCGGCGCCACTGCCTGCTTATGAGTCAGCGCTCACGGACCCTGTGACCTGACCTGACCTCTGAGAGTCCCAGTCCCTGCTTGGCTGAACAGAATGCTCATTAGTTGCCTGAAAGCAGGAGAGAAGGAGTACTCATTTCCACCGACAGAGGGGGCCACGCTGCCTCCTGTTTTTAGAGGCCTCAATGAGGATTAACAACACAAGCTTGAAGTATTTAAGTATGGTAAATGCCTGCTATAAAAATTGAACCCATCCAGGAAGGTGTAAAGTATAAAATACAGGTACACTCCCTATTTCCCAATCCCTATTCACCCCAAGAAACAGCCCAGGTTATGGGTTGGTGGTAGGTGCTTGCCCATTTCCTCCAGAAACTTCTGGAATGAGAAGTGTTTCTTGAACTGCACAGGGTTGGACCTCCTAGCCTTCACAGAATTCTTGTAATCTATATACAAACCTTGTCATGTTTTCTACTTGGGAGTAAAGTGGTTGCCTGGAGTCTAGAGGCTGTGCGTGCTGGTGGCTCCTAACTGCCAGGAAGAGACTACCGGCCCAGTGAAAATTGGACTGGCCCGAGGTACTATTTGCTTTATGTGTGCGCTGTTGTATGTGATGAGCATTTCTTGCTTGAGATTGGTCAGGAATGTCATGGCATCTATCATTTTGATGGGTAAGCCAAATTTGGGTTTGGCCTTGGCCTTAATGGACTTTAGTGGCTAAGTGACCACCTCCTAGATAGAATGATGTGTTGGTGAGTTTCCTTCTCCACGTAAAAATATCACCTGAAATAATTTTTTTCTGGGATTTTTGAGTAAAGTTCTAGAACTAACCTGTCATCAGCTTCCTGCCAGGGAATGAGTTCTGCGTGTGCAGCTGTGGATGTTCTTGGTTGAGTTTGCAGGTGGCTGACCTGCAGTGGCTGGTAAGCAGCACTCAGGTGCTCCTCCGTGTTGGGCGGCACAAACATAAGATGCTTCTAGAGGAGACAGTTTCACATAAAGAACAGAGTTATTGCTCAAATAAGGGTTTTGAATTTTTACCAAATAGAACCAGTTGTTCTTATTTGTAAGAAATAGACGAAGAACCATATGTTACAGCAGTTCACTGAATAATACATTTCAGTGAGGTTGGATACCCCGCATATCAGATTGTCACAAGACTGACTCCATCCATCATCAAGATTGGCTCAAAAGTGAGGTGTCAGGCTAGTATCTAGTGTGACCTCTCAGGAGCTGGAAGCAAAAGCCAGCACGGTCCTGCAGCCTGCTCTGCTCAGCTGCCACATGCTTAGTGTAGTGTCAGTGAAAGATCCTGCGTGGGAATTTTTGATTGGGGCCAGGTACTTCCTCGATAAATAACCAGTCATGGTATTTCTTAACAGAACAGAGCAGATGGGATAAGATAATTATGGTATAACATCCGGGATTCCCATACAAAGCCTTTATGTCTGAAATCTATACCACCCAAGTTTGTAAACTGGAAGCAGGTTGGTTTTTATACTCTTAGAAATGGGATCAGTAGTACATCTTTTTGATAGAATGTCATAAACAGCTACAGGTTGATAATATGAAAGTGCAGACTGATTCAGTTGTGCCTCGTCAGCTTTGATTCATCTGAAAACATTTTCAGTGCTGAAAACAGAGAAGGACCTTTATTAAAAACTATTATTTGGTCTGGGGATGTGGCTCAAGCGGTAGCATGCTCGCCTGGCATGCGTGGGGCCCGGGTTCGATCCTCAGCACCACATACAAACAAAGATGTTGTGTCTGCCAATAACTGAAAAAAAATAAAGAAATATTAAAATTCTCTCCCTCTCTCACTCTCTCTTAAAAAAAAAAAAAAACTATTATTTTCCATGTGTAACGAATCTGACAGAAAAGCAGAATATGTTGCTTATCTTAGAAACACTGGCTCTTTGAAAGAAGGTGCCAGTTCTGGTGACAACATTTAAAAATAAGTGAAAGCAGCAAACTTTTTTGATTGGAATTTAGTTTTTTATGGCCTTGGTGTCTTCACTGTCACAGAGAAGGTCCTCAGGAGATCAGGGAGCAGTTGGACAAAGCACCATCATGTGAATCTGTTAAAACCCTGCTTTGCCTGAGTAGGAAGCAAACGTTTCGGTTGTTCCTCAGAGGCCACACCACGACAGGGGCACCCAAGGGTCAGGAAAAGAATGAGAGGTGTCAGCTGCAGGAAGAGGAAGTGGAGTTGTGGGGGCCGCAGGGAGAAGAGGGAGCTGAGGTGGGAGTGGCGGGACGCCGAGGTTTCTGGTGGGAGTGAAGTTGCACAGTGTGCATGCCAGTGGACCCTTCTGCCCACATGCGGAGAGCCATCTCCTCTACGGGGCTTTGCAAAAGTGTCCCTGTGGCCACAGAACAGATAGTAACAGATGCTTCCAGCTCCTGAGAGGTCACACTACTCATTATGATCTGTCCAAGAGAAAGGCTTGTACCCTGGTGCTCCCAGCACTTTAGATGTTATAGCCTCAAATAACAAACAGCCCAGAAGTCTGCCCAGTGTTCCTCCACAAGAGAAAGAAACTGATGTGCAGAGCAGTCGGGGAAAATCTCAAGATCATTTTTGCTGAGTGAAATGGGGCAGAACTCCCCTCTCTCTCCATAAAAGATATGCTATATAATTCCACTTATATAAAACTCTGGAAAATGTAAACTAATCTTTGATAGAGGAAACAGGAGTGAATGGTGGCTTGGAGAGAGGGTAGAAGGAGAGATGGATTACAAGAGATGTTGGGGGGCAGATAATGGAAATATTTGGTAAATTGTGCTGGTTTTACAGGTATGTTTGTGTGTCAAACACATCAAGTAATACATTTAAAGTGTAAGTTTTTTTTTTTAAAGAAAGTTTAAAAAATGAGAACAGGGACTGTTAGTAAGTTCTCAGTAAAGGTAAGTTAAGAATAAGTAGGCACTTTTATTATCTCTGTTTTACAGATGAAGGAACTGAAGCCCGGAAAGGTTAAATAACTTGCCCGAGCTCACACAGTCAGCTAGTGGTGTGGCCAGCATGCTGTTGGCTGTAGGATTTGAACACTACAGGATAAAGAGTGTGAAGACAGCTAGAAGAACAGTCAGGCCCCAAATGATGGTGAGAGGCAGTGTGTCAGAAGAGCAGCCAGAGGGCAGCGGAAAACAGACACAGGAAAAGGATTTTCCGTTGAAATTTTGTGGAAACTCATGTGTTAGGTACAAGAACTTGCTTATTCTCACTCATCTGTAAATTCACAGACCATCCAGTTCACCTACTTAAAGAATACATTCACCTGGAGGCGGTAGCATACATCTGTAATCCCAGTGGCTTGGGAGGCTGAGGCAGAAGGATCGTGAGTTCAAAGCCAGCCTCAGTGAGGCCCTAAGCAACTTAGCGAGACCCTGTCTCAAAACATAAAATTAACTGAGGATGAGGCTCTATGGTTAAGCACCCCTGAGCTCCATCCTTGGTATCAAAATTTTAAAAAAAATACATTCAGTAGTTTGTAATATATGTATTTACAGGGTTGTGCAACCATGACCACAATGTAATTTCATAACATTTTGGGCAGCCCCAAAAGCAACCTTATGCCCATCAGCTGTCAGTCCCCAAGCTTCCTCCTTTCTTCCCTCCCTGCTGTAGCCCTAGACAGTCACTCATCTTCTTTCCGTTGCTATGGGTTTGCCTCTTCTGGGCATTTCATGTGATGGAATCATTCCACATGTGGCCGTTGCACCTGGATCTTTCACTGAGTACATGTTCAGGGGTCATCCACGCAGCAGCACGTATTAGTACTTCATTTCTTTTTGTGGCTGAATAATAAATATTCCATGGTATGTTTAGGCCACATTATGTTTATCTGATCATCAGTTGATAATCACTAGGTTCTTCCATTTGGGGGCTATTATGAATCATGTTGCCATTCTCAGATTTGTCTAAACAACCAATGGTTATCAGCTGATAAAAGAGGCAGGTATGAATCACAGGCATGAATTCCAGCCTAGTGGAAAACTCTCTATTTATTTGCAGGCCATCTGGTTATACTGGGATTAACAAAATGTGTGAAGTCTCTTTTGGAATACTTTCCTGTGTGGCAAAGAATTTAGGCTTAGGCCATGGATATCAATGATAGTGTTTCCTAATTCCTAATATTTAAGGAAATTGCAAAATAATTAATAACGTTTATTGAGTACCTCCTATATGCTAGGCACTTCCTATGAGGTTGATATGTATTTTCCAGAATAAATCTTACACTAATCTATGTGTGTCCTCCTCCTCCTCCTTCTCCTCCCTCCTCCTCCTTCTTCTTCTTCTTCGTCAATGGATGTTTATTTTATTTATTTATATGTGGTGCTGAAAATTGAACCCAGTGCCTCACACATGATAGGCAAGTGCTCTACCGCTGAGCCACAACCCCAGCCCCTGTTATTATTCTTATAGATGGGATTTCTGAGGCACATGGATGTTGGAGCGCATGCTCTGAGGTCTGGCTCCCAGCCCCTCAGCCCACCTCTGAAGTGTGTGTAGGCAGCCTCTCATCACCATAGCTCTCTGCTCTGCCTGGGGCGTTCTCAGGAGCCACAGGAGCTTGCTCAGAGAAGGATGGCTTGGCTGTGTGACAGATCCAATGACCCCAGGGAAACTGAACCCAGAAAGGGGTGAATAACTGCTAACTTTCCTCTTTCCTTGCCGATGTTCTACATCAGAGGTCAGCAAACTTTTGCTCTCAAAGGCTCAATGGCAAATAATTTCCAATCTGCAGGCCATACAGTCTGTCACAACTGTTCAGCTCTATTTAGCCAAAGAGCAGCCACAGACAGTTCTCAAAGAATGTGCTTGGCTGTGTTCCAATAAAACTTTATTTACAGCTGGGCACGGTGGTGCGCCCCTGTAATCCCAGCAGCAGAGGAGGCTGAGATGGGAGGATCGCAAGTCCAAAGCCAGCCCCAGCCTCCGCGAGGCAGTAAGCAACTCAGTGAGACCCTGGCTCTAAATAAAATATGAAATAGAGCTGGGGATGTGGCTCAGTGGTTGAGTGCCCCTGAGTTCAATCCCTGGTACCCGTCCCTTCCAAAAAAAATAACTTTATTTACAAAAAGAGGCAGCAGGTCAGATTTGGTGGTTGCAGTTTGCTGACCCCCTATTCTTCCAGTTCCTCTGCCAGTCTCCCAGAGAGTGGACTCCAGCTCCAGAGGTGCCTCACTCAGTGGCACAGCCTGGGCTGGCTTTCATTTCTTCCTTGCATTTTTGTTTCCACATCCTCACTTGTGCTTCCAGAGATCTCCAGGAGACAAATTCCATACCCCCAATTCCTTTCCTTGGGGTCTGTTTTTGGGAAACCAGGATAACGTTATTCAATGTGGTGCTGCAGCAGGGTGAGGACGTATGTGCCAGCTGCTGCTGTGCTCCTGACGACCCTGGACGGGGGGCTCCACCCCTTTGTGCCTCATTTTCTTCATCTGTGATATGAGCATCGTCACAGAACCTACCATGGATCAGGAGGATTTTATGTGTTAATCTGAGTAAACAGTAGCCTGCCTGATAACAGTGTATTTAACTATTGTAAAATATAGACTGTGAATAGTTCATAATGTCTTTTCTTTTCTCTCTGTTTTCCATAGTGCTAGAAAGATGGAATCTATGCTTCATGCATGCTTAAGCAAGTGCTCTACCACTGAGCTACGTCCCCATCCCTTTTTATTTCTTTGAGACGGAGTCTTCCTAAATTGCTAAGGCTGGTCTCAAACTTATGATCTTCTTACCTCAGCCTCCTGAGTAGCTGGAATTATAGGCATCTGCCACCACACCTGGCTCTTGTGGTGTTTTTCATTCATTCATGGAAAAGTACCACAAGGCCCTCTTTGCAGGAAAACTTCAGATTGAGTTGATGGCTTAACATGTTTTTCAAGACTTTATTTTTTAAAAAATATTTTTTAGTTTTAGATAGACACAGTGTCTTTTATTTTTATTTGTTTATTATTATGTGGTGCTGGGGATTGAACCCAGGGTCTCATGCATGTGAAGTAAGCACTCTATCACTGAGCTACAACCCAAGCCCTCAAGACTTTATTTTTATAGAGCAGTTGGTTCATAGCAAAATTGGAAGGAAGTTAGAGACGTCTCATAACACCATCCCCCAAACAATCCTCCAACCTTGTCAACGCCCAGGGTCACAGCAGTGCATTTGCTACAATTCAGGAACCTACACGGACACATCATCACCACCCAAAGTCCTTGATTTCCTTGGGCTTCACTCTTGGTCTTACATATTCTGTGGATTTGGACAAACGCATAATGACACATAACCATCTTTTTTCATTATTTATTGTGACAGTATAAATGGATGGCTGATAACTATGCATTTTACCCTCAATTTGGGTCTTGATGATTTGAAATCTGTTGTCTTTCGTGTTTATAATACATAAAGAATTCTTATCTCTTAGGGCTATCTACTGAACTACGTATGAATGACATAAAATGTCAGGAATTATCTTCAAAATGATCTCTGGATGTGGATGTGGATGAAATAACATTGGTCCTAAGATGACATCTGTTGACATTGGATGATGAGACCTGGGAATTCATTATAATATTCTGTCTACTTTCTCATGTTTTGAAAATTTCCGTAAATATAAGTGTTTTGTTTAAGATCCCATAGTTATAGGAGGGAAGGAGATAATTGTCTACAACTAGAGGCTGAGGACCGCAGCACCTTCATTCTTTAACATATCAGGAGTTCAGGCTTCTTTTTATTCTTAAGCGTACCAGAGGACCCCCCCCCCCCCGAAGGATTTATGTCATATGATCAGCAGCCTGGGGAGGAACCTCGTGATACTTGGCTAGTGAAGGCAAGACCTGGTGACACTTGCAAATTTCAGAAGGAATATTGGACAAGGATGTTGAAAGCAAACATTGGAAAGAGGTCAGAGTATCTATTCAGGAAAATCCTTAGGATCTATAAAGTGGTTATGGTACTTTCCAGGAGAATAAAACACTGTAGATCTATAAAGAAATCACAACCGTAGCCTAGAACAATAAGTCATTAAGATTTTTAGCTTTGGAGCTGGGCACAGTGACATTCTTTGCCTGCAATCCCAGCAGCTCAGGAGGCTGAGGTAGGAGGATAGAGAGTTCAAGGCCAGCCTTAGCAATTTAGTGAGGCCCTAAGCAACTCATAAGACCCTGTCTCTAAATAAAATATCAAAAAGGGCTTGGGGATGTTGCTCAGTGCTGAAGTGCCTGTATGTTTAATCTCCAGTATTTAAAAAAAAATGATTTTTAGCTTCTGGTTGGGCACAATGACTCATGCTTGCAATCGCAGCGCCTTGGGAGGCTGAGGTAAGAGAAGTGCAAGTTTCAGGCCAGCCTCAGCAACTTAGTGAGAAGAAAAATGTTTGGGGGATGTAGTGGCAAAGGTCAGTGGTAAAGCAACCTGGGTTCAATCTCCAGTACAAAAAAAAAAAAAAAAAGATTTTTTAGCTTTGAGGATATTGACATGGAGTTCAGTTGATAGTGAAAGAGTACTTTTTAAAACCTCCTGACTCATAAGTGTACAAATCTCTGCCCTAATCCCTAAAAGTCCTCAGACTATGGATAAACCTGGATTATAATTGCATCACCATTGGGGACCGTTGAAGTGGGGGAGAAGGTTGCACCTAGAAGGTAACAGGGAGCAACCCGTGTTAGCAAGGGCAAGATTGACAGAGCCACTCATCAATACTCTAGTGGCTTGTAGTTTATACTAGTGGTCCAGAGATAGTCTTTGCCCTGTTCTTTCAGATTCGGTTGTAATCTTCACTGAGTCTAATTTGTAAAGTATGTGACTGAAAATTCTGTTGACTTCAAGAGGGGGCGCTGATATTATTGTGCTAAGTCACTGGTGGAATTTGAATTGAAATCTGTCTCAAGTCCTGGTTTTCCAGTTTCCCATGTGGCCTTGTCATTTACACAGATGACATGGCAGGTTTGAGTTGAGAAATGGTGCTAATTTACAGTAGAAATCAAATCACATGAAATCACTGTGTTTGATTGATGAGGTACAATCATCGTCATGTGCTGATTGATGATGTGCTCATGGATGTGCAGGGTCCTGGGATAGCTGCAGGTAGGGGTCACCCACATGGGCATATTTTCTTTGTGTCTCTTCCATCCACTCTGGCATGTGGACATATTTTGCATTCAGATCCTCTAATTTGGTGGTTTTTCTGACAGGTTTGAACTAAAAGTCTGCAAGCTCAATTCTGGAATACCCCAAGATGGCATGAGGATCATGTAATAATTATTGAAGTAGAATCAGGTAGGGATTTCTTGGGCAGATAAGAGAATGATGGTGTTTTAAATCTGGAACTGATCATGAATAATTCTTTTGAGCTCAATTTTATGCTGATACAAATGTTTTTGAAGTGCCATGTGCAATTAAAGCATCATCAAGGATAGGCACCTGCATGTCATTCCTGGTGATAGAACACTGTTAGTTTTAAATTCCCACATTACTGAAATGGAACACAACCATTTATATCGTGTAATACATAAAATCTACTAGGAGTTCAGTAATTTTGCTATTGTTTGAGGTCTTTCAAAATCATTTTGCCCATTAAGCATGTCACTATAATTATTGAATAATGACTTGAAGAAAAGACTGTAGAAAAGATTCTTGGGAAAATGCAAATACAAAGACCAGTGAAAAAGAGACCAAGGTGGAGGGATGTGTTAAATAGTGATAAAATCTACAGAAACTTATAGCTCTTTCTAAGTAGGATTAAAACTAAACCAAGCCCAGGATACTGTTTGCATATATCAAAAAGTTCAAGCTGGTTGTGGTGGTGCATGCCAGTAGTCCTAGTGGTTTGGGAGGCTGAATTAGGAGGATTGCAAGTTTAAAGTCAACCTCAGCAACTTAGTGAGTCCCTAAGCAGCTTAGGGAGATCCAGTATCAAATTAAAAAATTAAAAAGGGACTAGGGATGTTGCTTAGTGGTTAAGCACCCCTAGGTTCAATCCCTGGTACTAGCAAACAAATAAAGTTTGGATGGTTAGTGTGTTTATAATTATCATTATAATTGCCTTGGTATGTAGAAAGGGACAGTAGACAGTGAGGAAGTGGTTCATAGCCGTGTTCTTTAATATGTGGTGCTTGGCCATATCACCAGGGAGCCTGTTATCTGTTATCAACGTGGATTCTCAAGCCCTACCTCAGACCTACCGAATCAGAATTTTCATTGTAGCGAGTTCTCTAAGTGATTCACAGGCACGTTAAATCTAGTTTAGGCAATAGAGGTATTCATGTATCTCATTTAAAAGTCAGGGTCCAGAGGTGAGCAGTCCCAGAGTGGCCATCGACATACGTGACACAGTCTCTTGCCTCATTCTACTCTGCCATCCTAGCTTCTTGACTTTTGGCTTTTCCATTTGTGATCTCAAGAGTTTCAAGATGCTGCTGTGGTTCCTCACACAAGTGAGTTCCAGGCAGGAAGGAGGGTGCAGAATTCTCCTGACCCCTTGGCCAGACGGGGGTCGTGTGTTGACTTTTAGACTACTCTTTGGGAAGGGGGATGGCGTGGCTAATGGTATATTCATTCAGGTAAAACAATTGATTATCTTCTGTGTGCCAGCTAATGAGTAGCCTTTTGGGGCTAACGGATCAAGGAACTCTGTCCATTGTCTGAACAATATTAGGGTTCTGTAGTAAAGAGGAAATCCGCCCCTGCCCCCATTAGTAGATAGGAATCAGTATCTGCCACAGGCAGGTTGAGGCCAGATTTGGAAGGATCTTGGAAGTCATGACAAGAATGGACGTAGGGGCTGCGGTTGTGGCTGAGTGGCAGAGCACTTGCCTAGCATGTGTGAGGCACTGGGTTCCATCCTGAGCACTGCATAAAAAAAAAAAAAATCAATCAATAAATAGTAACGATATTAAAAACATGTGACCAGGTTGTTATTGGGGAATCCAGACAGCAACATCTCAGATTTGTGTTTCGAGAAGTAAACCCAGCCACATGGAGAATTGAAAGGAGACTTTTGAAGTGATCTGAGTGCAACATGCTGAGGACCAACCTAGCATAGCCTTAGGTGAAGTGGAGGAAGGGGGACATTTGGAAGGCTGCTCAGAGGCAGAGATCTGGAGCTGCTGGCACTGTGTGCAGAGGATGAAGAGGGATGTCCCTGAGGCTTTGATCGGATGACTCACTCAGCTCTCTGATAGTAGTGACTTTGGAAAAAAAAAAAAAAGCCTATGGAGCTAGGGATGTGGCTCTTGCCTGACATGCATGAGGCCCCAGCACCACAAATATAAACAAAATAACCATCTATGCAGTTAGCCTATATATAGAATCTTGATATTTCCACTTAATGTGTCACAAACTGATTTCTATGTCAGTACATACGGAGCTATCCCCCACACCAGACAAAATCTGGTTAAGTTGGTCAAGGTGGACTTCAACTTTCAGTCCTCCTGCCTTAGCCCCCAAATCACTGGGATTACAAGTGTGTACCACCAGGCTCAGCTTTATTCCTCTCTCTTTAACTCGGTTTTTATTTTTATTTATTTGAAAAAAGTATGTAAAATAAAGCAAGTTAAAAGCCATTTATAATCTGATAAATTTGAGGAACTATAAAAAGTAAGAAAGGAACTTCCCCCTTCCTCTTCACAAGTTTGAGGGTAGCCTGAGCAAGTTGGCAAGACCCTGTCTCTGAAAAAAATAAGTAAATAAAAAGGGCTGGGGATGTAGCTCAGTGGTATAGCATTTGCCTGGCTTGCTTTAGGCCCTGGATTCAAATCCCCAGTACAGGGTGGGGACAGTAAAGAATTCTCCCAGAGCTGCCACTTAATGCATGCCACACGAGACATAAAAAATTATTATTATCTGATTTGGAATTGTCTGGACCTCTGCCTCCCTCGCCTTGCATGAAGGGTCAAGCTGACTGGGTAAACATTCAGGATCCTTTTCTGGGTTGGGAGACTGTCACCAGCTAGCTGATAAATTTGTATAAGACTCATGCCCTCAGCAGTACAGGGTAGCAGCTAGCACATCCTTTTCTCTCCAAAAGAAGGAATTAAGTGAATACATGCAGTACATGATATTATACAATGCTTTTATCCTTTATAATCACTAATGTAATAAGTAATGTTACCCTTTTGGAGATGGAAATTGATCAGTAGATGAGAATATATAATGAGGGAAGAGAGTCAAGATTCCAACATAGACTTTCTGACTCCAAGCTCCAATTTCTTTTTACCCTATACCAATTTTTTTTAAAGTTCAAAGTAGATTGATGTTTTTCTCCATTATTACTTCTTGAAAATCATTTGATTTACGCTTCCTGACAAACTACATTTTCCCCCTCCCTTCCTTCCAAAGGAAACTTCTGTTCCTCCATTCTTAAGGCATCTGATGATAGTTTTTCATGATATCCTATAGATAGTATATTTTATTTTAAAATGCTAGATGATGTTATAGCAGTCACTCGTGGAAACCTATGGAAACATGACTCCAGAAGAAAAACTATGTATATAAATTAGTTGTTGATGGTCCTTTATTTTTATTTATTTGTATGTGGTGATGAGAATCAAACCCAGCACCTCACACATGCTAGGAAAGCACTCCACCACTGAGCCACAGCCCTAGCCCCAATATAGTTATATGTATTTTTAAAACTCTGCATTTGTTGATCTCTACTTAGAGCAAAGAAACACAGGTGTCCACTGTGTCTGGTTTCACTGCCAGTTTTTGCATCCCCTTTTCTCGGATGCACTCATGCTGACCAAGTTTACTTTCGCTGAGTAGTGACAGCTTTTTCAGAATTGGAGTTGTCTAAGGAAAAAAAAAAAAGCACACATCGTATTAAGTTTCTGTAAGAGCGGCAATGCAGATGCATCTAGAAAACTCATGCTGTGCATAGGCCATTTTCGTCTCAAACTAATAAACACCTGAGGCCTCAGCTTGGCAGTCAAGAACCTGGACCACCGCTGGTCTCAGGTGCTCCTTCTTGCTCTGTCCTCTAACTCCAAGACTGTACTCTACTCTCCAATAAAATGGCACAGCATTGAGGCTGAGAATGTAGATCGCTTGGTTAGCATGTGGGAGGCCCTGGGTTCCATTTCCACCACCACAACAAAAGAAAACAAATGAACAGAAACCCCTCACAAATTAGAAAAGCAGCACATCTCTGCCAGACCAAATGCTACCTCTTCCAGAGAACTTTCCTGGATTGGATTTGCTTTTATACTTCTACACATCTATACTGAGTACTTCTATACCTCATGGATCTTGGTCCTTTCCTTGGGACACCTATACTATATCTTTTAATTAGTTCTCTCCAGTTACAGAGAACCTTTTTAAGGCTATTCCTGAAAACAAATATGTTAAAACACTTTGAGAGCTGGAGATGTAGCTGAGGGGTAGAGTGCTTGCCCAGCAGGCATGAGGCCCTGGGTTTGATGCCCAGCACTGCCAAAGCAAAACAATAACAAAGAAACACTTTGGAAGAAGACAAGTAGCAGTAGTTCCTGCTGATGGTGTAATGGGGTGGGATTGCACACAGGTGGCCTGCAAACTTGTGTGCTTTTTGTTGCCTTTTTAATTTGCCTAGTATAGTGTTTGAAGAAAAACAATTGAATTGGAACACCTGCAGACTGGCAAGTGCATACTGCCCCCCACCCCCAGTCTCTCCACTTCCTATTGCCTTTTCCTGCCAAGTTACATGTTTACATTCTCCTCCTGACTGCTGATGGCACTTGGGTTACAGGCTCCATGAAGTGATTAAATCAACCATAGATACACCAGGTCAAAGTCATGGCTTTGTCACTCACAAGCTAGCTGTCTTGGGTTAAATGTAAGAGTTCTAATAATACCTTTGGCCCATTGTATTTAAGGTGGTAAAGTAGCCTTAAATACAAGTGTCTGTGTGTGTAATAATTATTATATATGTGTGTACATATTATACGTGTGTGTGTGTGTGTGTGTGTGTGTGTGTGTGTGTATATATATATATATATATATATATATATATATATATATATATCTATCTATCTCCTGGGCATCTGCTCTAAAGTACAGGTATATTTTTATATGGTCATATATAAACAGGGTCAGTTTTGCATACAGACACAAACATGGCTATGGGTTAAAGATTTCTGGAGTGAGCTGGAGAAAAGTGTATTTATCACTGAATTGAAAGGGCTCTCTGAAAAATTACCTTCAATTTCTATTTAGGCCTTAGAAACAGAAGTGACTTCTTGCTGCTGTGAATCAAGAGGTTAAACTAGGTTGGAATAGGGTTGACAACGTATGCAGTAATTCCAACACCCAGTACCCTGTGCCCAAGGCAGAGGCCTTTAGTAGTCATGTTTCCCAGACAGGGCCTCTTGGCTCTCCTTATCTCTGTGCTATGGTTCTCATATGGTGTGTCCCCACCAAAACTCAGCTAAATCAGCTTATGGCTTCATCCCCAAAACAGCAGTGTCGGCAGGTGGGGCGGGCCTGTTGGAAGGTGTCTGGGTCATGGGATGGAGCCCTTATGAATGGATTAATGTCTTTCCTCAGGGAGTGAGTTCTCATTCTAGGGAACTGGATTCACATTGCAAGAACCAATTGTTATAAAGTGAGGCTGCCCTTATGTTTTTTCTCTTCCACCCACCCTTCCTCTTTACCTTGAGTTAGAGTAGCATGAGTCCCTCCCTTACCAGATATGGCCAGTCTGGGACTTCCCAGCCTCTAGAACTATGAATAAAGAAAGTTCTATTCTTTTTTTTTTACTCTTTTATTTTTTTTTAAATTTTAATTTGTTATATATGACATCAGAATGCATTACAATTCATATTACACATATAGAGCACAATTTTTCATATCTCTGGTTGTGCACAAAGTAGAGTCACATCCTTTGTGTCTTCATATGTGTATTTAGGGTAATGATGACCATCACATTCCACCATCTTTCCTACCCCATTCCCCCTCCCTCCCCCTCCCTCCCCCTCCCTCCCCTTTTTCCCTTTGCCCTATCTAGAGTTCATTTAATCCTCCCACTACCACCCCCCGCAGCATATTATGGATCAGCATCCTGAAATCAGAGAAATCATTTGGCATTTGGTTTTGGGGGATTGGCAATTTCACTTTGCATTATATTCTCCAGTTCCATCCATTTACCTGCAAATGCCATGATTGTATTCTCTTTTAATGCTGAATAATATTCCTCTGTACATGCTTGTACATGTGCCTGTGCCTGTGTGTGTGTGTGTGTGTGTGTGTGTGTATCTCATATTTTCTTTATCCATTCATCTACTGAAGGGCATCTAGATTGGTTCCACAGTTTAGCTATTGTGGATTGTGCTGCCATAAACATTGATGTGGCTATGTCCCTATAGTATGCGATTTTTAGGTCCTTTGGGTATAGACCAAGGAGTGGAATAGCTGGGTAAAATGGTGGATCCATTCCCAGTAAGAAACTTCTGTTCTTTATAAACTACTCAGACTCAGGGATCCTGTTATGGCAACAGAAAATGGACTAAGACACACTGCATGATGGATCTCCACTATTAACACGTCAGAGTTGACAAAAGAGATAAGCCAGGGTGAAACATGTTGCCATCCTGCAATTAGAGGAACTATGGGGACGCTTTTAGAAAAAAAATGGAAGACTTGAATTTATTAAAGTTGAGTAAGAAGTGAAATCATGTATGCAAAAGTACATTATAAATCAGACCTGGTGGTGCACACCTATAATCCCAGAGACTCAGGAGGCTGAGGCAGGAACATCACCGACTTGGGCAATTTAATGAGACTGTGTTTCAAAATAAAATTTTGAAAAAGGGTGGGGGATGGAGCTCAGTGTATAAAGTCCTGAGTTCAATCCCCAGTAGCCCCCCCACACAAAATGTACATTATAAATTATAAAATGCTATGAAGGCAGCTGCTATTTGTTGTCTTGCTGCTGTGTACTTTAACTAAGAGGTCCTTCATCATTTCGCAGTGCCTATACAACTTCTATTTTATGGATGTGGAAATAGGGCTTGGATGCCAAGTGACTTTCCAAATCTCACAGCCAATAGAAAGTTGTGCTGCTGAGATTCCTGGCTAGGCCTGTGCTCTCTGCATGGGGTTGTGCTGGCTCCCAAACCCTGTGCTAGGGATGTAAGTTAGTTATTACAAAAATGCTTCCCACAATTAGTAACAGTCTATTTAAATATAAATGGGTCTTGTTCCCCCTTATTCTCCCTCAGCTGTCCCCTGCTTATACATTGCTTTACAATGAGGCCCCCACCTTTTTCGGATATGTGAACATGATTTATTCCCTCAGAGAAAACAAGAGACAGGAAATAGCAAAGGATAAAGGGGAAAAAGCCAGGGTCAGGTCAAGAGCTTCCCACATCTTGGAGTTCCAGCCTAGAGTGAGCCAGATAGAAGCCAGGGAGACAATCAAGAGAAGGTTGAGAGTCGAGCGGTACGCTGCAGACACAGGGCACACTCATTTTGGTCAAATAACATTCATGAATTCTGATTTTGCCTCTCATATCTTACAACTTAAAGCACGTTTATGCCCATGCCTCAAACTCTGTTCAAATCTTTGACAGAGACACAGGTGTCTGGTGTCAGTTTGGGTCCCCTGGGGGGTTGAGGGGCTATGTGGCTGAATCCTAAGGCTCAGTGAGTTTTCTAGATCAGAAACTGGTCTTCATCATGCATGTTAGTGGTTTCACTGCTGCTACTGCAGGTGGGTGTAGTTAGGTCTCTAGACTTGTTGCTCCACAAAACACAATCTGGGTGTGACTGTTTATGGACCAGCAGAGGCAATGAGCAGAAAGGTTCCAGATTCCCTCTGAATCACAGGATGCTCAGAACTGACCTCCAGAAAAGACACAGACGCACATCTCACCCTTAATCTGCCATATAAGAGAGAAAATTTTGTGACTGTCTCTCCTCCTAATTTTTTTCTTTTTGCTTCCATAGTATTTAAAAATCAAAAAAGATTTCTTAAATATAAAAGCTTAAGATAAACAAAAAAAAATCTTTTAAAAGTTACTTGTTTTATTGCCTGTGTTTTTCACTAACTAGACCCAAAGCCCCTCAAGGGCAGAGACCATGTCTGTTTTGTTCACCATGGACTTCAAGTCCCCTTTTCTAGCTTTCCCATTTTCTGCAATTGGCTTCTATATATAAGGAGTCTTTATCTTGGGTCAGTGGCTCACACAGCTAGAGGCGGAGTGCCTATTAGATGTGGGCATATGAAAAAGCGGGCAACCAGGGGAAAGGTAGATTCAAGTAAGAAAATAGCATTCCATGTCCATTTGAATTGCAAAACTTCAGAGTTTGAGACCATCCCTGTTGGTGAGGGAACAGGAATGCAGTCACCGCTAGTGGGAATATGAATTGATAAGGTCTTTCTGCAGACAAAGATGGTGATGGGGAGTCAAGTCAAAGATGTGAACATCCTTAACTCAGAGTCATGGACTGCATGTTTGTGTCCCCTTTGATCTAAGTGTTGAAACAATAATCCCTAATGGATTGGTATTATTGGCCTTCTGGAGGTAACTAGATCATGAGAGTGGAGCCCTCTTGCTGGGATTAGTGCCTTTATAAGAACAAACACAGGAGAGCTTGTTTCCTCTCCCCCTCCCTCTTCTCTCTACCACTGAAGGTTACAAAAAGGCAGCTGTGTGCAAATCAGGAAGCAGATCTTAGTGGACACTGGGTCTCCTGGCACCTTGATCTTGGACTTCCTGGTCTCTAGAGCTGTGAGAAATGTTTGTTGTTCAAGCCTCTAGTCTATGGAAATTTGATAAAACAGCCCAGACTAAGACACCCAGCAAATGGACATGTGAACAAGGAGACAACTATAAGCGTGGTGTTATGGCCTCTGCTAAAAATATAAATGTTCTTAGCCAGGTATGGTGGTGCATGCCTGTAATCTTAGTGGCTTGGGAGGTTGAGGCAGGAGGATGATGAGTTCAAAGCCAGACTCAGCAACTTAGCAAGGCTCTAAGCAACTTAGCAAGACCCTGTCTCTAAATAAAATATAGAAAAGGGCTGGGGGTGTGACTCAGTGGTTGAATGTCCCTGAGTTCAATCCCCAGTACAAATATATATATACACACACACACACACACACACACACACACACACACACACACATACATATATGTATATGTATTTGGACCCAGCAATGTGTATCTGTCATATGTTATTTAATTTGGCAGAAAATATGTTACAATTAAAAAAAAAAAAAACAAACTTAGAAAACAAGGATGCTGTAATTAAAAGTCCAGCATCAGATTCTGGTCCTTTGTAGTTAGGAATAATTTGTCGCCTCTTTCATCTCAAGTGGTTAATTTCTACTTGGCATTTGGGTGCTTGTACATGTGCCCAGGCCATCTTGTAGGGTTGCTGATGTTGGGACAGGGGCCTTCTGGGTGTGCCTTCATAGCACTCCTTCTCCTCCTTCCTGCAATTATCACCCGTTGTGCCATTTCCCGTTGACTTGCTGTATGAGCTCCTTAGATCATAAGTTGATCCTTTAGAGGCAGGTGGCATGTGTACTGTTGCATGAGTGTGCAGTGATGTGCAGTGATCTTTAGTAAGTGACGGATGAATAATTAAAGTAGAAACTTCAGGGGCTTAAGCCCAGCGCTATGCACACAGTGCCAGGGTTGGCTCTGTGAAGTCCCCACATGATGAATGGGACCATTAAGCAGCAATCACTGACTCAGGGGCGATGTGCCTCTTTCTTGGATTCTGCCAGCCTTCAGCCCTGGACTCACAGCTAGAGAGGAGAGGGGTGACATGCTTTGTGTAAGGTGATTTAACTCTTGTCCTAGATCCATCAACATATCTAACTGAAGAATCAGGTTCCCGTTAGGTTTGGGCAGGGGCCAAACCACATACAAACCAAATTTCCTGGTCACTGGGAGATCAGGGTCCCCCAGCCTATCCCAGGCCAGCTCTTCACAGGGAAAGCGACTTCTCCCGTCTTCCTCAAGCCCGAAGCTCAGTCCTTACCTTGTGCTGGGTTCAGGTCATCATGCTTACAGCCTCCCTGGGCAGCTTGAGGCAGGCCTCGTTTCCTTCTTACCAGCTTCTGGTCTGCCTTTCCCCCTGGGAAGGGGCCTGCTGCCTCAAACCCAAAGTGGACTCACTTCTTTTCCCTCTTCCTCCCCCCTTCTTTCATCTCTCGTTTATTCATTTGAATCTGTTGTCATTTCGAGCCCACCTCCATTTATTAAGTCTGGCTAGTATTGGCTCAGCCCTCCAGGCTCACGTGAGAGGCCAAACTCCTTCCCTGAAGAAGCTGCTCTGGTTGGAAGCTTCCAGAACCTGGTGAATGATTTGAGAACCTCTCTTGGCCATGTCAGATTCCAGAAACCCTACAGCCCTCCTTGCAGATCCTATAGCAGTTAGGATGTGGCACATGGAACCGCTGCAAGGTGCACGGTGAGCTTTGGCTCTACACAGGCGTGACCTTCAGTGAATTATCTTACCTTTCTGAATCCAGAAATCAAAACAGAATAAATAATACCTTACAGCAGCATTTTGAGATAATAATCAGGACAATAAGTTAAAGTGGTTAAGTTGGCAATGCCCTGCGTCTGAATCCTGCTTGGGCCCTTTCCCAGGTGAATGCTCAGTTTCCCCATCTGAATAAGTCATCACACTCCCTACTTCCTGCTTCTAGATGTTAGAACAATGCCTGGGGCACAGTGGATGCCATCCAGGGGTTTTCTGGGTTTAGTGGTGTCTGGCAGATAGAAAGCACTCAGTGCTCATTATGTTCTATTACTATAATCATTTCTCTAACCTCCTAGGATTGTGCAGATTAATGACCATATAAACGTGGTCAAGTGCTCAATGGACATTGCTTTCTTCTTGACTGTGACCTTGGAGACGGCATTCATTCTTACAGAGCTTTGGTGTCTTCCCACAATATGACCTTGAGATCAATGAACAAGCATATTTAGTTTCACCTTGACCCTGAGCTAATGCTGCCAGACCCACGCCCATCGTGGGCATTTTTTTTTAAATGGACACAATATCTTTATTCTTATTTATTTTTATGTGGTGCTGAGAATCTAGTCCAGTGCCTCACATGTGCCAGGCAAGTGCACTACCATTGAGCCACAATCCCAGCCCCCCATCATGGGCATTTAATTTAGCATATATATCTCAGCATTCAGAAGGAAGCTTGGAGGGAACCTCAGAGATTATAACTCTAAGCTCTAAAATTTTTTTGGCAATATAGGAGATTGAACCCAGTGGCATGCTACCCTGGAACTATACATCCTCCGTCCCCCCTCCCCCATCTTTTTGGGGAAAGGGAAGGGGAGGGTAATCAGGGGTTGATATCAGGGGCACTCAACCATTGAGCCACATTCCCAGCCCTATTTTGTGTTTTATTTAGAGACAGGGTCTCACTGAGTTGCTTAGTACCTTAGTACTTTTTTTTGCTGAGGCTGGCTTTGAACTCTCTCCACTTTTTATTCTGAGACAGGATATCAGTAAGTTACTGAGGCTGGCCTAAAACTTGTGATCCTCTGGCCTTTGTCTTCCAAGTTTCTGGGATTGCAGTTGTACACCACCACGATGGGCAAACTTCACAATTTATAAGGTGGAAGCAGGTCCAGAGATGCTACATGAACTATCTGAGGTCACACAGCTGATCACCAGTAGGTAGAAGCTCACACCTGGACACTTGGTCCCATGTTCCTTCAGTGCTGCTCATAGAGAGAAAGCCTCCCAAATCCAAGTGCAAATCAGGCACTTTAGATAACTCCTGGCCTTCATCTGGTAGTTGGATTTATCCTCACTACACCCAGAACATAACCCCCATCATGTCTGAAAAATTCCAGGTGAGAAGAGCAGTGGCTCAGATCTCCCCACATGAAAGCGTTGTTTTGAAACTAGATGAGATTCCAACACAGATGAGAAAGGAGCCATTTCCTTTTTGGATCTTTTCTATCATTGCCGCAGTCTGGCTGGGCACAAATCACGAGCCACTGAAGCAGGAACAAACTTTATTTCTGAACTCCACCAGCACACGCCACACACGCTCCCGGGAACTCCCTGGAACGCTATGCGGCTCCTCCAGGAACCACCAACCGGAAAATCCCCCCTCCAGCACTTCCTGTAGCAGGCCCAGGTGGACAGCAGGGGTCTAATATTACAATTGAATACCCAGCTTAATATAACCATTATCATCTCAGTGGCTTGCTGGTGTCACCTCTCAACCACTCCATTCTGGCAAAAATGCCATGCGTCATTCTGACTGGGCTGTGGCTCTCAGCATATCATTACGTCTGTCAAAGCTGGTTATGATCAGTTACGTCCCTTTCTAGCCGTGTGTAGAAACTAGGATGCACATACAGTTTGTCTTACAGTGGATGCATTCCTTTTACTAATCATTGAACTCAAGACTTTTTACCTAAAAGTTTTTCAGAGAGGCATTTACTGAGGAATGTGGCATTTTTGTCTTAATTTCTGGAAAATTTGATTATTTAATACATCTGAAAATTATGCTGAGAATTTAAGCAGATTGTTGGTAAAATGCAAGTGTGCGTGGCTTGGTGCACTTTATTGGAATCTTCGGTTACAGCAAGGAAACAAATACAAATTGTTCTGTGCACCTGTGCAGAGCGTGGTGGCTCTTTGGAAAACACGTAAGAGTCACCGTTCTTCCTAGGTGCTGGCTGGGTAGTTCTGATCTTACAAACTTACAGAAAAATTTAGACTTTGAAGAGTAGGGACTTACACAAAGAGCTTTGATTGTGTTTAAAACTGGGCAATTTTACAGGAATTTGACTTAGGTAAACAGTAGAAGTTTTAGAAGCAAGAAATCATTGTAATCAAATGTAAGGGCGGGGGGCAGGGGTTGTGGCTCATGGTAGAGCGCTTGCCTAGCATGTGTGAGGCCCTGGGTTCGATCCCCAGCATCATAAAAATAAATGAATAAAAATAAAGGTAGTGTGTCCAATTACAACAAAAAATAAATATTAAAAAAATAAATAAAATAAAGGTCCATTTACAACTAAAATAAATTTGTATTTTTTTAAAAAAAGGTAAATGCAACCATCTTATAAAATAGGTAGGAAATTGTGATTTACTATGGAAGCAGAGGAAAAGAGGAAGTCTAGATCAGATTTTTATTCATGAATAGATTTGATCAAGAAATGGAAATTGATCCTTATCAGTCTCATCTTTTAAGGAGGAAAATATAACTTTTAGTTTAGAAAAGAAGTTATATTGGGGGGGATGAGATTAGTCCTTTGTAAATGGACATTTTTTAATGTTTCCATTATAAATTTCAGTAAAATGTCTGAGTTTAAAGCTGAGTGCCTGTGTTTAGTTATAACGCAGGGTGTGGATGTCAAAATCTTGACTCTAAATTTTTACTGTTTTCTTTTATGAGCTCATTACTGCTGGATTTTTCCATGAATTTGAAACATCTGTACAGTGCTTTGGAAAGATTATTTGTTTAAACTTTATAGACTGAGCTAAAAATAGATAATACTGTTTCTATTTTGGGACTGTCTTATAAGCTACAAAGTGAACACACTTACTATACATATTAAACAAAACATTGAGAACAGATGTTTAAATCACAAAATATAATAATATAGCTGGTTTTGAAATGCCACAAGCATTTTAATGAATTGATTATTGTTTTAATTGAAGGGATAAATTTGTGTCATGAAGTATGTTTCCATTTCAGCAAGACTTTTTTGCGTGCATGGAGAAACAAGGCATCTCAAAACTGGTGTGAATTTTATTCTCCAGGTGTTCGTAACTGTTTTGTCCTCTCTGGAGTGACAAATTCAAATGGCTCCCCTTCATTCTGCTGTCTTCCTAGTATTTCTTGTTGGGCTGCAGCCAGCTTTTAATTTTGCAAGACTTTTGGATAATTTAGGCATGGTGTCTGGAGCCACTAAAAATGTTCTTATTAAATTTGCTTGCTATTGTTCTGGCTAACAAGAAGCTACAATTTAACACAGAAATCAAAATATAAAATTAGAGACCTTAATGTAAATGGGGACATGCCTATATCAAAGTATAGGTTCAGCATCCCTAATTTCAAAATCCCAAATTTGAACTGCTTTGAAAAGTTGACAACCTTTTAAGTACCAGCATGACTCCACAGGTGGAAAATTCCACACCTGACCCACGTGAGGAGACACAGTCAAATGCAGGTATTCTAAAAATATTGCGTAAGGTTGCCTTTAGGCTATGTATATAAGGTACATATGAAACATAGGAATTTCATGTTCAGACTTGGGTTCCATCCCTGAAATATCTCATTAAATCTGAAATCCAAAACTCTTGTGGTTTCAAACATTTTGGATAAAGAATACTCAAACTGTGCAGTGTTCTTTAGGTAATACCCTGAATTTACGCCCTACCCCAAATACATCCTCACCAAATTTGTCCCTCCACTTTCCCCGCCGCTACTCTTTCTCTCTCCTTTATTCAACAATTTATTGAGCAATATCTGCTCACATAAAAATAAATAAAGGTATTGTGATTTTTGCTCAGAAGCTGATTTTGAAGGACTCTGGCTTCCTGGAAGACTCCATTTTGACTGTGGCATAACTTAAAAAGTGAGTTTGGGGTGTCCTTGAGAGAAAGCCAGCGGTGTGGACAGGAAGGGCTGAGGAATGGGGCAGGAGAAAATGGGGGTCATAGTGTGAGGAAGCAGGGTCCATGGCCTCGGGAAGAATTTCTGAGCTGCCAAAGTCAGGGAGGCTAGGGACGCTTGTGCACACCAGGTCTCCGCTCAGCTCGAATGGTAGGAATTTACCAGAGAAACTTGGATGATTCACAGTTTGGCTTATGGAGTGAAAGTAGCAAACAGAACAGTCTTGTTGCTAGACATAGCAACTCATAAAAAGAGAGAGGAAAATATCCAGAGATGTCCCGGAGGCCTCCCCATCCTGGAGTTAGTTCTGGCTAACACACAATCTCCTCTTTGATCTTGTTTCTCTTGTCATATTTTGAATGTTTGTAAAACCAGCTCTGAACTTGAAGGCTCTAGTTCTGTTCTGCTTCTACGTTTAAAACTTATCATACCCATCATTGCTCCAATAGCAACCAATGCTACCACCACCTCCACGGTCACTAAAGCTAAAGTTTGCTGAGTACCTAGTAAGTACCAGCATTTAGGTTCAATGTTCTAAGTGCATCAACTCATTTAATCCTAAACCCAGCTCTGTTAAGTGTAGATTCTATTATGATAAAGACTCAGGGAATTAACACACCCCAAGTTGTTCAGCTATTATCCCCTAGAGGGATTTTTGAAATTGAGATATGAATCACATAACATAAAATTTTGGTTTTTAGTATGTTCACAAAGTTGTACAACCAGCACCTATCTTAATTCCCCCAAACATTTTCATTACGGCAAAAAGAAACCTAGTACCCAGTTGCAGTCTCTTTTCATTTTCTTCCTTCTCCAGTCCTAGGCATCCACTAATCTGCTTTCTGTTTCTATAGATCTGCCTATTCTACACATTTTGTATAAAGGAAAGTTGCAATATGTAGTCTTTTGTGACTAGCTTATTTCAAGTAACATAATGTATTCTATGCTCTCTGTGTTGAGGCATGTATCAGTACTTCATTTATTTTCACAGTTAAATAATATTCCATTGTATGCATCTACCTACCACATATTGTTTATCCATTCATCATTTGAAGAACTTTGGGTTGTTTCCACTTCATGGTGGTTGTTAATCATACTTCTGTAAACATTCATGGGCAAGTTTTTTTGTTTTTGTTTTAATTTCTTTAGTACTAGATTTTGAACCCAGGTACACTTTACCACTGAGCTATATCCCAGACCTTTTTTTAAATTTTTTTTTTTTTATTTTGAGACAGGGTCTTGCTAAGTAGCTTAGGGTCTTGCTAAGTTCACTAAGTTGCTAAGGCTAGCCTCAAACTTTCCATCCTCCTGTTTCAACCTCCCAAGTTGCTGAGATTACGGGTATGCAACACTGTGCCTGGCTCATAGACAAGTTTTACATGCATGTTTTTAGTTCACACAGAGGGATTTTCAGTCTTGGGTTTTCTATACTTGATATTATCTTTAGCAAAACAAAACCAAAAAACAGAAAACAAAATCTTTTTTTTTCTGGAAACAAACTTTTAGTCTTGGAAGCAATCACTATACACTACCCAACTACATATATACCAGGAATTGAACTCATAGATGCTTTACCACTGAGCCACATCTTCAGTGCTTTTTGTTTGTTTGTTTGATACCAGGGATTAAACTCAGGAACATTTGACCACTGAGTCACATCCCCAGCCCTGTTTTGTATTTTATTTAGAGACAGGGTCTCATTGAGTTGCTTAGTGCCTTGCTTTTGCTGAAGCTGACTTTGAGCTTGTGATCCTCCTGCCTCAGCCTCCCAAGCTACTGGAATTAGAGGTGTGTGCCTCCACGCCCAGCTCCGTAGATAGGGTCTCCCTGAGTTGCTTAGGGCCCTGCTCAGTTGCTGAGGCTGGCTTTGAACTTGTGATCCTTCTACCTCAGCTTCCTGAGCTGCTGTGATTACAGGAGTGTACCATCGCGAAGGCGAGGGCAGGATTTAGGTCCATCTGCCTCACCTCTACTATTATTCTCCACAGGGACTAGGTGGCTTTCACAATAGGTGCTAATTAATATTCATATTTGTGAACTGAGTAAATTCCTGATGAGTTGCCAAGTGGTTCTGATTCACTTGAAACTCAGTTGAATTTCCTTGTCGAGTTATATTACAATGGGTCTATTTTTAACCAGGTCTCGTGGTGGGGAGGAAGGGGTTTGCCCGGTGAGGTCATGCGTTTGTATGGTCTCCCACCTCCCTGTTCTTCATGTTTGAGTTGGTGGAGGGCAGCCTGTCTGCCATCGCCTTAGTTCTCAGATCATTTTGCTGTCCTTGCTTCTAGTTCCTCCTCAAAAGAGGGACTTGGGCAGAAGAGCTGGGCAGGAGCATCTGGATTTATTTGGGGGGTATGGTAAGACTAGTATTAAGCAGCTCTTCCAGTCCTGCCCCTACGCACTGCCACACCTTTTAAAGTCTGCCCTTAATGTCTTAGGAAAACTGAGGAGGTGGGATGGTCAAGCATCCTTTTAGAGTCATTTAGAAAGCAGCAGCCTTGGCTTTTCTGTAGGGATGATGTTGTGTTTAGAGCTCTGCAGTTCCATTTGAATAGCCTGTTGCTCTCCACAGGGGAACCACACACACATACATATTTAAATAAAGAATCTAAAACTATGGAAGTGATTCCTCATAGACTGATAATCAGAATACTTTATTAGAATATATATGATATATATATTCATATGATATGTTATATATCAAATATCTGATCCAAACTTTAAGGAGACCCAGAGGTCAATACCAATAATGACTTCTCGGGCTGAATTTAGTTGACTGACACATTTTGCTTGGCTGGGCAGAGTGTATTAATAATTGAACATACATTCTCCAAGGTGTCACTGTTCTTTCAATCTTTATGGCCTCATACCTGGTCCTCTCTCACACATTTAAGTAACCTGCCTGTCCTCTGAGGTCTCAGAATTTGACCTTACCCCAAAGCAGCCAGATCATCTGCTTCACCTCTCCTCTAACCAGCTTTTGCATTACAGGTGACAACTAGATTGTCAGGGCTGGGAGCCATCAGTGTCTTTGAGCAATGATTATTCTGTCTGTAGAAATTCCCAATTCTGGCTGTACTGCCTAAAAATCCTCTGGGAGCTGTTAAAAATGACTGTTGCCTGGTATATACGTAGTCCTTTCATGGGAGAATACGCAGTTTCTGGAAGGAAGGATACATTTTTCAGATGGTAGGAAGAGTGCTTTTTAAGGAAAATTGTTTTATTTAGGTGTCATATCACTTAGATTATCTGATGCAATCAGTTTCTCTTTAATGAAATTCCAGATTATAACAGAATTTCTTGTGCAATGTGACTGACAAGCTACATTTTAGCAGTAAATTAAAATAGGACCTTGAGTCGGGCACAGTGGCACACGCCTGTAATCCCAGCAGCTCTGGAGGCTGAGGCAAGAGGATCACAAGTTCAAAGCCAGCCTCAGCAATGGCGAGGCGCTAAGTAACTCAATGAGACCCTGCCTCTAAATAAAATACAAAATAGGCCTGGGATGTGGCTTATTAGTTGAGTGCCCCTGAGTTCAATTCCGGGTACCTGCCCCCAGGGTGTTAAAGCTGCATAAATTATTGTCACGACCCCTACCTTCCCATGAAAGGAGTGATTCTACCCACTTCTGGATTGAGACAGGAGAGCTGGATCTGAGGAAGACCTGTATGAATCTAAAAGATACATATGTAAACTTCAAACAAGTTCAAGCCAGGTCGAGCCTCTACTCTGAAGGGGTACTGCAGTCATTTCTGGATCCAATTTTTTTGATTTTTGCAATACTGGGCATTGACCCCAGGGGGCTCGTGCATGCTAGGCAAATCTGCCACTGAGCTACCTGCCCAGTCCTGGTTGTGGAATGAAACAATGTGGCCTTTTTTTTTCAAGTAATATAGTTTTTCATTCTCCTAAATTTAGTTTTTTTCTCTCTTTTTTGGCTTTCCTCCCTATTGTGGCAGAAAACTTATCTCAGTCAATTCCAGGTACTTTAAAGTTCTTTAGCTAATTCTGGGGCCTTTTAACCTCACCCCTGAGCTGTCTAGGATCTGGGCATTTTTGGAGAGCTCAGCTGGTGTAATGGGTATGATGATGCTTGTCACGGGTTCAACTTGTGCAGTCTGGTCCTTGCTGCCCCGTCCACTCTCTCTAGCTGAGCTGGTTCACATCATCCCAAGGGGGTGTTGGTCAATAATCTATTATCATTTTTTTTAAAGACCAATGTCAGTGAATCTCACATATTAGTGAAAAAGCAAACTGCCCGCGGCCCCCCCCCCACCTTCTTGGAACTGGGGATTGAACTCAGGGGCACTCAACCACTAGCCACATCCATTTGTATTTTATGTAGAGACAGGGTCCCACCGAGTTGCTAAGCACCTCTCCATTGTTGAAGCTGTCTTTGAACTCACAATCCTCCTGAGCCTCTGGGATTACAGGCGTGTGCCACTGCGCCTGGCTAAACTGCCTTTCTTTTTTCTGCTTTCACACCACAATCAACACAGGAAACTCAGGTGGCCTCAGAAGGTGTGAGGCCTTCTCCCCACTAGCAAGCAAGCAGTCATTTCTGCAGCAGTGGACCCCAGCTGGGTGTCCTTTATTCCAATTCAGTTCTTACATTATCCACCTGAAGAAAAACATCAGATCCTAGTGGTTGGGGGCTTTATCCCCAAGGCTGCCCCCTCTGCCACATTAGATGCCCATTTTGAAGTCCCAGGTTATTTTTCCCTGTGCTTCTGACTTACCTGCTATAACTCAGGGTTCCTACAACCTCCTTCTCAGGTTTGATTAATTTGCTTTAGTGGCTCGCAGAACTCTGGGAAACACATTTACTGGTTTATTAGGAGGGATATCACAAAGGATACAGATGGAGGGATGCACAGGGTGAGATGTGGAAGAAGGGGAATGGAGTTCCCATGCACTCCTGGGCATGCCACCTCCAGAAACCTCCATATGTTCTGCTGTCCAAAAGCTCCCTGGATGCTGTCCTTTGGGTTTTTATGGAGGCTGCATTGCATAGGCATGATGGCCAATAGATTTGGGGCCAGGAAAGTGGGGAACCCACAAGGCCTGTGTGTTTCAGCATTCTTCTTGGCCTTTCTGTGCCCCATTCTTTCCTCCAGGGCATGGGAGCAGGCCCCTCTGGAATGAGGAGGACCTTATGACCTGCTATTGGGCAAAAGTAGGCCATAAAGATAATGAATGGCCAACTCCAAGACAGGTGGGGGAATATTAGCATTTTCATGACTACAACCTGCTTTGGGGAAAACAAATTCTAGTTTCTTTTTCTTTTTGTGTATGGTACTGGGGACTGAATCAAGGCCTCACACATGCTAGGCAAGACTGTATCACCTAAACACATATTCAACCCCTACATCCCCCACTTCTTTTTTTGGTACTAGAGATTGAACACAGAGGGGTTGTACTGAGCCATAACCCTGGCCACCTTTTTTTTTGGGGGGGGGGCAGTACTGGGATTGAACTCAGAGGCACTTGACCACTGAGCCATGTCCCAGAAATATTTTGTGTTTTAGTTAGAGATAGGCTCTCACTGAGAGTTGCTTAGCACCTCACTTTTGCTGAGGCTGGCTTTGAACTCACAGTCCTGCCTCAGCCTCCTGAGCTGCTGGGATTACAGGTGTGCACCATTGTGCCCAGCGTGCATCCCTTTTTAGTTTTTATTTTGAGGCAGGGTCTTACTAAGTTGCTTAGGGCCTCATTCAGTTGCCAAGTCTGGCCTTAAACTTGTAATTCTCCTGCCTCAACCTCCTGAGTTGCTGGGATTACAGGAAATTCTAGTTCTATGGCCTGCTTTGGGAAGGGAGTGATGGACAAAAACCAAAAAAAAAAAAAAAAAAGATATCATAATGTCATAGCAGGAATCTTGGAAAGTTGAAAATTCCTGAATCAAAAGGTCTGGATTAGGGCAGGGCCTGAGATTCAAGTTTCCATCAAATTCCCTGTTGATATGGAGGCCATGGGCCACACCTTAAGTAGTAAGGTACTAGAGGCCAGAAGGGTTCTTACTTTAATGACACTCTTAGCCTTCATGTCTTCTATTTGCTTGAGAAAGTGATGTGGTAACAGGAGATCTGGCTAAATGATTACAAACACTCCCCTTCTCCACCTCTTAGTGATCCTTAGGGGAACTTTAAGCATCAGTGCTTAAAAGAATCAAGGGACTGCCCTTCCTTAAGATGCTCCTAAGTCCTCTTCCAGTTACTCAGAGCCTTTATTGGGATATCACTTTCGATTTTCCCCATGCCTTTATGGTTTGTTTTGTTCCTATGCCTACCAGGAAGAAGGGGAAAATGAGGACTCATACCCCCAGGATCCTCTCCTTTTGATATTCATGCCCTTGGGTAACCTCCCCATGTGGAACAGACTCTGAAGGAACAGAACACAGCAGAAGTGCTGGGATGTCACTTCTGAGGGTACCAACAAAATGCTGAGACCCTGAGTCCAGCACCCACAGGGACATAAATCCTGGCACCAGTGAACTGGCTTGGAAATGGATACTTCAGTCCCATCCAGCCTGAGATGACTGCAGCCACAGCTAACAGCTTGACTGAGCCACAGGCATCCAGCCAAGATGCCACCAGATTTCTGACCTACAGAAATCATTATAATACAGGACTCAGTTTCTGGGTAACACTTGTTAAACTCAAACTATTTTTTAGGGAACATTAAAATGTCTTACTGGCCCATCATGAAGGTAATGCACACTTAATATAAAAATAGGAAAAGAGAAGCAGATATCTTGGGCGCTTTGATCAGAGGGCCCAAAAAGGATCTCAGCGAGTAGCTCAGCCTGACGCATGCATCACTCATCAGCTCTTAGACCTTTGGACTTTCTTCTTTTTCTTCCTCAGCGTGGAACTCAGGAGCGTCTGAGTTGGAAACTCAGCTTAACCTTTGTAGCCATAAACTGACCACTCTGTCTCAACATCTTGCCTTGGGGGAGAAGAAAACTGATGCAACCTCTGGCTTGGCAGGAGCTGAAGGCTCTGCCTCTGTCCCATTTCAAGTCGCAGTAGCAGAGTTTTACGACTCAAGAAAACCACCTCCGATTACATAAAGGTATTAGGCACCGGGGAAACACTGGCCCTTTTGTTACTAGCAATCCCGAGCGCTTAGGAAGAAACGCTTTGGGGGTGGGGGGAGCTCCTGGAAAGTTGGGCGGGCTTGGCGTTCGCTCCCAACTCATGAGTTTTTAAAAATCAAACCCCAGAGAGAAAGGAATTCTAGACTTCTGAAAGTTGTGGGAAACCAGAGTCTCGACAACCCACGTCTCCAAACGCAGGAGTCCCGGCACCGCCGGAGCTGCCCGGAGCAGCGCGACCCTCGCGATTCCCAACTTCCCGCCGCGAGACGGGCGGGGGTGGGCGGGGTGAGGGCGGGGTCGGCGCGCGGCCTCCCGCCCCCTCCCGGGGCGCCCCCTCCCCCGCGCTTTCCCCTCCCACTTCCCTTTCTCAGCCGGGCTGCCCGGCGGGCGCGATCTCACGGGCAGTGACGAGCGGGGAGGAGCCCGTCGCCCTCGCCGCCGCCTCTGAGGGGAAGATGCCCGAGCCCCGGTGCGCCCCGAGCCCGCCCCCGGCTACCCGCGGCCCCACGGGCCGGCGGCGGGAGTGAGCGGGAGCCGGCGGGCGAGGAGCCGCCGCCCGGCCCGCGATGTCACCATTGTTCAGCTGGGTGGCCAAGGTAGGCGGCGGCGGCGGCGGGGCAGCGGCGGGCCGGCGCCCGTTACCGGAGCGGACCGCCCTGCGGCGCCCGCGTCCCGGCAGGCCTGGCCCGGCTGCGGCTCGGCGGGCCCGGCGGCGGGGGCGCTGCGCAGCCCCGAGACCGCGGCTCGTTTACCCCGCACTTTTCATTCATTAGGCTTTGAGCTCCGTGGGGCGCGCGGGCCAGGTGGCGTCGCGCCCATTTCCCAGGTGGGGCGTGCGAGGCCGGGCGCCGCCACCCTCGGCCCGGGCTGTGCTCGGGTGCCTGCCGGCTGAGCCCGGAGCGCCCGGCGGCGTCTGCCTTCGGGGTCCGAGGGCGAAGTTTTAAGCGTCGGTTTTTGCTTTCTGTTCTATAAAGTTTTATTTCTGGAACATTAGTGCCACTGAGGGCCACAAACAGGCAGAGTCCACCACTGCTGAAATCAAGAGGTGGGCGCAGATTTCTAGGGTCCCCACCAGCTGGAGGACACACGATTTTTGTTACACGCTCCTGGAATACCAGGTGTTTTGAGCATTTTGATTTATGATCCCTGGCAACCTTTAGAGGTTGCCAGGGATCATAACTCCCACCCCACCCCAGACTCCTTTAGCTGGCCCCTCAGCTCTTCTTGCTTCCTGTGTGTGGCAGGTTGGGGAACAAGCCCACATTGAGAGAACCCGTTAGCCATCCTCTGACCTTTAGCAAATAATAATTAGGTGGTTATAGCTCTAGTTATGATGTGAGGCTTTTAGAGTGTTATTTTCTAATTACATTTTTATGAATACCTGTTTGTGAGCAGATGTGGCTTCGCCTATGATTTAAGTGATAAGAAAATGGAGACACCACTCCTTATTAGGTAGACACCATGTAGTACCATTCCATCTCTGAATGCTCACTAGAAACAGCTGCTGGTGAGATGAGATGACTTTCAAAAAAGTTTGGAGCCATTATAATTTTGTACTGAAGAATAATTGATGATACTCACATTTTCAGATTTGAAGATTCAGCTTTTTTAAATAATGCTAAACTTTGAAAATAGTGTGTAGTATAAAATGTAATTCAGACTGTGATTATATTTTACTTACTCATACCTTGCTTGAGGATTTGGTTCTCTTTTATATTGTCCTACTTGTATTGTTGTACACTGTTGTTGAACTATAAGGCCAAAGGGAGAAAAAATTGAAAAGAAGCTGAGTTGTTCTAATAAAAATCGGTAAGGAGAAATTTTATAGAACTTGCTGCTAATCCTGCTTTTAAGTTTTATTTACCTTTCCACAGTATGTTTAATAAGCTGCTCTGCACTGTAGGAGTGAGATGGACTTCTGTTTACCTCACTATAGAGGAGACAGTGAAAATACCAGACCAAAGCCATATTTTTAAAAACATCAGGAACCTTAAAAAGATTGTTAGCCTTATCCAAGTGGCAGTGCTTTTGAAGAGTTGATGTGAACGAACTGTATGCTGACAGCTGATTTAGATTCTGAATCAGCTTATTCCAAAGTTGTTATTTAAATGACAAAACAACAACAGCAAGAACCTACTAAATGTTTTTGTAGCAAATTTATCTGTAATTGTCACATAATTTTTAAAAATGTATTCTTTGAAAGTTCATTTCTTTGGATTATACATTTCTAAGAACTGTGTTCTATTAGGGCCTATTCTGTTTGTGGTGAAGAGACAATTTACTCACACTATGTTATGAACTATGAATTGCTCTAAAGGCAGAGACAAAAGGCATAGGTAATACACAGAATGTGTAATCCCAAAGTGCATTTATCTTTGATTTAAAAATGTTCCTTCAGGAACTCACAAATACACATGAACACATGCCTCACACAAACATGTGTGCATCCATTTACCAGTTGGTTTCTTTTCCATTTTGACCTTTGTACCTGCAGCCCAACACCTGGTGGGGGAGAAGAGTGGGTGTCAGTTGATGTAGATGGATACCTGAGCGTGAATTAGTTTGTCTTGGGTGATACATTAATATTGAATGAATATTGAATGGATAGAGTGAGTAATTTCATGTTTTAAGAATAAAGCCAAACAGGAATAAGTTTTATATTAAAGAGATTATCTTAAAAGAATAAAAAATAAGCTGTACTGTTTTTTGTTTTTAATTACATATGATTTGGAACATTAGGGCAGGTGGGCATTGACTCACAAATGAGGCTGGGCTTTGTTAGTGCAGGTTCTTTGTTAGTGTTTAGTTGGGGACACTAGACTTTTTTAAAAAGATTATAATTAAAAGTGAACTTCTCAGGCTTTGTGATTTTTATACTAAACTACAGATGTTTTCAACAATCTGGCAGTTTCAAGTGTATCTGTTGATAGTCTCCATGCCTCCATTATTTGTAAGTGAAAACCAACTGCATCAGCATTGCTAGGTAACTTTATTTACTTGAATTTGCACCTACCTGTAAAGATTGTGGCCAAGATTATTGCCAGTATCTCAAGGTAGTGGATTTTAAATCTATCTATCAGATTCTATCTATCTACACAAACCAATCAGTATGTGTGTGTGTGTGTGTGTGTGTGTGTATGTATGTATGTATGTGTGTGTATATATATGTATATATATGTATGTCAGTTTATCAGATAAAGTGGAAAATGAGACATAAATATAGCCCAGTTTGCTATTTCAAATCCAAGTGCAGTTTTGTATAGTTTTTGTTGGATATTATTTTCCAGTTCTCATGGGTTTATAAGCAGGTGTTTGGGTACCTTCTGTATACCAGGCAATATTATATCCTGGAGAAGTCAGTTCACTTTGCCCAATAGACAATGTCCCTTAAAAAATAAATATTTTTAAAAGATTTATAAGCACACCAAAGATTTCTAAACCAAGTGGTTAAAAATGCATTAAGGAAGGAATTCTTTTTTAAAACAAGTAATTACTAATTAATATTTTATATAAAACCAGGTTTTCCATATTGGACTTTCCTAAAACATAGGTTTATAGCCATTATTTATTCAACACATCATTTAGCAATGTGTTCAATACAGATACTCTTGATGGAGCACCTACTATGTTCCTTGTACTTTTTGATGAGCTGGGGATTTAGCAACAAAGAGGCAGACCAGTTTCCTGTTTATATGGAATTTGCATTCTAGGTGAGAGAGATAGCAAAGGAGCTAAAATAGATAAACAGGTAGTTTCAGATGGTGATCAGTGGTTGGAAGAGAAGCCAACTAAGAACGACTCGGGGCTGGGATGGGGCAGGTTGGCATTTCATGAGTGAACAGGGCAGTAAGCATGCTGCAGGCACAGTACTGGGAAAAAGGCCCAGGTTGCTGGAGCATAGCTAACTGTGCAGAGAGGCCTGCCTTGCCCCAGACCGAGGGGAAACTGGGCAAGTCCAGTTAGGACTCTGTAGGCACTGGTACAGGGTCTGGATTTGCTCCTGATTGTAGTGGGAAGCTGGTAGGAGGTGTAAAAGAGAGGGTTGACTAGCTGACACGTATTTTGCAAGGAAGCAGAGGGACCACGTAGGCTGTTCTGGTTCTGTTAGGAGGTGATGGTGATAGGTTGAACTTGAGTGGTAAGGGAGGAACATTGGGGACCATGTAACTGTTCTTTCAGAAATGATGTGACCTGATGGCTTTGTTACCTTATTTGTCTGAGACTGGAACAAATGACCAGGTTACTAATTGCTTCTTATGTGTTGAGTATATCTTGTCTTTTGATCAGCTGCTTCTAACAATAGTGTTCAGGCACAGTCCTGTTTATTTGTTTATTTGCCTTGGAGGTTTCCTACAGACTGGACCAGCCCACTTTGGGTGCTTCTGGCCTGTTGGACTTGCCTTTCTGTTGACCAGACAGAGCACAGAAGCCTTCCTGGGAGGTGTGAACTTGTCTACTGCAAGTATTTATTTAGGCATTGATTCTACTGTTTTGCTGAAGTCAGTATGATGTTGGTTTGTCCTTGAGGTGTATTCTAGGTTAAGGTGATGGATTCCTTTTTAAAGCAAAAAATGTTTGTTTTTTTTTTAATATTTATTTTTTTAGGTGTAGATGGACACAACACAATACCTTTATTTTTACGTGGTACTGAGGATCGAACCTGGGCCCTGTCTAAGCTAGGCGAGCGCTCTACCGCTGAGCCACAATCCCAGCCCTGCAAAAATGTTTTTTAATTGTTTAGACTGATGTTAGATTTAATTAGTAATTGTTTGAGTTTAATAAAGAGGGGAAGCCACCTTCTTGTCATAGTCAAACCATTCATTAAATTTGAAAAATGTGCTGCATCTGCTTAGCAAAACTGGTGTAACCTCCACCAAGATTTCAGTAGAGTTGCTGTGGCGTACTGTGACTGGAAATCTCAGCAGCCTCTCTTTCGTCTTTGGGAACTCTGGTCACATAGAGTACTGATAACTTGGGCACAGTTTGGTTTTCCTAAGAATGGAGGTCGGGGGTGGGGGGGGTAGAAACCTCACCTACTCCATAATAGAACAACCCAGAGTAGATGTCATAAAGAGAAGAAATCAGTTGAAATACCATGTGTTCTCCTAGATGAATATCCTAAACTGATCTTAGGCTACAGTTCTGTTCCCTCATCTTCTATTGCTGTCTGTCAAACCTTTTGATAGATAGGGCTGGGGATATAGTTCAGTGGTAGAGTGCTTGCTTGCCATGAGGAGTTCTTGGGTTTGATCCCTAGTAAGACACACACCAGCACACCACTTCTAATCTTTCATATCTTTCCTGAGACATCTCTGATTAATCACTCATTCATTGGATGAATGTACTAAATAGGGTGGAGGGTAACGAGAAGGGCAGTGTGTCCCAGGCAGTTGGAGTAACGTGCAGACACCTAAGGTGTTGGGGGAACTGTAGTCCCAGGTGGTTGTAGGGTGGAGAGAGACTGCTATACTGAGTCTCAGAGGTGAGACTGGACAGGTGTTTGGGCTCCAGGATTTGCATGGCTTACAGATCTCCTTTTTAGGAGCTGCCATTTTATCCTGGGGCAGTGAAGATCCATTAAGGACCAAAGCGGATCTTTCCCAAACTCTCGTAGCTCTGTGTCCTTTCTCTATGCTGCCGTGCATAGTCTTCACTAGCCTGTAAACTCCATGAAAACAGGTGGTGTTGTCTTATATACCAGTGTTATCAGATCACTTGGGTGTCTTGTAAAATGTAGCTCTGGTTCTGTAGGTCTGGGTTAGTATTCAGCATTTCAGGCAAGTTCTCCATGATGCTGATGCTGCAGTCCCAACAAGCTCTCAGGTGATGGATGCAGTGCTGCTGGTCTGGGGACCACACTTTGAATAGTAAGGTTCTTAATGTATGTTTTCTTTCACACTTGTCATTGGACATAAGAATTCACATATTTTAGAACCAGTGACACGATTTCATATTAGTCCCTTGTGTTTTTTGGGAGGATAATAGTGGAATAAGTGTCCCATGAAGCAAAAATAACAGTGATCTTAAAATTAGGTGTCTGGGGCACAGGAGTGGAAGGAAAAGTTGGCACTGCACACTTTTGCACCCCTTATGTTAATACATAAAAATTTTGAACTTTGAATGTATTACTTGTTCAGTTTATCAAATATAAAAACAACAACAACAAAAAATAATCTTTGGCCCTCCCTTTTTTCCTGTGTCTTTAACTTTACATACCATTAGGATATTATCACAGAGTAGGGGTTGGGTATTATTTGAGGAAGACTTATTTCTTCTTTTTCTTTTTTTTTTTTTAATACTATTTTTTAGAGCAGTTTTGGGTTCACAGCAAAATTGATTGGAAGCAGGGGTCCCATAGTTCCCTGCCTCTGGACATGCACAGTCTCCTCTATTGTTGGCATCCCCCACCAGCATTGTATATTTGTTACAATTGATGAACCCACACTGACACACCATTGTCACCCAAAGCCCATAGTTTACATTGGTGGTGTATGCCTGTTTCACCACTGCACTAATGTTTATTGAAGAGTATTCCATGTGTCCTAACCTTGCACCAAGGACAGTTTAGTAGTAAATGATTTTAAAGCAATACTGGCAAAATTTAAAAAAAAAGAAAGGAAAAAAAAGCTTTACATAATGACCTCAAAATTTGGCAAAAAACCTATAACAGTTATGTGGTGAAATATGGTACTCCTTGGTTTTTGGACAAATCTTTAGTGACATGTATCAGCTATAATCATGTCATATAAATGGTTTCATTGTCCTCCACATCCTCTGTTCTCTGACTGTTCCATCATCCTTCCCCGAGTCCTTGAAAACTTATGATTTTTTTTTAAACTGTCTCTATAATTTTGTCTATGGAGGATGTCATGTAGTTGGAATTGTACACTGTGTAGCTTTTTCAGATTGGCTTCTTTCACTTAGCAAAATACGTTTAAGGTTTCTCATGTCTTTTCATGGCTTGATAGCTCATTTTTTTGTCCAGATGCACCATAATTGATAGTTGATCTCTTTACCTCTAGAAGAATATCTTGGTTGCTTCCTAGTTTTGAATCAAACTGCTATGAATGTTTCATGTTGGATTTTTTTGTAGATATACATTTCTGACTCCTTTGAAAGATACCAAGGAATTGTGATTGCAGAGTCATATAATAAGAATATGTTTAGTTTTCTGAAAAACTGCCACACTCTCAAAGTGCGTATACCATTTTGTATTTCCATCAGCAATAAATGAGAGTTCCTGTGCCACATTCTTATGGCCTTTGATGTTGAGGTGTACTGGATTTTGGTTATTCTAATAGGCACATTAATGTATCCTATGGTTTTAATTTGCATTGTCCTGAAGACTGGGAATAATACATTAGTCTTTTTTAGTTCTGTTTTATAATACACACTGATGTTTATTCAGGAACATCTGTAAAAACGAACAAAACCTTTTTAGGTTATATTTGTGAACCTAAACTTAAGTATCTCTGATTTCCTCATTTAAAATTTTTTTTTATTTCTGATTTTGTTACTGAAAGAGTGATGAACTAATGCCATGTTTTTATGTTAGATTTATTTGAAAGACATGATGAGAAAAGATCTCATCGATTTTCGTGCACTTTGGTTCTTTTCCTGCAAATTATTTTTGTTGTCTATCATATTGTTACAATGAGATTTTAACAAGCTCACTGTCTTTGTTCCTTTACTATGATTGAGCTTGGCTAAGTTAACTTTGTTAAGCTTGTTTTTTCATCTATAAAATGAACTTATTATGTTTGTTTTGTATTTACCTTTCTGTTTTTAGATCCTTTTCTAAAATTGAATAATGACAAAATCTGCCTAAGAAATTGTAAAGACTATTGCAAACAAACTATTTAAAATTGGTTGAGTGGTGGGGCTGGGATTGTGGCTCAGCAGTAGAGCGCTCACTTAGCATGGGTGGGACCTGGGTTCAATCCTCAGCACCACATAAAAATAAAGGCATTGTGTTGTGTCCATCTACCAAAAAAAAAAAAAAAAAAAGATTCTCTTTTTTTTTTTCTCTCTCTCTCCTTTAAAAAAAAAGTTGGTTGAGTGGGCATTTGAAGTCAGCAGCTATTGGACAGAAGTGGTGTTAACTGGTGTGGGTCAGAGCCAAATAGGACACTGTGGAGCCTCTGTGCAGCTTGCGTGAGGTCTAGTGGGGAGAGGGAGACCTGTGATGATTATTACTTTTATTTTTTCTTCTTTAGCACTGGGGATCTAACTGGTGACCTCTTAAATGCTTGCAAGCTCTGTACTGTACCACTGAGCTACGCCCCCCCCCCAGCCTCCATAATTTAATTTTAATGTGTTAATATAGGTGTATGCCCGAGAAATCACTCAGTTACAATTTGGGAAAGATGAGAAGGTGAGGCCTGAGTGAAGTCTTTAAAGAAGGATAATTATAGGCCGTTGATGTGATAAAGAATGTAAAAGAATAGTTAGGAAATACTAGTGGTAGTTTTCCAGCATGTTTCAGAACTATTAAGAGCTTCTTTCCAACTCTTTTTGTCTTGTTTTGAGACCAGGAATTTATAACCTTGGAGAAGGCACCTCACTTTAAACAAATTAACTGGATTCAGGGAGATTCAGAATTAAGAGTGACCCTTTTCTTTCATCTCAGCACACCCTGTCAAACCTGGGGTGGCTAGGATGGTGATCATTGTGGGATAACTCAGTAATGTAATTCTGGTGTAACCTGAATGTACTGATGTGCTTCCATGTGTTCTTTTCTGCCTCAGGAAACTGATACCCAGAATGAAATAACTTATTTTGAATAAGCTCATACAGATAGCTTACGCCAGAACTTAAACCCAAGTTCCTTGACTTCTGGTTTTTGTGTATCTTGTTAGTGTTGCCTTGCTGATTCATTTGCATTTTGCCTTCAAAAATATTCTGCCAAAATAAAAACAACGTCTTTGAAACAGTATATTGTATTTCAGAATACTTAATCACTTGAGAAGATACATGAAAATTTCAGGCCATGGTGCATTTAGGGAAACGGTCAAGGAAATGAAGTCTGAACAGTGGTTGGGATGGGTGGAGATCCTTCAGCATATGAAGTGTGTCATAAACATCCCTGCAGCCTTGGAGGACTAACTTGTCATTTGAACTGTGTGCAGGAAGGAACCAAGGCCTGGGTTTCTGCAGAGAGTGGAAATTGACAAAGTCCAGTGTGATGAGGTGGCTCCCTAACACTGGGCTGTGGTGACCCACTGACCCACTTAGTCCTCCTGTTCCAGTGTGGTGTCCTTGGGAAATGGAGACACATATAATGTATCACTCCTCTAATGTAGGAGATTGATTTTGCTTGGGAAAATATCACCTGCAAAGGGCATGTAAGAGGAGGGAAAATTAGGTTAGCATTAATGTAACCAAGGAGGGGAAGAGGTGATTATGATTCTGATCACTTAATATGGTGGCAGCCATTTTGTTGAGAGGAGTCAAATTCCTTAATTTATTTAATTCCTAAAATAATTGTAGTGGTAGTGTTGTCATTCCCTCTTTACATTTTTTTTTTTTTTTTTTTGGGAAAGGAATATAAAGAAACTGAAGTTTAAATGAACATTTAAAGTTTGTATGTATTTACCATTACAACATGTGTTTTGAATTACACAGACATTGTGGAATGACTAAATCTAGCTCATTAGCATATGCATGACCTCACAAACATTATTTTTGTGGTGAAAACACTTCAAGTCCACTTTTAGATTTTTCAAGGATATGATATATTGTTAACTACAATCACCATGTTGTACAATAGAAGTCACAGCTGTTAAGATTAAAGCTTGAATTGTCCTGCTCTAAATTCATTTTTAACTGCTATAGCTCTGCTCCCTCTGTCAAGAGGGGATGATGGCACATGTTCAGAATGTGAAACACGATCACAGAATTTTGAACAATATCTTGTCCCACTGAGAAACTGAACATTTTTTCTCACACTTAGGCAGGAGGCATAAAATGTTCAACTAACCTGTTTTTCAAAATAGGTGTACAAGGTTGAAACCACACAACAAGTGTAAAAAAGTAGCTTTAGTATCTCTCATTTCATGATGTTCTTGGTTAGAGAAGGAAGAAGACGGGAAATAAGAGATCACTGGTAGAGGATTGCAGGTAGGTCAAGATTAGAAGAATGTTAAAGGTGGTTCAGTGATAGGCCAGGAGAGATGAGTTTTTAGGTGACTTCTGCCTAAGCTTCCTTCTCTTGATGACTTGAACTGGGAGCTTTAGAATGTTTACTTATTATCTGATATTCCTTTCAAAGCACCATGGACTCATGTTTCATATGTCCACCATGCTGGACATTTCTCCTGCCTATGATATCATACCAGATGGGAAGCTCATGTTGTGGACTGGAAAGCAAGGTTTGCTCTGTTTGCTGTTCAGTGTTGGCTAGGTGACATGAGAAAGGTCATCGGTGTCTGCCGCTCATCAGGTAGTTTTGTTTGGGCGGCAAACTAGATGATGCAAGTGAGTGTAAATTGCCAAACTTTCTTTAGCGTGAACTTGTGTTGGAATGACTAGGTGTAGGCATATGTTTCCAATACATTTCTTGATCTTGGTCTAGTTACATGTCCCTGGGCCTTAGTCCTTGATTTTCAAAATGATCATTGTGTTGAATAATGGGTATGGTTGTATTCAGTTGAGAATCTGTGTTTCTGACTGCATTTCAGGCCAAAAATCTTAGATGATCCAACTCTAATGAAAAGGAAGGGGTCTCTAGAATCACTAGCTTAGGACAAATCACCTCTTTACCTGTTACCAGTGGAAGTATGACTTTGGGCAGTTTATTTCTCTTCCAGACTGTTGAGGATTTAGCCTCATAGCATATGTGGAACAGGGCCTGGCTCAGAGGAAGCACTGGGTACACGTGAGCCATACTGTCAGCGCAGGCGTCTTCACTGAACTTGGCAGTGGAGAAGACCTTTGCATTTGCCTAGTTCTGTTCCCTCCTTTTAAGGATGAGAATCATGAAGCTCTCAGTAGGTAAGATGCTCCCTAGTGTCTCGGCTGAGATTAAAACAAGGTTTTCCAACATCATCTTTAGAGCTCCTTGCATCCTCTGCACTTGTCGTGGTAACATTTAGATTGCTATCTGTTGTGCATGAGTTAAACATAAGCCCTGGCTCAGTAGTACAGAACAGGAACAAATGCTTTCATCAGGCTACAGGCAGTTTAGATCAGTTAAAAGGAAAATGGGGCAGAGAGAATTACACTGCTTCTGCTACTGACAGCCTGAGTGACCTTGCTGGAAGTCACAAGTCTGTGCCTTTATTTCCCCTTCCTTAAAATAGGGGCTGGGAGGGGGCTGCTCCACAGTTCCTGTTCTTTTTCATCTCAAAATACTGTGAAGAATTTCTTCATTGCCAAGGCTGTTAAACCCCAGAAAATAGTTTGCCCACCATAGATGGAGAATTTCCAATTTTGGAAAACTTTAAAAATAGGAAGGAAGTTTATTTGTTTAACACAATTTATAAGTGTAGGCCTGCCAAAGACAGAGAGTTAGCTGAATGGTATTTTAAGGAAGTTCTTTTAACAGGGTGGATCCAAAGGAAACCAGTCATTAGGTGAAAATAAACTAAGATTTTTGAGACAATATTTGCTTAGAGACATTTGCACAGGTCTCTTGTTTTGGTCTGTATTGTATCAGGCTCTTTTCTTTTTTTTAAAAGACACTTATAAATTTCCAAATGCAAAATAGTAGAGTTCATACAATTTCGCTTCAGAAAAACAAATCAGAAGCCCACTTATTGAGTGATGAGGTTGTGATTATTGTATTGATTTTTAATAAACTCATTAGATAGTAAGCATGACATATTACTAATCTACTATGGCCCAAACTTTCTTATTGTTCTAGAAATAATCTTGTTCCTGAGTTTTCCGGTGAATGGAAGGGATTCTAAAATATATCCCATTTCTAAAAATATGTGAATGTAATACATGGAATTTGCATTACCCTGGTGTTTCAGTAAAGACAACTTTGCAAGCTTCTCCAACCCAATTTTGGTGTGAATGATAGTATGCCAAGATTTGTTTTTTGCCAATTCTCTAATGTGTGTCAGTCAGCTAGTCTGTTTTTTTTTTTTTTAAAAAAAACCCCAGGAAAAGAACTCCATCTAGTAGACCACCATAACACAACTCTGTATTGGTTGTTCTACAGTTAGCACACTCATTATTTAGGCAATTAGTGTGGTGTTCCTAGGCATGAATCTGGTTGTTCCTCCAAGTTCAGTGTCAACTCTGATACACTACTAAATGTGTCCACTGGGCATGCAGAATGGGAGACATAATACATCCCTGAGCTCAGAGAACGCAGTTACCCAGTGGTCTTGCCATAAAGGTGACCAGGAAGTTCTTGGACCTCCTAGTGGCCTTTTGGTAGACAGTGGTAGTAATTTTAGAAATGCAGTCAATCCCACTTTATAGTCTCATTGATGTTATCAGGGATAATCAGAACTAATTGTAAACTGTTAACTTAAACGTCTTCCTTCTTGAAAACATGGTTTTCAGTCTAAGAGTGAGATGTAGTTTAGATGTAGGGTTAAGAAAGGGCCACAGTGTCCTCTCTGCTGGTTTGGGGAGTCTTTAGATTTCTCTAACAAATTGTGTTTTAATCCTGATTGAATAGACAAAGGTAGTGAAGTCTTCCTGCTCCTCTGTTAGGGCAGGGTGACTCTTCCCTTAAGCCCTTCCTGCACACACTTCAGGATTGGTACCAAAGCCCTTTATGCTCACATAGTATCTGCTGCTAAACTTAGAGGTAAAAACCTGCTAAGGCTGTGGTAGGGAACCCCCTGCCCCGTGTTACTGGAAATGTGTCCACATTTATTTATTTTTTAATTTACTGGGCTTGAGGGTTTAGCTTAAAAAGGAAATTTCATACCAAAGACTATTTTATCACAATTAAAAGCAAATCACCGGGAGCTGGTGTGGTCTAGAAAAACAGTTCTGACTGGGGAGATCCAGTTCTGTCCATCCTGGCTCTGTGACCTCAGGATGGTCATTCTAACCTTCTGTGTAGCTTTATTTCCTCATCTCTGAAATGAATAGGTTGGATGGGTGAGTTGAGGGTTCCATCCAGGGGATCACAGATGGACACAGGCTCAGGATGTGTATAAAACATGTTTGGTAAAAAGGGAAGTTGCAAGGAAGCTGAGTGGAATAAGGCAGTGAGTGGATTAGAGCTCCATTATGGAGGACGCTGAGAGTCGATTGTGTGTCAAGTGTTTTTGACAGAGATTGGAGAAGGACTGTAGATGTTTTTTGAGTGGTAGTCAGATACCATCAGGACAATGCTTCTGGAAGATCAGCTGTCAGTGGAGAGCAGATGATGGATACAGGGACAGGCCAGAGGCAGGGCCCTTGGGTTGAAGGTCTTAGGTTCTGCTAAGTGCAGCCTGGACCATTCACACCAAAATTGGGTGGGAGAGGCTTTGCTGAAACACCAGGGTAATGCAGATTCCATGTATTACATTCATATAGTTTTAGAAATGGGATATATTTTAAATCCCTTCCACTTACCTGAAAACTCAGCTCATGATGGCTGATGGAAAGATGCAACAAGGAGAAATGAGTGAAAGCCACTTTCCAGGTTCTGAGCCCAGTTTCTTAGAGGGTATTTGGGAAACAGGAAGGTAAGGAGAGAAGCCTATTTTAGGGCAGAGAGAATAAGCTTAATTTGATCTTTTAAGGTCAAAGTGCACAAAGGCTAAATGGTTCTTTAAAGAAGTGTTTAGAAATTTCAGTGAAGTCTAAGAAAGAAGAGCTCGTGATGACTTTGGGAGAGTATTATGGGATTCCTAGAGGGAGAAGATAGAGGAAAGCAGAGCTCAATGAAAAGTATTTCCTAGTTTGTGGCTGCGAAGAACATTTTACTAGATATGTTTTGAAGGAAGTAATTACCTCGCTAAGAGTTCATTACCCCACTTCTGCCCTCAGGACTTGTCTTTATTTTTTCTCTCTTGTCCTTGTATATCATGAAGTGTCACTTTTGAAAATGTTAGAATTCAGACTACAGTTCCCACTTGGGAGATGGAATCTTGTTCCTTGATTGTGTGGGCAGATCAAAGTTCAGCTCTTGCAAGTCTCAGAAGCCTTTGGACACACATTAGTGATCCCTTGTCCTGGGAGAAACAGCCAGCTGTGGGCAGGTTCCCAGCAGCAGCTCTTGGCTGGAGCAGCCGTCTTTATCTCCTCTCAGTCTTGGTTTCGATGTTGGTTCTCTAGGAATGTTACCGATTGTAAAATAACTAATCTTGTGAAGATGAAGTCATCCCTGACCCCCACTCCAAGTGGAGGAGCTGGGTGGGTGCGTAACTGTGCTTTCCCACTCCTGCTTAGCAGGCCCTGTTCCGGGCTCTGCAGAACAGCACATCACCCTTGCTGCGGCTGCTGCTTTCAAAGTTTTCTAAAAGAAAACACAAAACTTCCTATGTGGCCTCATCAGCAAGAAGGATGGGGGCTGTGACCCGTCTCTTGATGTAAGGAGGACATTCTCCTAAGCCCTGGCTTTTTGTTCCTTTTTATTCTTTTGGTATCCAGGCCATTCTGTGGGCTTAGTCTGAGCTTTTGGTCAACTAAAATCCTTAAATCTTTTTCACATGAACTTTTGGCATACTGGGTCTACCCCATGAGGAATTAACAGCTGCAGGGTTTTTGCTTTTTATTGTTGTTTTTTTGTGTGTGTGTTTTGTAAATTATGTATATACTTTACATATATCACCATGGTTTTGATGCTGGGACTTTTGTTTTTATTTATGTTTACATTCTATTAGCTAGTTTGTTTTTATAGTATACAACAGTTTTGGAACTAAAAGTGATTGGAGTACTGCAGTTCATAAGGGACATGATGAATAAATGGTCCTGGGGGAACTGGTCTGGTGGGATAATTGGTTCCAAGAGGAGATCTGATTTTTTTTTCTCATTCATTGATGAGTCTAGACACTGTTATGAATTGAGACTTGGACAACTTTATTTTCTGTGTGACTTTATGCTGTTTCATTTTTGTCTTATGTTTCTTTGATGATTTCTTGTATTTTTTTTTTTTTATCAGTGAAAGCAGGAAGGAAGTTGCTACTCAGTTCTGCTTTTGAGGTATCATTTGCCTAGGATAGACTCCTTTTATAAACTTTGAAGCTGTGTAACATTTATAACTGGGAGAAAGCTAAGGAGCAACAAATAGTATTGTTATTGTTACAGTGTTATTGTTAATATGTGATATTATATAAAGTCTATAATATGTAAAATGTAAATTAGACTGCTTTTAACTCACAAGTTATTGGCCAGAGTTCTGATTTGCTTTTGATCAAGATGAAAGAAAAGGAATGACCATTGATGAGTACAATTTCATTTAAGAAAAAGACCAAAATGGGAAGAGACCAAAGATTTGTTTTATCACTGAAAGTGAATGGAGTTGAGGGTTTGTGAACGTGTGTGATAGGTTTTACTTAAGAATGCAGTTAATACTGTGAAAACCAGGTGATCTATTTCAAAATTGTGAATAGTCTTTACAAGATGTATCAGAACTCTTTCCTGAGATTGAGTGTGACATTCATGCATTAATAACTTTGTTTTAAAATTCATTTGGAATTGTCATGGATCTCACAGGTGCTAGTGACAGGGCTGTATTTGTGCAGGTTGTGTACTGTGCAAAGATAGGTAGCCAAACAATGATGCCAACTTGAATGAGGACTGAGATCCACACTCATCTTACCAAAATCTGCCACACATGGGTTGTTGTCTACTAGGTGGGGGGTTCTGGGGCTTGCCTTTTAAATAATGTGAACAAAGGTGCCATATATTCACGTGGTAGCCCGAAGCTATGGATCATTTTCTGTTTTTAATATTTATTTAATATTAAATTATTTATTTAATATTTTAATATTTACTTATTTAATATTTTCTGTTTTTAATATTTATTCCATACCGTGTCTACAAATTCAAATTAATAATTTGTAATTCCTAAGAATGAGCAAAGAGAGTATATATGTGACTAACAGGCTATGTTATGTAAACTCAAATTTGAACTTTCAGCTTCATAAAACAGGATATTTTTTAGTATTATCACAATTTTAATTTAAGGTACAAGTTTTATCCTTAATTACTTATGCATATATAGATATAATATTGATTATTGCTTTTGGTATGTCATCTGCATTTTTTGATTTCTATAGATTTTGAAGTCCATTTCGTTTTCATCACTTAAAGGCTTTTGATGCTATATCGTGAAGCATTGGAATGTCACTGCCCCAGTCAGGTGTTTCATTCTTTCTCCTCAGTCATGTGCATATTCCTTCCTAGATCATTTATTCATTCTGGGTATGAGGGACAGTGTCATGTCAGAAATTCAGCACACCCTCCTGCCTGCAGTGTGCTCCTGGTTGTATAAACTTGCTTGATCACACTTTCCCTACATCATATTAGGTAAGATGAGAAAATGAAGCTGCCTTACTTTTTGGTTAATAAATATATTAACTAGATAACTTGCAGGTAACCTATGTAGCTTACCTGCACATTATCTAGTTAATATGTTTAAATTGAGGTGAATTAGTATTGCATTTTCCAGTTTACACTTGAAGGTAGAAAAACAGAAAATTGCTTTTTGTTTACTTCACATGTTAAAGTGTGTGTATTTAGCAAACACCCTGACATAGGCCTGCAGTGATTACGGAAATGAGTCAGTACCCTACCCCAGCCCAAAGGGTGCTGTGGCACCGGTGCCACAAAAATCTGGGAAAGCGCCCTCTGAGAAATGGGATAGAGGAGATATTTGAATTGGATCCAGAAGAATCAGATGCTAATACAGTCAGTGGAAGGAACATTCTAGAATAAAGGCTCATCTGCTTGCCTTCATGTGTCAAATGTGAGCTGCAATCCAAACAACAGTTTTTTGAAATGAGGTTTCAAAGTTATGTATTTTGTCTTGTCTTTTCTGTTCTCTGTTTTCAGGAATAGTGTAAATTTAATGGTTGAAAATACTTTTCCATGTATTTCTTGTATTGGACTGAGTTATCATGTTCAAGAACTAACTATACAATAAATCACACCAGACTTAAACTGAGTCCTTATAGTATTTGAGTAGAGTTGTGATGTATTTGTATTGGTAAACTTATGATACGTAGAAATTAATTTCTTCTTTTAACTAATAGACACTTGAGGTTTGTGTTCCATTTGAATTTGCTTTCCTTATAGATTGCATGATGTCATTTTGACCTCTCTGTAGACATTGATGGCTATATCTTCTGGCAAGGCTTTCCCATTTTCAGTTGGATTTATGTTGGCATTAAAATCGTGGGGATGGCTTTGATGCATTATTTATACATGTAATACACGCACACCATGGTCCCAAGAGATGAACGGTGGTGATGGTTTTCTTATCTTTGAGTTCTTGCTAGTTTCCCTTTACCTCAGGATTTCCTTTAGTTCAGTGGTTCTTACAGTGGGGCCAGAGAATAGAAGTCAGAGGGTCCATGCTTTTGAGGAAAAAAAAATTACATCTTTATTCTCACTAATTTCCAACTAAAGTCTAACACATGCTTCAGTTATTAATAGTCATCAAACCAAATAGCATGAGCAGTTCCTGTGACAACGTCTTCAACAAAACCACAACCTGTGATCTATTTCCACTCCCAAAACTTCTGATGTCAAATGGTTTTTTCCCCCATCAACAACCAGTTTTCTAGCTCTCTGGGCACTAGGTGGGGTGGCCAGAGATTCAGTTCATTTCTGACACTGACTACCCAGAGTTAGTGTGGATACTGCAATCAGTGTAAGAGGTCAGACTTACGAGACTACACCTACTAGGCACAGATGGAAAGGCTCACAGAACTCAGAACCCCCATTGTATATATTTACCAGTTTATTTTCAAGGATACAACTCAGGACCAGCCAAATGGAAGAGAAGCAGAGGGCAAGGTATGGGTTGGGATTGGGAGGTGTGCAGCTCTTCTTCTGTGCCCTCTTTAGGTGTGCCACTTTAATTTGTTCACTAAATGGGAAGCTCTCTGAACCCCATTTTTCTGTATTTTTATGGAGGTTCTATTAGGTAGATATGGTTGATTAAATCATTGGCTGTTGGTGATTAACTCATTTACAACCTGAACCCTTCTAGGAGATAAGGGTGGGGTCAAGTTCCAACCCTGTAATTCTCTGGCAACCAGCCCCTATCCTAAGCTTTTCTAGGGGCTGTAAGGATGCAACTCAGTCATATTATTAGCTTAAACTCAGGTATGGTTGGAAGGGGCTTACTATGAATAACAAAAGATGCTCTATCACCCCATCACTCAGGAAATCCCAAGGGGGTGGGAAGGGTTTTAGACGCTCTTTTGCCAAAAATCGAGGACAAAGACCAAATATTTCTTTATGACCATATCACACACAGTTATTTTCATATTCTCTAAAATACTGTATATGCTTATTATTTTGAATGACATAGGTAGTGACTTACTAAGAGATCTTGTTAAATATGATAACAAACACATAATTCTGCATCATAATTATCTGGGGAGTAATGTTTCAGTATAATTAAACCCATTTGTATTCCCTTGTGTTCTATTTTATTCCTTGAAAAATTGAATTCTGATAATGGTTCTTAGGCTTCACCAGGCTGTCAGAGGCCATAAACTCTTTAAGAATCTCTGCTTTAGCCCCTGGGGTGTGTTTGAGAGAGCAGACCTGCTACCATTTGCTTAGAGAGGACCTGGAGGAATGTGGGGTATGTAACTGAGAACTGAGAGACCACCTCTACCCCAGGAAGCCTGTTGAGCCCCAGGGTCATGCTGTCACCCAGCCCGTGGCAGCACACTGCTTATCACCACCTCAATAGTCCTCGTGGTCATCTGTAGTATGTGCTCACCACAAAAAGGAGAGGGTTAAACTGCATTTTTTATAGCTTTTGAAAAAACATGCTGAATGATTTCCATCCGAACATGGAACATTGTTAATGAAAAATAGGTTAGGTACCTTAAAAGGTCAGTCTTCAGCTGTCTAGAAAAATCTTATAATCCAAAAGGACTTATTCCTAGTGCTTCATGTTTAGTATTTTTACATCATTTGTTCCTTCTGTGGGTGCTTGTTTTTTGTCTACTGTGCACAGACATCATGATAGAGTGTGTCCCACCCTGCCTAGTGGCCAGAGAGCCAGGTTTCCAAGATCTACTTGTGATTTTTCTCATCATTTACAAACTTTGAAGCCATTACTTTTTAGTTTGCATTGCAATATTCATATATTGAACACATTGAATGAGGAGCTTTGCTCTGCTAGGCACTTCTCTGGGCCCTTTGGTTTATTTCAGTGAGATGGTAATTCTATTCTCTTGGGGCTGACATTAGAGCATTTAAGAATTTAGCTCTGTATTTGTAGGACTGTACTGAATGTGCCCTACAACCGGTGTTTCTTTTGTAAGGTGGTGGTGTCATGCAGTGTTCATGTGGGTCCTTGTGATATCTAGAGTTGGTGGAAGGAGAAGGGAATATCCTGCTTTCTCAGCCCCATTTTTAATCTAAACACTTCTCTTTATATGTGGAAATGCTGGAAAGTCAAGAGTTGGGTGAGATGGAAGAGACTTATGTTGCATACAGAATATTTGGAAATTTAAGCAAATTCTGAGATGTAACTGGAATTATATGTTGCCAGGGCGATGATATATAATAACTTTCTGTCATTTGTTATCAGTGCTGTACTGAAAGGCAGATTAAATAATAGTGAGCTTGTTGCCTTTGGGTACTGTTAATTTAATAGAAAATTGGCCTTTCTTTTCTTTTCAAATGTGAGAACAGTATTCATTGGCAGCCACTATGTGCTAGGTTCTGTTCTAAACATTCGCACTTACGAGTTAAATTTATCTTAAAATGACCCTACAAGGTAGCTGGTAATGTCACAGTTTGACAGAAGAGGCAGCGGAGGTCCTAAGAGAGGCTGGTTTGCACAGGAAGCAGTGACATGTGGAGCTTATTTCAGCGTTCTAGTTACAGAATTCCCTGCAGGACCTGTCAGCGCCAAGAGTTTCATGACTCCAGCTGTGGATGGAGGTAGGCTGACTTTCCTGATGGTTGTGACCAGTAGCCAGAGTCCATCTGTCTTTTAGAGGTTATTTTACATCAATTTCTGCTCCCAGATCCTCTCTCTACCTCCCAGTGAAATGTTTGTTGTCTAGTGAGCAATATTGGTTTCCTTTTCAAAACTTTTCCTGATGACCTCTCTACTCAGCACACAAACAGCTTACTCTAAAATGCAACAGCTAGGGGTCTGGGAAAAGGTCAGGGCACTCATTGTACATTTATCAAAATGATGAATCCTGAGTAGGCTTGAACAACAACAACAAAAACCCTTGTATTTTTCATGTGTGTTAGTTAGTCAGCTTTCTGTGGCTGTAACAAATACCAGAGATAAAACAGCTGATAAGGGGGAAAGGTTTATTTTGGTTCACGGTTTCAGATATTTCAGTCCATGGTCACTTGGCTCTGTTGCTTTTGGGCCTTTGGGGAGGCAGACCATCATGGTGAAGGACATGGTGGAGAAGAGCTGCTCATTTTGAGGCTGCTGGAAGCAAAGAGGAAGACAAGAAGAGGCCAGGGCCCCAGTGACCCCTCAAGGGCACACCTCTACTGACCTGCTTGCTCCCATAAGCCCCCACCTCCTAAAAGTTCCACCATCTTCCAGGAGTGCCACTGTTACAGAGCTTCTCAGGCCTCCTGAGAGATGAGGCAGTGGGAAGACACCCTTTTCAAACCCCGATTCTTGAGATAAGTCAGAAAGATTTTAGACATGTTGGTCAGAGTAACAGGAATGAGTTTATTGAAGGGATAGAAAAGGGAAAGGGGGACAATCTCAAGGGAGAGAATGAGTCCCCTCAGAGAGGAGAGGCAGCATGACCCTCCTGGTTTTATTGTGGATCCCAGAGAAGTTTCCAGAGGATTCTGCCCAGTTCTCCCTCTTGACTTTTGACTGACAGAAGAATGACATCAGATTTTCAAGTCTAACTGTCATGGAAACTTTAGGTCACTTTGGCCCATGCTAACTGGCTTCCAACTGGATTCTTAACCATTCATTCTTACACATTTTACGGGTAGGAGGACCTATCCTAATCTCCCAGAGTTTTAGGATCTGGTCACAAAAATCTTCTGGGTTCTTCTCATTAACATTATCATGGTCTGCATTTCTCCGGCAGTTAACAAGTGGTTTGCTGAGGAATGTGACATATCCTGTCCTCATAGGATAGGCAGGGCTGCAGGTAAATTGCTTCTTGGAAAAGAAAGCACAGTGAGTCCGTTTTATAGAATTATTCTCATAACCTCATGTCCACTAACACCACCAGCAGGGACCTAACCTTCAACAGACAAGCTTTTGGGGGACATTTAAGATCTAAACCATACACCTTGTCTCTAGTGTTTATAATGTTGAATTCTCTCACTGCTTAAGCCACAAATGGTTTACTAGTTACTGGAAAGGAACAAGATGATTCTCTATGGGTTGATGTCAATGAAACATGCCCATGATGAGAAATGTTACAGAACATTGTAATCCCTTTTTTTTTGGCAAAGGAAATCGCCATTAAGATATGCATAGAACCACACAGAAGAAAAACCAAACTATTAACTGTAGATACTTCTGGGCGTGGGTGACTTTAGAGATCTCTTTATTTTCCTTTTTTGGGGACATTTATTAAAATTATTAGAAATCAAAGTTATATGAAGGATATATTCTGCTGTGTTTAAAAAGGAAGATGGATTATTGAGAAGTGACATTATGATTATTGAGAAAACATTAACAATTGTTTTTCCTTGGTTCTTGAGGTTAGCCCTTCTAGTTACTCTACTCTTTGAAGAAGCCCAGGGTCAGCCTTTGCCTCCTTGAGTTGGAGGGAGAAGAGGGTAAGGCTTTTATTTTATTTTTCTCCCTGTCTATTCTGTTCACTAGTAACCAGCTATGACTTCTTGACTGTAAAATGATTGGCCTCTCGGGGATCCCAGTCCCTTTGGCCTAGGGACACCTCTGCTGCTTCTGATTAGAACTGGGGAACCTGGGGATTGGTGTAAGAGTATAGTTCCAGAGATAAAAACATATACTTATGAAATTTTCCTCTTCAGGCAAGGGAATAGAGAGGGGAAGAATGCAAGATCCAAGTTTACATATCTTGGTTGGATGCCTCAGTTCTGATAAGCTGATTTTATTCATGTGATTGAGATTGACTGAGTTGGTTAAGGTGCTGTATTGCACTTTATGCTGAGAATTAAGGTTAGGATTTGATGAAAAAAACTAGACTGCTTTGGTAGTGCATGTGTTCAGTGATGTTTTCCTTCCCTGGTGTTGATATCTGGTGTACATATGTTCCCCAGCCTATGTTTGTGTTGTGGGGGTTTCTCATAAGTGCAGCCTCCATGGGGACATCTCTATCTCTTGTTGCTTGTGACCTGAGCCTACCTCTGCTCAGGGAGCTCCCCCTCCCCCCACTTCAGTGCTTTGAGGGAGGGAAGCCTTATCTTTTATATGCAAAATGAAGTCCTGCTCTTGGAGACCTTGCTAAAAGTGAGAACATTCCTTTGCTATGTTTTCACTGAGTTGCTGTGTTTTCTGCTGATAGGTAAACACTGCTTGAAGGTGAATTCCAGTGAGAGTGGGACCACATGATACCCCAGGGGCCCCAGTCACCAAGGACTGACCCCATTTGACTTCAGACTTAGGTCCTGGTGCAAGGGGGGGAGAAAATAATCTTTCAGGAGAAACAAAATCATCTCTGAGAGGCATATTTTTGAGCTGTGTGTGAAGAAGTGTGTAGATAATTTGCAAATGACCTGTATTTTTTGGACCAATTTTGTTCATTGGTGTTCTCTGTGATTCCAATCTTTACATTTTAAGAAGCAGGGAGCGGGGAGGGCGTGGGAATAACGTGCAAATAAGCCATCCGATGAGAATTCTGCTTGGCTCTGTTTCTGAACATTTTTGATATAATCTAAAATTTTATTAAACTCTTTTTTTATAGGAAAGAAATGGGATCAGTTTGGACTCCCTGTTACCTTGGGAATGATTTAAGTCGTCCTGTTGGCTGTGCCTAATTTATTCTGAATGCACTGTGCTGAGGTTTTGTTTCTCTGTCCTCCTTCTCCTCTATCACTTGACTTCATCCTTGTTTAGTTACTTGCATATGTGGTTCTTCATCCTCTCTGTTTAGACGGATTTGATGTTTTTGTCTTCACCATTTTGTTCATCTCTGCTCTAAATGTCGTAGGAGCCACTGTGCATTTGACTGCTTTTGCACTGTTCAGCCTTGGCTAAAGGCTGACTAGGATGGCACTGTGGACCCTGTGTGGCAGGAATATCCCTGTGAAGCACTGCCTTACCTCTGATATGACTCATGACAGGTGATAAATGCAGGCTTTTGGACCCTAGACAACAGCAGGATGTTGGTTGGTTTAGTGAGTGGCTATATAAATTTTTCAAGTAATTATTTTGGAGTATAATACTGCATTTTATGTTTGTGTAGATCACCTTCATGGGGTTTAAAAGCTACTTATCTTTCACCCAGTTTTCCATTTCAGAAATAGGGAAGCCGAATAGTACTATTTCTGTTTTATCTGTGATGAGGTGCCTGGGTCATTAGCATTTCCTCTCTGCCCAGGCACTGCCTCATTCAACCAACTAGCATGTCTGATCTCTTTTGAGAAGACGGATTATATGAATCTGACCTGTTAGCTAATTGGGAGCACAGAGCAAGAGTTGAGGCATTAGTTCATCATGTGGATCCATGACAGATGGAACAGACCTCTGCACAGGGCCACCTTTGGCATGCAGTCCGTGCCGTCACTCATATTGGTATATTAGCATCTGTCACTTTATACTGGAAGCCATGTATTTAGACATCTCTTATTGCCTAGGCTGTGAGCCCTCTAAGGACGGGGAGTCGGGTCTTGTTCATAGGTGCAGGTGCATTCAGTTCTTCATGGACGAATCTAGTCCTGTCAGGCTGAACTGGTGCTACACCTTCAGTGTTCAGACCTGTCACATCTGGTGTGGCAGATGGTTGTCTTTTTCTCTCTAGTGTCAGTAGTGGGCACTAGTAAGATATTTTCTTAAGGTTTTTTGTATGTTTTGGTGAAATTAAAGGCATATAAAATAGAATGAGGGGAAAAAAACCTTTAATTTGCCCCCTTACCTTGTTTCTAACCAATATACATAAATAATGACCAATTAACAAAAACAAAAAACATAAGTGTCTTGATTATTTTCTGTTTGAAGTGCTTGTTTTAACTTATTGCAGTGAGAAAGTATTTCATCTAAAGGACAAAGCAGTGTGTTTTGCCATATTTTTGCAGCTTTAGAATGTTTTAATACTATTTAACAGAAAAAATTGCTGGCATTTTAAATACAAATATCAGACTTCTTTAGGTTAATTTAGTATTTATTTTTTACTAGTTTGCAGAAAAAGAAAACTGTAAATGCAAAGAAAAGTGACTTTTTGTTCTAAATATTATTTCAGAAGCTTTATCCTAAATCCTTGTGAATAAAATTACACTTACAGTATGAGTATAATCCCTTAAAATCCCTAAATCCGTAAAAAGAAAGTTGACCCAAATGCTTAAATAAGGACTTTATTTACTGAAGTGAATATTTCTAATTCTCTTGGAGCATTGTTTTCCTTTTCCTCCTAAAATAACACTCACTTAAAGCCTGATCCAGAAACTTCATCCTTTACATTTTGTTAGTATGCAAATTCTATAGAATCGTGCTTTGGTTGTGAACAAAGTCAAAATTTACTTTCAAATTTGAGCTTTAGTATAAATTTAGATATACTGAGAGAGTTGAAATAAGAAGTGTTTGGTAATTTGGGGGGTGGCTGTGGTTACTGGGGATTGAACTCTCTGACACTCTATCACTGAGCCACATCACCAGCCCTATTTTGTATTTTATTTAGAGACAGGGTCTCAGTTGCTTAGTGCCTTGCTTTTGCTGAGGCTGGCTTTGAACTCTTGATCTTCCTTCCTCAGCCTCCCCAGCCACTGGGATTACAGGCATGTGCCACCAATCCTGGTGAGTTTGGTAATTTTTTTTTTTTTTTTTTTTTTTGTGTGTGTGTGTGTTTATGGTGCTTGGGGATCCAACCAGGGCCTGTCAAGCAATGTTAAGCAACTACTCAGTCATGGACCTATACTCCCACCCCCATATTTTTTTGGTGGGGGGGTAGCACTTAGCTTAACCACTGAGCCACATCCCCCAGCCCTTTTAAAATATTTTATTTAGAGACATAGTCTCTCTGAGTTGCTTAAGGCCTCACTTGCTGAGGCTGGCTTTGCACTCATGATCTTCCTGCCTCAGCCTTCCAAGCCAGGTGTGCCACCACACCTGGCCCCAGTTTTTATATATCTAAATGCTCTGTTTCTTCATTAATTGTTGTTGATTGATGTTAATTATCTAGCATTTTTATTGTGATCCCAGTGTATGAGGAATTAAAACCAAATCCAAATCCTTATTTATTCCAGTAAAATGCTTTTCACATTTCAACTTTTGCTGTAATTAGTTTTGATTTAGTAATCTGCTTATCTGCAAACAGAAATGACGTAGAGATCCCTGTTCTGACTAAACTAAACAAGATTTTCATTGAAAGTACCTAGATCTTATCAGTGGGAATAAATAAACTCCACTGGCCTCAGTGTATTTAACCTCAGAGGGTGTATTTATTTGCAATAAATATTGTAACTTCAAATTTATGTTTTTCTTGACTAAAGTTTCATCCTAAGACATTCTCCAGTTATGTTTATTTTGGGGGTTAGTATTGACAGCCCAATCCCCTTCATTTTACATGTCTGTCTGAGCTGCCAACTCCAGCCCACCCCTTTCATCCCTGAGCCCATTGTTAGCTTACTACTCTTCCTGTCTTAGAGATGGGGTGGCCCCTTCTCTTGGCATATCTGACCTCATCCTTGCCTTGATTCCGTCCTCCTTCTCTGCCTGCCATTCCTCAGTTTCCCCACCCTTGAAATGTTGGATATCCCAGGGCCCATCTTTGCTCCCTTCTTTTATGTTTCTCATTTTTGTTCCCAAATCTTCAGTCACCTCATGTACATGGGCTGAGTTTTTGTCTTGGACCTAGGCTTAGATGCCTTTGCTCTCTCTTAGTCTTTAGTGTGTACTAAAAAAGCGGAACTCATCTCCCCAAACCTGCACTACCTTCTCTGCCTGTCTAAACTCATGGCACAGCAATCCTTGTAGACACCTAAGCCAGAGCTCTAGGAAACACGTGCAGTCTTCAGTACCCTACCCAGGAGTCTTCAGTCTCCCCTATCCAGGTCATCCCAAGCCTGTGGATTCTGTCTGCCAGAATCTTTTTAAGTCAGCCTCTTCTCAGTCTTGAGTGCTCAGTTCTTGGTTCAGGCTCCCAGCGTAGCCCATCTCCATTACCATCAGTGGTTCTGTGTAAATCTCCTGTGGTCCCCCACTCCCTGCCAGCAGGGATTCACTTGCATTCATCTTCCACATTGTATTCCTAGTGCTGACATCTAGAGGTACCCCAGAAGAATGGAAATGAAATGAAGGGCTCAATTTCCCTATGCAAAAAGTCAGTGCAGATGAGTCTAGGACACAGCCGTGAAGAACAGGGAACCAGGATTTCACACAAGTGGACAGGACACTGTGTCTGCATTTTTCAAAAAGCAGTACTCCAACTCTGTTCTGATAAAGGAAACTGAACTTGTAAAGTTTTAAAAACTTATGGGTAGAGCCTATTTTTTTTAGTTAGGATATACTAATAACTTAGAAGTAGTGTGTAAACAGCATTATATTTTTAACATTTACAATTTATTGTTGAAAATATATTTGGCAGTGTGCTATTTGCTTTCAAATATTCCAAAATTATAGTTTACTTTTGATCAAGATCTCAGGGATTTTTATTTTTTTGAAAATCCAATTATCTTCTTTACAACCATTTTACACTTGGCTTCTTGGTGCTTCTGGATGGGAGGATGCTTTTTAACCTGTTCATCAGTAACTCTTGAGCTCATTTATGCCTGAATAATAGAACTCATCAGAGCAAGGAGAGATTGACTGTATCTGACTATATCTTTTTTAGATTTCACTTAAAGTATCAGATTTTAGGTTGTAAAAACTACTATTGCCTCAACTCTGACCAGTGTGTGATGTGCTCTTCAGCTGCTTCTGACTCTGAAGCCAGAGGACGGTTGTGTTCTCTTGCATCTGTTCCACTTACTGCTGAGTTGCCATAAGTTCATGTGACTTCACACACTTTCTCTCTACTTTGATATATAATGAAAGAACACCACTGCTTTCTTCAGTTGCTGCGGATGACATGGTATGTGGAAGCACTCAGTGTGTTAACAAGCCCCAAAGGACTGAGTAAGCTTTGAATTTTTTGCTCATGGAGTAGGGTTAATAATTGAGAAGATTCATGACTCCTGACCAAGTAATATTACACATTGCTAAGACAAGTGGCTTGTATAGATTGGTTGTTTTGGTTTGAAAAAAATAATATTTTACCACACAGAAATAATAGTTTTCTTGGAAAAATCTTAGGATGCTTAAATCTTATAAGCCTTTTTTTCCCCTCAAGAAAGAAACTGGCTGTTTTTGCCAACATTCTATAGTTGAATTGTTGGCAAAGGTAGGAATGAAAGCCAAACTCTTTCTTTTCTCGGTCCTGTTTTCTTTTTCTATTGATAACAATTTTGGGGCCACCACATGATGTGTAATTATTTGGCAGTGTAGTAGGTAGGGAGCCACAGCACAGGTACACACTCAATGACATCTGCCCAACTTTTAGATTAAAACTTTTTATTAAAAAAAAATTTTAAGTTGTTGATAGGCCTTTATTTTATTTATTTATATACAGTGCTGAGAATCGAACCCAGGGCCTCACATATACCAGGCAAGTGCACTTCCGCTGAGCCCCAGCCCCAGTTTAGATTAAAACTTTTTAAAATATAAAAAAATCTGTAAAACACTTTGATTCTTGTATGATAAAATACCTTAAGAGTATATAAACTAGTCTTTATGGCAGAAATATTATCTTTCTTCCTTTTTTATTTTATTTTGAGATGGGGCTTGCTAAGTTGCCCAGAATAGCAAAGAATTTGTGATCTTCTGCCTCAGCTTCAAAGTAGTTGGGATTACAGGTGTACACCACCACACCTGGTTCAGAAGGGTAATCTTCAAGGCATGCTTGATATTTAATGACAAAGAGAACACTTTTTGAGGTGTTGAATCTTTATGTCATGGACACCGAAAAAACGAGCACACTTTTAAAATCTACTAAAACCCCCTCCCTTTATTATGCATATTGGTCTTTGACCTGAACTGGAAAGGGGATTTTTTCCCCCCCTCTAATGTTGATAAATAGACATTGGGTCTTTGGTCAATTAGACCTTCAGTTGAATTTTCCTTATATTGAAAAATGGGAAAAAAATCACTTGAGGTGTGGAAGATTGAATTCATCCCTCCTTGTCATGGGCCTGGAATATTAAACTGGTTTGTTGTGGCTGTTTATCATCTAAGCAACTGCACAGGTGTGTATTCACTGCAGTGTGGACTCATCTGTATATCTGATCTATTTTGTTGAATCTTGTCAGAGGTTAACAATTAGAGGATATAGTGGTAGAGACGTCAGGGCCAGTGAGACCCTTTGGTACCTTCTTTTGATGGTGATTTTTACATTAGAAGTCAAGAGCTTTGTAGTCCCTTGTGGAGCAGCCCAGCAATGTTGCTGTGAGGAGATCAGCCATGGTTGCTCACTCCTTTAGTAAAACCTCCTGGCTTTGTTGTCACTCTTCATCTACTAAGAACTACAGGGTTGAATAATAGCTTGTCACTGAAGAAAATAATGATGCTGTGATCTTCATGAATAGCTTATAAGATGACTTCCCATTTATGCCATCATCTACAGAGGAAGGCCACCATGGTGTACACCATGAGATCTAGAGTAATTGAGGAATGTTTTGGTGAGCCATGTTGGAGACAGACATGGAGATGACAGCTTCTCCAGAGAACACCTTTGGCTTTGGACTGGAACCTACCTAGATGTGAACCCAAGGCCTGCTGCATGGAGCTGGGCTGGTGGCTTAATTTGTAGGGCCCTCTGGCAAAGCCCCTGACACTTAAAAGACATACTTAGTGAATACTGCTGCCTCTTCTCTGGGAATTGTGTTTTCCTCCCTCTGCACCGTGCTTTTGCAGTGGCTGGTCTGGTGGCCCTTGTGCAGAGAGCTCAGTGTGTTGGTTCCCTGGGCGTTCACGTGGTGTCCTCCGCTGAGGTCCTGATTGACGCTTTCTTTGATCTGCAGGTGCCCGAGATCATCAGCTCCATCCGCCAGGCTGGGAAGATCGCCCGCCAGGAGGAGCTGCGCTGCCCTTCTGAGTTTGACGACACGTTTGCCAAGAAGTTCGAGGTGCTCTTCTGCGGCCGCGTGACAGTGGCTCACAAGAAGGCCCCCCCAGCGCTGATTGACGAGTGCATCGAGAAGTTCAACCACGTCAGCGGCAACCAGCGGGCAGACTGGGACCGGGCACCAGAGCCCCGCAGGCCCATGCGCAAGTCCTTCTCCCAGCCCGGCCTGCGCTCTCTGGCCTTCAGGAAGGAGTTTCAGGATGCCAGCCTCCGAAGCGGCAGTTTCTTCAGTTCTTTTGAGGAAAATGACATTGAGAACCACCTGATTAGTGGACACAATATTGTGCAGCCAACAGATATTGAGGAAAATCGAACTATGCTCTTCACGGTAAAATATTGTCAAATGTTGTGCTCTTCTGTGGTGCGACACCTGTTCAACAGAAAATCTGCTTTATTGAGTGAAGATTCTTAGTAAATTGCTTTTGGATTTATGTGAGAATCCATATATTTTCATACTGAATAATTTTTTATTGAGGATAAAATCCTTATGTTAGCCACAAGCCTTTAAGACCATCAGAGGGAAGCATGAAGAGAATCCATCTCATGCTTGTATAATTTTTATCTTACTTCCACTTCCCTTGGTTTTAAATCTACCTTTTCAATGGAGAGAATACTTCAGATATGGAAAAGAGGCCAAAAGAGGGATTTTTCAAAATTTATTTCAAGTAATATATTTTAGCAAAATCCTTTAGGTGGAAATTATTCTCTTTACTATTGTCTTAATTTATAAAACTTTCATCCTTTGTTAATTTGGATAATTTGGTTTGTGTATAACCTTATATTTGAAGTTTATACCCAAACTGAAATATTAGTCTAGCTAGTTGCATGGTTTTTTCTTAGATGAAAATTGCTGACAGTGAATCAAATGCTAGAAAAGGATGGATAGGGGAGCTATCCCTCTTGTGGTTGGCTGCTCTGGGTTCTTTTGGAGGCTTGCCCTCCTGGGGGAGCCCCTGGGTCAGAGCTGATGCAGTGAGTGAGTCCCTACTGATGTAAGGAGCTAGTTTTCCTTGATTCCCTTTCTGTCTGTTCTTGCTTAATGCTGACTTTCCATAGTGAGCAAAATTGCCTTGAATGTAACACATTATTATGTAATCTAATGTATTCTGTGCATTATTAACCCAAGGCAGTGAAATGCTTGGAGTAATGAAGCTGGCCAGTTGGGTTAATGCTGTGTAAATGTGTGCAGTTGTAAAATCCAGGTGGTGTGACAGGGTAAACAGGACTGATTTCTTCCTCTTTCTTTGTTGACCTTGTATACTGAGTGCTGTGTGTGCAGTCAGACTTGCACTTTAATCTATGTTTAACCTATCCCTTCCCCCCCCCCAAAAAAAAAAACTTGTCATTGAGATAATTGCTCAGTGCATTTATCTACATGTTCTTATTGTGTGACAGCTATGTACACGGATTCTTTTTTTGTTTTTGTACCAACGATCAAATCCACGAAGGTTTAACTACTGAGCCACGTCCCCAGGCCTTTTTTATATTTTGTTTAGAGACAGGGTCTCACTAACTTGCCTAGGGCCTCCATAAGTTGCTGAGGTTGGCTTTGAACTCTCAGTCCTCCTGCCTTTGAGCCTCCCGAGCCACTGGGATTACAGGCATGTGCCACTGCACCCAGGTGTACAAGCTATATATGGACAGTAGTGAATGCGACAGGCATGGTCTCTGCATGTGTGGAATTTGGATTCCAGCAAGCAAGATGGGCAGCTGATTGCATTGTTAGTTTATCTAAGTACAATTGCCATGCATGCTGCAGAAGAGAAGAGAAGGTGCTGCTGTGAGAATGCTCAGGGAATCCGGAATGGCTTCTTTGAGGCAGTGATTTTTTTTTTTTTTTTTTTTTAATGGTACCAGAGATTGAACCCAAGGGTGCCCCACCACTGAACTTTTTATTTTTTAATTTTTATTTTGAAACAAGGTCTTGCTAAGTTGATGGAACTAGTCTAGAATTGTAACCCTGCTCCCTCAACTTCCCAAGTAGTTGGGGTTACAGGCATTCTTTATTAAAGAATTTCTTTAATATCTGTCATACAACAGAAGTGCTAAAGGTATAACAAGTAACAAGTGTTTTCTGAGTATTTGATTTGTGATATTATATTTCTTTCTCTTTTAGAATATTAAGGCAAATTATAAATATAATCTTGAAATAAAAAGATTTGCTCTTAGCAACAACAGTGCACCTGGCCAGGAGGTGATTTTTTTTCACAGAGCTAAGGTTTTTATGTGGCCAACTGGCAGGGTCTTGTGGGCTCATAGAGCAGCGGGTGAGAAGGCCTGAATGGCTGGGGTTTCTTAGGCCTCTTTATTTAGAGTGTAATTACTCTTGATTCTATCCTGATTGCTAGCAAGCTTGTATTATCTGCTTTATATTCCACATTAAGGCACAAAGAGTTTAGAGAAGAAGGGACGCAATAACAGTGACAGCATCAGGATGTAACCACTGACTTGTTGGTCCTGAGGAGGAATTAAATCTGTAGAAACAACACACACAGGAACCAAGAAGCTTAGCAGTATGGAGGCCTGGAGCAGCTGTTTAGAGCCAGGCAGGGCACACACTCAGTTTCCAGAGGGGTGGGTTGCAGCACAGCAAGACTCTAATAGGTGTTTTAGGACATCCCCAGTCAACGTGGAGGTGTTAATTTATGCTAATGCTCCAACTTTTAAAAAAGAATCAGGTCTGTAGTATATGAATGCCTAACAAGTTATGTGTGTGTAATCTACAAATGGTTAAAAAAAAAAATTATTTCAAAGCGTTTTGGAAACTTCTGTTTTCTTTCAGTATTCATTATGTAGAAACCTCTTATGCAGGTTTGTGTGTTCTGAGCTTATTGCAACTTTTGGATATTTAGTCTTTTCCTGTCAGAGAAGATTGCTGCCCTTTGTAGATGAATGTGCTTCAGTTGTCGTGTGCCACTTGAAATCTGTGGAATAAATTTAGAAGCTTTGAAATTATTTCCCGTAACTGTACAGTTAGAACTTTATGAGAACATGCCCTTTTGCCTCTTTATTTTCATAGGTTATGACCTGCAACAGTTTGTGTGATAAATTTGAATTCAACTTTCATGAGAAGCTGGTCTCTTTTTTTTTTTTGTCTTTTTTAAGATTGGCCAGTCTGAAGTTTACCTCATCAGTCCTGACACCAAAAAAATAGCACTGGAGAAAAATTTTAAGGAGATATCCTTTTGCTCTCAGGTAAATGGAGACTGATTATTAGTTTGATTGAAAATGAATTAATTAAAGAATTCCTTTAACATTTGTCATACAAAAGAAGTGCTAAAGGTATAAGAAGTGTTTTCTGAGTATTTGATTTGCAATATTGTGTTTCTTTCTCTTTTAGAATATTAAGGCAAATTATAAATATTTTCTTGAAATAAAAAGATTTGCTCTTAGCAAAAATATACTGGAGAAAATAGATCTACTGTAAATTTTTTTCAGTTCGTGGTATTCCCCAGTCATAATTACTAGGGTTGTGGGTCTGTGTGTATGTCTTATGTATGTTTATTCAAGCATATAGTACATATGTATTTATCTTACAAAAGTTCAGAACTTTGTAGTATCAATATATCATCATTATTTCTTCTTCTTTAAAATAGAGTAGATAGGGCTTATCTTTGAGGATGTTTCACCCAGAATGTAGTTATCTATGAAATCTTCCATATTAATAATTTCCTAGGTATGTTTTATAGAGATTCATTTTAGAGGAATCTGTCAAGTATGATGAGCTGTGTCAGTTTTGTCCTTGTAAATACAAGATCACTTAAGTTAAATTTTTTTTTTTTTTTTTTTTTTAAGAGAGAGAGGGAGAGAGAAAGAGAGAGAATTTTTAATATTTATTTTTTAGTTTTCGGCAGACACAACATCTTTGTTTGTATGTGGTGCTGAGGATCGAACCCGGGCTGTACGCATGCCAGGCAAGCGCGCTACCTCTTGAGCCACATCCCCAGCCCTTAAGTTAGTGTTTGGATTTTCTTTTAAACTTTGATTTTTAGATTTCTATAATAAGATATGATAAAAGTCTCAGTATTTCTTGATTTATAATGTGATCTGCTTGATTGTTCAAAAGTCATTTTTTCCAAAATATGAAAATAGTGATCTGTTTTTTTTCCCACATTTTTTATTGATGCATTATAGTTGTACATAATGGTGGAGTTTGTTGTTCCAATAATGTTCTTCCTTAGTAGGTGAAATATGGAACTGTTTTCAAAGATGTTTTCCTAAATTGTATTTCCTTAAGTTCCCAGTATGTGTTTGATATGCTACTGGGGAACATTGATTGAGATGCCAGGCTCTATCAGGGATTACTTACTTACTAGAAAATAGTTGGCCTGAAAGTGAGATTATCCACAGAATTTTCATCTTGATTTGCTTCTATTTTGGTTAAAATATTAAATGTTTTCTTTTATGATGTGATAACTTAATTATTTCCTGAAGAAATGCAGCCTGGGTTTCTGTAATCACCTGAACTCTATAGGCTGTCAGCACTTGGCTCTGTGGGCTGGGGATTTCAGAAGACCTTGATATGTTAATATTTATGGGGGATGTCTCATCTGTATTAAAGTTGCTTCTGTTGGCTGTTGCTTTCAAAACATGTTTATATATTGATGTTTATTTGAAAGAGCTCTTAGGAAACTGTGGTATTACTTGGCCTTAGTATCTTCTGCTTAAAGCTTCTCTATATATGTGTAATTTTTTACTCAGTCGTCAAACCAGTTTACTTCAGTATTTACTTGGTTTTTGTTTGTTTGTTTGTTTTTGGTTTATTTTTATGGTACTGGAGATAAACCTAAAGCCTTGTACGTGCTAGGTAACATTGTACCACTGATCTACATCCTCATCCCCTGTACTTGTTTGTTATTTTAGAAGTACAACTATGTTTTAAATTTTTTTAACCCTTATATGTACATATGTTTGCACGTGTATGCACACACAGTTGCATTTCTTCATTAATCTTAATTTGCCTTTGATTTTTCAATTTTTTGTGCTTTAAGAAAATTTTTAATTTTTTTGTCATATTAAAACGAGTACCAAAACTTAGTTCTCTCATGGGAGGCAATCAGAATAATAATTTAGTGGAGCAAAGTTAATTTTCTTATCCGAGAGGTGATTTTAAATATTCTTTTTTAGAATTTTTTAGTATTTATTTTTCAGTTTTTGGTGGACACAACATTTTTATTTTATTTTATGTGGTGCCGAGGATCGAACCCAGTGCCCCATGCATGCCAGGCGAGCACATTACCGCTTGAGTTGCATCCCCAGCCCCTTTTAAAAAAAAAAAATATTTTTAAAGTTGTTGACGGACCTTTTTTTAAAAAATTATCTATTTACATGAGGTGCTGAGAATCAAACCCAGTGCCTCGCATATGCAAGGCAAGCATTCTACCACGGAGCCACAACTCCAGCCCTAATTTTAAATATTTTTTTATTTTAAAATATCCGAGAAAATAGTAATTTTATAGTATTCCTGTGTAAGCTTCATTGGTGTTTGGGGCAGTAGCGCCTCTGCTGATACGACTCAACTTGCGCTTATCTTCCCTTGCCTTCCGCAGGGCATCAGACACGTGGACCACTTTGGGTTTATCTGCCGGGAGTCTTCGGGAGGTGGTGGCTTCCATTTCGTCTGTTATGTGTTCCAGTGCACAAATGAAGCTCTGGTGAGAGGATGAGTGCTTCTTATCCAGAAGCTTATTGACAAGGAATTTCAACCTCACTGATTTTTCTGTCCTTAGCAAAACAGTGTAGCCTCACTGACATGTCATTATTTGGTTTTAATTATTTACTCATTATTTTCCCTTAACTAATAACTAGATAGACTTATTTGGGTATGCATTTTAAATTTAAATTATTTTTGAAGAACATGCTCACTTTTACCTTCTGGTCTAATCTAGCATTTTAAAATGGCATTGGACTTTCAATCAGAGGAATTTGCTTTCCACTCAGAATTTAATTTGTATTTTTACTTTTTACCTTAGCTGCTTTAAGAGCTCTGAGCCTTTTAATTAGTATTTCTCAGATAATAATCTTAGCGTTGTTACCACTATCATCCATCAACCTGTGGAGCAAGTCCAGAATAATCTCAGACTACCAACTCTGTTCCATAGCTTTCTTGACATCTATTCCCAGCCAATTTTAAATGGACTTTTTGCTGGCTTTAATTTCTCTTTTCTTCCATTAGGTTGATGAAATCATGATGACCCTGAAACAGGCTTTCACGGTGGCTGCAGTGCAGCAGACGGCAAAAGCACCAGCCCAGCTGTGTGAGGGCTGCCCCTTGCAGGCCCTGCACAAGCTCTGTGAGAGGATAGAGGGTAAGTAGGGACACTTGCAAGCTGTAATGTAGTGATGTTAAAGGCCCAGGAAAACTATAGATAGCAGGATTCTGCCTAACAGAGGGTCCTGTTAGTCATAGGGATTGTAGGTACACTTACTGTGCAGTGGATATCTCCTATGTGTCAGGGATTTTGTGGGGTGCTGGGAATACATAGATAACTATTTCCCCCTTTTACCATCTCCCTATCCAAGGTACTCTGAGGACAGTTGGGAAGTTAGAGAAACAAAGGCTACCAAACCAGTTGCCTAATGTTTATCAGTGTTGTGTTTATGGTCAGTCATGTTAGCCACTGCGAGAGACCTAGTAAGATGAGATGTAAAGAATTTTCACTAGGCTTCAGCATTAGAAGGTCATCAGTACCTCTTCCTGCACTGTTTTAATGAAGAGCAGAGCAGAAGGCAAGTTGCAGTCAAGGAGTGAATGGGAAAGCGTCACAGGTGCAATGACTGTATGACCTTGGCTTCTAGAAACTTAGTGCAGGGAGAATCTGTAATGAAATGTTAGGGTTTGCTGCTGATATTTACTGAAGATGTGCCAGGCACAGTGCTAAGTACTTTCTTTATTATCCTTTTAATCTTTTCTGTGTTTGTGGGAAGGAAAGGCCTCATTCATTTTGCATATTTAAATAAACTACTGTCTAATGAGCTCAGGATCCCGCCCCAGGTGGCTGTTACTTGCAGCTCTTGTTTTGGCAGAGACAAAGACAAAAAATGCTCAGGGAAGACCCTGGGTATCATCTGAATTCTTCTTCTTCTTCTTCTTCTTCTTCTTCTTCTTCTTCTTCTTCTTCTTCTTCTTCTTCTTCTTCTTCTTTTAAGATTAAAAAAAAATATGGACACAATATCTTTATTTATTTTATGTATTTTTATGTGGTGTTGAGGATGGAACCCAGTGCCTCACCTGCAAGGCAAGCGCTCTGCCGCTGAGCTATATATAACCCCAGCCCTTCATCTGATTGCTTTTTTAGAATTGGAGAGAAGTTTGAGCATGGTCAGGGTGGACTGGAGGGGTCCCTCCTGAAGGAGGGTGGGAAATATACTTCAGGCAGGAAAGGAGATTCCAGTTGTCTCTCTTCCTGAGAGGGGACAAGGAGGAGCTGAGGTATGAGTGGTTTGGTGCCCACAGAGGAAATACAGAGGTGAAGGGGTTTATGCCTCAGTTTTTCTGATTTTGTATCTTTTTCCATTTATGGGAGAATCTCTAAAACATTTTTGTGTGGTTTTCAAGTGTTGCATGATTTAAATTATGCACATTAAAAAAGCAAACAAAGATTTCATTTCTTGTGTATCTAGAATACTTACTATACACTATAAGTGAAAAGAAAAACCACATTGATATTCAGATCTGAGTTCCTTTTTTATTGAAAAAATACACATAAAAAATTTGCCATTTTAATTTTTTTTAAAAGCGTGCAGTTGAGTAGCATTAAATCCATTTACATTATTGGTTAACCATCACCACTGTCAATCTTTTTTATCTCCCCCAAATGCAACCCCTTAAATACTAACTCCTTTGTTCTACTCCCAACCTCTGGCATCTACCATTCTATTTTTTGTTTCTGGGAATTGGGTTACTCCAGGTAAATTTATATAAATGGTATTATATAGTATTTGTCTTCTTATTTCTGGTTTATTTCACTTAGCATAATGTCTTCTCAATTTTTTCATGTTGTAGCTGTGTCAGAATTTCATTTCTTTTTTAAGGCTGAATAATATTCTATCACACATATATACAACATTTTAATTATTCATTTATTTATTTGTGGACATTGGTTTGTTTCCATCTTTTGGCTATTGGTGTACAAATATCTGTCCAAGTTTCTGCTTTCAGTTGTTTTGAAGTTGACATTGCTGGATCATATGGCAATTCTATGCTTAATTTTTGTAGGAAGATCCATAATATTCTCCAACAGTTACACCATTTTACATTCCCACTGTCACTGCAGTTGACAGTTTGCAATTTTTTTACATTCCCACCAAAACTCATTATTTTGTTTTTCTTTTTTAATAACTATTTAATGAATTAAATGAAATTAATCAAATTTGCTATATATAGAATTTAACATTACAACCTCCAACTCTGCCATGTTAATCCCTTGTTCCAGTGAAGAAATTAAATTCTAACAAACTATTTTTTCTTCATTGTTCCTTTAATGAGTTCCAAACCATCTTTTCTTCCTTGATTTTTCTCTCATTTTTTAGCTCCAACCAGTAGGGGAGTGGTCTCAGTAAAGTGTGAGGCCATCAGAATCGAGGTATTCTTTCAGTTCTGGGGAGATCTTTTAATGTGACAGGTTCAGCTTCTTCAACAACAACTTCCATGGGCCTGAGACACAAAAACAGGACCTCACTTATAAAGAAGAGACACCACCAAGAGACATCATGGGAAGAGATGTCTCTGAAGAAGGGTCCGGGAAGTTCCCAGAGAGAAGTCGGGACCAGCAAGGTTCTTGACATGCATGACGCATAAAGAATTTGAGCATGCCCAAGTCAGAGACAGAGATTTATTTAGGAAAGCAAAGGAACATTCAAGGGAGCATGTGGGCCATCTTCAGAGGGAGAAACAGCAAACAAAGAAACAGCCTTTTTTCTTTCTTTTTTGATGATAGCCATCTTAATGGATGTGACATGGTATCTGATTTCTCCTTTAAAATAAGATAGATTAATAGGTGACATTTTAAAGTCTGGGAACGTTCATTGTGTGTACAGTGCTCTTCAAAGTGAACATGATTCATATGTTTGACTGTGTTTTCCAAGTTGTTGCTATTTGCTGACATTAAACAAAATATTTCTGGGAATGAGAGAAGTTTTGCTTTAACTAGCGCTCCCAACCCAGAGGATCACTAACCCTTTCCTAGTGGTTGTCAAGATAAGGCAAATGATGACGGAAATGTCCCTTAAGAGCTTATTAAGAAGCCAGCCATGACTTTGGCCTTGAAGATAAAGCAGATCATGATCTGCAGAACTGGAATACTTCCAGGATTCCACTTGATAAATCTTTCTTTGGTCTGGCTTAGATTTAAGAAAGTTAAAACTGAAAAGTTTTAAAACTGCTGTGGTTTTAGAAATTATCATTTAATCCTCTTTTTTTTTCCCCACAAAATTCAGCCAAGGCAAAAAGTTCTACTACTGTAAGAACAAGCCATTAAACAGTGCCCTCAGAAGTCTGGGAGGTATGTTTTACCTATATGAAAAGAAGCTTTTCTAGAACTATGAGTGGCACATTATCAGAAGCATCCTTAGCAAAGGAGATGTTGATTATTTTAAGGACAGTTTTGGAGTTCCTTGCTTTTTGCTCTTGTGTTCCTAATAAGTAGAATGAAGAGGTTTTTAAAATTATTGTATGCTGCTTTAAGGGTAGTCCTAACAGGAAGTCATGATTTGACCAAGAACTCTATAAATGTGGAATGGACCAGTGACATGGTCACAAGGAGAATTAGAGACTGTGTTTTCTTAATTGGTTGATGTCATTAAGTTATGTCCCAGAATCTGTAAAATAGAATAAATACACTGTAGGTGTCAGTGATGTTGGAGAAGCCACTCAAATGCAGGTGCAACCTATAAGAGGTGCAGCTTTCCTCAGTCCTGTGCTTGAACTGTATGACTCTGTAGGCGCCATGGTGTGTATGTGGTACTTTGCTTAAAGTTCAGAGGAATTATGGTATTATGTAAAAATGTGGATGTGTAACCGATGTGATTCTGAAATCTTTGTAAAGTTTTGAATAAAAAAAAAAAAATAAAGTTCAGAGGAGCATTTGGGGGATTACTAAAATAATTACACTCTCTCTGGGACAAAAAGGATAGATCTTTTAAGCACCTACACAGTTTGAGGTGGCCTTGCTAATAATGAGAATCCCCTCTACTCCGGTACCCTTTCCTGCTTTGTTCCTTGCCTGTGCCCCCAAACTCTTTTGGCATCACATGGGGCCCTGGAGGGGAGATGCCTTCAGCATGGTTGCTGGAGTGGCAGAAGGTAGAGAGAAGCCATGTGGAAGGTGCTGAGACCTGAGTGGGACTGGTGGTTTGAAATGAGCAGAAATAACCTGGTGCCTTGAGGCATCCTGCATCAGGCTGAGATTGCAGGATCCCTTCACAGTGCTGGAATGAAGAAGAGGCTGTGCCCTCTGATTTCACCTGAAATTGTCAAGCATATAGTCTAACTCTTCAAGTCTGACGCTCCTTAGAGCTTAGAGATTTTCTCCACTTGTGAATGTTTCATCAAATAATGTGCTGTTTCCAAAACATGATGCCTAGATGGTGTCAGAGATGTCTGGCATTTTGGGGGAGGATTTTTAACTAGTGATTACTGAGTGTTTACTTTATTCATAAATGTAAGCATATTTTGCTTCCACATTTAAGTAGTTTGTTTTTGTAATGCTGGGGATTGAACTCAGGGCCTCATGCATGAGGATCAGGCACTCTGCCACTGAGCTACATCCCCAGCCCCACATTTAAGTGGTTGATACCATGAAACCTGTGTCTGCTTCCCTGGCTTTATATGACAGACGGCTGGCCAGGAGAGTACGTGAATTGCATGTCAACAAACCCACCTATCCTTTGCACCTTAGCCCACCTTTGAATTCACTCTGTTTTGAAGCCACCTGGATCAGGAGACTTGGCTCCCCTAATCAAGGGAGTTGGTAGAATCTTTCAGTTTGGGATCTGGAGGCAGACAGATGTGGTTCAGATTCTATCTGTAACTTGACTGATGACCTTGGACAAATGCTTGACTTTGTTGTGTCTCAGTTCCTTATCTATACTTCCTAAAAACACAGTGCCTACTTCAAGGATAATTTTGATGAATAAATGTGATAGTGTCCATGAAGTGTTAGGGAAGTGGGATACCACTCACAAAATGTTGGGTAGCCTCTTGGGGTTATCTTGGGTTCAAACAAATAAAAGAGAATGACTTCTAGATGCAGAGATTGCAGCAGCAATGAGACAGGGCAGCCACTTCTGTCTCAGCTCAGCCGTTAGTTGGGGGCTGCTGGGCGTCCTGACCTGGCAGTCGCCTGCTTCTCTGGGTTTTAGCTGTAAGGTAAAGGTATGATGTTCAAGTTCCTACAGACAAGCCCCTGCCCAGGGTACCCCCAAGGATGAGCAGGGAGTGGTTTTAGGTACAAGAGGAACCGGGGGCAGTTTTTTTCTTATGTCAATTGGATTAGCAAATTCTTTCATTCTCAATCTTCTCATCTTGTATGGCATTTATCTCTGGTCATCAAGGAAACACAAAACAGTGCCTAAGTCATATTTGTGTGAGGATGGAATTTCTTAAATATCAGATTCTGGTGGGCACTAAAATTTTACATAGTGATTTTATTCTTATAACTGTACCTTAACCCTTTGTGATGTTAATCAAATGGGCTAAACACTATTAGTAAATGTGATAGGAAAGGAAGATTGTTAGCTACATAAATTAATTTTATGTGAAAGAAATCTCACGCAAGAGAAAAATGTAGGTCACTTTTCAAAACCAAGAGTAATCTTTTTTTCTTCAGAAAAAGTTTTCATGTTTACATATAAATGTCCACATGAATTTATGGTTTTTCTGAGGAGAATGTTCTGATTGTGTGAAGTGTTTTAACATGGAGAAAGTAATTTGGAACCTTGCAGACTTGAGGAAGAGTCCAAGTGGGTGGTCTTTGAAAATTATGTGGACCCTCTGGGCATCAGTTTTCCTAATTGAAATGGGGGTAACAGCACCCTCTTCATCACCCTCTTCACCCTATTTTGAGAATCACAGGAAATAATGCAGGTGCTCAATACACAGTGCCTACGACATCAGCGCTCATTTGAAAGGTGGTGACAGTGCTAACACTGGGACACTCACCAATGGGAATTCCCACAGAACCTTGGCAGCCTAAAGTGGGTGGGTAAGGAATGGAGGGAGGGAGCCCGGAAGACGATGCTAAGTAGCTTTTCATGTCTCTTTTTTCCCCCTCTCTCAACAGGAATGAATTCTTCCAAAACCAAACTAGAGCTCCAAAAACACCTGACAACATTAACTAATCAGGAACAGGCAACTATTTTTGAGGAGGTTCAGGTACAGTACATAGTTTTTAATTTCTAGCGGGAGAGAAAAGGCAGGCCCTGACCTGTGAACTGTTCTGTGCAGAGAGTAGTGAAGTGGTGTTGTCATAGCCCGAGGAAGGGCCCCAGGTTCCTTTTGGTGTTAGCTCTAACAGTCCTGCAGAGAGACCGCTGCATCAGAACTGCAGAGTCACTTCACATCTCAGCTTCCAAGGGGAAACTGATGAAAAGTGACGTCTCTCCTAGAAAACTGTGTTAGACTAGAGGGGAAATTGCAAAAGGGAAAGAACCTCAGCCTGGAAGAGAGGACCTGCATGGTGGTCCCCACACTGTCCTCTGCCCCCTGGGAACTTCTTCCAGCCCCTTCCTACTCAGCATTTCCCTGAGTGTGGCAATTAAATAAAGCATTTTGTATGTGAATTTGAACACAGCTGTCTCTCCCCCCGCTTTTATTTTAAGTTTTAAAAATAAATTTAGATCATGTTATCTACTTAGAATCATATAAGATAACAAGCCAGAAATTAAAAAAACAAAACCACAAAACAGAACAATAACCAGGTTCATCAGCTTTCTGATTTAAACAACCTGGAAAGCAGCTCTTTACTCAGCGTTTTGCTGCATCATATCTTGGGGAAACACTGCCGCGTATGCTGGCGCGTCTGTGGTCTGTTCTGCATGAATCTTTAATGAACTCTTTGCAAATTTCATATCTGCTTTAGCTCCGAAACATTTTCTATGGTTTCCTTTCACTTTTCTAGGTAGGTGAACACCCTAGGACAGAGAGTAAATATCTTTTTTTGGAGGGAGAGACAGTGACCAGGAGGTTCTACAAATAAAGGAGTGATTGAGCAAAACGGGACTGGCCATTGTGTGGGCTGAGTTCTCTCTCCTCGCTCACTGTGGAAAGTCTCCAGATAGGGCCCACAATCTATTTTTTTTTTTAAATTTCTGTGAAAGTTTAAAGTAGTGTCCTTTTTAAATCATATGCTAGCGTTCTTCTGTTCCTTTGTTCTCCTCCTGCTGTGGGATTGGCACCTACTTGTAGAAAAAAAAGAAAAACATGGGAAATTTTTTAAATTTCACAAATGGCCCAGGGGGTAATTGCTCCTTCCTTTGTTTTTATTTTCTGAATCTAACTCGAGACTCACTACTTTATTTTTTCTTAAAGAATCCTCTTAGACAAATGTAATGTGATTTGTACTTGGAATTCAGAAATAGATGGACCATTTGCTGCTAATTATTAATGTACTTAGACTTGAAGCCTAGGCACAGTGATGACCCACTTCCTGGCCTAGCATTGCCAAGTCAGTTTGGGGAGCATCTTTCTGGCAAGTGTGAAGCACAAACCTCCCTACCTAGTGTGGGTTTTCACTTTTATTTAGGCAGCCGCACATGGATTTCCCTAAAATGGTGTGGTGACTCAGTGTAGGCAAATGTTCTGCAGCAGTAAGGAGCTGCTATTGGGTATGATTCTGAGAGCTTCTTCTCCATGCAGGATTTTAGATATCCCACACATTATGGCAAAGAGACTTAAGGAAAAACAAACAAAAAGTAGATGATGAAAGTTTACTTTAAAAAAAAAAAAAGTTTAGTTAATATCCCAGAGTCCAATGTGTTTTTCTAGACTCTGCAGAATTTTTGGTTGCTCTGAACCAAAGAGAAGTGACATTGTCCATTGGCTTGAAAAGTCCAGCTCATATTTTGATTGTCAGCATGGCTCTTTCTTAAATGATACAAACTGACTTGGCTCTTTTCCTCTGATAGCTTGTTAATGGTCTTTGTGGTTTTCTTATAGTATTTTCTAAACCAAGTCATTGTTTCTTTTTAGGTTTTTAGGTAGCGCTGCCTGATAATCTGTTTGAAAAATGTACATTTCAAAAAGAGAAAGGCAGATTTGCTGTTTTATGAATCCTCTTATAATGGAATAGTGTATGTTTCTTAGTAGTCTTTGCTGGAGGGTACTTTGTGTCAAGGGCAAATTTTCATGAGGCAATTAATTATTATTAAAATTAATGACTTATATTAAATAGTTTTGAAAGCATACATATCATATTTAGTTTTTTTGTAAATGAATGTTTAATGTAAAAAAAATACAGAACCATGAAGAAAAATAAATATCTATGGAAATGATACAGGGGACGGTTGCTGCTAACTTTGAGTACCCCTAGACGTCAGATGGGCATGTGGGCATTAGCCCTTCTGCTTACTTAAGACAGGACGCGTGGTACCACAGAGCCAACTTTTATCTGTGACCTGTTTGGTGTGATTTTTAAACACACCTGGCACATATGAAGGTGATGCCCTGGCGTCTTGCTCTCCTGCTGCGACACTGCCACAGGTTGCAGAGGTATAGATGGATTGCCTTGAGCATGAAGAATTACTTTTCAAGATGGAGTAGGGCTAGTTAAAAAAAAAAAAGCCTCAAAGTCTAATTCTTGGAATGACTGTATTTCAGAGAATGATTTAATTAAATACCGAACTGATGATAAATCAAGTAGATTTATATTCAGTAGGCATCAGTGATTCATTAAATAGCATGACTTTTCACAAGTTAAAGATTAATGGTCAGAAGAAACTTCACTTTTTAAAGCATGTATATCAAATTAGTTGGATTTCCCATGGTTTTAAAGATTATTTCATATAAAGATTTGATTATAATTTTTAAAAAGATATCAAAATGTTGTATTCAAATGCAGTCTTTTAATTTTTTATTTATTTTTTAATTTCTTAAAATTTTTCATACTTTTTTCAAATACACTTGTTCTTTTGAACAACCCCTTGCTTTTTGCTTGTAATTTTTTCTTCTATTTTTTTCCCCACAGTTATTATTAGTGCATTATAGTTGTACAGAGTGATGGGATTTGTTGTTACATATTTGTGCATGCATACAATGTGACCTTATAATTTGGCCAATATCACTTCCCAGCAGTTTCCCCCTCCCTCCCTACCTCCCACCTGCATTGCCCTTTTAAATAGGTCCTTTGGAACACCACTGACTTAATTAGTACTGTGGTATTCATTATTTGTGTTGGAAATTTATTTTTCAGTGACCTTTACAATTTTACAAGATGCTCATAGAAATGAGGTTAAGAAATGTGACAAAAATGGTGTTACTTTCAGCAGGTAATTTGTTGTTGTTTTTCAAAATTTGGAATTGAAGTATAACATACCTGTAGAAGAACACACATATTAATGGTGTGTAGTTCAGTGACTTTTTATTTTGGTGGTGCTGGAGATTGAATCCAGGGCCTCAGGCATGCTAGGCAAGCACTCTACCACTGAGCAACATCCTCAGCCCTCTTTGATTTTGAGACAGGGTCTCACTGAGTTGCCAGGGCTGGTCTTGAACTTACATCCTCTTGCCTCCTCCTGAGTACCTGGGATTACAGGTGTGTGCCACCACTTCCAGTTCAGTGAATTTTTGTAAGGTGAACATATCTATGAATCCAAAGCCAAGAAAGGAAGTTGAGCCCCTCCAGTGCCACAGAGTCCCACCTGGTTACTGCCCCCACCCTACCCAACCATCATACAAATTTTTGACACCATAGGTTGTGTACAGTCATGTGACTTTGTGAACTAGCATGTGATTTTTTTGACTGCAAAGTTCTGTTATACAAGTTTATTTGCCACTCTTGAGAATCGTGAGGTCTCTTGAGAAGTTTCAGGGTAGTGATATCTGGCTAATCTGTTTGAACCCAATAGGAGGGCAGCCTCTCTTCAAATTTCAGAATCATTTTGAGAAAAGATTTAGTTCTTGACCTTGTGTGACCCCGTAGACATGTGAGTCTGCTGTAGCAACTTCCTCTGATATGTGGCAGCTCTGGGATGTGATCTCTGATTTAGGGGCTTCAGTTTCAAATGGGAAGTAATTGTGGGAGTGCACTGCGCCCAGTTGTCCTGTCATTTTCTGCCTCGGGTAGTTTCTTTCATGTACATTTGAAGGGAAAAAAATGTGCTAATATTCCTCCTTTTTTGGTATTTTGAAATAAGCAATCAAGAAGAGTCTTTCTAAGCAAAGCACACATTTTCCCGTGAGTAGCCCAGGGTTTAAAGATACAGGAAGCAAAGAGCAGGTCAACCTCCTGCTGCCTGCCCCGGCTCAGAGGCCTCTCATAATTCCTATCTGCTTCCCTTGGCCTTTTTAAAAGCAGTTATTTTAGGTTTACAGAAAAATTGGGTGGAAAGTACAGAGAGTTACCTTATAACTTTACAATTTCCTCTTATTGTTAACATCTTGCACTGGTGTGGTACATGTGTTACAACTGATGAGCCAGTATTTGCTACGTTATTAACTAAAGCTCATAGTTGACATTAGGGTTCTCTCCATTATACATTATAGGGTTTTAACAAATGTGTAATGTCTTGTACCCATCATTACAGATCAGATAGAGTAGTTTCACTGCTCTAAAAATCCCTTGTGCTCAGCCTGTGTATCCTTCTTTTCTTCCAATCTCTGACAGCCACTGAATTTGTTTTTTCTTTACAGTTTTCATAGTCTTACCTTTTCCGGACTGTTATGTAGTTGAAATTACACAGCATACAGCTTTTTCAGGATGGCTTAATAATATGAGGTCCCTCCATATCTTTTTGTGGCTTGGCAGCTCATCTCTTTGTGTTGCCGAGTAATACCCCCTCCCATGGATGTGCTGCAGTTTATTTATCCATCTGCCTGTTGTAGGACATGTTGGTTGCTTCCAAGTGTTGATAATTATGAATAAAGCCGCTGTAAACATCCATGTACAGGTTTGTGTATGGACATGTGTCTTCAGCTCATTTGGGTAAATGCCAAGGAGTATAATTGCTAGTTCATGTGGTAAGGGTAATTTAATTTTATAAGGAACTGCCAAACTGTCTTCCACAGCAGCTGTACTGTTTTGTAGTCCCACCAGCAATGAATGAGAGCTTCTGTTGTTCTGTAGACTTTTAGTCTCAGTATATCCGTAACCTTCTTGGGATCTAGAAGTAATTAAATTGGATCTTGGCACTTGCACACTACTTTCCTTTTTTGAGGTTCTAATACAAACTTTTTCTGTAACAAAACACTTGTTGCATATAGCATGTAAAATTTCATAAAGTCAGTACCCATAGTTTGGAACCCAGGTCTGTTTGACCTCTAAAATATTTAATACTGAAATCTTAAATTTGAAAAGAGCAAGAGGTCCTCAATGGAAAGAAACCCTCCTAATCATCTACCGTCTTTCCTTAAATAACAGGAGCAACTTGCCTTTTGCATAATTTGCTCCTTCAAGGGAGGGTACTCTAGAAGGTCTGGATTACGGTCCATCACCTTTGCTTTTAATACTTGCAACATGAAGGATAATAAATATCAAGAGTAACCTTGACCCAGAATCAGCTGCTTGTGTAGTTGATCTACTTAGCACACCCTGTCTTTGGGTTAAAGGAAGGCTGAAAGTCTAGAGTTAGAGAAGGAAGACAGGACAGTGGGTAACTGTCAGTATAAGAGATATATTTCTCAAGTTTATAGATCAGAAATTATCTCCAGAGTTTTTTGTATTCCTCACATTCAGAGAAAATAATATGTTAAATTAGATGACCTTATAAAAATGGACTCTTGATTTTTCAAATCCAAATAACGTGGGAGCTGGAGGAAACCTTGGAATTTATGTTGTGCACAGTTCTCATTTTAAATGGGGGCGGGGCAGGGCTAAGACAGAATGACTTTGCTCTGGTTAGCAGCTAGAACCTACGTGTCTTGATTTCTAGCCCAGTGGTGCTTTGCCAATTCTCTGTCTAAAAATTAAAAGATTTAAAATTTAGAGGAAGGAGGAATGGAGGGAGGGATGGGAGAGGGAGAGAACAGCTATGAAGTTTTGTGTGGAAGCTTGTGCCTCCCGGGATTACTCAAAAGTGCTTCATGATGAACATATTTGGTGCATGAAACTGTGACCCTGAATCCAGTTACTGTGTTCCCTAACTAAAAGAGCTTATGTTGATGACTCTTGACCTCTGGGTGTTTACATGGATTTTGTTTCTTCCTTGTGTTTTAAAAATTATTTATTAAACATTTTTGCCTGCCTCTATCTGTTGTTTAATTTTTCTTAGAACATCAGATATCAAAAGTTAAATCTGAACCGCTAGCACCACTGTCTGTCCTTTTTTAAAAGTTGTCTTCACTAGTAGGATTGTTGGCGCCCCCTGGTGAGATGATTGAATAAATGTAATATATTTTGTTTCTGATTTTTTTAAAAGAAATTGAGACCAAGGAGTGAGCAACGAGAAAATGAACTGATCATTTCTTTTTTGAGATGTTTGTATGAAGAGAAGCAGAAAGAACACATCCACGTCGGGGAGATGAAGCAGGTAGGCCACTTTTGTCTCTTACAAACTTTTACTGGGACAATATACGCGTAGTCTTGGGGATTTTCTGAAAGCTGAAACATTTTTTTCTCCCTGTTTTCTTTTCATTTGTTACACATATAGGGGAAATTTGGCAGGGCTAGATTATGCTTGGAGAAGATGAGAGGATTTTCTGTGTCTCCTGGGGGTTAGAGCAGGTGCTCTGATCTGGAGAATTAAGTTCAGAATGGATACTGCCTTGGGAGCTGTGTGACTTGCTAAGAGCTGGTCTGTGTGGCTTTACCTTTCTCCCTTAGGAAATGGGAATGTCATTGCATGGTTGCCTTTGGAATTACATAGAGTACCTTCAAGTCTTTTATAGTGTAAATGCTATGAAACAGAAAGGTAGTCAAATACCATATCAAATACAGTGTTACACAGTTTGGTTTAAGTGTTATTAGCCTCCCTCCTATCTTCTGTCCACAAGCTTTATTTAGGTTTGCTGTTGATGGGGTACCTTGTCAGGGACTGGGGCTTCCTGCCTTCAAAAACCTTTGAGTTTAGGGTTTATTGTACGTGGTGCACTGGTTCATTTTCCTATGTCTTTTAACGCCGTGTGAATCAGTTCATCATTAACAGATTCAAACCATATGTGTTTTATATTTTCAGAAAATTTAGATAAAAATAAGTCTCACTGACAGTGTTAAAGTTTCTTAGTTTGCAAAAGCATCCTGCCTTTACCTTTTTTTTTTTTTTGGTTCTGGAGATTGAACCCATGGGTACTTTCCCAGTGAGCTACATTCCCCAACCTTTTTTATTTTTAAACTTTTGAGACAGAGTCTCACTAAGTTGCTTTAGGGCATTGCTAAATTGCTGAAGCAGGCTTTGAACTTGAGTTCCTCTTCCTGCCTTACCCTCCCAAGTTGCTGGGATTACAGGCATTTGCCACTGCACCCAGTGTGCCTTTATCTTTTTTAACCTTGTGTGAGTACCTGTTCCAAAGGCAAAAGGTGTGTTAGTGCTCAGTGCTCTGCTCTCCCCATGGAATGCCCTTCACTACTCAGAAACCTAAACTGAAGCAGTATTTTTTGGGGGGCCATATTTTTTATTGGAGTATTATAATTATATAGAATGGTGAGATTCATTATTACATATTTGTGCATGCACACAATGTAACAATATAATTTGGCCAATCTTGGTGCAGTTTTAACTGGATATGCACTTAGCAACTCCCCTCATTTGACTTCTGCCTTCTGGTTGACTTTGACAATCAGTCCTTCTGAATTCTGAGAGCTCCTGTTCAATGTCCCATATGGTTTTGTTTTCATTGACAACCTAGGGCCCCACAGCAGTGGCGCTAATGTCAGTATGTCATGTCTTTGGATCTTGACTGTGGTTTGCTGCTGTTCTTTGCTCTCTAGCCTGGACCTGGAGGAAAGCCTCGGGTTCCAAGTCTCCTGTCCTCTTGTGAATGGACCGCCCCAGTTGGTTTCCAATGAATCCCCTAGTGCACTTTTCAACCCATTTCTTTTTCTTCCCTGTACCTTTTAAAAATTTTTCTTGTGTGCTTACTGACTCAGTCAATTTCCTTGTTCCAACAGGAAATTGATAATTTTGAAGTAATTCATAACTGTCAGGGAAATGAATGAAGCATTTATGGTAGATGGAAAGTTTTGACCTAAGTGCAAACTCAATTTTATGGACGAGTGTAATATCTTTATGGTTTGGGCATAGATCTGTCCAGTGGAGAAATATATTAAATTTTTTGAGAATTTTCCATTTTTAAAACAGAGTAGTTACAAGTACTTACAAGCAGAACAGGGCTCTGCAGCACTTTGACTAGGAGTTTCTAAACAGTGGCCTGGAAGGCTTGTGGCTGTGGCGGTAATTATGGTTGGCAGTTCCAGGCTGGATAATTCATGGGCTCTGAGCAGCAAGATTTCAGAGTGGTAACAGCCTTATAGATGGATCACATTTATGAAATTCACCGATGGAATCCTGGTTGCCTTTTTTGCTGTCAGATAGTTTAACCCCATGGATTTTGTTGCCTTTTTGATGTACCTAAATTCCCATGGTCTTTAGAAATGTACTGTGATGTGACCTAGGCAGGTCTTCTCTGTACCTTTTAAAAGGATCATGACTCTGACAAACAACTTCCCTAGTCACCAGTCTTTGAATTGGCGGAGGATAGTGAGTCTTAGTCAGCACACATCAGTAGTGACATGTGTGAACTTTTCAGAATAAAAGGATAGTGTTGAGTGCTGACAGAGGAGCTGATTTTTATCAAAAAGAAACCGAACACTTTTTTTGATCTTATGGAAAAGGAGTCAGTTTGGGCAAAGACCAACAGTTAACACACACACACACTCTTAGAGGATGTCTTGTCTTAGTGGGCATATCATTTCTACTTGTATCTGCAGGGAATGTACAAAAATTAATATTAAATCAACTGTGACTTGCTGAATGCTGCTACGCATCAGATGCAGTTCTCATTCCTAATGTGAATTATTCTGTTCATGCTGCAACAGTGTTTTTGTGGTAGGAAGTAACAGTCCCATTTTAGAGATGAGAAAAAGGGAACAGAGGTCAACCAGTTAGCTTATGTGCGGCCAAGCCTATTCTGATCATGATTTTTTAAAGGAATTTAACAAAAGGTAATGCTGTATAACTACTAATGGGTTAGTCTGGGTCCATTTTCCAGTAGATAAGTTTGTTTGTCTTCCTTTCTTTCTGACATTTTATTAGGAAAGTTTCAAACATACTAAAAGGTTGAAAGGATTCTGCCATGCATTCAGATGCCCTCTAGATTTTGCAGACTTTAACATTCTATTAGATTTGCTCTATTATGCATCTGTCCATCTTTTAGTTTACCTTGTTTTTTTGATGCCTTTTGGAGAAAATTTCTTATAAGCTCTTTATCCCTAAAAACTTTAGCATGCATCTTATTAAGTAGAATTCAGTATTCATTTTTAACTTTCTGGAGTTAAAATTTGTTCATAGCAAGTCACATGAATCATCCCTGTAGCATCCACTGAGTTTTGAGGACTGCTACACTGGGTCACCTGAACATGAGGATCTGGAGCATCTCTGTCACTCCAGACAGGACCCCATTATCTTTCTTTAGTCTGTCCTCACTGCCTCCTCCTCCGGCTACCACTGAGTTGTTTCTCACCCTAGATTAGTCTTGCACGTTCCAGAACTTGTCATAAGTGAAATCTTGCAGTGCATGTTTTTATTTCTGGCTTTGTCCTTTTATCATGGCCTTTCCAAGCCTTGTCCCTGCTCTTATGCATATCAGCAAATCATGCTTTGTGGGTCATACTGTGACCGTTGCAGTCTATCCATGCTTTTTCTGTAAAAGAGGCTGCTGGTGGACACTGTCATCCTGGGACTGTAGGTTCCAGATTGAGAAGAGTGTTGCATCAGTTTATCACTTGTGTCCAAGCTCTCACACTCAGACTTTCCCGCCCATTAAAGTATGGACAGTGTGATGACTGTAGTAGAATTCACTGTGGAGCCCCCAAATTATAAATTAATTATCTAAGAACCAGTATCATCTTCAAAGGAGAGACTTCTAGATTTGTATTTTTTAGATAAACATGAATATTGTTTTCTAATTTGTTTGCACATTACCTCCAAATTATATTTAGGTTATCACCTTCTATGTCAGTCTAGAAGGTTATCATCTTCTAGTCATAGAAAGGAAACTGTTTAGAGGTAGAAGAGAGCAAAAACAGCATTGAATTAGGTGAATACACATATATAATATATATGAAGAGAGATTCAGGCCTTGTTTAAAAACTTACACAAGTATGGTTTATTGTCTCTCTATGTGGAATTTACTATTATTGCTTTTTTTAGACATTCAGCCAATATTTTCCTTACCTGTCAGAACCGTCAATATAGTTTGATTCTTTTTTTAGTAACTTTTTTTTTTTTAATATTTATTTTTTAGTTTTCGGCAGACACAACATCTTTGTTTGTATGTGGTGCTGAGGATCGAACCCGAGCCGCACGCATGCCAGGCGAGCGCGCTACCACTTGAGCCACATCCCCAGCCCCAGTTTGATTCTCTTTTTATGAAAATCTTATTCTCAGTTTGAAAGCATTTCTGTAGTGTCTTAATTGTGTGGGTAAACTGGTGTTAAAATCAGCTCCCTAAGGGCCCTTTGTAGATAATTTCCTTTACCCTGGAGACTGTCTCAAGTGTGAGCAGGCTTCTCTTCTTAGGAAATGATAGCACAGGACCCATCTCAACTGTCAAAGCACCTGCCTATAGTGTATAGCATTACCAGGCACTAAGTTAGTATTTGCAAAGCAAGTTGCATGCTGCCTCAGGCGTGTGTCCGGAGGGGTTTGCCTGGTGATCACCACTCATCCTTTCTCTCTCTCTCTCTCTCTCTCTCTGGTGCCAGAGATTGAACCCAACTGTGCTTACACCACTGAGCCATATCCCCAGGCTTTTTTATATTTTATTTAGAGCCATCGTTTTGTGAAGTTGCTTAGGGCCTTACTAAATGCTAAGGCTGGTCTTGAACTTGCAATCCTCCTGCCTTAGCCTCCCGAGCCAGGCATGTGCCACCACTCCTGGCCATCCTCTCCCTCTTCAGCAAGCTTGTCTGTCCAGAGATTGTGTGTTCAGGACTAAGAAAACACAAAAGTAAGTGGCAGTCTCCCTTCTAGAAGGAATTTCCAAGCCAGTAATCATTTTTTGAGGTATGTTCTTATACAAAGCTAAATGTATTTCTTAGAGTAACCTTTTCTTTGCCTTAAAAGAAAACTGTGTAATGTTCATTGGAAAATTAGGGTTTCATTATTTCAGAGAAAATGTACTGTCTTTGAGCATCAGATTACTGAATGAAATTAAAAGATGCCTAATAGCGATAGGAATCAAGGAAGGCATATTTTTACATATATTGACAGAAATGTAAAAATATTAATACCCTGGTACTGTGCATTGGTACCATTTAGGGAAGACAAACTTAACAATATTTGCTATTGCTGACGATGAGTAATTTCAGTGGCCCAGCAAGGGCATCCTAATTATTTATCTGATATAACCTTTCATGTGAATGTAAGAAATCTGTTTAAGAGAGGTTACTGAAGCCTCCTTTGTAAGAGCAAAAAAAAGGGGGCAAATGTTTAACAACAGGATACATTGGTTATACAGTGAGGTACTGCACTCTGATTAAAGTAGTCAAAGAACATTTGTCCACCCGGATATATCCCCAAAACAACCTTGGAAGGAGAGAGATAATTACAGAAGAATTTGTACAGGGGGCTGGGGATGTGGCTCAAGCGGTAGCGCGCTCTTCTGGCATGCGTGTGGCCCGGGTTTGATCCTCAGCACCACGTACAAACAACAATGTTGTGTCCACCTAAAACTAAAAAAAAATTTTAAAGTTTAGTGTACAAATTCTTTTTTTTTTTTAATTTAAAGTTTCAGCTGCACATAAACATATGTTCTATGGATAAATATATGTACAGGCACATGTGAATTGATACAAAAACCAAATTTAGGAGACTGGTTATATGGAGGGTGGTGGCTGTTGACCAGGAGACTTCAAGGATGTCTATAATACTTCCTAGTAAGAAGAGGAGGCATATAGAGTAGATAGTAGGCATGGAGTAGATAGTTGACATTTGTTGAGGTCCAGTCTGCTGAAAGTATTTTAATGTATGTTAATTTATTAACATCTCATAACAGCTCTGTGAGGAAAGTTAAATCTTCAAGAGATGAAACTGAGACGGCCAAGGCCACATGGCTGGGGACCAGTGAGAGCCATTTGATCTGGGCGTCAGCTCCAGAGCCCCTACTCATGGCAATGCTAGCTCAGCCAGACCTAGGTGGTAGCAAAGGTATTTTTTACAGTAGTCACTATGCTTTTTTATATGCATGACATATGTAATAGCTAGAATGAAGACTTTGTTGGAATTCAGAATAGTGGGGCATTTGCTTATTTGTGTGTTTTTTCTAATAGAATTGTCTAGCTGGAAGCAATCAGGAAAGAGTCCATATTAAGAAGCAATTTAATTTAGGATTTTTCATTTTTTTTTTAACATACCTCCTTGTTAATAAGTAGCAATAAACTTCATTTAGTGGTTGTCAAACTCCTTTATGATTTCAGTTTCACATTATTGTTAGTTAAGGGAGAGGGAACTCCTCTAATGGGCTTAACATTTCTTCATTTTATTGGGGATAATCAAAATAAGCTTTCGAGGACAAATTGTCTCCTGAATCTATAGGCATTTCACTAAGGAGCAGATGAGAGCATAGGCAGATTCAGAATGATGCCCTGGTTCCAAAAAGATGAATTCTAGAGGTTCTTAAGGAAGCTAAAAATCACTTAACTTTTCATGATTTTATTTTTTCAGGCATCACAGATTGCAGCAGAAAATATTGGAAGTGAATTGCCAGCCAGTGCCACTCGATTTAGGCTAGATATGCTGAAAAATAAAGCAAAGAGATCTTTAACAGAGTCTTTAGAAAGTATTTTGTCCCGGGTAAGTGGTTTAATATCTTCTGATTTAAATTAAATCACTTTTTAAGAAAGTATAAGATTTAATTCTATGCTTTTATTATATCAGTGTTAATCATAAAGTATAAAAAATGTACAAGCTTTTTTTTTAATGTTTTCTGTCTTAAAACAATGTTATCTACATTTTAAATTTGTTTTTAAATGTCAGTCTTTTTTGTTTGGGTACTGGGGATTGCAGTAACCCCATGCCAGGGACCATTAACTACTGAGCCACATCCTGGCCCTTTTTACTTTTTGTTTTGAGACAGGATCTTGCTAAGTTGCTGAAATCCTCACTTAGTTGCTGAGGCTAGTTTGGAACTTGTGATCCTTGTGCCTCAGCCTCCTGAGTTGCTAGGATTATAGGCGTGCCCCACCATGCCCAAGGTTTAAAAAGATATATTCTCCACCCTTTTGTATTCTATTCCATGGGATTTTTTTTTTTCCCTCCCCAAATAGTGTTCTTCACTGGCCAGTCCTTGAAGAGAGCACAGATGATATATTTGGTGTGGGTTCTATTCTTCCTGGTGTTACTAGTGACACCTTAAAAAACCAGTTTCTGTGGGCTCCTGTTGTTAAGTGTTGGAACTGTATAGAGGGGTCTGCCATCCACCTCCTGTTGTGAAGTAGTATTGGAACACAGTCATGTTCATTCATTTTCCTATTGTCTAAAGCTGCTTTTTTGCAAAATCAAATACTTGCCACAGACAAGATATTACTCAGAATGCATAAAATATTTACTTTCTGGCTGTTTACAGAAAAAATTTACCAACTACAGCTGCATAGGAAGAACAAAGTACCCATACGCATCCATCTGGGATTTCTTTAAGAAATCACTCCCTCCCACCACCACCAACCCATTCCAGGAGTATACATAGCCTTGATAGCACATCTGAAAAATCAACATTTGATTTTTCTGTCCAAGTTTTACACCTTTTTGGAGTTTTCACTATTTCATTGTGGTTCTTTGTGATTTTATGACAAATCCCCTTTGAAACGTGCTTTATTTACTTAAAGAAAATTAAAATGTATTTTGTTTGAGGATATTTCTGACAAAATTTGTAACATTCCCTGAGATAATTAAACATCTGAGATAATTAAAAACTGTCCATTTATAAAACAAGGGTCGGAAGGGCTGCATTCAAGAGCTTCTAGAGGGATAAAAAATAGGTTTCTGGGTATGGGCAGCTGGCTGGTTATGATGATATGTGACTTGGGAGAGAACAATTGAGGGTGCTTGTTTTAGTACTTGCTTTTCTTTGTAGATGGATTGTCTTTTTCCAGCCTATTTTTCCTGCCAAAGGACTGATCCACAGTGTGTTGGAATGTTTAGCCTGGTGTGGTACTTAAAACAACAGCAATTAAAAAAAACAAAACAAAAAACCCAGAAATGTTGATTTTTCTTAATGTCCATAGTGTTTAGCAGCAATTCTCAATGGATGCTTTTTTCTTGAGTTTATATAAATAGACCAGCATGCCTGTGGCTGATGCCTTTGCATAAGCCTCAGGGCTCATAATTCAACTGTCTTTTCTTCATATAGGGTAATAAAGCCAAAGGCCTGCAGGAACACTCTACCAGCGTGGATCTGGACAGCTCTGTGTCTAGCACATTAAGTAACATCAGCAAAGTAAGCACATATCTCTTTTTATGACACTGGAGAAACCAAAAAGTTTTTGCTCATCTTCTAACTATAGGTCTCTATTGAAAAGAACAAAAAAAAATCCTCATACCGCCAATTCCCTGCAAAATTTGGTACTTCGAGCCTTCTTGGTGCAGGTGGAGGGGCTGGTCATGTAGTTCTACCATGACAAAAGTTTTACATTAAAAAGCAGATGCTGTTCCATAAACAAAGAAACAAGATCACAATTTTAGACAATTAAGCTCTAATTCATCACAATGTAGCAAATGAATTTTCTTCCCAAGTAGATTTTTTAGTAATAAAAATAATTAAAATAGAGCCTTAAAAGGGGGTTTGTGAATTCAGAGAAATATACAACTTAAATTCCTGAAACTTTAATTTATCCTCTAGCTGGCCCCATGATTGTAATCATTAATGTTTTTCTAAATAAGCATCTGCCACCAAGCACAATTATAGCAGTGAACAGTTCTCTTTGATAACAAACCTGGATATAGGTACTTGTCTCATATCCTTCTTCCTAGATATTTAGGCATATCTGAATCTGATTCAATATCATAACTGCCAAAAAGTGGGGTTTGGGGTTTTGCTGAAGAGGCCAACTTTTCTTTCTGTTATTAGAGTATGCTCTGATGCAAGAATGAGGAATTTTGTGGAGGCCAGCTCCTTACCACAGGAATGGTTTAAATTCTTCTGTGATCTCTTCTAGATATGTGGCTTTCAAAGTTTTTAGGCCATAACCAAGAATAAGGAACACATTTAATGTTGTGATGTAGTTCACAAACATGTTTCTACACACACATGAATCATTGAAAGTCCACAAAATGGGTATTTACTTTGAATAGCACGTAATATATACTTGTATTTTTTGGCCATTTTTATTTAGTGTGTATCAAATGAAAAGGTAGAATTGGGTTCTCCATTCCATCATTAAATGAACTCATTGCTTTTCTGTCTAGTTATGCTGATGTATCTGACTCTCTTAGAAATTTTAGTAGGGGCCTGCTGGTATACTTTGTCTTATTTTATCATTTGATAAAAATGTATTGGCCACTGCCATGTCCTGGATGCAGTGCTGAACACTAGTGTTCGTAAGTGGTAGTGGTTCATTCTCTCAACAGCATCTTAAAAAATACAGTGTTAAAATGTTGCTATGATTATTAATGTTTGAGAACTCAGTCCTGTGCAGTCCTTAATGAAACAATAACTTGCATTTGTATAATATTTTATAGTACACAGAATACTTCAGCTGTATTGTCTTATTTGTTTTTTTGAAATAAGTAAAATTTCACTGTGCTTTCTTATCTGTAGATAAGAAAATGAGGTGCAGGAAGAAGTTGTGTGCTTTCTTCTGAATCATGACAATTACCTATAGAGAGATTCTATAAGATTCTATAAGATATATCTATAAGATATAAATTTTAACTTCAAGATTACCAAGTTAAACCTAAGCACTAGATCAGATTCAGAGAGAGCCTTGAGGTGTGAGCGACATTTGAACATGCAAAGATAAAGAGACTTGATGAGACAGCAGAGACGAGGGGACAGCACTCGTGCTACTTACAAGCAATAGCAGAGTCCTGTTTTCCAGGGCGAGGGAACTACTTATAGTGTTTCTACTCAGGACAGCTGTGTTATGGATGATGGTCTTTATTCTTGCTTTTGGGCATTTCCCCCATTTCTTCAGCAAACTAGCATCTTGTCTCTGGCAAGCAAGTATTTAATGGATCTTTATGTCATATTTTTGGTGGCCACTAGAAAAAGTTCTAATCAAATGTGTCTGCAGTGTTTTTCTGCACTGGGATTAGAGATTTCTAAATCCCACAAATCCCCCGTAGAGTGTCTGATCTGCTGTCTGTCTGCTACCAGGAGCCATCTGTGGGTGACAAGGAGGCCTTGCCCATCTCTGAGAGTTCCTTCAAGCTCCTTGGCTCTTCGGATGACCTGTCCAGTGACTCGGAAGGCCATTTCACAGAAGAGCCTGCTTCGCTTTCCCCCCAGCAGACCTTCAGGAGGCGAGCAAACACCCTGAGTCATTTCCCGGTGGGATGCCCAGAACTTCCAGAGCCCACTCAGGGCTCTCCAGGGGTCTCTCAGAGAAAACTTATGAGGTATCACTCAGTGAGCACAGAGACGCCTCACGAACGAAAGTAAGATTTGTTTAAAACATAAAATTTGTTGTGTAAATAGCTGGGATGTGTCTGACTAACCAGGTAGGCGGGTCTGGGGGATGCTCACTGGGTGAAAGAGAAACCTGAGTCAGGTTTACTCTTGCTTTAAAAAGATAAAACTGGCAGCAGTGATGTGTTCTCAGTTCCCTTAGGAAGTGTGCAGATAAGAGATGATTGCTACTTGTTCAAGTATGGGTATTGTCGGGGAGTAGGTAAACTAAGCAGAATGGTCCTTAACATGTAGCTGGTAACTTGGTAGCTGATCTTTACCAAATTGGCAAGTGGGTGAGCAGATTCTCATTTGGAGACCTAGAAGCAAGCTGTGATAGAATTGAGGCACAGTATTCATACAGGTAGAGTGGGAGAGACAAGCCTTGGATACTGGGGTGGATTTAGCAGCCTGGGTCCTGTCTCTAGGTCTGTCTTAAGCTAGTTGTGACCTGGGAAAATCTTGGAGTAGATGTTGTCTAAAATTTCTTTCACTGAGAATTCTGGATTCTTGTAACAGGTTTACAAAGTTTAGTAATTGGGCTTCAAGTGAACAGTTGGAATTTTCTGGTTATAAAGAAGGGTGAAGAGCATGGTGACAGAAGTTTTCCCTGTTCCTTCCAGGCCTCTTAGTGATTAATCTTAAGTGCCAGAGACTATGAATAGATGTTGAATAGATACAGAATACCTCTAAAAGTCTCTTAAAAGCCCTCAGAGGTAAGTATGAATTAGGGCCATACCTGTAAACAGTGGCTGCCTTCCTCTGGTGACAGCAGCAGCTCCAGGACACACGTGGGGCTTGTCTAGTTTGTCCACAGATAGAGGAGGTTGGTGTAGCCACATGAGTCTGTGCAGTGGTGTTTGAAATGTTTCAAGAAATGACATGCATTCATCATCTGGGACTCATGTAGCAGAGCCTGTCGTTAATGTTCTCAGTCACCCATTGGAAAGCATGGCTGGTTCTTTGAATTCTGCTGGACAACTGTGATCACAGAAGGAGGTCTTCTGCCAGCAACTATTTAATAAATACATCGAGAGCGGCACAGCCTGGCTTAGCCACATAGGTTTCCATTGTTTCCCAACACCCTTTCCATGTACTGCTTCCTCTCTGCTTAAATTCCTGTATACCCCCTCCTCTCTTTCTGGCATTTTTGGTGGTAATGGAAGCCCTCCCACCTGGAAAGTCCTGGTTCTCTTGACAAGTCTTCTGTTGCACACAGCTCATGGTGCCGCAACTTAGTTTCACCATTTTTTCTTTCTCCTTTAAGAAGGTAGCTTTGTGCAGGAGATGGGGCAGGGAAATGTCTGTCTTTCTCTCTAGAATGGTCATCTTGCTTTGTTTCCCTCTTGTAAACCGTTTTCTCCTGTCTGTAGGAAATAAGACATTGAAACTCAGGGCAAGATACTGTTTCAAAAGGAGATGTGTTTTTAAAACCTTAGGTACTTTTTTTTTTTTTTTTTTGCTTTTGTTTTTGTTGTAATTTTAGAATTTTTTTCCTGTCAGTTGCCAGAAATAGAGTAGAGAAAAAAGTATAATAACTTTGGGAGCATAGACAAGTGGGAAACGATCAAGAATGGCCTTTGGTACACACTGTTTTTACTGGAATTGCCTCTGCCAGGGAGAGCAGAGATGAAGAGAAGTGGAAAGAAGCCCTGTGCTTCTGTGTAGTTTTTACTGAGACATGAGACAAGGCAGCCGTCTATGCTCCTTCCCTTTGCTTCCTTCCTCCCTTCCTCCTGCTGCAGTCCTCCCCTCTGTCTCCTTTCCCCCTCTAACCCCATGCTCTCTCCCATTGCTGTTTAGTGTGGACCATCCACCCATGGGCGAGTCTAAGCCTTGCTCAGGCCAGCCTTCGGCGCCTGCTCCTCCACCTCGTCTTAACCCCTCCGCCTCCTCGCCAAACTTTTTTAAGTACCTAAAACATAATTCCAGTGGAGAACAAAGTGGGAATGCTGTGCCGAAGAGGTGAGCACACTCGCATGGCAAGCTCAGTGTCGTTTGTCTTCGCTGGGAGTTCACACTGGCTGAGCACTTGCCCTTTGGGGGTCGGGGGGATGGCCACACAGCACTCCCCAACCATCACTTGTGTGTGTGTGTTTAGTTTTGTTTAGAATGGATCTTACTGTTTTCACTGTTAAATTTTGCTATTAATTTTTTGAACAATATAAAAGCAATCTTGATGACAGACTTTGTATGTGCTTAGTTTCATATTCCCCTGCCCTTGGTGTGCACATACAGACACAGTTGAACAGCTTTGTTTAACTGTGTTCACTACCATTTGTGCCATATCAGAAACTTCCTGATTGTCAGGAAAATTGTGTTTTTTTTTAAATTTTTTTCCCCCTAGTTTGAAAGGAAGATTCATTTGGAAGGTGGATATATTTTTTAAAAAAATTCATTTATTGATTTCATTCATTTAAAATTGAATCTTATTGACAGAAAATGAAAGTTGAATCTTGTCTGTAAACTATTTTTAATTTCTTACCTGGTCTACTTAGCAGTAGAATGAAAATGTGTGTTTTTTAAAATTCTGAAGCTTATATTTTTTTTACTTTGTGTGTTTATATTTCTTTATCCTAAACTCTTTTTCTGACCAAACTCTCAGCATCTCGTACCGTAATGCCCTGCGGAAAAAACTTCATTCTTCCTCCTCTGTGCCAAATTTTCTAAAATTTCTGGCTCCTGTAGATGAAAATAACACCTCTGACTTTATGAACACAAAAAGGTAGGGCTTGAATTAGATATATCAAACCTGGATGTTATAAGTGTTGAATTGTCAGATATATGGGGTTATTTTAATTTCTTATGCCATTTAAAAAAATCATTTGAGCTAAATCTGTTGTATCTTCTTTCTCATACGTTTTTTTCTCACTGGATATCTTTTTAAAAATGTGCAGTTGACCTGCTCTCCAGTTTTGACTGAAGTTTTCTTATTAATGTCATCTTCTGTAGATTCAGTGTGAAGCAGGGCTCTGAGAGCAGTGTTGCTGGGTGGGGCGTTTGTGGCTGTCCTAAATTAGCATGTCTGATCTATAAGTTGGGGAGATAGCTTTGTTGTGTGTCCATATTTAAGGGTAAATTACAACTACCTCCCCAAGTGGTCCTGTGAATAGGAAGGAGGTTTAGGATTAAATTGTATTTATAATATTGACAGTTATATTTTGTTTTGTAATTTTAAATACAAAGCAGTCACCTGCCAGAAAGCAACTGCACAATTGTTGCCTAGATGGTTCTGTGTAGCTAAACTCAGTTTTTCATTTTTGGTGGCAGTTTTGGTGATGTAGACCCAATGGAGGCTTGTGCTGAGAACACATGGATGGGGTCCTGGGGCTCTGGTGATAGCACCCCCTGTAGGCAGCTTCTGTTTTCTGAAGTGGCACCAAGAAAGGCCCAATTGGAAGCTGTGACCTGTGGAGCATTTCTTAACACCTTTTCCAAGAAATTGTTTCCAAATAGAAATTGTTTCAGGGTGTGTGTTCTCGCTCTTTTCATGCACTGTAGGAAAGTAGTTCTTTAGGAGTATTGAGCACTGTGAGCATGCTGTAACTGCTATGACTATCAAATTATTTATGCAAAAATAATTGATAATTTAGTGTTCTGCTTTTAAAAAACCAATTAAAAAAAAAAAAGTAACGATTTCCTATCAGTCATAAATTCATTACCTTGTAATTTTAGGGACCTTGAATCCAAAGCAAACCACATTGGTGACTCTGGTGGGACCCCAGTGAAGACCCGGCGGCACTCATGGAGGCAGCAGATATTCCTGCGTGTGGCCACCCCACAGAAGGCATGCGACTCCCCTGGCAGATACGAGGGTAAGGCCACCCCAGAGGGAAATGGAGGAAGAGTGTCAAGACCCAGGAGGCCCCTTGTGTTGGCGGAGGGCAGAGAGCTGGCCACTTTGGCATCTGGGAGGCTGATTCAGCTCCAAAGTTGCATGTGGGGAAGGACATTAAAACTCGCTTAGGGTAACAGTGCTCCCACGTTCAGGTGCTCAAAGCCCAGGTGGTGGTGGAGGCCCTATTTAGATGCCAGCAGCCTTCCCCAAATAGGAGCTATGAGCTAGAACATGCTATCTAAATTAATTACTTGCAGTCTGGGATTAATCATGCCTTTTACCACACCAGTTGAAGCAAAGGAGCATGATGTCATTACTCATACATTTTATAAAAATATTTGAAATTCATAACATTGGAAATAAAATCAAATTGAATGTTTCCAACAGAAAGTTCACTCCTGTGATATGGAGGTCCCTCTGTGCTCCTGGCACTCAGCTTCTCTTGCCTTATCCCCTCCTTGTGGGGGCACCGTGGGTGGAGTGGCCACTCTGCCAGCACCTTCCTGCTGTGGCCCCTAGTGGAGCTACTGTGCTGGGTGGAGGGATTTGGATTCTTCTCCCTGCCTGCCTGGGCAGGGATAGCAGTGCCTCAGTCTTCCCGTGCCCACTGGAGGAGCCCACAGGCTGCAGAGGGAGGGGGAAGCTGCCCTGGAGGAGGAACTGAGCATGTTGAAGATGTGGGTTTTAAAATGCTTGGTGCAGGGGCTGGGGATGTGGCTCAAGCGGTAGCGCGCTCGCCTGGCATGCGTGTGGCCCAGGTTCGATCCTCAGCACCACATACAAACAAAGATGTTGTGTACACCAAGACTAAAAAATAAATATTAAAATAATTCTCTCTCTCTCTTTCCCTCTCTCCCTCTCTCTCCCTCTCTCTTTAAAAAAAAAAAAAAAAAAGCTTGGTGCAGAGCAGGCGCTCAGCTTGTGGGTGGTGCTCCACAGCTCACCTCTGACCTGCACATGCCCTTGGCTTCAGCCAGAGATGCCCAGCATGAGCTGCTGGCTGTGGCTGGCTGTACTTCAGTTACGGAGCGTACCCCCACAGGGAGTTCCCTCAGGCTTCTACCTCAAGTGGGTGTGCTTAGGTGTCTCCCTATTGGCCAAGGTCTGGCACTGAATGGAAAGTACAGTTCTGAGTGTCTGTGTGGACTTGCGTGCTGTCAGTCTCTCTCTCCTCCTTCCACATTAGTTAGCATTGGGACTGGAGAGTGGAAGAGGGGAGGGAGATTGATTTCTGTTTGTGACTTTTCTTCTCCCAAATCAGTTCATTCTGTGCCACTGTCTGCTCCCCATCCTCAGGGCACAGAGATGCCAGAGCCTTCTGCTGTGGTCTGTGACATTTCCATCTAGTCCTCTGAGGCTGAGGGAGAGACAAAGACAGTTGAGAGGCCCTGGGGCTTCTTTCCCCAGAGGTCCTAGGGAGTCTGTGCTGTTCTTTGCAAAGTCTCTGCTTCTGCTCTGTGTTAGTGGCTCAACCCATGGGCAGCTGAGGCTCATGTCTTGGGCATGAAGGTCATCCATGGGTGCTGTGCAGAAGCATAAATCGGTGTCAGGTGCTCAGAATGACGGACCATTCTGCATTTGTGTTCTGCTAGTGTACACTTCAACTAAACAGCCAGGAAGCCTGGAGGTGAAAAACATGAGGCAGAGGTACTTGTACTGTCCCTTCCTTTTCATCTCACTCAGAAACTACTACTAGAATCAACCACTAGAAATTTAAGATCCACTGTTTGCTTAGCAATAATAGCACTACTGAAGGATAAACAGGATTGTTTGTAATTTGGGAGTTCTGATTATGAGATAAGCGAAAACCTGGCAAGAAGGGTATTAGTAAGGAGTATGGCTCCAACTAAATATTGAAAGAGGAAATAGGGAGTCAAGCAATGTGGATGGAGGTGGAGAGATTAGACTGTGCAAATATCATCTCCAACAGAGTTAACTTGTCCCTTACTCAGGGACGTGTGACTTTTTCTAGGTACAGTCTCCCTGTGAAGTAATTAAGTTGCAAGAATCTGAATTTTACACTTTGGAAACCTGTCTGAATGAGGTGGGAGGTTAATTGGTATTTAGGAATTTACTTGTTTGTCTAATACCTACAGGCAAACATTCCCAAATCCATCAGACTTTTCTTCTTTTAATTTTTATTTTCCAGTGCTGGGGATTTGTGAGTACTAGGCAAGTGCTGTACCACTGAGCTATATCCCCAGCCTCCCCCGCCAAGAGTCTGATCTTATTTGTTACTCATAAAAATTGTTATTTTTGACAGGACTCAGACTTAGAAGTAGAAACTCTTAGAGGGGACAAGCCTGTGTCTCTTGGCAATTGGTTCCTGGCATTTTTCTTTGGCTTTCATTCTCTTGACCAAAAGTTTGACATATTCTGCAGCCTCTTCCTTATTCTTCTTGGTACACTATTTCCTCAGAGCAACCTGGTGCTTGTGTTGCAAGACCCATGGAATAACGAGATGCTGAATCTTCAGTGCTTTGGTCCTGGGTTTTTTGCCTTCCTTGTTTAAGGGTTTTCTGACCACATATTGGTAGACATTATCTTCCTTAAGAGAGGTTGAAAAGTTTGCAGATTTTATTAGCCTTTTGGATCCCAGTTTATGAGGTGCAGTAGTATCCGTAAGTCCAGGAATATCCTTCTCTCTTTTTTTTTTTATGATAACCAAGTTGAGAATGCTCAGATTGGCATCCACAATGCAACCTCAAACATAATTGCACTTTCTCTCTCCTGTTCACCTTGGTCCATAACAGGAATGCCCCTTACTCAGTAGCTAGTGAACATGGCCATGGGTCAAGACACCCTGTTCCATGGGGAACCTTGTTTGTCTTTCCTGCCACTGATTCAGACCACATAAACTTCCCATTCTTCACCCAGAGCATCAGCAACAACTTCTGTGGCCGTATACTTTTCACAAAAAGTATGAAGTGGGCACTCATCATCTACTTCATTGAGTTTCTGGCAACCAGTAGCTAGGAAGGAGATATTCAACTTCATCTTGGAGCAGCTGATCTCCCATAAAGCACCACAAAAAAAGAGCCCTGTTTTCTTTTTTTAATTCAGCAGTGACCAGTGGTCTTTTGTAAGAATTCCAGTGGGGTTGTAGCTCAGTGGTAAAGTGCTTACCTAGCTTGTGTGAGGCCCTGGATTCTATCCTCAACACCACACAAAATAAATAAAATTAAAATAAAGGTATTATGTCCACCCACAATTAAAAATAGTAAAGAAAAAAAAAAATCCAGCTTTAAGTTAGCAAGGCCTGAGACGGCAGGATTTAATTCTGAACCTCCAAGGGGTAGATCTCTCTTCTCAGGCAGGCACTAGGTCAGGTGCCCAGCAGGTTCTACACAAAAGGGAAATTGCATTATAAGTAGGAAGTCACCAATTTTTACTCGAACACTTGGCAAGACAAATGTTTTTGTAACAGAACAAACACATATCATGAAGTAAATAGGATACTAAAAGCTACATGGTGCCTTAAATTTAAAGCACAGGGCTCACGATGCTTTAAGTTTGTGGGAGCCATTTACAGTGATTTTTGTAGAAACCCAGGAAAGCATGTTGTCCCTTCTTGGTGCTGTGGGTTCTTTGGGTAAAAGATTCTGAGAATTTGAAAGGACCATACTTGGTAAACTATTCACTCCACAGAGGGCAGTGCTAGTCAACCATGGCGACACTGTTGCAAGGTTGGGAGTGTGTTTGGGGCACAGCCAAGGGCCCCGAGTGCTTGCCCTCTTTCAGAGTCTTGCTGATGAGCCACCCAGCCCTTTGCTGAAGGCAAGCAGGGGAAATGCTGGCATCCCTGTGAGACCTCTGGGAATCTAGTTAAAAGGCAGATTCTGATTCAGTAGGTCTAGGAGGGTCCTGAGCATCTCCATTTCTGAAAGCTCCCCAGTGATTCTCATGTATCTGGTCCACTTTGAGCAGCAAAGTGGACTTTACTTACAATAAGAGCTGCAGTAGGTCCCATCCAGATCTTCTAGTCTTGGTCTGCGCCTCTTCATTAGGCTGCTCTGGCACTCAAGGGACTTCCTGTCTCAATCCTCAGATCATTCTGGATTTATCAGTGACGTTTTGTTTTTTCCTCTTTGCCTTGCTGGGGATGGAACCCAGACCTTGAGCATGCTAGGCACATGCTGTACCAAAGAGCCACACCCCTAACCATCAGTGACCCTTTTTCTGAGAAGTGTTGTAGATCTGGAGAAGCAAAGAGCCAGTGTGGTGGGGGAAATGCAGTGATAAGAAACACGTGATAGTAGATAGGAAGGAAATTTGATGATGTGCCAAATGAAACCAAACCTGTGGTGCTTTGCCTTTCTGCTGCCATTTCCCACTGTGGGGAGTTTGGGCTCTGGATGGTACTGAGGGCACAGGACGCTGCAGGTGTTTGCTTTCTTACCCCTGATCTAACCTAATTGTAAGGCCAGCTACCAAGTGAAAATCAGCTTATAACTAGAGATTTGACGGTACTTACATTCCATAGCCTCTTTTCCCAGTATATCATACTAAAGAAAATTCATTATTGTTAAGAAATAGTCATTATATAATTGATACATAATAATTTAACATATTACATATATGTTAATATATAATTGACTCCATGAGACAAAGGAGCTGGTCTAACTTTATATTTTGAAATCTCTCCAGGTGTCTTTGGTGCCCAATGAAAAATTGAGAACCACCAATGAAAACAAAAGGATCATGTAATGATAATACAACATAATATATTATACGGCAAAAGGCAGATCTTTTGTTAACCTGTGTGCCAGGGAACAATTTTAGTCTTAGTCTAATACTTCTCATTTAAGGATTTCAGATTATGTTGTGCATTTTACCAACAACGGAAGCTTTCAAAGTTTCATGCCTTGGGGGAAAAAAAGAAAAAGACCGAAAACCTCTTTTCATAGAGATAAGAACACTGACAAGCAAATAGTCCAGTGGATGAAAGTTCAAAGGTTTTCTGTGTTTTGAGTACTGCTGTATCAATATGCCCCATTTATGGTAAGGTTAAGTAAGTCTAGTAAACATTAGATACAATTTTGGATATAAACAGTAATGGGAAAAGCAAAGTATATAATCTGAATGTTATGATGACTATTATTGTAAAAAAAAGTCAAGGCATTGTATGGCTGTGATTTTTGTTGTGTATAGCCAAATTTTCAGGAATTTATGTACATTTAGGAAATTTTAATGAATGATATTAGTAGAATAACAACAAATAAAACTCTTTTTTAGGTGGTACTGAGAATCAAACTCAGGGCACTTTACCAATGAATTATATCCCCAGCCCTTTTTATTTTTTATTTTGAGACAGGCTCATACTAAGTTGCTGAGGCTGGCCTCAAACTTGTGATCCTCATGTCTCAGCCTCCCTAGGTATAAACTCTTGTGCCTCACCACAAGTAAAACTTTACTGAAAAATATAAGTACTGTAGTGACATCATATCTGACCTTTTTATTTTGATTAGTGCTTCTCAACTTTTCGCTGGACCTGCCCCTTTATCTCATGGAGTCATGGGTGTGGGTATGAGACCTGGCATGAGTCGAGGCTTCCTCTTCCTTTTTCCTCTTCTTTCTCCCTCCTTTTCTTCATCTTCCCTTCTTCCTTCTTCTCCTTTCTCCACCTCCCTCTCCAGAATTCTGGTCTGCTGCTTCAGTCATCCTCAACCCAGTAGACCTCAGGGGTGACTTGAACAGCAGTTACCACTTGATGGCAGTGTTGCTCCCTTGTCTTGATGGCCCTGGCTTCTTTCCAGTCCCCCCAAAAGTGTGCTTGCTTCCCCCGCAGCCCCTGTGTTTTTATTTTGGACCTGTTGTAATATTTATAATCCTTACCCATTTGCAACGTATTTGAATAGAGGACTACATTCTGAAATTGAGATATCTCTTTCTACAGGGCTTTATGGCCTGGCTAAACTAGGAAGAAAAAGCTTGTCTCCAGTTGCCAGCAAGACATATGCCTTTTTAATAAAGCTTGTTCTTAATTTGCTTTCTGTATAATTTTGCTTTTCTCTGGTGGATGAAGACCAGGTTCAAGATAAAGTATTGCAAGCCAAGAATCTGGTTGTTGACGGATTTCTAGAGTTAAAGCAGTAGATTTTCCCCCATGTTGTGCTTCTTGGCAGGTCACTTGAGAAGTCAGGGAAGCCACAGTGAATGGCAGCGTTTTACCCCGCCTTGTTTTTGTGCCTGTAACATTGTAAGGGTAGCAGTGGTTGAGCTTTTCCTGATGAACCACTGACAGTTAAATAGCTAGTCCTTGAGCTTTGTGTGAGATCTGGAGCTATGGGGTGGGCTAGGAGGACATCATCTTGTCATTGCTGCTTGGGAAGAAGGCTTGGGAACAGGCTTCTGGAGGCACTGGGTTGGATGGCCTGGATTTGAATTCCTGACTTTCCATCAAGGGGTCAAGGGACAGTGACAGTGCTTACTCCCTGGCTGTCAGGGAGTTCTTCCGTAGGTTGTCCATAGTGTGTCACTACCCACAGGATAAAGCCCAAAGTGGAAGGTCTCGATTTGTCATTTTCAAACTTTAATCTCTAGGCACAGGGAGCCATGAAGTATTTAAAGCAAGGGAACAGCAAGTAGTTTGGAAATATTTTCAGGGGAATAAAATTTGTAGGCTAGTCTGGACCCCAAATAGCCTCAGAATCAGGGCTTGGATGAGGTGAGGCCAGCAGGTTTCCTGGGTACAAAATTTAAGGTGCTGACCCTGTCCTTACAGGACTCGGGAGCTAGTGGCTCCTGACCTACTGCACTGCAGGTGTCTGCTGGCCTGGTCCTGGCTCTCCCCACTCCTGTGCTCTCTGTGCTTTGTGAGGGATGGTTGGATTAGTTTTCCTTGCCAGAAAAGCCTTGTTTTGCTTAAAAAACAGCTTTATTGAGATATAATCATTTATTATACTCGTCACCCGTTTAAAGCATACCATTCAGTGTTGTTGTTTTTAAAGCGTGTTTGCAAAATTATGCAATCACAACAATATAATTTTAAAACATTCCTCGAGAAGAATCTTCTTGCTCTCATTGCCCAATCCACTATACCAACCCCCATCCTCACCCCATCCCCGGCCAATCACAGATCTACTTTCTGTGTTTGTGTATTTGCCTATTCTGGACATTTCATGTAAATGTGATTATACAATATGTGGTCCTTTGTGTCTGGCTTTTTTCACTTAGCATAATACCTTCAATCTTTCTCATGTTAAAATAGTTATCAGTACTTAATTATTTTATGGGAATTAGTATTCTGTTGTATGGGCATATTACATTTTGCTTATCCATTTGTCAGTTGATCGACGTGGGTTAGTTCCACTTTGAGGCTGTTAAGAATCCCACCATTGTGAACATTGATGTGAAGGGTGTTTTGTGGATGAAAGTTAATAAGAGTTTTAAGTGTGAGCTGGTGTGGAACCTCCTTTTCCAGAGGCTGGGCGGGGCTGGTGAGGCCAGTGTGGCTGGGAGAGACCTGGTTCACCAGCTGGGCTTCCCTGCTGCCTGGCTTTGTTTGCCTTTCCTCTGCTCCAGGCTGAAAGGGAGGGTGTCTTGGGCCTGGTGCTGCCCTCATAAGCACACAGGAAGCCAAGTCCCTGGGGAGCCTCCCTGGGGCTCCCATAGCTTGCCCTTGGTCCTGAAAGGCAGTCAGAGGGTCACAGGTTAGTGGCATTTGCGTGGAGCTACATTTATCTCAGCTGTTCTCAAGCTGAGTGTGCCCCGGAATCCCCTGGGACCTGTGGAAACATGTACTGCTGGACCTCACCCCAGGCTCTGATTCTGGAGCTTGAATTCTCTTGGGTAGAACCCTCAAGTCCTAATGGCTGATAAGCACAAGAACATCCTATTCTGACCTAAACTCTGGCCAAAAAACAAGTACTGAGTGGATTATCAGTAAAATAAACAATGGATTGAAAAACAGAAATGGATCCTATAGCACATTTTGAGACAGCCAGTCAATCCTATTTTCTTTGCCATGAAACTAATCAAGTATTAATAGTAACCATTACAGTTATCTATATCATGTGTTAAGCATTTAATATCTGAACTTTCAGACAATTAGACTCGACCAACATACTGGAGGTGTCACTGCCCAATTTTTAAGCAGTGGGACTAGAAGGACTAAATAAATGTGCCTATGACTCCCACATCTCTCAGTTCACATAGCTAAGGTTCAAATTGAACTTAACTCCAAATCTACTCTCTCAATCACAAAAATGAACTGCTAACAGTTTTAGGAATAAATTAGTGAGGAGTTTTGACTGGTTTGCTCACTTAAATTAGTGCTTGTGCAGCAAAAGGTTGAGTTACAGTAAGCACATGTCTGTGTTGGAAGTGTTCTAGAATTGAGTGTTAACACTTGCTTGTAAAGTATTTGGGACATTACTTGTAATCCTAAAACTTTAGCAGAATTAGAATCTACCTAGTTGGATGGTTTTTGTTATTTATACTTACTTAAATGAGAAAATGTTGTCTCCTGGAGAGGGCAAGTTCTTGTGCTTCCACTGTGCATGAGCTCTGGCAGCTCCAGGGTTACAACTTCAGGCACAGTCAGGGAGCTCTTGACTTTGTAAAATTCCTGAAATAAAGCCAAGGGGTGCATTAAATTGCTTTCTAAATGGATTTTTTCCAAGTAAATTTGTTTTATCACTTTCATATAAATGAAAATATTTGCAGCGTTGAGTCCTAACAAGATTTGAAACCTCATTCACTAAAGCAAGAACATTGTAATTGTGGTCTTGCATAATTCTGAACATGATCGCAGTGCCAGACTGTGAATTTGATACTTGAGAGGATGATAGGCTTCCACGGAAAGATTAGGAGTGTGGTCCCTTCCTGCCCAGGTCTTTCGCTTGAAGACTCTGTTGAGGACTGTCCTGTGATGGGAGGTGAAGTCTAGTCTCACTTAGGTGCTCTGGGTTTGGGGGTTGTACTTTGCAGGAGCATCTTCCCCTGTTAATGAGGGAAGGTTTCTCTTGTCTTACTGTCACTGCGTTTTCTCTTGCAAAGCTGGTGTTTAGGGCTGGGTGAGGGTGGGGTAGACACAGTTGGCTTCTTCAGCTTCATGTGTGAGACTTAGGTTGAAAGTTGGAGATGGATTCTTTCCTTCCCGTGGCCACTTTGAGTTCATCATCCTCCCTCAGAGAAACCACTGTATACCTTATTCAGACTTTTCTCCCATTATCCCTAATGCTGTGGCCTCAGTCTTGTGTGGTGTCCGTCTGCAACTGCATTGGTCTGCATACAGTTGTTCTCTCAGCACGTGGCAAAGTCCGTGGATTTCCACTGACTGGGGTGGGGGAGGAGGTTCCTTCTCACCTCCTATTGCTCATTTTCTTTGTTGTGTAGTTCTCGCATGGTCCAGCGCCTCTCTTCCAAAATTGACATCATTCTGAGATTGCATCTGACCGACTGCACATGGGTGTCACCAAAGAGAGTCTAATTTTTCTCCCATAATAAGGAATCTGTAATGGTAGAGCAGAGCTGGTTTGGTAGCTCCATAACGTAGCCCAGCCCCTTCTCTCTTTCTGTTTCATCCTCCCAGATGCCTCCACTTTCGGGTTCCCCTCCATTTCCAAGCAGAACAAAGAAGGAAGTATCAAGGAGGAAAGGGTGACCCCTCTGTGTCCAGAGAGTGAGACTGCTCCAGAAATGCCTGATGGACTTTCTTGTGCATCTCATTTTCTGAAACCATGTCATCTGGCCAGCCACAGGGGGGCTAGGATGTGTTGATTTAGGGCTGGGTACCTTGCCACCTTGTCTGGTACTTGGGAAGAGGGGTGGAGGGGGCAGGCTGGGGGCCCTCAGTGCTGATTGTGCAGAATATGATGCTCTTCTCTGCTGTGCTGGGTTCCTCAGGCAGCCCTGGTTTGGGATAGACCATTTCCATTGCCCAGAAAGTTCTTCCTGTTCATTTTGTCCCCTCTGTCTATACCCGACCCATGGTACTTTAGCACTAGAAGACTTTCCAGTGTCCTCTTCAGGATCCAGTGCCACTGTTTCTTTCCCACGAGGGCACGTCAGTCTTTCTAATCCTGTTGTCCCGTAAGGGCTTATGTTTGTCCCTGTTGGGGAGTTTCTGATCTTGCTGTGGGTTTACACGTTGAACTCCACATCTGTGCTGTCTAGTGTAGTAGGCACACTATCCACATACAGCTGCTTAAACTGGAATGTTAACTAATCACACTTAAATGAATTAACAATTTTATTTACTCACACTAGCCTCATTTCAGGTGGTCAAGAACCACAGAGGGCCGGGGGCTGTTGTGTTGGAGAGCATAGCTCTACAATGTTTTGACATGTCAAAAGCTCTCCTGGACACACTGCCTGGGCTGATGAACTCCCTGAGGGTGCCCCTCCCCGACTCTGCCCTTCAGAAATGCAAGTGCGGGCTGCAGGGTGGTGGAGAATTGCACTGGCTCCTAACTGAAGTAAACTCTGGGCAGAATTTTTTTAAAAAAGATAGCCTACAACCCACACCACTCCTAAAAATAATGTTGCTGATTATGAGTATGTAAAAGGTTTCAAGTGTACCACTTTCAAGGATTCCTAAAAGCAAGTGGTGACTTTGAAAGTCATCTATTCCAAACCTTTTTATTTAACAGGTGAAGAAACAGGTGAGTGGTTGGGGCCGGGGGGCGGCTGGGACCCACTGAAGGTTACACAGGCAGTCAGTGGTAGAATGGACTGGAAACTTGGCTATCATATCTGCATTCCCGTTTCTTTCCATTAATCCCTCTCTGATTAAGTATCAGCATCCTGTTTGTTTCCCTGATTGAGTTCTATGAGACAGGAAGCTGTTTTCAGCTTCTGAATTACCCCGCATACCCATTGCACGTAGGCGTCGCTTGGGGGACGCTCAGGAAACAGCTGAGTGTAAGCCTGTTTTCATCAATGATTGTTCAGTTCCAAGAGTCAAAAAATGACTCAAGCCAGTGTAACCAGAAGGAGGCTTTAGAAATCAAGATAAAGGTAAGAGCCAGGAACTAGGAAGTTGTCAGGAATCAAGGACATCTCTGGCTCTCTCTTTGGAGTCATATCATTTTTTTTCTTCTATTCCTTTTTTTAAAATATTTTTTAAATTATGTATTTTAAATTTTATTTTATTCTAATTTGTTATATATGACAACAGAATGCAATTCAATTCATATTACACAAATAGCCTGGTTGTATACAAAGTAGTCACACCACTCGTGTTTTCATACATGTACTTATGGTAATGATGTCCGTCTCAGTCCCCCATCTCTCCTACCCCCACACCCCCTCCCTTTTCCTCCCTCCCCTTTGTCCTATCTAAAGTTCATCTATTCCTCCCACGCTCCCCCTTAACCCCCATTGTGAATCAGCATCCTTAAATCAGAGAAAACATTCGGCATTTGGTTTTTTTGGGATGAGCTTACTTCACTTAGCATTATATTCTCCAACTCTATCCATTTACCTGCAATCTTCTGTTCTGTTCTTTATTCTGCATGCCAGTTCTCCCAGCTCACCTACCCCTTGTATGATCACACCAGTCCTCAAGCTGTATGACCTCTTAGCTCTGGAGGCATCCATGTACCTGACTGCTAATCTGTTTGATTGCTGATCTGTTTGATTGCAGATTTTGAGAGGGAGAACCGATTGGCCCAGCTCTGGTTGCTTACTCAGGGAATGGTGGGAGAAGTATGGTACCACATGGCAGCAGGACCCTGTCATCTGGCTGTGGGAGTGTGGAGTGGGCCAGAGCTGGGAGGAGGGGCATAGCCCCCTGCCACCGTAAGTTGGTGTGATGTTAGTAATTATATCATTTACCAACCAAAGGCAGGGGACAATGAAAAAGCCTTTAGCTTTTTCAGTTGATGGTTATTCTGTAGTAGGTGAGATTGTTCAGGGGTAAGTAGTATGAATTTCCTATTACCTGAAGGACTTGGATAGAGACTGGCTAACCCCCCATCAAAGAACAAAGTTTGCTAGGAACAAAGCTTAATTGATGTATTTATCCCATAACAAGAGTTTGAGATTCTTTGGGCCAAATCGTTTTTATGTGGTTCCACAACCAAAGGTGTTCAAGGTGTCCCTCAAGGAGAGGACCCCAGAGAGCCCTTGTTGAGCTTACACCATAGACCTGGACCACAAACTGGTCTAAGCATCAATGGTGTGAGGCCTCAACATGCTCTTGCATCTGCTTAAGTCTTACCAAGCCATTGATAGCACTTAGTGCATTTGCAAAATCCAGCTTAAGCCTGGTGGGGACAATGACATTATCTCTTCAGAGCCCTAGACCTACCGTGGAGTTTGGCTCATAGATGGTACATTATCTCTTCAGAGCCCTAGGGCCTGCCATGGAGTTTGGCTCATAGATGGTACATTATCTCTTCAGAGCCCTAGGGCCTGCCATGGAGTTTGGCTCATAGATGGTACTTAATTTCTGCTGGATAAAGGAATATACGATTTTGGAATCTTAACCAGTTATAGGTATTTTTATTATAAAATTATTTATTACAACTACTTAGATTATGCTATGTAAGAAATAACATACATGGAGAAAGATACAGAGAAAACACTGATGTTCTATAGAAATTTTGAGATGGTATGATGGGTGGTATTTTCCCTTGTCTCATTTTAAAATTTGTAATGTAATAATGCTTTGATAATAGAAAAACTTTATGCGTAATTAAGAAATACATTTGGCTTACATAAAGAAGCATATTTCTGTCACAAGTCATGATGCTATCAGGTTTTCAGATTTATTAAAAATGGAATTGATTATAAGACTATTTCTCTCTTGTGGGCTGGAACTACAGATAATTATTTGGGGTCCCCCCATTTCATCCGTGGAATTATTAAACTTGGGGTGTTCAGTAATTTGAGTTGTGAAAGTGGCAGCTTTAATTTGCAAAAATCAAACCCCTAAGAGAGGTGTGAGTAAGTGGCAGAGAGATGGGGCTTGGGAATGTTGTGACTTCCTCTTTTGGCTACTGTCACCTTTGGGAGAATGTCCCAGAATCTGAGGTCTTCACCTAAAGCAAGCCTCTTGTCTCCCATACTCACCTTTCCCAAGCCAGGGAGTTTTTCAAACAGGGGCCCTGTGAGTTTTCCCCCTGTTCATTCCAGCCTGCACTCCCTTGTTTTCTTGATATGTCACGGGGCAAAAGAAAATGAGTAGTTCCCAATTTGATGAGTATTTCTAGTAATGGCCTCGGCCGCTTGAGGGAAAGAGTCCTGTGTAACTTCAGAAAGCCCTGATGGGCTGAAGTGTCTTGGTTAAGAGTTAGAGTTTTACATTTTCTTAAGTGGTTAAAAAAAAAAAAAAAAAAAAAACTTTTGTGGTAAAAAACACATAGCCTAAAATTACCACCTTGACCATAAATTTTTAGGTGTGAGTGCACTGGTGTTAAGTATATTCACGGTGTGGTAAATGAGTCTGCAGAGCTTTTTCATGTTGTAAAATTGAAATTCTATTCCCATAAAACACTCTCATTTCCCCCTCCCCCAGCCCCTGGCAGCCACCATTCTGCTTTCTGTTTCTGTGAGTTTGGCTATTTTAGTTTCCTCACATGAGCAGAATCATGCAGTATTTGTCTTCTTGCTTTGCTTTATTTCACTTAGCATAATGTCTCCCAGGTTCTTGCCTTTTCCTAAGGCTGACCTATGTTCTGTTGTAGTACATACCACACTTGTTTTGTGCATATATCTGTCTGTACGTTTGCATTGTCAATCTCTTGGCTCTTGTGAACAATGCTGCTATAAACATGGATGCCAGTTATCTCTTTGAGATCCTGCTTTCGATTCTTTTGAGTGTATACCCAGAAGTGGGAGTGCTGGGTCATGTGGTACTTCTATTTTTAATTTTTTGAGACACTTCTTTACTGTTTTCCTGAAAATTCCCATCAGCAGTGCTCAGGGATTCTGATTTCTCCACATCCTCACCAGTGTTTATTGCTTTCTGATTATTTTGACAGTGGGCATCCTAATGGTATGAGGTGATATCTCATTGTGGTTTTGCATTTCTCCGATGATTGGTGATGTTGAACATCTTTTTATAACCTTGTTGGCCATGTATGTGTTATCTTTGAAGAAATGTCTATTCAGGATTTTATGCCCACTTTTATTTTGTGTGTGTGTGTGTGTGTGTGTTACTGAGATTCGACCCCAGGGATCCACACATGCCAGGTACACACACTATAACTGAGCTGTATTCCCAGCCTTTTAATTTTATTTTGAGACATAGTCCTGCCAAGTTGCCTGGTCCGACCTTTAACTTATGCTCCTCCTGTTTCAGCCTCCCGAATAGCTACAATTATAGGCATGTGCCACTGCACATGGCTTTGAGTATGACTTTTAAATCAGACCAGCCTGAACTTAAATTCTGGCTCTTGCATTTGTGACCTGTTTGGCCAAAAGCAGTTGCTTGACTTCTCTGTGCTGCAGCTATAACATGGCACAGTGATAGCACCCACCTCATAAAGGAGGGATGTGAGATCAGCCAGTGAAAGCTGCTTTCCCCACATTTCCTCCTCCAGAAATGACAGCCATTCTTTCCTATGCTTACCTCCTTCACTTTTTTAAAAAAAAATGTTCCTTTTAGATATACTGACAGTAGAGTGCATTCTGACATATATACATGGAGTATCACTTAGGATCACATTCTTGTGGTTGTACATTATGTGGAGTTACATGAACGTGTATGCCTGTATGAACACAGGAAAGTTATGTCTGGTTCATTTCCTGTCTTTCCTATTCCCATCTTACCTCCTTCACTTTTAACATCACATTTAGGACTTGTAAGTTGCCCAGACTGGTCTTGAACTTGCGATCCTCCTGCCTCAAGTGTGCATCATTGCATCTGGTCATAACTATCAGTTTTTAACAATTATAAATGGAAGTTAATGTGCTGGGATTTGCTGTATTCACTTACAGTTAGTGGAGACTTTCAAAAGGAGATGTTGCCTGTCTAGTAATTTTTTTTTTATAAACTGTGATAATGTTTTAAGAAAACATCACCACAAAAACAGTTTTCAAAAGACATTTGAACTTGAGTTGTCCACGGATTGCATTTAAGCATTTGGAATATATCAGGGTTTTATTTTTATTTACTTTTTTTGTGATGGGGCCTCGCCATGTTGCCCAGGCTGCTCTTGAACTCCTGGGGTCAAGGGACCCTCTCACCTCAGCCTCCTGAGAGTGAGAGTGGCTGGTGCCACAGGGGTGTACCGCTATGCCCGGTTTTAAGCATATCTCAGTGTACTCCCTTTTATGGGGCAGAAGCCAGCTCAATGAGTCTGTTTCCATTTGCTAGATGAGAATGTGGAAGCCTGAAACCACTCACACCACTTCCTGGGTGCTTGATGTTCTGGACCTCGGAAGGAGAATCGCTTTCCCAAGTTGACTGAGGCAGAGTACTGGCATTGTAAGGAAAACAGTTGGGCTGGGGTTTCCCAGGTGGAAAGGTCATATTTCCACATATACCCAGTGACCATTGTGGGAGTTGAGGGAAGAACTGGGTTCACTATTTTAAACCTCTTGTTTCATCTTGTGGACTTCCCCATCCCCTCTCCTCAGCAAAGCACAAAAGTATTTCCTAACTTTTAAGTCATGGGCTTCCTTTCACAGATTTCGACCTTAGATCACATCCAGATAAGCATTGTGCAATGGATGGGTGGGGCTGGGTTTCTCAGTCCCATATGCGTGCAAGGCAGAGGGAGGCAGCAGAGTTTCTAGCTGGAGTTTTTAACAATTAGGTCCTTGTTGGCCACTGAGGCTCAAGACCTCTCCAGGGTGGCTGTGCAAGCAACAGCCCAGACAGGGCTTCTTTGTACTTGTGTGGATCACTGAATGCACCTTGACCATTCCTGCTTCTTGTGGTCCTGTGTTTCTTCTCTGTACTCCCCATGTCACCTCTCCTTAAGCCCCTTAGAAAACCATCTGCTTCTAATTCTATTTTCTTCCTTTCCCAGCAGTTTTTACCAATGTCTGTCCAGCGTGGGACTGTGATGTGACCCTGTTGATTTTTTTTTTTTTTTTTTTTTTTTTTGTCCAGTTGACAAGCTTCCAGTGCCCTCTCAGAGATTTGAGTGTGCATGTCGTACTCTGACCTCTGTGGGAGTCAGTCATGATCTCCCACCTTCCGAGCCTTGCCCCTGCTTGGGTGCACTCAGACCTTCAGACAATGTATCCCATTATGATGCTTTAAAAGTTGGTAATGGACCATGGTGATGCACACCGTGCCCAGAATACAGAAGGAAAGCTTCATCTAAACATACAGCAAAAAGTCAGTGGAAGGTGAGAGGGAGAATATAGGAAAATATTGAGTGCTTATGTTTGGGAAGTAGGATGATAGATAACTTTTCCCTTTAAAAATATACACATATACATGTTTACTTTTCCTCTGAGGTCATTAAAATTGGTAACAATCAACATGTAGAAACCTCCTGGACTACAGAGAGGAAAATTGGGCTCTTCTTGGAAATTGCCATTTGGACTGTTGTATCATGTTACCAGTAAACTCAGAGTGGGGACTCTGGCTTCTCCAGCTGAGTTCTCTGTCCTGCAGTTCACAGTGGCCCCAACCCTTCCCTGCCCAATGCCTGCCACTCAAATCCAGGTTCCATCTTGCAGACCTCGATGGCCATGATAGTTGTTCATGATACCTCTCATGATGTACGTCTTTATCGTCCCATTTTGAAGGCACACCAGTGTAGTTTTGGGCGAAAGCCCCGAATTTGCAAAGATGATATAGACCCAGCTCCTCACATGATGAGGTGGATTTGTCGTGTGTCATTTAACATAAAGCTACACACAGGGCACAGTTGGTTCACAGAGCCCTGCCCTTGGGATCGGATTGAAAGTGGGCTTGACACTAGATAAAGAAGTGTGCAAGTGTAGTCAGGGAGACAAGAAATGCCAAGGGAGAAAGAAGGAGAAGTGTTGGGTGCAGGATAGAACCAAGTTCAAGGTTCTCCTTTCATTGGAAAGCTGCTGCTGTTAAAATCCCTGCAGGGTTTTGTTGCTGTCTTTTATTGATGCAGTGCTCTGTTGTGGCATAAACCTTAATAATTTGAAGGTTCCCAGTTTAACATGACAAAATGATTCTCATTTATTCCAAGCTTAATAAATATTAGCATATTTAAGTACAGATTAAATACACTAAATCCATCCATTTATATTACAAATATCATGTAGTAGGAACTATGTTTTAACTCTAGGTTCTTGCACAAAACTTTAATTCTTTTTTGCCTGGATTGTATTTTGTCTGATTTTATATCAAAGGCCTATGATGGTGTCATGTCTGGAGTCTGCATTATTGTTGCTCTTTTCTGCCTGCGTATCACTCCATGCTGATCAGGGAACTGGGAAGCACATGTCAGTTAAGCATCTTCCTGGGCTGGTGTGCCAGGAAAGGTTGGGTTGGAGTGCTGTCCTAACCCTGCTTCCTACCATGTGGTCAGTCAGTTTGTCCTGCACTGACAGGGAAGCAGGCTGGGTGAAGAAGTAGGATAGAAGGTAGACAAGATGTCAGAGTACTTTTAAGCCCTGGCCTAGGACCTGGCAATATAGTTAGAAAAAAGTGGATATAAAAGATGCACTTGCAGCTGTGTTAATGATTTACAGACCAAGTGCCGTGACATGAAGGAAGGGCAGCTCTGTTCTAGAGTAGTGGCTACATGTACTCGAGCAGATTCCTCTTTGTGGCCCCCAGGTCTTCCCTTCCCCCATAAGAAAAAAGAAAATTTGAATTTTGTCAACCCATCAGGACTCTCAGTGCCAGGCCATCCTCTTCTTTTTGGTTATAACAAAAAGTATTAACTGTGTTTTAAAACTTTCCTTTTTTCTTTGGCTGCTAACTGAACTTTATGTTGAGAAAGCATGCCTCTCCTCACCTCTACATGGCTTTTTTTTCGTACCAGGGATTGAACCCAGGAGTGCTTTACCATTGAGCCACATCCCTAACCCCTTTTATTTTTTATTTTGAGACAGAGTCTCACCAGGTTATTACGGCCTTGCTAAGTTGCTGAGGCTGGCTTTGAACTTGCTTGTTCCCTGCGTCCCGCCTCCTGAGTCACTGAGATTACAGGCATGTACCACCAAGCCTGGCGCTAACTGAATTCTTTAAAGGAACGTTTACAGAGGCCCTATAAAGTTTTTCACTGGGGCTTAGGGACCAGATCAAATGCTGGTCCCTAAGCCCCAGTGAGATGGTGTTTGGAGATAGACCTTTGGGAGGTGATTTGATTCAGATGAGGTCATGTGTGTAAATCCCTCCTCAATGGAATTAATGCCCTTATAAAAGGAAGAGACTCCACAACTTCCTCTCTCTACCATGTGAGGATATAGTAGGAAGGAAGCCATCTGGAAGTCAGAAAGATGGTCTTCACAGAATGATACCCTGATCTTGAACTTCCCTCCAGAACTGTGAGAAATACACATCTGTTTAAGCCGCTGTGTCTGTGGTGTTTTGTTATAGCAGCCCAACCTAAGACTAGATAGCTCTGTTCTCTATCGCTTCCTGGTTGCCAGCATGGATTTTGCACACAGCTTCGTGGGGTGAAGTTTGACAGCTCTCTACATCATGCAGTCATTTTTTATTCTTTTACGTCTAGTTTTGGTCCTTATAGCACCTTGTGCTACAGACAGGAGAGGTTCAAGGGTGAGGAAATTGGTCTCACCATGCCTCTAGAGAAACTGGGAAGCAGAAAGGCCTCCTAGGTCCTACTCCATCTTCCTTGGCAGAGTGGAGTGGCTGTAGTATCACGATTTGCAGAAGCCAGAGCTGGAGAGGAGGAGCGCACAGTGGGGGTACTGGGAGCCGTGCTGTAAACAAGCTGTTTTTCTGCAGATGGCTAAACAGCACAGATTGGGAAATCATGATCTTAGCTTTTAGTAGTATATTTTCTGTTTGTGTTGGGTGACTCATTGGTCTGTGTCTCTGATTATTTATGTTCAGATCTGGAAGGAAATTTATTATTGCTATAATAGTGTGGGTGGTTGATTTGGGTCACCAGGGAGGGGCCGCTTTCTGAATGCATTTCTTAAGAAAATGGTATTAATTTTAGTTCAAACAATTGTCTTTGACAGAGATAATGCCTTTTGGCCAGTGTTTGAAAAGCAGGATATATTTTTAAACTTTAATAGTCATGTCACTGTTAATGGATGAAGTCATTGCTTAATTATTTTGAAATAATTTGTTTGAAATATACCAGGTTCTCTAGTATCACATTGTCACATAATGTGATACCACCAGTTAAGGTAAAATAACCTAGAGTAACTGAATAAAATAACTGAAAAAGTACTGAATGCCAAAAGCCAGGAGTTCTCAAACTTTGGTGTACGTTATTAGAATTCCCAGTTGTGTGAATCCAGGCTGCTGGTCTACCACAGGGTTTGTGATCCAGCAAATCTGGGTGGGTAGGGCTGAGACCCTGCATTTCTAAGAAGCTTCTAGGGCATCTGCTGCTGGTGGGGGGACTACACTTTGAGAACCACTCCTGTAAACTAACAACAACCCACGTGCTGTTAGAGGGGCCACTCAGGCACCTCTTATCTTCTGTGCCCATAGTGAGGTCCACACGGAGCCAGTTTGATCAATAACTGTAGCCATGCAGCCACATAGCATTAATGACGTAAATGACAAATGTTGGAATGGTCCAACGTTTTTAAAAATCCATGTGTATGAGATCAGAAGGCCAAGTGTGGGTGTCAGGGTAAATCCCCATGTGGTTCCTGTTCACTGGCTCTCTGACACAACTTGATGACAAGTCATTTTTTCATGTCTGCACCCCAGTCACTTGGGCCTGGAGTCTGTGCCCCAGAGGACCTTGTAGTCCTGTTTCCTGCTTTCCCTTCTTAGTCTTCCCCAGAATGCTCCAGAATGACCTGATCCGCTTCTCTGGGCCCCTCTTGCATTTATTATCTGTGCTCAGAATGGCTGAGATGCTCGGCCACAGTTTACACCAGCCAGTGCTGTGGGTCCAGAGAGGAGGTGCCTCAGTACCCAGCTAGACAGGGAGCAACAGGAAGAAGCATCTCGGAGGGCATGACCTTAGAGCTGAACTTTGGTGGAGGAGGAGGGAAGATAAGGAAAGGCCAAAAGGACCTCTCAGCTCTTGCGGGAATGGGCGTCCCTGCTCACCTCTGCCTCCATGTGACCGTGGGTCCTGGACACATCAAGGCTTTGATGGGGGGCCTCCTGTTGGGGGAAGCTGCTTGGAACTACACTGCTATTTCATTTCTTTCTTGGCAAAACATGAGTTTCTCACCTCAAGTACCCTCCAGTACACCTGTGTTCCTTGTTATCCCTACTTGTCTGAATGTGGAGTAGTCTAAGCAAAGATTTTACCAACGGATTTCTTTATTTGGGGAACAAAATAAATAATGATGTTAATAAGAATTCACCACTTAACTCTTGCCCGAGCACTGTCTAAAGTGCTTTCAAGTGTTTTCCATTTAATGCCCACAAGAATGCTGTGGAGACGGATGCTATTAATGTCAGTGATTTACGGATGGAAACTGAGGCACATAAGCAAGCAGCTACCCTGGTGTGATAAGGTGCTTTCTCCTTTTCTCTTTGCATTCATTCCTGTTGCCCTGAGGCATTGGAATGAGCAGGCCTGGGGTCTGAGTTCTAGTCCTAATTCCACTGACTGACTAGCTGTATGTCCCAAGCTCTTGTCATTTAGGGATTAGAACAGTCTCCAGTGTATCTGGTGGTTGTGAGGGTGAAATCAGTGGGCACTTTTGTACACTGCTCAGAAACTGGGACTTTGGACCTCTTTGAGCCTCAGTTTTTATATCTGGGAAGGGAAGAGGGTTGAGCGAGGTCATCTTCTAATGTCCCTTTCAGCTCAAGAGTTCCAATGCTTCTCAGAGTGCTACCATATCCTTCATGGCTCTGAAGAAGGAAGGAAAAATGAGTATGGAGTGGAGGGGCAGCCATCATGCAGTGGCTGCTGGCTGGACACTGCCTGGCTTCTGAGCACACTCCTCGGGGACATGTTCTGTTGGCATGCACCAAGGGGCTTCTGTGGGCTACAGTTTGAAATCAGTGTGATGTAAGTGGGAATAGAGCAAACTATTACAAAGATCAGCATTTTGTATTCTACCATGAGCAGAGCCCTAACATTCAGCCTCCAAAACTAGCATCACTTCCCTTGCAAATTCAAAAACAAATGTCATTTTTTTCAAACCATATAATTTTATCACATGCATTAAATTTTTTTGACAGCTTTTTTTTTTTTTTTTTTTTTTTTTTTTGGTTTTTCCCAAGCTTCTGTACACCTAAGCTTTGAGAGCCATGGCCTCCTCACCACTGGGGGCAAACAAAGCTCTTAGTGCCTCCTGCCCCTGCAGATGAGCTCCGACTGGAAGGGAGGAAGCCAGAGGCAGACCAGAGTTCCTGCTAGATCTGCCGTCTGCTTCCTCCTCAGTCCTGTGCTCTGTGACTCCCCCTGGCTCTCTTCCCCAGAGTCCTACTGCTGTGTGACCTTGATGGCTGCTTCTTCTCCTTCTCCTTCCAACCTTCTCCTTAGAGCTGCTGTCATAGCCTGGACCAGGCCAGGTGTGGGCTTTTGGCTCCCTCGTCTCTGTCATCTTCACATAGCCTTGGAACTCACCACAGATGGCTGGTTTTGGAGAGAGTGAGGATGAAGATCTCTGCAAGGCTTCTGCTTCTGTTCTGCAGATCATGGCTGCCTTTTTGAATTTGTGTGCCTGCCTCCCCATCCTTCTCCTCCCCGCCTCTCCATTGTTCCCATCTCAGGCAAGGCTTGGCTCTATTCTGAGTTCATATCTTTTTTGCAAACACTTGTCCACACTGTTTTATAATGACCTTCCGTTTGGCTGATCCATGGGGCCCATGTAATCCCTGATGGCCAGTTTCTTTCTAGTACTGAAGAATGTATGTAAGAAACCAATTTTATCTTTTTAAAAGATCCTTAGTCTTCTGGACTTCCCGGTGACTTAGTAATACAGAGGTTGGCCAGGCATTCAAGACCTCTCACTGAGGCTCACCAACCTTGTCTTCTCTTTTCACATGTGTTAACATCTGGTCCTTAGCCAAAGTGGGTCATTAGCAAGGGTGAGTTGATAATTACCTGTGAGCCTTATTTGTACTGATCCATTTACTTGAACTGTCTCCCATCATTTCTACCTGTCTGAATTTTACCTGTTCATCAAGTATGGACCTTTTTCTGAAAAAACTGATGGTATTCATGTTGCTGTTAAGATTGATGGTTGACAACCTATTGGGTATTTATTTAGGGGCTTTTTTCCCTCCCACATAATAATCCTTTGCAATAAGCAATATTATAGAGGTTTTGCATATAAATGAAACTGAGGTATGAAGTGATCCTGTAGCTTGTTTGGATTTGACTAATTAGATTCCTGGTGGAGCCAGGGTTTGATCTCAGACATGGCTCCGGGGCCCAAACTGTTAACCTGATAAATGGCAGGAATCATCCTTCTTTCCTGAACTTCCTAAAACACTTTCTTTTTATTTCCTTTATTCTCATAGTCATGCACTTCTCTCCGTCACCCTGTTGAAATATGAGGTACTATATCTTGTTCATACCTGGATTTCTAGCAACATTTCCATGCATGTGGCAAGAACTTAAAATTACTTTTTTCATTATACAAATTAATTTTTAAAGTATTACATTTTTCTATTGCTAGACTAACATGTAATATAACTATAGAAAATAATGAGATTCTTGTTGGATTATTTTCCATAAAAGAAGTCCTGGCAGAATTGAGACAATCTCGGGTAGATGAATCTACTCATGGGGGGTATTTCTTGTGCATTGGGCATGGGAACATGGCAGGGAATGCAGAAGTCTCTGCCTTCCTGGCCTCTGCCTCCTGTTGTAGTAGAGGTAAAGTTGTTTATAGTCTGTAAACAGTTTGACAGCATTAAGTCTACATGGTCATTTTAGTTTGTTTTTTTTTTTAAAGAAATGTTCTTTGGCTGTTGGTAACAACAGATGCTGCAGATGTTAATCCCTGTTGTCATTACCCTCCTTCAGAGAGTTCATGTTCAGTTTGAATCTTTGTTTCCAAAAGCCGCTCATGTTATTGAAAGAGAGTTTCAGAGCAACTGAAAATTTTGAAAAGTTGCTATTTCTTTTGGCATGAGAATTCAGGATTTTCAGGAGGGCTTGGAGAGTATAAAATGTTCTGTTTTGGGCTAACACATGGCAAAAAGCCAGAAATTTGGAGAATAAAGACCTGTGTCTTCATTTTCTTCCCGGAGCTTCTCTTCCAGGGCATTAACATGGGATTTAATGTCATGTCTACAAAGGGAGATCTGCAGCTCAAGATTTAATGTTTGTGTTTTGTGAAAGTGCAAGCCCCTGCATTCCATGCTTTAGAGAGTCAGAAACTGGGCAAGGAGGAGAGTGTGTGTGTGTGGCTTTCCCTCCTTTTCTGTCACAGTACTGATTCTGGTCACAGCAGCAATCCAGTGTTATACTCTTCCCTGTACATTTGTGAGCAGAGAAAAAGAAGAGAGTAGCAGTCAAGGTTGTTGGAAAGTAATTTGGCATCCAAAATATGCACCAGCATGGATTATATTTACAACTCTTTTGGGAATGTCACAGCAGTGATTTAAATGGAGACAATTGTCTCTTAGTACCCCTGAATTATGACTGGTTTTAAATTCTTAGAACCCTTTGGAAGCTGTTGTCTGGAAGTCTACATCACTTAAGCATTCTACATCCTGTCATTATAGAAGATGTCAGAATAGTAAAATCTAATCCTGGACTAGTGCGTTGTCCCAGCCCTTTGGTTTTGTGGCTTTGTAGACTTTATAAATATGTCTGTCAGTGCCTGTGGTCTCCCCATTCAGGCAGTTGGAGGTAGATGTCGTTTTTCACATTTCACACTGAGGGACTGGAACCCAAAAAGGCATTTGTGTTTATAAAGAGGCACCAACAGTCTGGGTGTCTGGGAGGAGGGGCAGTGGGTGGAGCAGCCCCAAGGCAGCCTCTGTCCTGCTGAGCTGGGCCTTTCTACCTGGGCCTCTGGGAGAACACCATAGAGGGAAGAAGCCTGATCACCAAGATTGCTCTGGAAACTATTAGAAATGTAAAAGTAGCCCTTCTTAGATCACTTAGCACAGCGCATGTAAGGGACTTGATAAATACTGGTGTGGTTGGCTTAGGAATTATCCGTGTTAAAAATAATGCCCATATTTATTATGAGAGCAGGGTTCTCAGCCAACAGCCATCTAACATTTTCACTATATTTCCCTGCTTATGCCCCTGTGTATGTGAATCCACATTTCACAAGATTGTACCCAAAAACATGCGTGCAAAAAAGAACTGATTGCAATACTACTACCTTGTCCCAAATCCGGACCCTGTTGCGTTGATAAGAAAACAGCCCACTTGGCCTGATTGAGCCAGGCCAAATTTAGAACAAACAAATATGTTAATTATCCCCACTTACAAATTACCAAACTACTTTGTAATTAGTGTATTCTTTTTTTTAATATTTATTTTTTAGTTTAAGGTGGATACAATATCTTTATTTTACATTTATGTAGTTCTGAGGCCATGCATGCTAGGCGAGCACTCTACCACTGAGCCACAACCCCAGCCCCATAACTACTCTATTCTTAACATGAACAAAAGATAATATTTTAAAAGTTCGTTCTTAATTATAAACTCTTAAAAAAAATAGTAATTTTACCACATTAAATACATTTAGGTGAAGAGGATATATTTTTATCTCTTCCTAGGGTTGGGTAGAGAAAAGTGAGTTTCTTTGTTTTCTCTTTGAATCGGGGATTCTCGTGGGGTGATTTTGTCCTTCCTTCTGCCCATTTAGTGATATCTAGAGGCATTTTTTAAAAATTGTCATTACTGGATGGCTGGACATTACCATCGTCTTATGGGTATCGCACAGGGATGCTCCAAAACATTCTGCAGTGCACAAAACCATCCCTTGTGACAAAGGATTATCCAGCCAAAAATGTCACTAGTGCTGAGGTTGAAAACCCTGCTGTAAACTATTAAGTTTATTTTCTGACCTTTACAAAGTATCGACTTTTATTTGGTTCATCCACGGGTGAAATTAATAGTGATAATAATTTCTTTGTGTTCTGTCTTTGCCTTTGATACTCTGACCAAGTTTGGGACAAATTCTTGTCACGTGTGAAAGGCTTAAATTCAGACAGTTTCCAGCAGCAGCATTTGAACTGTGCTGTCAGTGATAACAGGGATGGAAGGAAGAGCTTCCTCGATGTGATGGTAAACCCATGGGGTTGTACAAGGGCCAAAGAGAAGCAGAGTGTGCTTCCGCAGCCAGCAGTAGCTGCATCACCTGACGCCTGATAGAATGCAGACTCCTGGCCTCCCCTCAGTCAGACTCAATCAGAGTCTGATTTTAGAAAGATCCCCTGTGTAATGCTTGTGCATGTCAAAGTTAGAGAAGCAAGACTAAGTACTTCTAATTTTGCAGGAAAATATACCTTGCTTCAAATCATGGCTCTGCTCTTACTTGCCATATGACTTGACTCAATTACAAACTCTCTTAATTATTTGGGCTGCTAAATGGGGATAATAATGTCACCTATTTCATGAGAATCAGATAAACTTATTTGTGTCAAGGACTTCTCTCTCAACAAACTATAGCTAATGATTGACACTCAGGAGGAGAAAGTAAACAGGAAGCATGGAACTAGAGGAAGGAGGGCTGATGAAGAGAGCCCTTGTTCATCAATAGGGTTGAAAAGGGAAAAGGATTTTCTGGTTGGCTGCACCTGATGGTCAGTGGGGCTCTCCCTCTGTTGATGTGCACAAGCCCTGGTGCTCCTGCACTTGCACTAAAGCCCAACCTGGTGCTGCTCTCTGCTGCCTTACTACCTGCCCCCATCAGGCAGGACTTCTCACAAGTTCCTTTTTTGAAACAGTCCTTTGCAAGTCAGTGGGAGTGTAACTGCTTCCTGTATGAGATAAAGCACAACTTTAATCATGATGCATGTGTAGCAGAGATGTTAAGAGAGGAAAGAAAAAAGAAAGGAAAAGACTTCAAGCTGCAGAATAAGAGTACAGACAGAGTTCCTTTTAAATAACAATTAATTTAAACATGTTCAGTAATGACTAATCTTAAGTATGTATTGGGGGGTGTGATTTGTTTTTAAGTATTTTGCAGGAGGACACTTTTTCAACTTTGATTTTAATCAAAGTAGATTTGCACTATTTTCCTTTAAGTATAAAAGTGTCTATTGTTACACATTTAGAAAATTCAGGAAATAATAACAGCATGCCAAAACCCAGGACCTGTTTACCTCTTCCTTCATTCAGTAGTTATTTATGTATTACCTGCTGGTACTCAGTGCTCAGCTGCTCAGTGATGAGCAAACCATTGTTCAATGAAGGAAGATTCTAGCTACCTTTATTTTCAATATTTTTATAATTAAGTAGGTAAAATTTTAGTGCATTTCTTTTCATCATTTTTTCTGTGCCCCATATGTAAGACAATCGATAAGAGCTAATATTTATTGCATTCTTGCTGTGTGTTGGGCTCTGTTCTAGGTGTTCTGTATCTTATGTATTAATTCAGTCGCTTTATTGCTGCTCTTAGACATTTGACTGTTCTTTCCATTCACAGGTCAGGAAGTTGATGCATCTTAGAGAGGTTAAGTAGCTTGCTAAATATCACACAGTCGATAAATGGCAGAGTCTTGATGAATATTCAGTCAGCCTGGCTCCAAAGCCTCCTCTGTTTATCACTAAACTGTGTTACCTTTCACACTATTTATAGAAGAGATGATACTTGTATTAACCAGCAAGAAAATACCCCCAACTTAATGAAGGTAAATGGTTCATTTAACTCATAGTTTGGGAGGTTCAAGTCCATTGTGGGCTAAAACCTCATTGGTTTGGACCTCTGTTGAGGGCACTGGATACCAGTGGCAGGAGTATGCTTAGGGTGAGAGGTCACATCTTGAGCCAGGAAGCAAAGAGAAGGGCAGAGACCAGGATCTAAAATTCTCTTTGGAGGACACAGCCCCAGTGACCTCAGGGTCTCTCCCTAGGTCCCACCTCTTAAATGTCCATGAACCTTTAATACCACCACCCTGGTGACCAAGCCTTTATGTATAGGTCTTTGGGAAGTTACACCCAAACCATAGCAATACTATATAGACAATTTTGATTTGCACTTTTTCGTTGAATATTACACACAAACATCCTTTCTCTTATAATGAGATAAACTTTCTAGTTATTTCTAAAGGAAGTAGAATTTTTATTTAAAAAAATCATAATGAAATAGGAATGTATGGCGCTCTTTAATTTAGAGCTGCACATTTGCTTACAGAGATCATAAAGCATTCTTATTTAGTGTTTATATTTTTTAATCCAGCAATATTAAGAGGAGTTAAGATGGTCAGGTTACTTTAAGAAATTAAACATTTTGTACTCTTATTTGATCTCATAGATTTAATTGAGGAAAACAAGTCCAACTTTAGATAAGGAGAGCAGTCAATGTCGATGACTATTATGGAAATTACGGTAATGTGGAATGGTATTGGAGCTATAAACTAGAAGAGCTTGTAGGTTTGTATTATGGGTGGTTGAGAGGCTCAGGCTGCCTGTGAAGGTTTTTTATGGTGTGTGTTGAGATCATGGTTTTATTTACAAAGATTCAGTTTGCACAGAAGCATGTGAAGTCCTGTGAGATCCAGTTATACAGGAACCTCCGCTGGTCTTCATAGCTAGGGTCACAGTGAGAGGGTGGGCCATTCTCTGTACATATTTATGTGGTATTTGTGAGTTATGACAGCAGTGTGTGCCAGCAATGTATTTTCTACAGGTGAGAAAGGTACAGATTTATAAAAGGTAAATAGATTTAAACTAATATATGGACATTGAAAAACCCACAACACAGGGAAACATTGAGTAGGAGGAATATCTAGCAGATAGGCTCTGAGCTAAGCAGATATGGGATGGAATCCTGTTCACCTGTTTATTCCTTATAAAACTTTGAGTAAGTTACTTGGCCTTTCTGACCTTAGTTTTCTTGTTAGGCTAATATTGCTTTCTGGATTTGTCATCAGGATTAAATGAGTCTGTGTGAAAATGCCTGGCACAATGCCCAGCCTAGATGATCCGTTAATGGTCACTGTTTTTGTTGACTATTAAACATGTTTTCATGTTCATTCCAGAAAACATAGTCATATAACACAGTGTGAATACATATGGAAGCCAGGATGCTTGGATTCCAAACTAGGCTTTGCTACTTTCTGGGTTTGTGATAACTAAGCAAGTTACTTAACTCCCTGTGCCTTAGTTTGCTTTTTTTAAAAAAAACTGTATAGAGTACTTGTGTCTTAGGGTGATTGTGAGTGTTAAATGATTATACATACAGTCCTTGGAGCATGGTATAAAGTAACCACCAAAAGAATATTTGCTGTTATTATCAGTAGTGCTGTTATTCAATAACTTCTTTAGAATATTACACCTTAAAACTTATGTTTAAACTACAGCAGCTTTTGCTTACATTTTGATACGTCAGTGTTTCATGTTTTTGCTCAGACTTACATAAATTTTAAATTTGGTGATGTCATTATGTTTTATGTAAATGAGAAGAATTTGCTGATTGGGCACTATGTTTGAATACACATAAATTTTTTGTTGTTGCTAAAAAATTACCATTCTGGTATGTCTTCTTTCCTCTCCAGATTATTCAGAGCTGGGAGAGCTTCCCCCACGGTCTCCTTTAGAACCAGTATGTGAAGATGGACCCTTTGGCCCTGTACCAGAGGAAAAGAAGAGGACATCACGGGAGCTTCGTGAGCTGTGGAAAAAGGCTATTCTGCAACAGATACTGCTTCTCAGAATGGAGAAGGAAAATCAGAAGCTACAAGGTTGGTTTGCCATATTGAAACTGAACAGGCCTGATGATCTTAATTCATTGTGTACTAAAGTGAATCACATCAGTCATAAGCATGCATTCTTAAAACAACAGAAAAATAATTTTAACATACATATCAATCATATGTTTACTTTTTCAAAGTAATGTCAACACTGTTTACCTTCTAGAGATTTAAAGTAGTCCTCCCAACTATGTTAATTGTTTCTAGGTGGTTATTATTAGCACAGTGTCTAGAACTTCTGAGATACAAGTTGCAGTTTAAGTTCAAACCTCTGAAAGGTATATTTTGTTTTGTTTTCCTCTGTCTTCCTACTTTATCCTCAGCCAGGGTCTCTACCTGGGTGTTATGTGTAAACTGATTCTATGGAAGTCCTTAAAGTTTGTAACCTTACTCTGTGCCTTTTTTACTGAGTTGCAAGTAAAACATGAGCCGAGCCTTGTCTGTGCTGATACCAACAGTATCAAAATAGGACAAAGATATGAAAATTAAGATTTTGTTCATTTTCTGTTTCCATACTGATGCTTAAACCAATAAATACCATTTTCTGAATAGCTTAAGAAGCTAAGTTACATGGCTTGTGGAAAGAGAGCTGCCTGGATGTAAATTAAAGAAGATTTTAGCAAGTCTGAACATAAATTTCAAAGGGAAACAGCAGGGGTTCTGTCATGTTACCATTGCCTGAAGGAGTCTTAGAAGGAGAGTACGTTCCATTGAGCATTACCCTGGATTGCAGATTTTTGTCTTTTTATCTTTTTTTAAGATCTTTTTTAAAGGATGAACAGACACAACATCTTTAATTATTTTATTTATTTTTATGTGGTGCTAAAGATCGAACCCAGTGCCTCACATATGCGAGGCAAACTCTCTGCCGCTGAACTATAACCCCAGCCCCTAATCTTGACCTTGGTGTTTGTATAGAGCTAAAAGTCATTTTGATACCAAATCTATTATAAAACTCCTCATGAATACATTATATCTCATATGAGTTCCAGTTGTATAGAAACCTCTGCTCCTCTTCGCAGTTGGTGTCATGCATGGTGCATAGCAAATGAGCATATCCAGAAGATATTTTTGAGTTACAACACTGTGCACTTGCAGTTACAGTTTCTATGGTTGAGAACTGTATAGATTGGTGAAATGTAACAGATGAAGAGTTAAGATAGGCATATCATTTTGACCAAAAAGAATAAGTGAAATATAAAATAAGACCCTTTGATATGAAATAATCCAATGATTTAAATAGCTGCTTTCAAGTGAAACCAGCTCTCTAGTATGCAGTATTGAAGTTGAGAGAGATGAGTCATTCCATCAAGAAGCTGTGGAAGGCATTGGCATAGGGAGGGCAGTGTAGTATAGGTGAGTGCTGAGTTTTTTTCCAACTTTATTTTTCTACCATTTTCTATGTGTTCTTGAAGGTAATTCTGTAAGCAGGTGTCTAAAAAAACATTTGATAAATGTCTTAATCAGCTTTTTAGCTGCTGTGACTGAAAGACCTGACCAGAACAACTGTAGAGGAGGAAAAGTTTATTTAAGGGCTCATGGTTTCAGAAGTCTCAGTCCATATACAGCTAATCTATTGTGGCAGAAGAGTATAGCAGAGGGAAACAGCTCACTGATGATCAAGGAAGCAGAGAGAGAGAGAGGTTTCCACTTGCCAGATACAAATATATACCCTACATCCATGCCCGAAAACTCCACCTCCTTCAGCCATACCCCACCTGCCTCTACTTACCACTCAGTTAATCCCAGCAGAGAAAATACACTGATTAGGTTAGTCATTTCTCCTCCAAGCCTTCTTTCATCATCTCACGTGAGCTTTTGGAGGACACCACATCTAAAGAGATGGGCATGGCGCTACTAAGTATGTCATCAGTTAAGTGAAAGCTTTGGAGCACAGCATTTTTTATTATGTTTATATTGGGCTTTTTGGAGCTTGAGACAAGAGGATCTCAAGTTCAAAGCCAGCCTCAGCAAAAGCAAGGCGCTAAGCAACTCAATGAGACCCTGTCTCTAAATAAAATACAAAATAGGGCTGAGTATGTGGCTCAGTGGTTGAGTGCCCTTGAATTCAATCCCCAATACCCCCACCCCCTAAAAAAAAGGCAGTCACGTTCCCCAGTGGGTCAGGATGCTTAACGGTCTGTTGGCCAACCTTCTTGCAAATGACAGCCATGTAAAATTAGGGCAGAGCTACAGAAGGGGTGCCGCAGTCTCTGGCTGGGCACAAATCACGAGTCTCCACACAGCTTGTAGATTCAAACAGCAATTCTTTATTCCCGAACTCACACCGGCCGTCTACAAACACGCTCTGGGGGAATCCACGTTCTCTTCCCAAATCCACACTCTGCCCTAATCCACTCTCTCCCAAATCCACTCCGCATGGGCTTCTGTCTCCCAAAATATACTGTCTGACCCTAAGCACTCAAGAGGAACTCAGCAGCAGGATACGCCCTATTCCAAAAGAGGAACACCCTAATCTCCTATTATACTAAACCGCCCTATTCTAAAGGGGAAACACCCTACTCTCCTATTATGCCAAACTGCCCTATTCTAAAGGGGGAACACCCTAAACACGGATCCTGCCCTGGTCCTTGAGCAAGGTCACCTTTCAGAAGTCCTTCCACTAGACAGCATGGGAGTAAGCTGGCAAGGAATTTGTCATACCTACTTGGCTGATGGCTCCCAGCATCTCCCCCCTTCTGATTAATTAAACAACGAGTAATGTGGCTTAAGGACCGTGCCTGGTAGGTTGTCCAGTTCAACATATGGCTCTTACCCGTCATTGGAAAACTGACCTTTAGGCGTCAGCCTCCTGTCTTAGGTTGATACCACTGCAACTGGATCATACCCGTCACTGACTACCGGTCCAGCATACAGCCATACTTGTGGATAGGTCTATGCACCAGTGGGGGTGTGAGGTTCTTTGCCTCACCTCTGTTGGCCCCCAAATTTGGCCTTGGTGCCAGTGGGGGAGTGAGGTTAATGTGGCTTAAGGACCGCGCCTGGTAGGTTGTCCAATTCAACATATGGTTCTTACCCGTCATCGGAAAACTGACCTTTAGGTAACTGACCTTTAGGCGTCAGCCTCCTGTCTTAGGTTGATACCATTGCAATTGGATCATACCCGTCACTGACTGCCGGTCCAGCATATAGCCATTGGCCCCCAAATTTAGACCATCACTAGCAGAAGGGAGGAGGATACAGAAATGCCACGACACCAAGCCAATTGACAGTTCCTTTGGAAAAATTGCATCATTGGTGACACCATCAGCAAAGATCACTGGTGACACCATCAGCAAAGATATGCCAGCATTACCACAATTTGCTGCACTAAACGTAGTTACATAGTCCAGGCAAGTTCTGTAAGCAGTTCAAAGGGGAGGAATTTGTCCGTCTCCTCCCAAAGTCCGTTGCCTCCCAAAGTAAGTTGACTCCTTGATTGAGCATACTTGTTGAGTTATATTCATTGGGATGAAGATAGGAATTCTGGCAATGATGCTAAAAAGACATTATCCTGAAAAGAATTATTAAATATAATGAAAAGGAAAGGTGAAAGTAAACAAACAGATCTGTTAACCTACTTAAAAAACAATCCTTAACAGCTGTTTACCTGATTTAAATTAGTAAACAAGCAGATCTGTTAACCACCTTTAAAAAGAATCCTTAACAGCTGTTTACTTAATTTAAATTAAGCCATTTAAATCACGTGAATAAAAAATAAATAATTCGGATCCATTTTCTCATGAGCGCTCCTCATATATGAAATATGGACATACGCACACACAGACATATAACACAAAACACAAATGTGCAAACAAACGTACAACACATAAGATAATAATAAAGGCCTTGTAGCTTTACCTAGGTGAAATCTCCATTGCAATGTTTAAAAACTCTATAGTCAAAAAAAATAAAACTGATCAGAAAAACATTAACCTAGGTTTGTATGAGCTCAAAAAATAAAAATAAAACCTTATGATGTGGAAAAATGCAATAATAAAATAGATATTGAAAAAAGCATCCTGGTTAATCACAGTCGCAGATGTAAGAATGGCCAAGCTGGAGTTCTGGATATCAGCTGTTACGGATTTGAGTCAAATCATCTTCTTTTCGATCTGTAGAAATCGTTTTGGTTAGTCTTTCTGGAATCCAAATCGGCTGCTGTTCTCCCTGTGGAAACACGCAAACAGAGCCCCGACTCCAGACAATCACTGGGTCTGGACCTTTCCATTGTCCTCTTAGAATATCTTTCCAAAGTACTTTAGTCTTATGTACATTTTTTGGATACATATGTCTTTCCGCAGCACTAAGTCCTGATGAATCCAAATTTTAAAAATTTAGAGTAAAAAGGGTTATTTTAAGTTTATCTTTGGGGGATATATACCCCTTTCCAATTCCCTCTTTTTGCTTTAATAAGCACGTTTTAATTTTATCTTGAATGTCTGTATCTAATAGTTGTCTTAGCTTTTTGCATTTTCTATTTGAAATACCTTTACTTTACATTTTTAACCATTTTCTATCTTAATTCTATCTTCTAGTTTTTTTTTTTTTCCTAAGGTTTGTACATTCACCCTTAGTTGCTTTTTTTTTCTTCCTAGTTTTCTTTTGTTCCCTATTTTGTGGGTTTAAAATTCTTGTCTTCTTATCTTTTTTATCTTCCTACATCTTCTCTCTTTTTTCTTACCTTTCTGTACTTCTGTCTTAAAGTTTTCCACTTAAAATTTTTAATCTTCTTTATCTAAATCTTTTATCCTATTATCTTTCCATTATCCTGGGTTTTTTTTTTTTTTTCTCCGTCATGAAGGCATCTTAACCACCTTCAATTTAACCTTTTAAAGCCTTTTAATTATCATCTATACTGTACTTTTAAATGTACTTTTTTCACCACCTACAGCTTCACTCTTTTAAACGAGGCTTAGATTCTGTTTAAATCGCTTAATGTTAGTTTACATGGCTGCCCTTCAACCAAAGGCCTTTTTTACTCCATTAAGAAGCTTTGTCTCAATCTGCCATGTACAAATATCTTTTTCTTCTTTCTTCCTTTCTCAAGCTTTTAAAGTACAACTTTTTACTTTAAAACAGAGATTATCTCATCTAGAAACATTTCTTTTTCTTTTAACCTTCCATATTAAAATATATTTTCACATTTTGAATCTTTTTATATCTCTTTTTAAGCCGTTAACCCTTTTTATAAATTCACATTCTGAAATAACCCTTATAAAATTTCCGATTTAGACAAATTACTCCACTTTAAGAAGATGAAAGACTTTCATGTTTTTTATGATACTATAATACTGTAATTGAAACCCAACTGAAACTTCTTATACTCTTTGTATATAAATTACACCTGATAGAATCTTAACTCTTAGTAACCTTGTTTTAGCAAAGACATAGACCAAAGCAATATTAAAACTTTTTTCCATTCACCAATTTATGAAAACACACATAATGTTTAAACATATTACCTTATGGAACTTAATAAGTAAAGAGTACTTGATTTCATATTTAGTGGTTGATATTTTAACACTTTAGTTTTGTAAATTAATTAGAACTTTGTAGAAACCAAGATCTTAGACAAATGTAGTAAACAGAACTAGCCATCTCTTTCTTATTGAAGAAAAATCCTTCTACAGGATACCATGATGGTCCCATTGATATATTTAATAACTCGTCTTTAAAAAGCCATGGGCTACATTTTTGTATTGTATCACATATGCCCTAATCGTTCTTGGTCTTACTGGGGTGCCTCCTTTCTCTAACAATTTCTCTTCCTCGGAGGCGAACAACTTAAAACCTTGAGCCAACCATTTTCCCCAGTTTGCCTGAGAAAGTTCTAGGAACAGGCAACTTGAAATAAAAACAAAATATATCAAAACAAAAACACATTGCTTTTTGAAATGCTCACCCATTCTTTCGCTCTCCTTCAGGGGCGAGTAATTTCACTTACTTCCAATTTTTAAATGTTCCCCGTACGGGCCACCAGATGCCGCAGTCTCTGGCTGGGCACAAATCACGAGTCTCCACACAGCTTGTAGATTCAAACAGCAATTCTTTATTCCCGAACTCACACCGGCCGTCTACAAACACGCTCTGGGGGAATCCACGTTCTCTTCCCAAATCCACACTCTGCCCTAATCCACTCTCTCCCAAATCCACTCCGCATGGGCTTCTGTCTCCCAAAATATACTGTCTGACCCTAAGCACTCAAGAGGAACTCAGCAGCAGGATACGCCCTATTCCAAAAGAGGAACACCCTAATCTCCTATTATACTAAACCGCCCTATTCTAAAGGGGAAACACCCTACTCTCCTATTATGCTAAACTGCCCTATTCTAAAGGGGGAACACCCTAAACACGGATCCTGCCCTGGTCCTTGAGCAAGGTCACCTTTCAGAAGTCCTTCCACTAGACAGCATGGGAGTAAGCTGGCAAGGAATTTGTCATACCTACTTGGCTGATGGCTCCCAGCAAAGGGGAAAGATGCTGGATGACTTCTTTAGAACATTAGGAGAAATTTTGACTGTAAGTGATGAGGTGAGATCAGCACCTCACAAAAGCAGAGTGTGTGCTGCTGTGCCAGTGATGACTGGGCAGACTAGGAAGAGCAGGTGGGCATTTGCTGGGTTACCTGGAATATCTTGCCAGGTGTTGCATAAGTCACTGGCCCTTGCCAGCATCTTTCTACTGCTTCCTTGTTCCATCGGGCTTTTTGGCAGTGTTTACTTCTTATGGCCTTTTATTTTTATTACTTGAATTTGTTTTTCTTTGTAGCTCTATTATTGTTTGACATATGTTTATCTTTGTGGTCAAATCATGATCAACTTGCTGAATATAGATCAACTTGCTATATTATTCTCTACAGTCCCTGTATTTCTGAGAAAAATAATCAGCAATAACAGACTGATTGCTGGAAAACATTAATGAGTTTTTTGTGGGGTCATTTGGGAGTGCAGCTAGAACTATTATTCCATTACACCCAGGAGCAAGATTTAACAATTTTAACAAGATTTACAGAGTTGGAAAGTGTACTATGTACTGGAGAGACCATCATTCTGTGATATTATTTTCTTCATTTGCTTCTTAAAAGAAGGTTAAATTGCATCTCTTGAAATTGATCAAGGGTTCAAGCTGACTTGGATGCTCTTTGGAAAAGAAATTAAAAGGGTATGCATGAGAAAGTTGCTCTTCTGGTTAAGTCTGTTTCCTGACTTTTGGCTGCAGAGATCAAATGTCTGTTGCTTCTGGAGGCATTGCATCCTGGAAGGGATCAAACCACTGAAATCTACCTCACACCCTTGTAGGCTCTTGGCAACTAAACTTGTCATTTCCTCAAAGTTACACAGCTAATTTGTGGTGGTGTTAGGACTAAAATGCATCACCTTTCTCAAGCTAGCAGGCTTCCATTGAATCTCTCTGCAAGGTTTTTGTTTGTGCAAGGCTGTGGATGGAGCCCATGGTTTCCCACATGCTAGGCAAGTGGGAAACTACTGAACTACATCCCTTTCCCTTTTTATTTTGTGACAGGGCCTTGCTAAGTTGCCCAGGCTGGCCTTGAACTTGTGATCTTCTGCACTCAGCCATCAGAGTACCTGGGATTATAGGCATGAACCATTTCACCTGGCACCCCACCACCACCACCACCTATTTTTAAATACAGACGTGAACATCCTAATGCAGGACAGCAGAATGTACTTTAGTGTAACCATGATTTAGGATTAGCATGTTATTGCTTGTCAGATTAATTCATATAGCTGCATTTTATGCTTAATTAAGATTAAATGTTAATCATTATTGCATCTCCATATGATGTGATAATATTAAATTTCCAGTTGCAGGTAAAGGTATTTTGATTTACAAAAGCTTTTTCCCTAAATGATGCATATTTGTTGTGAAAAATGAATTAAATCCTTAGTGTAGTTCTCCTAAAATCTCTATAAGAGTGGAGGTTATGTAATTACTGAGCCACTTAGCTTTCTGCTTCAAAGTTTTCAAGAGATGGTAGCAGTTGGCTAGAGGGTGTTGTCTGTGAAAGCAGTTGGTCAAGAGCAGAATGGAGGATGGGACAGCATGGTGGGCCTTCACCAGACCTGACATTTAGTCACAAAAGTCCAAGTTAGTTTCTGTATCTGTGTTATATGGTAACAGATGTTTAGACAACTCATGCAGGATTGCATTTGATTTCATTTAGTCATGACTCCCCAGATACGTTAGGATTCTGCAACAAAGGATGGTACTTGGGACAACAGCAAGATACCCAGAATTAGCCTTTGCAGTTTAGTCCTCAGGCCAGCTCTCTCTGGCTGTGTGAGGTTCTGTGGACTTCAGAGCAAGTTTGTTGCTTAGTGTGCTGGACTATGATGCAGAATTTACTGCCAAAGAACCTGGGCCGACACTGAGACCCCAGTGCGAACCAGTCTCTGTTCAGCACAGTGAGTCCTGAACCTGATTTTGCTGCAAGTTAGTTCATCACTAGTGAATTTATTGTGTTTTCTCATACCTAGAACAACTTAAGGTTGACATTTTTTTAAAGTATGAATTTCAGAGATGTAAATTTAACAGGGCCTAGAAAAAATATTTTTCAAAATAAAAGGACAAAGTAAAGATGGTAGATGAAAAGTCCTTCAAGTTAAGAGGACAGGCAGAACTGGCCTGAAAGCACTCAGCTCCTGGAGCTGGTGAACAACCCTGGGCAAATCATTTAATCTTATGACCTTCAGTTTCTACCCCCTGAAATGAGAGATCGGACTGGAGAGTCAATTTAATTGTCAGAAGTTTTCCTTTATTGATTCTCCCCTTCCAATTTGGTAATTAGGTCTAATTCTTCTTACTACAGTTTTAGATTGGATGGATTTGGTGGAGCACAACAGTTCTCTTCATGTATATGAGGAAGTATTGGATTACAGGAGTGGAATTCTGGTTAGCTTCAGGAAACAGAAACAAGACAATCATAGATGCTAGGTAATAGAGGCTTGGCTCTGAATAAGGAGGAACTACCCTTAGAGATTTCCTCCCTGTGTAGATGAAAAAAGAGGTTGCATTCTAACCATGCCACACACTGGGAATTTGAACACATAGCTCTTGCTTTTGACATGTTTATAATTTCATAGTAGCTGTGAAAATGAAAAGAATTGAACAGAGGTAGAATTTATCTTACAGTAGGACCAACAGGACACTCTGGGTGTGGTAAAAGGATAAGAGAAATCAGAGGTACTTCCTGTGTTCTAGTGTTTCCAAGACAAGGAAGATGGGTGACTTATCCTTAACCTATTCAGCAGCTATTTCTGGTCCATCTCTTGGTAGCTGAGAGCAGCGGCCATGTGGGTATGTTGTCTATAGCTGTGGTGTCCACTAACCTGCTCTCACCTGGTTGCTTCCAGCCTCTGAGAATGACTTGCTGAACAAGCGCCTGAAGCTCGATTATGAAGAAATCACTCCTTGTCTTAAAGAAGTAACTACAGTATGGGAAAAGATGCTTAGCACTCCAGGAAGATCAAAAATTAAGTTTGATATGGAAAAAATGCACTCGGCAGTTGGACAAGGTAAGCTTATGTCGAATCGGCTAGCCAGCCTCACCCTTGCTGATGACTGGGAGAAGTGTGGAATAAAGACATGTTCAAGTCCAGTGTTAATGGCCATCTGTTTTCTTTTTATCACATTGTTACCTACTCTATTTCTTGATATCTTAATTGATGTCAGTTTCATTATCTTTCATAACTTCTTAAATTAATTATTCCTAGAAAGCATGAAGACAATAGAGAAAAATCCAGGGGTTTACTTGCCTGTAAATTGCATAATGATCTAACGATATACTCTGAATTAAATGGTACACTAAGAACTAATGTGTGGTACTCCCCAAGTACTCTAGGGAGACCACAGTGTATAATACACAAACGTGCAATTTAGGTGACTCTAGAGTTGGATCCCAGTCCTTTCACTATGCAGTGTGACCTTAGGCAAAGTCTTAAACTCTCTGAGACCCATTGAAACACACATGGAATGCATAGCATGTTTCTGCTATCCCATAAGGCCTCGGAGAGTAGCTGTACGGTCTAGTGTCTCAGTGTGATCTGTCAGTCTGACCTCTTACTGGTCCATGAAGAGGTAAGTACAGAACTTGATGTTAAGCATTTGGAAATGTTTCCAGCAATTTAACACAGTGACCCTCATAAAAAACAAATGTAGACATACATTTTGTCATTTTGTTTCTCTTGTTTTGTCTTCTGCTAATTCATTTTTACTGTGTAATAGAAACATCAGTCTGCAATGGATTAGAAAATTTTTAAACTAAAAAACTGATCTTTCAAAGATAGTTTGAGAAGTATCATTTTAGAGCTTAATTTCAGTAAATGTTTGTGTTCAAGTGAAATTATTTCTTTTACAAAGGCATATGCTGGCCAGAGTGGAAGCCTTCTGAGTACTGTCCTACATCTGGTTCTACTGAGTTCAAATGGACCTAGTCCTGAGTGGCCAGATGTTGGGAATAAGGGTTGCACACAGGGATTTATACCTATGTTTCTATGTACTCTATGTATGTATTTATACTTATGTATGCCTGTGGTTTTTTCTGACTTTATCTTCATGCAGAGGAAGTTCATTGCTAAGAGAGTGGAACAAAGCAGTTTTTGAACCATTGTCTTTTAGGCATTTTAAGACCTTCCACTGAATTTTGACAGCATCTGTGTTAGTGATCCTGTGTAGTTATTGCTGGTTGCCACTTTCCCCTTACCATGGATAAGGACCCTTAGGTTTAGAACAGCTGATAATGATGGCTAAAGGTTCACAGAACAGTCACTTTGTGGGCTCCTAGGGTTCTGACACCCACACTGCCTTGGCTGTACTGTTCTCAGAAGCCAGGAATGTGTTGCACAGGTGAGGACTTAGGGTCTGAACTGGTGGAAGCTTCCATTTTTACCTTTGGCAGGTGTCCTTACCTTTCTGGGATCCTGCCTCCTCCCTGGTAGCACGAGAGGCTTGGACCAAGCAGAGGACCTTAGGGCTATCTTATATTTCTGACATTTGTAACCGTCATGGTTGTTGGATGTATACACCTCCACCCAGTTACACCAGGTGGCCCCTGATGGCTGTTTCAAAAGAGAAGGAAAGAACACTTCTGTTCTTGGTGGCGTTGCTTCTGCAGAAGGCCTTGTGTGTTCTGGCAGCTGTTCAGATGTTGGAGTTTCTCAGCACCTGGACATTGGTTTCTCATTGTATGTTTTAGAAGGAGACCAAGAGAAACACTCTAGGAACCTGGGCCCTGCTTGGTAAAGTCTGGCAGGGATGCTGGACAGTGTACATTCCAAGATGAGCTGAAGCTCACACCTCAATGTGATGACCCTGACTTCATCACATTGCTTTGATTCAAGAGCCATCCTTCTTATGGTTTCAGGGACTTCATCAGTCAGTCAGCTTCAACATATTAAAACTGAACGATTCCAAACAAATGACTATTGTCCATCTGTGGAATTTAATTTAAAAATAAAAATAAATAAAATTTTTATTTTATTTTATTAAAAAACCAGTAAATTATTTTATAAGATAAATAAAATAAAAATACATACATAGAGTACATAGAAACATAAGTATAAATGTGTGCAACCCTTATTTTCAACAGCTGGCCACTCGGGACTAGGTCCATTTGAACTCAATAGAACCAAATGTAGCCATGTGACAGAAATAAAGAAATTCATAAAATTTTCCCAAGTTGAGATTAGATGGAAGTGGCAGGATTGAGGAGCTAGCAAGGGAGAATAGAAAATAATTCTGTGGAATTTCAGGTAATTCAGAATTTAGTTTGGGCCAGAATGATTTCTCTAAATATTTCTAAATATAAACTTTAAAAAGCTGGAACATATTTTCCTAGGAATGGAATTGCAAAGTGGCCACCTGAGTAATGAGAAATATCAACCAGATGCAAACTCTGCTTAGCTTTGACCCAGCAGTATCATTTAGAAAAACTTATTCTAGAAATCAGTCAGTCAAAAAACTACTGTATGCAAGCATGCTTATTATGATATTGTGACACTGTTTAATAGCTAGACCCAGAAGAATCCAGTCATGACCATTGTATGTCATACTCCTTGAAAATGATAGAGTAGTTGTCTATTTACTGATATAAAATGTTTGGGACAGGTTGTTCAGTGAGAAAAAAATATATATACTACAGTGTGGTCTTGTGCAGTTAATATTTCCATAGCAAATACATGGAGAAGCGTCCTTGTGTTTGCAGATATCTGGGTTATAGGCAGGTTGACATGCCCCCCTGTTCACCAGCACAGTCCTGGTTTCCAGCTCTTGTCTTGAAATCAGTAGCCTTCCTCCTTCACTTTCAGAAGTTCCTGTTTTGGATGGTAAATTATATGTTCACTCTAGTTGTGAGTGATTTTTCACTTTCTTCTTTGTATCTTCTGCATTTTCATCCTTCCCCCTGTCCCAGTGAGCATATGATACTATTCAAAAATAAAAAGTTATTTACATGAAAGGTGGAGGAATGGCCTCCTGCCCACCCAAAACCCTGCCTATAGGCCCTGGAGAGCCCCACTACCAGGTCTGTCTATTGAGTTATGAGAAAAGCACAACTGAGCTCAGAGGTCACTCCAGGCCATTCTTAGCAAAAATGTTGGGTCCAATTTGCATGACCCTTTGCATTGATAAATCAGAGAATCTAAACTAACTCTTGAATCCCAGCATATCTGGTACTCCCTAGTGACACAGCCAGTATTCTCTTCCTCCAAAAAAACAAATTTCTGATAATGGGAATGATTTAGTAATAAGAGGAAATTATTATAAGAGGACATCTCATAACTTGGGAATATTTTCCATTTTGCCTGAGAATGTTCTCTAAAGAAAGCCCCACTATAAATCACCATGCTGGCTGTTTTCCTGCTCATGTTTGCTTCTAGTCTGAGTCTGAAGTATGTTTTATCCAAGACTGAATGGGTAGGGAAGCAGAGAAGAAATGGCACTACATAAAACAGCAGATATCAGGATTTCCTAGTTCTATGTAACAAATTATTACAACTTTGTTGCCCAAAACAACAGAAATTTTTCTTCACAGTTCTGGAGGTCCAAAGTCAAGGTGTCAGTGAGACTGCACTCGGCCCCTTCCCGCTACTGCTGGCTGCCAGCTTCCTGAGTGTGTCCACATCCTCTGCCTCTTCCACAGTCACGCTGGCTCCCTCCTCCTCCATCTTCTCCTCTGTGTGTCTGTTATACCAATACTTGTCTCTGGATTTAGGGCCCACCTGGATGATCCAGAGTGATCTCCTCAATCCAGGATCCTTATTTAATTAAATCTGCAGACCCTTTTCCCACATAAGAAAAAATTAGGCTCCAGGGATTAGGAAGTGGACATACACTTTTTGGGGGAGGCACCATTCAATTTACACTGCACAGAATCATCAGATTAATGCTGGGATAAACATTAGAGAAGGCATGGGATGTAGTCAGTTAATTGGGACCTATGTTTCTCCCAAAAGCCAACTTTTTTTTTTAATAATTCATAGATGTAAAAGAAGAAACACAGTACTTACTACACCTGAAGCATTTCCAAAAGGTGCCTGCAGCAACTCAAAACCCTTAAGAATTCCTCTCTCGTTTGTTTTTTATCCTTTTCCTTCATCCTTAAGGTTTGGCTTATTAAGTGATGGATTCCGTGAAACCTGCAATGCTCTGGTAGCAGTGAGCCAGCTGTCCTTCATCTGAGCTCTGCCTCACTTGGGTTCTGTCCCTTTTATGTGATCACAGTTCATTCTGTATTTTGTCATGCTTGCTCTTATTTTCCTAGAACATTATTAATTGGCATCAGGTTGGGGCTTGTGTCATATTCACTGGTTTAATTCCTCGCAGTGTCTAACAGTCCCAACATAGAACGTCTTAGAAAGATGAAAGGAGCAAAGTGAGTTGGCCCATCCAACAGCTTGAGAGCTGAGGCAGGAGGATCACAAGTTCAAAGCCAGCCTCAGCAACTTAGACCCTATCTCAAGATAAAAAATAGAAAGGACTTATGGCTTAGTGGTTAAGCACCCTGGGTTCAATTCCCAGCACGCCCCCCACCCCCACCCCCCAAAAAAAAAAAACAGGTTAAAAAAACCAGGGACAGGGCTGGGGAAGTGAGGGGAGAATGGGGGTTGGTTGGAAGGAAGCAGGGAACAAATTTGGGGTTGTTTTCCTCCCCTTGCTGGGCTGAGAATTCATAATGCAGCAAGAAGTTGGTTCAGTGAAATGAAACACAGCTTATTTTTATTGTTAACTTGTGTTCTGTTCACAAATTGTGCCTGTATACTTTCTGCCTTCCCCCAAAGGTGTGCCTCGTCATCACCGGGGTGAAATCTGGAAATTTCTAGCAGAGCAGTTCCACCTTAAACATCCGTTTCCCAGTAAACAGCAGCCAAAGGATGTGCCCTACAAAGAGCTCCTAAAGCAGCTAACCTCCCAGCAGCACGCCATTCTTATTGACCTCGGTGAGTCTGAACTATCGACTGCAGATGGAAATGGATGGCTCCCTCCCTTGAAAAATCTGAAGAGTGTTATTTAGTGATTTAGTTATTTAGTGATCTGCCTTTAGGTTGAGCAATCAAAATTTACGGCTGAGACTTTTAATTTAAAAAGCCCTAGAGTAATCACAAATGTCCTCTTCAAGTATATAAAAATCTCTGTTTTTACTGGCAGCTCGCTCCTTCTGCTTGGTGGGGGTATTCGTTAAGGCCGTTCATTAGGTCATAACTGTAGTTTACTCGGTAATTCAGGTATCGATAGGACGTTTTTATAGTCAGCTGAAGGAACATCCTGGGAAACATACAGACTTGGTTTAATTACAGGAGCCGCTCTTTACTGCTCATTCATTTGGAAAAATTGTGGGAAGCCTAGAGTGTGTGTGTGTGTGTGCATGATGTCTGCATTTGGGATGATTTTATTTTGAAAATGGGTTGATACCTATCTCTTGACCAGTTTTTAAAATGTGAAGATAGAAACAGTGTATCAGATATATGTTTAGTTGCTAGAGTGGAGACATGGCTGAACTGGGACTTCATGGTGGTGTACAAAGGACCCTCTGACTGTCTGGAGCCCTGCAGGGGTTGCAGTGGCCCTGTGTCCTCTTGCCTGCTGCCCTTTATAAGGGCCCGGTCTTCTCTGGTGGGGAGCAGGCTCCAGAGTAGGAGCTTGTCATGCTGCCAGTGGAGCACGTGGCCCTGCTTTCCAAGATACCTGTCCTGGTTGTCCCCTGTGCAGGCTCCCCAGCGGCCCTGTCAATGCAAGGATGCGTATAGCCCAGCAACCCTGATGGAGGTGGCAAGAGGCAGAGAAAATACGTGGGATCAGGCAGTAGCAAGACTGTCAGTTTTCTAACCTTAAATGTTATCTTTCAGAAACTGTCCCTGGCTGTGGCCTCTTTTCCACATGCAGCCTGGATTAGGTGCTTCTGCCAAGCCCTTCCACCCCCATCCCATGCTCTTTCCCCCTTGAAGCTTATCACATTTGGTATTCATAGTGTGTTATTATTTGAAGCTAATACTTAACAGTACTTTGGACTGAATGTTGTGTAAGAGTAATCTACTTGAGTTAGTCCTCATAACACTGTCACAGATATTGTTGAGAAATTTGAAATAGAGGTTAAGCGACTTGATCAAAACGACACAGCCCACTTTCTGCGAAGCAGTATGGTGTCAGAACCCATGCTCTTGACTGTCCCACCTGACAGGTCCCCCCACCGCCACCCCGTAGGATATAGCCCTCTGTAGTCTGGACTTGGCTATTTCACCAGCATACCTTCCACTCTTAGGATAGTGCCTGTCACATTATAGATGCTTAGTGACTCTTTGGGATGTTGACTAAGAGGCATTGCTCTAGCGTTGCAATTTCACACAACTCTCACAACAGCCCTGAGACTAGACCTGTATATATCCTAATGAGGAACGAGGAACCTGAAGCACAGAGACGTTAGAGTCACCTCAGCAGAGGTGCCAGGACCTAATCCATGTTAACTCTGCAGTACAGTAAGCCCCACCTCCTGAAGGCCCCTGAGCCCAGGAGCTCTGTGGATGGTGATGCTGGGAGGCTGTGACAGGCCTTGGTGGCTGGAGCCCGTTTGGCCCACTGACCTTAGGGATAGCAGTTTTGTGAGTTGGCAGTAGCCTTGCTGCTAATATGATGACTAACAGAAAATGACATCATGTTCCTATCATGTGAAATGAAGTAAAAAATAAATTCAGGGTGGGAAGTTGAAAGGGAGTACAGAGAGTTCCTCCTGTCCCGCTGTACTCCTTCGAGGACGGGAGGAGGGAGCATTTTCCTCTTTGTTCCTCTTCCACAGGCAGAATCTCCCTCCGCCTTGTGTCGCTTGGATGTCATCACTTTTCTGTGAGGGAGGAGACAGTGCAGGTCAGCCCCAGAGCCACATTCCGGCCAGGCCTCCCACACCCGACCAGGTGGCCTCTCTGCTGAGGCTGGCAGAGCCTGGCTACACTATATCCTCTGTCCTTTCCCATCTTTAGTCTCTCCCTTCTGTGCCCCAGAGGCCAGCTGCATCATCCCCTGCCCCAGTGCTGACCCCTCTCCTCACCTCTTACCCAAACCTGACCTTGTCTCCATTTTCAATACCCCCCCCAGACACCCTCCCAAAGTCCTAAAAGAAGCACAATGTATTTTCCAACTCACTTTGTGAAGTTATCCAGGGACCCTCCCAGGGTCAGCTCCTCTCCCCCACTTGACTCTGAGAAGCCTGAATGTTGACCCAGACCCAGCAGGAACTCCTCTTGCCTCTCACCGAGACCATGTTGTGCCCAATCAGATGCTGAGAGTGCACTTCCTGTTTCACATACACCATGGCCACCTGGGGGCCATATAGACGTGTGGTACAGAGTGAAGTCAAATCAGTCCTGCATTTCTAAAGTGGCATCCCTATGCTGGTCAGAACAGGGACTTGTTGGTTTGATGTATTTTGGTTTTTAATAATTTTTTTTTCTTCCCCTGCTTCTTGCTTTACTTTCTGAAATTGGCTTTTAGTTTAAATAGAATTTTGTTAAGATTTACATCTCCAAAGAGTAAGAGTAATAGACCTTATAGTTGGGTGGTGTTTCATAGTTTGTGAAGTGTTTCCTTCTGCTTGGTCGGGTTTCTTCTTTATGCAGCACTGTATGGAATTGGGCATGCTAGTTCCATTTTAGAAAAGATGAATGAGGCCCTGAGGATTGAGTGCTATGCCCAAGCCACAGGCTACTCAGTGGCTTCCATGTCCTGCCCCTCTGGGATACCTGTTGCTTCTTCTCTGTCCCCTCCATCCCTACATGTGAACCCAGGAGGAAATGACTGCTCTAGTGGCTTGGCAGGTGACACTTGGCAGGTCACTCAGGAACTTTCCCCACTCTTTATGCCTGGTTCCAGCTACATCCATTGTCCAGGATTCAGATGACCCTGACCTTTCTCCTCTCTAGTCTCTGACTCTCTGTTCGGAGTGGATGACATGGACCACCAAGCATTCTGCCATTTAACTGGGGCTTCTACTCCCATCATACCCACATTGGGGGCTGCAGGTGACACTGAGCAACTCCCTGAAGCCTCTTCTCAGGCTCACTTTTTCTGCTCCCTTCCTGGAATGCCTTCATCAGGTAGCTACATCCACCTGGTGATGCTGTCTGGCCTCTCCTGGTAGAGGAGGGATTTACGTGGAAGAACCCTTGACAGTCCAGAGACATAGAATCCCTGCTAAGGCAGAGAGCAGCATGGGAACTCATCTCCCACATCACTTCTTACAGTTTAATTAATGTGTGTTATAGGTCAGTAAAGTGGTACACTGGGTAGGGCCTGTGAGGGTCTGATGAATCTCTGTGCCCAGAAGTGTCCTTTTGAATGGGCTTCTAGAAACCCTGCACCAGTCAGATGAACTCAGGCTGCCCACGCTGCCAGAGTGACACAGTACACGTGTCAAGGATATACTTGGGTCAAGACTGCAGCCTAGGACCTGTCGTGCTTTAACTTCCACTTGATTGTGTGTGTGTGTGTGTGTGTGTGTGTGTGTGTGTGTGTTGCTGGGGACTGAACCCAGGGCCTTGTGCATGTGAGACAAACACTCTACCAACTGAACTATATCCCCAGTCCTCCCCCCACTTATGTATTTTAACCAGAGGTTTAAAACCTGCCTGTTGTCTGGAAGAAAAGGAACTGGTCCAACTGTTGAGAAAGAATTTTTCCTTGCCTTTTTAGAATCCACAGAAGTGAAAGAGTAGTGGACTTCCAACAATGAGTCTGTCAGTTGAGGGTGTTTATGGTGACCTCACATGAGGAACAGTGAGTGTCTCCCTTCCCCTTGCCTGGCTAGTGGTGGCAGTACTGTGCCACATCTATTGCTGGTCCTTGCTGACAGGTGCAGTGGGAGTACTGTGTTTTCTTTCATATTTGGGTTGGAGTCTGGTATGAGAACTAAAAACTTCCATGCCAAAAGCCAGCGAAGGACCTAGAATTTATCTGCAGCAGTCTCAGTAAGTATCTGTCCAGTCCGGGCCTCTGCTCTGTGGAGGTCAGCTGAACAGTCACAGTCTCAGTCTAATAAATTCCTGTAGCAGCAGCTGCCTGCACTATTCCAGCATATGCTGTTATTTCTGATATCATTGAGATTATATCATGAAATCATATTTGGTCATTCAAATGTGCCCTGTAACCTCAGAGTGATATTACTAAAGGCGGGTATAAATGAAATGGGTGTGATTTCATTTCCTGTTAGAGGTCTGTACTCTTCCCGTTCCCCTCAGTTGTGCATGTGCTAACAACCAGTTCTTCCTGCCACCCTGCCAAAAGAAGCCCTCCTGTTAAGTATCTGCAGATTTCCATGGTGTCAAGACGCTACCACCATCACTTTTAAGCTACCAGCATGAAGTCAGGGGTGGTGGAGTTGGGCACAGATGTACATAGGGCCCAGCACCAGCAGTCACTGTGCTGTCAGATGTGTTCTAGAAATAATCCAGTGTGCTTCTGGGTTTGGGGTGGGAGTGAGACTTGTTAAACCTCTCCTTGTTTAATCTCCCCACCATGCCATTGATGGGGATTCCAGATAGTTCTTGAGCACCTGGTGTGTTCTTGCCTTTAGGAAGCACACATTCCAGAGAGGGAAAGAGTCATTAGGCAACTGATGACGAAATTATTTAAAAGTCTGAGGAATGATATAAAGGGTATTTTTTTTTCTCCTTCAGTTCCTCTTTTCAAATTCTGCTCAGAGCCAAATGCAATATTTTAAGAGGATGTTAGGACCACAGATCCTCATCCAGGAAGGAATCCTGCAGATCATTTGCTTGTGGGTTTCTCTATCTTCTGCAAATAAGGAAACAGCCCAGGAGTTGGAGGTCTGGGTGGGCTTGCTGGTTTCCAGAACCACTGCAAAGATTCAGGGATTTCCTGGCCCCTGAGGAGAGGAGCAAAAGAAAGTCATTAGTAATCAACTGTTCAGAGCCTCAGCCAGACTGAATAGCTTTGCAGGTGTCCCCACACTTCCGTGGAGAGGCTTCAGGTCTCTATTAATAGTTACAGTGTAGTTGACAGAGTAAGCAGGGGCCTCACCCAAAGTGAGGTCAGGTGAGCTCTGTAGAATGAGGCAGGACACTCAGATTGGACAGTGCTCCTCACTGCATTGGGCAAGGGCCACCTGCAGGATCCCTTGAGGAGCTTATAAACATATTTCTGAGGGGCCAACCTGGAAGGTACATGTTCAACCAGCCCCAGGTGATCTGATGCAATTCCTCTGGAAACTGCTGAGGAAGGTTCTTCACCCTTCCCCTGGAGTGGGAGGGGGAGGGGAATGTGGAAAAGCATCCCTTAGAGTGCAATTCCTTGGGAACACTTAGATGGCAGAGCATTCCATGAAAGTTAAGTTCTAGGTAACAAAATCATTATATTAGCTTTAATAGGGGATTTTCTTTGTGCTCATGTTTGATGGTCTCCACTGAATCTCTCAGTCTGATTCTCAAAGCAAACAATATTTTGCTTGTAGTGACTGCTGAGTGAGCAGTGAAGTGTAAGGGGTTGACCATGTCTTCAGGTGTGCGCTATGCAAGGCTCTAGGCCCCAGAACCCACTGCAGATGAGCATCACATGTATGGTCTCTAGGAACTGTGTTTTTTCTCCCTAGTGTCAGCTCAATGTCTGCTAGTTTGGGGTGTTAGCAGTCTGCAGCACCAGTGCTGGATTATATGAATATGAATTTTCTTGGGAACATTTTTAATCCGAATGGTCCATTCTCTGCCTAGTGGCCTGCCTCCCCCTCCATATCTGGTCTATGTCGGGAATGTGAAAAGTTGGGGTGTTTCAAAAATTCTGACATCAGAATCCCTTTCATTTAAAATTATTGAATAGCCCAAAGAGTTTTTGAACAATTCCTGTCCATATTTACCACATCAGCAATTAAAACTGATAAAGTTTAAAGATACTTTTATATTTATTTTAAAATAACTATAATAAACTCATGAATATATTATGGAAATGACTTTTCAAAAAAGGTAAGAAGACTGATGTTTTACTGTTAAGTGTCTTTCATATCTGATTTAAATAGAATCAACTGGATTATCATATTTGCTTTAAGTCCACCAAAAAAACAAACAAACAAAAAAACCCACCGACTCCTCAGATCTGTAATTAGAAAACAGAAGGGTGACCCCTGAACAGGAGACCCTCGACCCCCACTCAGGGCCTTCAGTTGTGAACTGTTGACCTCTAAGAAGGTAAGATAGGAATAGAATACAGGGTAGAGCATGGACTGCACCACAGAGTCGGATGGACAGCCATTCTCTCCTCAGTCAGGAACTGAAGGCCAAGGCTCAGGGCTCTTCCCCTACCTGGTGTGGACCTGGGCACCCATCTTACTGTGCTGAGTACAGCACTCTGTGACTGAAAATTGCATTTAGAATCTCATGGCACACACTGGGAAACTTTTTCTAGCTTGATAAGTTTCTGGCATAAAGAAAACCAATTACACTTTCTAAGACTGTGCAACATGGATGACTTGACAGGTTTGAGTAGTAACTAAAGATGGGAAAGGCTGGGGTTCACAAGTATTCAGTGAATCTAGAAGGTGATAATGTTTATTATTATTACCTGGAATTTATAGTAGCTTTCTAACAGGGTCGATTGCCAGTGTCTCATTGGGGGGTGGCTACCCTAAAACTTAAAAGTCTCAAATAATTAGTAAATAACAAAACACAAATATTCAGAAATATATTTACAAACACAAAGACCCTGATAGATCTAGTCCACATGGGCTCTGGAACTAGACAAAGAGAAGATGGCTCTGGTGTTTTATTTAACAGGGTACATCAAAGGCAGGGATAAGGTTTCAGGGGCTGAGTCTTGCTTCGAGATGTCTAGTAGTCGGCAGGTTGATTGGCATCTTCTCAGGTCACACCTATCTCAGGTGCATGTGGGATCTTTAGCAGAGTTTGAGTGGTAAATTCACCGGCATCAGGTGGTCAGTCGCTGTGGTGGGTGCCTTGGGAAGTTCCCACTGCCACTTATCCCCTCACTAGGCTACTATGAGCAACAGTCTGCACACAGCCACGGATGGCACATGGCAGCTTTCTTTTCTGCACAATTGAATTTCAAATTTTGTGAAAATCAGTTATTGAGCTGAAACTTTCCTTTGCCTTTGGAAGTACATTAGTAAAATTTCCAGGCTCATGTGGAACATTATAGTTAATAAAGTAATACAGGGTCACTCTTCTACCTTGAATGTAAATTATTTTGCATTAGTACTTCAGAACTGTGGTATACATACCTCTTTTTTTTTTTCTGTCTTGCTTGGAAGTGGGGTCTTCAGAATGTGTGTGGTACATATCTGCCACATATGTGTCTTGTTGTTCTGCTTATGTTAAAGAAGCGGAGGCCAAGGTTCAGAGAACTAAATAGTCTATTCAGAGAAGTACGTGCCAGAGGTGGGAGATGGGTGGGCAGGGCTCCAGACTAGTAGAGTGGAACATTTGTTCTGTGAGCACTGGGGAGAATTTCATTACTTTCTAGCAGCAGAGTAACATAGACAGAGGGAGTATCTAGGAAAGAATTATTGGGGAGAGGTAGAGCAGGAAAGAAGTGACTACAGAACAGGAAAGACAGGACGTTGTCATACTCTTCAGTCACCTTCATACCAGCCCATCTGGATGGATTAACCGCTTTCTCAAGAAGCTGAAAAAACACATAAATTTAGCCCCCTCCTCTGCTGAGACCAAATAACCATAGATAACGTGTGGCCAGATGCACCTCTATTGACCTGACCTGTGTTCAAGCGCGCCTGCAAATATCCTATCTTAGCCAGGAGCTTTTATGCTCTCTGGAAACCCACCTCCTGTGTGTCACATTCCAGAGGGAGGGGACAAAAACCAGAAAAAGCCCCCACCATTTTATTTGAATGTCAGCTTTTGGTGAAGATAATCAGGATTTTTGAGACGTTTCTGTTATTGTTTTTAACTCTCTTCTGGAAGGCAACTCTTGGGTGAAAGGAAACACCCTCTGCCCGGCAGCCTGTTGGGGGACATGCCTGTGGTTGGAGTGCAGAAATGTGCGTGCAATGAGACGCCTTTGCCAGCAGAGTCCACGTGGTCTTGGAAAGGTTGACTGGGGGCCCTGTAACAAGAGAGTAGGATGGGGGCTCAAGAAACCAGGGCTGTCACGTTCCTCTTGAGAATGGAAGTTCAATGGTTTTTTTTGTTTGTTTGTTTTCTGTTGAAATGTAGACATTTGCAGGACCAAAGATCATTCTGATTTTTTTCACCTGAATCACCACCAAAAAAATAAAAAGCTTGATTTATTGCTGATTTTTGAATTGCAAACATTATTCCAGAAACAACCAGCTGACCTTGTTCAGAGAGCAGAGGTGGTGTTAAAGGCTGATTTATGTTATGATCCAGCTTCTAAAGATTGTTGCTTTAATCTGAAGCACATTGCATTTCTGGCTCAGTAGTCTTTCTTTTTCATTATAATTTCTCTGTATTCTCTTCCCAGGGCGAACCTTTCCAACACATCCGTACTTCTCTGCCCAGCTCGGAGCAGGGCAGCTGTCACTTTACAACATTTTGAAAGCCTACTCACTTCTAGACCAGGAAGTAGGATACTGCCAAGGCCTCAGCTTTGTGGCAGGCATTTTGCTTCTACATATGAGTGAGGAAGAGGCGTTTAAAATGCTCAAGTTTTTGATGTTTGACATGGGACTACGGAAGCAATATCGGCCAGACATGATAATTTTACAGGTATAGAACGTTCCTTATGTCTTTAATAATAAAAATAAATGCTAAAAATTTGTGTTGTCCCTCTCATGTAAACCTAGGGAACCTTTCTAACACCTGTTAATCTTCTAATAGTCGACATTGCTGATAGCTTTTTCTGTGAGAGACATTGTTCCTTGTGCTCTGTAGACTTGCACGATGACCTACAGGAAGATACTATTAATTGGCTCATTTTGTTGATAGGAAAACTGAAACTCAAAGCAGTCACATCTTTGGGCCAGGTCACACAGCTAACAAGTAGCAGATCTGGTCTCTGCCTGTGAGACCTGCTTCCCAACCTGTCATCCAGGGTTCGGCTCACATGCCACGTCCTGGAGAAGCTCTTCCTGATCACTGTATGCTGTGACCTCCCTCTTGCACCCCAGCACACTGTCACATCAGCCTCCTCATTTCTTTGGCATAACATCTTTGCTGCCAGAAATTACCTTTTTTTGTTCATTTGCTCATTGACCTGTTTTCTGGCTTTGCTTGGTGTGTGAGCGTCATGCGAGGGGAGGTTGTGATAGTGTTGAAGCTGCGTCTCTAGTTTCAACAGTGGTACCCAGGATGGAGTGGGCGTAGGCAGTATCTACTAAACGAACAGGTCTTTCGAAGGAGGCCAGACAGAGCAGCATGTCCACATGCTGGGCACTGCCCTCTACATTTCAGAGTGAGGAAGAGCACTGGATCCTCCTTCGGGAATATATCTAACTGTTGCTTAAAATGTTGGAACTTGTGTTTATATGTTCATTTCCCAGCAGAGTTCTGTAATTTCAGAGCCTTAGAAAGTATCATTAGAGCCAAGGACTTTGAGAATACAAAATTACATGAAGATCGTTCTGCCTCGACCTGTGAATATGAACCACATGAACACGAATCTCGTAGAGGGATTGTTCCATCCACTAAAGATTTGACCCACAAAGCACTTTCCACACATTGTCAGGTTCTTCCTCCGTTCCCTTCATTATCTTTAATGTAGAGGAGTGGAATTTTTTAAATTTCCTATAATTCAGCATAACACACAAATCTTTCAGGGGCCAGTGGCCTCAGTTGATTAGACTTTGGCTGATGTTTAAGAGAAGTTTATTTTTTAGGCCTCTGAAAGTGGTTTTATTTTTCCTCATTTGGGGTAGTACATACCCAGCTTGGAGCATCTCAGTTGGATTGAGGTTATTGTTTCCTTAGGCCAGGCCATGGATTTGCTGGGCTGGCTAAAAAAACCCTGAGAGCCATGGGGCTGCTGGGAACTGGAGTGAGCTTCCTGCCAGAATTGTAACATTCTTTGAGGAAGGACATCTTGACTTTGGAGTCGAACTTTAATTGGAAAAAGTTATTCACCTTAAGAAAAATACTTAACTTCCTGTATGATCTTGCCCGGGATCTATGTATTCCATATGTTATAAATCTAAAAATTACCTTGTCCTGCCTTTTGTGAGTTCACAGGGAACTGAGTGAACACGTATGGTGGACGTCTCTGGAATTGTGACATGCCCTCAGTTTATTCTCAGCAGAGAGACTGGCCTTTTATTTCTAATTCACCTGCATCCGAGTTTCTCAAAGAATATGTATTCGTATAAGAATTTTTGAAATGCTAGCACAAGGCAGATGTTGAGATTCCCTTAGCCAAGGAACACAGAGGACAGTGAAAAGAGAGTATTAGGGTACTTAACACTAGTGTCCTGGGCCTATTCCCAGCCAGTGCCTCTTGCACCATGGTCCCCCAGGAAGCACTGTTGAAGGAGTTAATAGCTGAGGTCAGTGACTGCCTCAGCCAACTAGAAAGGTTAAAGTTAGGCATGAGGATGGGAAAGTTGGGGTACACAGCCCGTCTTGGATTCTCAGCACCTGTGGGCATCTGTCCCTGCAGATCCAGATGTACCAGCTCTCGCGGCTTCTCCACGACTACCACAGAGACCTCTATGATCACCTGGAGGAGCACGAGATCGGCCCCAGTCTCTATGCTGCACCCTGGTTCCTCACCGTGTTCGCCTCGCAGTTCCCACTGGGCTTCGTGGCCAGAGTCTTTGGTAAGCATTCTCCTGTGGGGCAAGAAGCATTTCTTGTCACTTAATCCTGGATCTGCTTGATTTTGTAACTGTGCCACTCATTAGGAGCAGGGTATTACTGACAGGCTGAGTTTAGTGAGGGTTGGTTTTGGGACTCCTGCATCCTGGATTTCCAGAAGCTTCCCTAGCTGTCTCTACCTTGAGAGTTTAGTCAGATTCCCCTCACAGCCCTATGTCTGTCCCTAAGGGAGTCCTGGTGGGGCACACTTGGCCAGGAGCCCTGTCTTTAGCCTCTCTGTCCCCCGCCTCTGGCCTGGTACTCTTTCTACGTTCCTTTTCTGTGTCCTCCTTCCCTTCTTTGCTCTCGCTGCCTCTAGCTCTTCTTTTCTCTAGTTACTTTGGAAGACCTCTCCGTCAGGATCTGAGACAGCTCTGTGGGTGACTCTCTCCTCTTCTACCCTGACACCTCTCACACCCACGGCTGTGCCCTGCTGTGACCTTAGGTTGTCTGTGGGCCAAACCTACCCTTTTCTTGATTTTACTCTTTGAAAAGCATGGGAGTTCATGGGTAGAGTCTCACAGACTCCTTGAGATAAGCAGGGACAAGGGCCATCCTTTTGCATATCGGGAACCTGGTGAAATACCATGAGCACAATCAGTTCCTGTACGACTTATTTTTCCCAATTTAAAATGAAACTAACATTTTTGACAATTCAGGTTCTATTCACTTATTTTTTTATTGTGAAGGAAATGTCCTTTATGGAAAGTCATTTGATAGTTTAAAAACATGTAATCTTATACTTTCAAAGATTTATTTATAGATAAATAAATAGAATTTATTTATAATTCTATAATAGAATTTTATAGAATTCTAAGAACATCTTTATAGAATCAAAGAACATCTTAAAGGGAATGTAGAGAAACACTGATATTACTATTTTAGGTGTATTTTGTAAATTTTACATATTATGTAAAAAGTCAGGTATGGTGACGTACCCTATAATCCCAGCTCCTTGGGAGGCTGAGGCAGGAGGATTCCAAGTTCAAGACCAACATGGATAATTTAGTGAGACCCTGTATCAATAATAAAATAAAAAGTGTTATGGCTTGGTGGTAGAGTGCTTGCCTAGCACACACAAAACCCTGGGTTCCATCCCTAGTATTGGGGGGGAAAAAATTACAGATATTAGATCTCTAGCTGTGGCCTTCAGTTTTTCTTGTTGTTTTGTTGCCAGTGATTTTTGTGGTGTTTTTTTTTTTTCTTTTTTTACTTTGGATAAATTTTAAAAAATACATCAACCCACTTTACTTATAGTTTCTCATAATTCTGTTTTTTAAAAAATTCATTTATTCTAATTAGGTATACATGACAGCAGAAAGCATTTTGATTCATTGTACACAACTTTGGTTGGACACAGTGTAGCGTCACACCATATGTGCAGTCATACTTGTACTGTGGTAATGATGTCCACAATTCTGTTTTTCATACAAGGTCACAAAGAGGACTGAAGATTGAGGGAGAGAGGAGAGAATGCCATTTGTTAGTTTGAAAATAGCCCAGGCACTGAACTCCATGGTTTGTGAAGAAAGTCCTCCCCAGGGAGCTGGGCTGACCATCAGCTGGAGGTGGAGGAACTGCATGGTGGCCACTGAGTCAACCCTGCCTGTGGACCACTGCTGGAGCGTCTGCCTGCAGGGAGTTCTGGGCTCTGGGGAAAAGTCTTTCCTTAGGCTGCATAAGTAGGCAAAAGACTTGAAAAAAGAAGCAAAGAGCCCTTCTGTTGTGAAATAATTTAGAGCTCTCTGAAGCTCCTTCTAGAAATGAGTTCATAAATAAAAGCTGAGGAGGATGTTTTTCTCTGTTGAGGCAGTGGTGGGTTTTGGAGTTTCTTATGCAGTATAAAGGTGCCAGTGTTGCCTACTGGATTAAGTGGGTTCCTGTCTGGCTGATTGAGGGCGCCAGGGATTACAGGCAGCCATGGGAGCTCAAGGAAGCCCTGTGCTGTGACGTCACTATGCAGACTCTACTGGATGTTTTCGCATAGTCCTTATAGCCTTCAGGACTTGAACAATTTAGTTGGTTCCACCGAAAAGATGTTTTTTAAAAACCATTTCTAAATACAGTTTTGGTGACTTTAACCCTGTTTGTTGAGCCCCAGGTGGAAGGTAGCTTAGTTTTAAATTCTGAAGCCTGCCATCCAGACTCTCATCTTTTTTTGGCCTGGGGCCCATTTTATTATAAACCTTTAAGCCTGGATAAACCCTAAAAACAAACGGACCTTTGTTGACTGTTCGCTGTTTTATACATCAGTAAAAGATTCTCCACTTGCATCAGCATAGCTCACGTGGGAATTATAGGTCACTTCAAATTAAGGAAATCAAGGATTTGCTATCTGAAGGGCAGCTACCAACAATATGTGTGCCTCAGCCATGCTTGGTAGTCACTCTGGTTAGCTGTCATCCTGCCTGGTGCCACACCGCTCTCCTCTATATGTTTCTGGTTGAAGGTTAGCAGGGCCTTGGGGAAAATGCTTATTCTGTTCACCTTCTGACCACATCTTCCTGTAGGGAAGAAAAATCCAGAAAATAGAGCTGCTTACTCCTACTGGTGGAGGAGGCTGCAGTGTTGGGCTCCTAGTGTTTTCCTCTAGGATGTCCTGCCAAGGAGATGACGAGGTGGTGGGGCATGAAACTGAGGGTTTTGCATAAGCCACCTGTAATGCATTGCAGGCTTTAGTGAAGTTTTAGGACAAAAATAGACTGGGAAAACAAGTATGTCTGTATGACCAGGAAACCGTCTGGCCATTCAGGCAATGTCATGCAGTGACAATGAAGTGAGTTTTTAAAAATCTGTACAGTAAGCTGGGTATGGTGGTGCATGCCTCGTAGGTGGTAATCCTATCTTCTCAGGACACTGAGGCAGGAAGATAGGAAGTTCTAGGCCAATATGGGCAATTTGTTGAGACCCTGTCTCAAAATTTAAAAAAAAAAAAAAAGAGCTGGATATGTAGCTCAGTGGTAGAGCTCCCCTGCATTCATTCCTCAGTACCAAAATGACAGAAGGAACGAA